>NC_139223.1:57296566-58496566 GCF_055691185.1 Crinia signifera | reverse complement strand
ATTCCCCCTATCTCCTACAAACACCCCATATAACGCTACCCCCAACACATCCTGCACTTCAGTTCCTGTCCCCAAACATATACCAATAACCCTCTATCCCGACATCCTATTCCTCACTCCCTCCTTCCCTCTACCAGGGACAAATTGATGGAGGGGCAATAGGAGAGACCGTCCTGGGGCAACCTCACTTTAAGGGCCCCCATATACAGCGGTTCCATTCTCTTCAGGTGGCTCAGCTGTTCATTAACAGCAACTGCTGAGGATCTCCATGTATACTCATTTATAAAGCAGCAGACATGGGCGGCTTAGAGTCTTTCAGAGTTTCAGTTCATTACACTGCAAGACACTGACCCAGAGCTGGAATTGGGTCTGCTGCTCCGGTGTGCAGTCCTTGCTGCCATCCAGGAAGATGTGTGTGTTGCATGGGCCAGGGAGGGGAGCTTTGCTGCTGGGCACCCACAACTTCAATGCCCCTGGACCCCCACCATCCTTGATCCAGCCCTACCGATAAGCCATGACTGGGAATTGACTCATGACATACTGTAAGTTTTGTGAGGGAGTAATGCTAATCACATGCCACCTGTGCACGCGCCCCATATAATGAATTTGGGGCTGAATGCGTACACAGGGGGCAGTGTAAGCTAGAACAGAACAATATACAAGAGAGTGAAGATCAGAGCAAAGCAAATGTCTGTAATGAGTGGTACAAAAAGTTATATAATATGGCAAATTCTCTATATAAAATAATATAAATCTAGATGATTCATTACTGTTCATACAATCTGTAAGTCGTTTATTCAGGAATTCTGAGAAATGATTGTGAACATGGAAACATGACATTTTTATATATACACTGTATTTATTAAGTGCTGCAAACATGTCTGGTATTTTTATGAATAAATGAAAACCAGCCAAAATCCCCGTTTCCTAGCTGGAAGAGCCAATAGATTTTTGCACTTCTACATGAGAGGTGACATATTCACAGATTGACCTTTTTCCAAGAAATGATGTGAGGCTTTATAGTATACAGTATTATATAAATATACTGTATACTCCAGACTTATTTATCAATTTATGAACTGGCTTCATGCACTATTTATTATAATAAAATCATAAATGGCACAACTGCATGTTTTCACATAGCAATAGTACTGTATCTTAAATAAAAAGGTATCCAGTCGACGGGTTCATTCTCACTGGGTTGACCACTAATGGTCTACAGTGACTCAGTCGACACCTATGAATGGTTGACATACCCTAGGTCGACAATGACAGAAGGTCAATACAAGATAAACTTTGACATGTACATGGTCGATGTGAGTTTTTCATGATTTTATTTTTAAAACAGACGTGGCCAGAAGTTAGAACCCCGGCCAGTGGAAACATGTATGACATATAATTGGCCATACATGGATTATAGGACCAAGTAATCTATACAGCATAGACCTACTGTAAGTGTAAAATAGAGAAAGTCACCTGTATTGAGGAGACCAATTAGTATACCTATATAAACCGGATACCAGAGAGAGGGTACACCTTGAAAAAGATCCATACAGTAGATCGAAACGCATTGGTGGAGACTCTCTCTGCAAAATATTGGACACCATACACTGGGAGACCAGGACTTGGATGTTACCTGTACTTGAAACGGGGCCCCAGTTTGGTTTGGGATTACATCATGTGTTCCAGTCTGTCCTGGTTGTCCTCAGTTAAGTGACTCCAATTATTTGTTTTTACTATTTGTTTGGAATAAAGGATATCTGTTTTTAGCGTAACACAGTATCCGTATTTCATATTTGTCCTCTTATATGATCAAACCCGACAACACATTGAGAATTGAGGAACATACAGGAAGAGAAAAGACCCACCTGATATGCCATTACTATACAGTTCCATGTGAGTCATTTGATTAGGGGTCTCTACCCCATTGGATCTTCATCTACTGTGATTCTACACCAGTTATACCCTTGGGGGGTACAAGACACCTACTTTAATTCACAAATTTTGTGAGTGTGCCTTTAAGGGGGATATCACCCCGTACGAACTGTATTACACGAGGAGACTTGTTCTCTATCTCCCCTTTTGTCATATCTTAACAACTATTACGGAAAGAATGAATTGAAGAGACGCATCAGGATACATCGCAAAAACAGGGGAGTACTATCCTCTTTTTTTCATACAAGCTCCCGTATTCTTATATTTGAGATATTTTTTGTTTCCAGACTTGGCTCATCCTTTACTATCCAAGTGGGCATAGAGTTAGATTATAATAGTGTGCCGAGCGCAGGGAGGCACCATGCCCCAAGCATGGCGAGGTACACGATGTCCATGTCCACTGTGTCGACCATGTACATGTCAAACTTCAGCTTGTGTCGAACTTCTATCACTGTCGACCTACTGATTGTCGATCTAGACATTGTTGACCATTTCCATGACCAAATAAAAGAATGAAGAACAATTTAGTAGTATAACTAAATAAAGGAGAGATATTTAATTATATGGGTACAATATTATATTTATATTTCAGAGAAGTAAGCCAGAGGAGTAGTGGCCTATGGTGACCAATCAGCACGGATGTAACAGCTATAATTTGCATAATATAAAATTATACAGAGCAGCTGATTGGTTGCCATGGGCCACGTTTTCTCTGGCTCACTTCTCCTCCCTTATCACTGATTCATACATCTACCCCTAAGTTTTTCCCCTGATATCAGTTGCCCCTAATTAAATTGCTTACGAAAAACATGATTCTTTAATCAATTTGTAACAATACTGCACATTTTAAAAATCATCCATTATGCAGTTTATTATACTTGCACTTACTGTACTCTATCAAAATATATCCAGCCTGCCACCTTCAGTGTCAGGAGTTATCTTCTGCCACCACAGTCATCCGTTAGTCCATGGTAATGGAGGTCAAAAGCGTGAGAATGAGAGAGGTGGGTAGCGGTGATCATTCCACCAAAATGTGACACCTACTTCTGTGGCATTGACGACACATGTGTAAAAACAGTCCTGCTTTTATCATCTTTTTAAAACGCTGTCAGATTTACAATTCCTTTTAATTAATTGAAAAAAAATCCATGTATTTTATTAAATACATTAGTGTACATCAAATGTCCAGATAGCAGCAGAACAGAATTCTATTCCCTGCCAATAGAGCTTCAGTTAAATTGGAATATTTTTAGTTTGATTTGTCAATCTCTTTGTTATAAATCCCATTTGTCTGTAGACGTGCAGTGACTCTGTTGAGAGCTACGCTAACCGACTATCACATGAAAACAATGCTCTATTCTTTGGGGTTAGTGCTCATAGAAAATTAAAGTGTTATCTCAGTACCGAGGAGCAGAGAGACTGCCAAGACATGATAAAAATGAGAAATAGCCAGTCCAGGTATATTCCTTATGGAGGTTTAAAATTGCTTTCACCTTTTGATGCAAATCTCCGTTTGAAGGTGAAAATACCAACGCTTGGAAATAGAGAAAGGTTTCAAACAATTACATTGGTGAATATGTTATTTGGACAAAGATCCTTTGGAAAGACAAAAAAAAAACGACTTTTCAATAAAGAAGTTCTCCTTCGTTATTTAAGATCTCTACGGTCCAAAGAAAATCGTCTTTTGAATAAATCCGCAGGCCAATTCAGTGGGTCTCAAAGCTGTAATAGATACGTTTAGCAGGCGGCAGTTAAGCTTTCTTTCAAAGCAAATGTTTTACAATAGCTGTCAAGTGATAAGAAAGGGGAAAAATGCAATCTTAATCTCAATAGGTGACATAAAAATATTGAGATTTAATCTCCAGCTGCAAGAAGCATCATCACAATCACACGGATGAAAGATGATTGCATTTCAAAGGCTAGATTCTAAACTAGGTCTAAATGACACATATTGGAGTTTAGTATCTTGGCAAAATGACTGATTGATTTAGTCGTGTGTATTACATTCCTATTGTGATGATCTCTGAGTCACATTTAACCAGTATAGCAGAGAAATACATACAGTACTCCCCAGGGGTGGATCCAGAAGATAACGACAGGGGGGAAACCATGACATGAAGGAGGAGGGGGGGTATTTGTGCAGCCTAATGGGAAAGACTCGCAACAAGGGAATCAGTATTATGGGGAAAGGGTGATGCCTTGACGAGGAAGAGTAGGACAGGAGAGAGTAGGTGCAGAGTGTGAGTTAGTAGGTCATGGGGAGAGGTAGTGGGTAATGATAGGGAATTGGTGAAAGTGGGTGATGCCAGGAGGAAGCAGCAGGCGACAGGAGAAAGAGATGATGGGGAGAGTAAGTGGGAGATGAAGAGGAATTGGGTGAGGGGGAGAGGCAATGAGTGACTGGAAAGGGCGACAGGGTAAGGCAATAGGTGACAGACAGGGGCGGATTTCGGGATGACGGCACCCCTAGGCACAACAATAACGCCGCCCCCACCCCTGTCTATTATTTTTATTGTTTACTTATAAGCCCTCATTTGATAATAGCCAATTTAATGGATTTATAAAAAAAATCCACTAACTGTGACATGTTATTTTATTATGAATACATATTACTAAGTAGGAGAGTTTACAGGGGCAGTATCTGCATGTCCTATCATTTACACTATTTACGATGGATATTTTGCAGTAATTGGTACATTTTGGGCTGACAGTACCACACAGGCATCCAAGTGCCGCCCCCAAACATGTGCCGCCCCTAGGCACGTGCCTCACGTGCCTAATGGGAAATTCGGCTCTGGTGACAGAGTAGAAGAGGGTGGAAGGCAGATAGTGGGCGACAGAGGCACGGAGTGACAGAGAAAGACAGGGACAGAAGATGTCAGGGAGTTAGTGGGTGACTTTGAAGCCAGTGGGTAATATGGAGTCAGCGGGTGACAAAGAGAGGTGAGGTAACAGGGAGAGACTGAGGGTGACAGAGAGATAGTGGGTCACAGATGGGTAGTGGCTGCTGTCCCAGATGGATTTCCCGCTGCTACCATCAAGCTCCCTACAGTGGTGACCAGAGGGTGGTGGGAAGTGCAGATGTCAGTGGCAGCTGGAAAATGGTACAGGTGACAGCGGCATCTGGGGGCTGGTGGGACATGCAGGTGATAGTGGGGGCTGATGACTGGTAGGAGGTGTAGGCGACAGAGGCAGCTGATGGGAGGTGAAGTGGATAAAAGTAGAAGACAGGGCCTGGTGTTCTGCCACCAAAGTCTGCTGTGGAGGGCCAGCTGCCTGTCCACTGCCTCTGTTCCCAAAAGAGCGGTGTAGGAGGTACCAGGGATCCTGCCCCACCAGCAGCACACACAACCCATGATCCCCCCTACCAGGAGTTACTTAACTGGGGCTGTAGCCTGTGGGGCTATCACAGAGACCTCTGTCATTCATATAGTGGCTGCAGGAGGTAGAGGACTACACTGGTGGGACACACTGGTTGCAGGGTCAGAGAAAGGGCTAGAGCAGAGGTCAGGGAACTTATTTACCTCTTACCCCAAAATATATTTAGACGTTACCCCCTTGATTTGTACCACACACAGCCATGATGCTCATTATATATATGCCCCACACCGTGATGCCTATTATATATTTGCCACATACCGTGATGCCCATTACAGATATTCCACACACGTGATGCTTATTATACATATGCCACATACATGATGCTCATTATACATATGCGACACACCCTGATGCTCATTACAGATATGCCACACACTGTGATGCTTATAATATCAGGACCTATCCAATGTCTCAGTGGTACAGCACAAAGGTGGCTATAATCAGGGCTGGCTCTACCATTAGGCAGCTGCCTTGGGGCTCCTGAATCTGGGAGGTGCCCGAGTCTGACTGTCACAAAATGAAGAATAACTGTGAGACAGACATCCTTGTAAAAACTTACTGAAAACAGCATTAATGTAAAGGGAACTTATAAGACATCACCTCCACACATTCACCTGGGGTTCTAGAAAGTCAGTATTGATGTGTATGTGTGTTTGTGTGTGCATGATGGTGGGAGCAGTAAGCTGGAATTTTGCCTAGGATGCTAAAAAACCGTGCACTTGCCCTGGCTATTACAGGTTGAGTATCCCTTACCCGGAAATCCCTTATATGAAATATTCCGAAAACCGTTGGCTTTCAGAATATTTTAGGATTTTTTTTTATTTCCTTCCTCGCACCTTTTTTTATACTCACCTCATCCACCGGTGTCCACAGAGGCCATCGGATTCATCTTCAGCGGCATCCCTGGGCCCAAGGATGCATTGCCCGGGTGCGCTGGTGACGTCGCCGGCACACCCGCGCACATGTGCAATGCATCTTGGGGACTGGGTATGCCGCTGAAGATGGATGCGATGGTCGCCGTGGATGCCAGGGGACACTGTGGACGTCGGGGGACCGACAGGTGACCAACTGAGTATGTAAAAAAAATATTCCAAAATCCGGAATAATCCCTTATCCAAAATGCTTGTGGTCCCGAGCACTTCGTATAAGGGATACTCAACCTGTATAGTGTTAGGTGATCATCCATGGCAGATACTAGTATGTTTCTCATAGAAATCACTTAGAAAATCCATCCATATGAATGAGCCCTAAGGGATTTTTCTCCCAGCATATCAGCATCAACTCTAAATAAAGCACTACCTTAAATGAGGATTAAAACAATACATTAAAGCACTATGGTTCAAGTACTAAAACATATACAATGTAAACCGGAGTGCCCTAGGCGAGTCGGGGTGGGGGCGCCCCGGTGCCGGGGGGGGGGGGGGTGGTGTACCTGTCCTGCGGCTGTGTATATGAAGCTTGCGGCGGCGGCAGCGGGGGGGGGGGTCCCTGCAGTCAAGAAATAACGAGCGCTATCCGCCTGGCTACGCGGAAGCGCTTCTGTTGTGAAAACACTGGCCGCACGGCGCACGCTGATTGGCTGAATCTCAGCCAATCAGCGTGCGGCCAGTGTTTCCACAACAGAAGCGCCTCCGCGTAGCCAGGCGCATAGCGCTCGTTATTTCTTGACTGCAGGGACCCCCCGCCGCCGCAAGCTTTATATACACAGCCGCAGGACAGGTACCCCCGCGGCAGGGGGGGGGGGGGCAAAATGCCGCCCTCCAGTGGCCGGCGCCCTAGGCAAATGCCTAGATTTGCCTAGTGGTGGCGCCGGCCCTGATGTAAACACGTATCCATTGTTTGAGATAACAGTGCATCTCTGGCATAATTAAGGAAGACACAGCACAATAATAAACATGACACAAGACAGAGCTAAGGAATAAAAAGATTAATAAACAGCTAAACAACACACCATTGAAAAATAACATAATCACATTTTTATCAGTGTGAGTTAGGTGCTCGGCTCTCGTCGTAATTGATCACGATTTGTACCTACTTGTCTCTCTCGCTAAAAATCTACAGCACCTGTGTTAATGGGTTTTGTTTCCATCAAGATATAATGAGGACTGGCATCTCTGCATAGTCTCCATGAGAATTAGGAAGGAGACAAATACCCATTTTTATTACCGTCTGACAGAGACATAATGACTGCTAAGGAACTCATAATCATTATATTATACAATGATTTAACTTGAAATTTGTGTATTGCTGAAGCAGAGCGGAGCCCACACTGTAGAATTAAACATGAGAGTGATCTAATTGCGTTAATTTTTCGATATACATGATCTTGATACATGTCTAGCTTATCTTCTTACCAAGGGCTTGATTCACTACTGCTTACTAAGCAGCAGTCGTTCGCTGCTAATACCCCTTTTCCACTAGCAAATTCTACCCGGGTTTTTGCTCGTGGACGCGCACCGACACGGGTTTTTTGTCAGTGTGAACTTGTCCTTTTCACAAAACACGGGTAGAGAGACCAGGGAATTCTACCCTGGTATCTACCAGGGTAAAACACGGCAATGACACGGGTCTGTGCGCAGTGTAAACGCACATTACCCGTGTTTTAGATCCGGGTAATGCTCTGAGGCCGGTAATTGGTTCTTCAGGGGCACCAGAAGATGATGTCATCTGCTGGAGACGCGCTGGGAGACGCTGACCACGAGGAGGCTTCCCAGCAGCAGCTCCTCCGGCGCTGGGCACAAGCAGCCATCGCAGCACATTGCCCACGCTGGGCACAAGCAGCCATCGCAGCACATTCCCCACGCTGGGTACAAGCAGCCATCGCAGCACATCGCAGAAGTCCCCACCCACCACCCCTCCCCTTTGTCCCCTTTGTGACTTCAAACTGGTTTGGACTGGAAAAAAGCTGTGTCTTGTGGGCATTCTTGGGATTTTTCAAAGTTTACCCGGGTTTAGTGTAAAAGGCTCCGACACGGGTATAACACGGGTCTATGTGCAGTGTGAACAGTGTTTTTACCCGTGTCTTACACGGGTATGATCCGTGTTCAAAAACCCGTGTTTAACATGGGTTTCAGATGGAAAAGGGGTATTAGAGAGCGGCTTAAGCCCAGCCCCCCCCCGATGCAAGCGCCACATCCACTCAGTAACATGCGAGGGGATATATTCGAGAACACATCCCCTCGCATGCGGCCAAAGTGGAGAGAAATCATTCGAATGATTTTGAATGATTTCTCTCCCCTTCGAAAATAAAAGTCAGAGAAAACTGACTTTTATTTCCATAGGCTTCCACCGAAGAGGGGGTGGACGCTGACGCTATGTGACATCAGCCGGCCGCCCCCGGCAGGCATCACCCATCCTGCTCCAGAGCTGTGTCTGCCCCCAGCCATCCCTCCCCGCAGCGAATAATAGCCTGATCAACTAAGTAGCTCGCTGAAGCCATTCGCTGCCGGGGTTTGCACATACGCAAACCCTGACCATCGGGTTGGAGCCAAATTTGGATCACAACGAGCGATCCTGAATCGGCTCCTAAGTCCACTAAACTGAACACAATGCACTAGTGCATAACCACCATACGTGCAGGGAGTGCAGCTTCTATGGGGCCCACCTTCCCTGTCAATTAACATGTGCTATATACATTGTTCACAATTGGGTAGTACATGAGGCCCTTACAAACATTTTCTATGGGTCTTGAAATACGTAGTTACACCTCTGCAATTGTTATTTGTTTAGTTCATTTATTATACAGTAGTAACTTTTTTTTAGCCAAAGAAAATAGTATATTATGCACCGTATTCTGGTGTGTACTGGGACTGCCCATCCGTCTCTGCCACCGAGAGAGAATATTGAATTGAGAATATTACATTACACTAATCTGCTGCATTTGTCATCGATGATTGTTGCTTTATGCTCCCAACTATTATCAAGTAATCATTTATAATAAATATCATCAAACATCAGCTCCCACTAATTGATCAATATCCCTTTGTTGAGAATTGTAGTAATTTGCTGCATCCTCTCTCTCTCCTCTTCTCACATGCCCTCAACAACCCATATAATAATCACATCAATAATATATTATTGCGGTATTTGTGTATTTATGTCGCTGCATCTTTGTTGTTCTCTCTCTCACTCTCTTTTATCCTCGTTCTCATATACTACATTAATCACATTAATAGTGTTATTATATTTCTTTATTTTCTTCATAAATGTAGGTTTATTTCCAAGGTTGTAAAACAGATATTATTATTACCAGTTATTTTTATAGCGCACACATATTCAATATTAAGGGAAGGAGGTGAAATTTGGGGGTCAAAGGAAGAGTTACCTGATTGGGGTCAGCCTCTCTAGCATCGCTCCAAGGTGTCAGGCAACATTATACTGAGGTGGAACGCATATTACCAGCATTTGAAGTTTCTAAGCATAATAAAACAAATAGAGCTGGAACCAGTGCTCTCTCATATGTCAGTCCGCTCCTCCCTGTCCAGTGGTTCACCATTATCCACCCTCCATGGCAATTTGTGGGATTAAACAGGTGGCAAATCTGAGTACAGAAGGGAGGCCGGCCCTCAAGAGGAAGCCTGTCTTTTGCACAGTGTTATCTTATTTCTTACAAACAATACTTGCGGTTTCTCCACCTTGTATTTACTGTATGTCCTCTCTAGGCTACTATTTGTTTTCTCACCGTTTCCCAAAAACCAGTTGCCAGCTATAATGAGGCAGCGTCATATATAAACGAATAAAGGCTTTTAAAATTCTGTTGCATCAGTTTAGCCCCGCACCCTCCTGAAAGCTCCATGATTGCTGGCATTTGGTTCTGCTATGGAGCGGGATACGGGGACCAGGCTGCAGGGTACTTGCCCACCTTTTCAGGACCTTCCGGCCGATTCAAGAGGGTACGTATTCCTGGTGGCTGGCATGCCGGTGAACTTGGACAGGCGAGCGTCTCACATGCTCGCGTGTCTATTGCCGAGAATGGGGCATGCAAGCTCCTATGTATCTATATGTTTAGGGATGTTGTCCTGCTGCAAATAAATGTAAAGCCAATGAGCTACCTCCCTTATATACTACTGAATGATTAAGAAGTACCTGGCTGTATTTCTCTGCATTGAAGGCACCATTAACCCCTTGAGTGGTGGGTTTTGCTGGGGCAGGACAAACCTATCAGGACAGGATCCCCCTCATCTGTGCTCCCCCGCGGTAAGCCGGAGCTCCTGTGCCCTGCTGCTGCCCCAACCGCCGATCATAATAAGTGGCAGGCACGGGGATGTTCGGGCGGCTCGGGAGGACTCGGCCGCCCAAAATCCGAGTCCCCCCGAACATCCACGAGCCTGCCGCCTGCTTATTACTAGAACTAATGGCGACGGGGGCAGGGGAGCTCAATTGCCGTACAATCGCCGGAGCTGAGAGGGATTGATGGGAGGTTAGAGAGCAGAGCAGCCACTGGGGGGGGGGGGGTGCCAGGACAGGTGGTACACACCTGGACACCACTGGCACACACCTTCATTTTAATGGTATGCCCAGAGCTTTTCCGGGACAGCTCGCAACTGGGCCCGGGCATACCACTCAAGTGGTTGATCCTGACCACATCCCCAACTGCATTTGTAGAAATACAGCCCCAGGTGTGCTAGGAATCTTAAACATGCTAAACTGTGGTCTTCAGACACTCATTATTGGGTACTTGTGTATTTGCAGGGCGCCCAATTAACATATGTACGCAGGCGTACTGAAATCGCATTGCACATTTTCGTACCGTGCGATGCGATCTCACTAGTTAATATGGTACTTGTATATTAGCTGGGCGCCCGTTACACAGTTAGCGTAGCGGCGCTGTCAGAATCAGCGTAGTGCTGCGTAGATAGCGTAGTCAGTCAGAGTAGCGTAGTGTTCCCGCTCCCTGTCAGATTCAGTCAGAGGTGAAGGAGAAGTGACTGTGTAATGGCTGCAGAACCTGCCACAATGTTCACCTTGCCGCAGACAGAGGAGTCAGTGGTTTTCTTCCAGCAGCACCATTTGCACCATGCGCTTAAGTATGGAGGGGTGCAAGTGGCTCTGCCATATTAAAACGTGTCAGAAGAAGGTGAGCCTCTGTGCGGCACATTGGTTCCAGGGTTGCCATTTACCTTTCCTGATACTGATACGGTTCATTTATTCATGGGCGGAGGAGCTCACAAGTATCAGTTTCTGTGAGCAAGAACTCAAGTTGTCGAATAAAGCAACCGTGCTGAGGACCTAGTACCCTGATGGCCACCATCAATCAAATTATTGAACCGGGGAATACTATCTACTCCGATTGCTGGCGTGCTTATAACACCGTGCAGCTGGAGCAGGCAGGGTACCACCATGCTCGGGTGAACCACAGGTTTAATTTAGTCGATCCAGAGACTGGTGTTCACACTCAAAACATTGAACGCCTTTGGGGATCCTGTAAATGGCGCAACAAGCTTCAAAGAGGCACCGCGCGCCAGAATCTCGACTCCTACCTACAGGAATTTATCTGGTGAAAGACTGTGGGCGCTGAAAATGCTTTTGAGTGTATTATTTATGCACTTTCTCTTCTGCCAAAGGGCTGATGTAGAATCAGAAGAATGACTCTTTAATTATTTTCTTTGTTCTAGATTAATTGTTATTATTGTAATTTGTTCATTTGATTATTTCTTCTTGTGTGGCGAGCGCAGTGAGCCCCACGAGGGGACGCAAATTACTTTACATGTATTCCGTGTCCGCTCGCCACGCTTCGGGCTCGGTGGCTCGCTGCGCTTGCCACACATTATAAAGTCAACTCCACGCTGACGTGGATAGTGCGATATGAAAAGGTCAGGAGGACGCTTCCGCTGCGCTCACCACACTTGGGGGGGGGGGGGGGGGGGGACATGGATAGTGGGGGGGTGCTAAATCCCATTGCATCACATAGACATGTACACTGGGGGCATTTATATCTGCATTATAATAGGCACCTATGGCTTAAATTAAGCATTAGATTAAAACCACTAATGCATATCAACAAAGATTCTGAGAAATGAAGCCAGATCTTCTCAAATGGAGTTAAATTCCAATAATAATGAAAAGGAATAATAAAATGGATTCAGATTTTGGAGCAATATTAAAAGTATGTTACCTAGATTCTTATTTGTATTTGCCAATTAGCAACTTTATCCAGTGCTGGGAACTGAACACAAACTGAGATTTGGATTCCATTCAATCTAAATTTTTCCACAAAAGAAGAAATACTGTTTATAGTGGGAAATATTTACAGATTGGGGGTTATCCAATTACCTGCAGTAATTTACCACCGGTAATTGTATCCTCCAGGGCTAGCAAATTAAGCCCGATAAGCTGGCGCATCCGGCGACCTCAGGCAGGTGAAACCAATTCCTCGAAAATTAAAACGGACTGCGGCTTATGTGTTATCATGAGAAAATGTGTTTTGTTACAGGTGACCTAACTGGATAGCCTGTAACAAACATATTGGTGAAACATTAGGAAAAATTGTGAAAAACAAATGTTTAAAAAAAAAAAATGTTATCCACTAAATCAGGCATGTCCAAAGTCAGGCCCGGGGGCCAATTGCGGCCCGTGCTGTAATTTCATGTGGCCCGCAGCCTCCAGCTGGAAGCGGGCAGAGCATCCGATGTGGGAAACACAGGACACTAAAATGGCCGCGGATGGCTGCCTAGGCGCTGTGCAGCTTGGTGTGTGTGTGTTCCCTGTGTGATAAGTGTACTGTCTCTGCTTGTATTATTACCTACCCGGCTGCTGCAATGACCAGTGGCGCCGCTGATGGCTGCCTAGGCGCTGCTCAGCTCAGCCGGTATGTGATCCCGGTGTGATAACTGTACTGTCCCTGCTTATATTGTCACCTACCTGGCTGCTGCAACGACCAGTGGCGCCGCTGATGGCTGCCTAGGCGCTGTGCCGCTCGGCGGGCATGTGATCCCTGCAAGTGATGTCTAAATGCTCTCAATGTAATGTGTATAATGTCTCAATGGAATGTATGTAATGTCTCCCCCCCCCCCCCCCCTTCATCCCCCGCTTGATGCTGCACTGTAATTCCACAAAAAATTCCTAGTGTGCGCAAGCACACATGGCCAATAAAGTTGATTCTATTCTAAAGGTGAGGCCCTGGCGAGCGCGCCTTTAACTTGCTGTCTGCTGCAGTGAGGAGGTGCCGGCCGCCAGTCAGATATGTTTGGCGTCCTACCCCTGCTGCTGCAATCGTATATCACCCTACTCCACAATCACAGTGACAGCAGTGTTTGGGGAGGGGGGTAGCAAGGGGGAAGCTTGGTCCTGTAACATGCAGAGCGGAGGAGGGCAGATGCGGGAGCCCATGCATCTCCTGTCCTTGCCTCTCCTTCCTCTGGCTCACACAAGGGGCTGGGAAACATACAGAGAAGGGAGGGGGCAGAGTTGGGGACATACAGTGAAGGAGGGTCAGGCTGGGGGACATACAGTGAATAGAGGCAGTGATGGCCATTCAGAGAAGGGGGAGCAGGGGCAGGCTGGGGACATACAGTGAATGGGGTCAGAGTGGGGTACATAGTGATTGGGGGTCATATAGTGAATGGGAGTCATACAGTGAAGGAGGGTCAGGCTTGGGGACATACAATGAACGGAGGCAGTGATGGACATTAAGAGAAGTGGGGCAGGCTGGGGGACAGAGTGAATGGGTGCAGAGTGGGTAACATACCGTGAAGGAGGGGCAGGCCGGGGGACAGAGTGAATGGGTGCAGAGTGGGTAACATACAGTGAAGGAGGGGCAGGCCGGGGGACAGAGTGAATGGGGGCAGAGTGAGGGACCATTCTGATGTGATTAATGATTCAAAGAATGTCAGTCTGAATGGTTGGCCCCCACACATTTACACTTCAGCAAATCTGGCCCTCGTTGCTAAAAGTTTGGACACCCCTGCACTAAATGGATACCCCCATTGTATCCATAGTTAATACGTATTATGTGTATATACTTTTTAGTTACACATACTCTGTGTTGATATAGCCTATTGGAGTAATGGTGACAATAGGGGTACAGTGGATGTGAAAGAGACTGCCAACCAGAGAGTCCTTAACCAGGATGCTGGGTTAATTGGTAAAGTGCACTATGGGTCTGATTCAGGTTTGTAAGGAATTGCACAGCTGCAAGGAGGCGGCTGCAATTCTGTTTAATTGAAATGTGAATGCAGCAGAAGGCATCTGTAGGAGATAGCCTCCTCCGGTTTGCATTAGTAAGGATCCGAGTGTTGCGTCTGGGAATGCAACCAATGGTTTTAGGCTGAAGCTTACTCAGGCTAGCCACCATGCTTTGAGGAACGGTTCCAAGTGCAACTCCCCCAATGCCGTAACAATCATGTGAATCGTGCTGCTACTGACAGGCTTAGAAGGCCTAGAATGATATCTCAAGACCCATTCTGCAGAGGCCAGACCCCAAACATCATATTTGTTTGGGTACAAATATGAATTATGCCCTGTGTGTCGGGATACGGTCACTAGGTCTACACTAGGAAGGTCGACCAGTAAAGGTCAACAGGCCTTAGGTCGACACATGAAAAAAGTTGACATGGCTAATGGGAAGGTTAACAGTCAAAAAGTTGACATGAGTTTTTCACATTATATTTAGCCGACTTGTGCCGTCAGGTGGAATTTCATACCCTACCATTCACTAGGGCATGGAGGGAGAATATAATAGTGTGCCGAGCGCTACAAGGCGCCGTTCCCGAAGCATGGCGAGCACAGCAGTACATCCATTTTTTTTTGAGGGCCCGAATTTCGACATGTCAACATGGAGAGAGAGAGTCCAATGTCGAAATTCGGGACAAAAAACCCCATGAAAAACTCATGTCGACCTTTTGACTGCTGACTTTCCAATTGGCAACATAATGCTTGTGTCGACCTTCTGACCCTGTTGACCTATTTCATGCGTTGACCTAAGCTCTGTTGACCTTTAGTGGTTGACCTAATGTATTTTAACCTTCATGGAGTAAACCCTATGACCCATCCCCCTATGTGCTTACATAGCACTATATCATTCTATACCAGGTATTCCCAACCTCAGTCCTCAAGGCACATTAACAGTCCAGGTTGAGTAGAGTGTCCGGGTTGGAGAGGGAACAGACATAGAGGGGAATTTACTGAGATGTGTATTCTACATCACATCTGATATTGCTATGGCATAACGGTGTGCTAAGTGGGGCTTGGCGCCATGGTCTCGGGAAAGCCAGTGCAAGCACTGTCTTTCCCTGAAGGCGAAAGCGACATGCGGGACCGAGCATTGCCTTTGCTGCAGGGCCTACACACAGAGCGTTCCATGCTCCATTTCTAAGATATTTAGTCAGATCGCTTAGATACGGGACTGAGATCACGCCATCTGTATATGCCCTTAAGACACACAGGCCAATTGACCAATTACAATTCCCTTAGAATATTCTATGTTGAAATTTTTAGGGTTTTGTTTTTGGCTTCCTTTCCCCCCAGCACCACATCTGGTGATCTTTAAAAAAAATTTTTGCCAGGCATTCCCATGATTACAGCCAGTCAGGGCATTAATGTGTGGGGTGTAATGAAGCACAATGGGCAGTACTGTGAGGCATGTAAGGTGGCATACTATGCATTATTGTGTGGGGGCATAATGTGGTATAATGTGCACTACCACTGCATTGCATAACATTAGTGTGGGGCACTGCTGTGCGATGTAACATGAATAAGGCACTACTGTGCAATGTCATTTGAATTAGAGGCACTGTTGTGTAGTCACACCCCTTTCCAAGTTACTTATATTTGTATAGCTGACACCTCAGTGACCACCCTGCCCGGTACCACCATTCACTGTCAGTACCCACCCTGTTTATGCTGGTCTGAACCCTGTCACCTCAAATTACCCCCCACACACAGAGGCTTGCAGAGCAACAAGGGGCCCTTTCAAAATCTTTCTATGTGGCCCACAATGGTCTAGTTAAGCCCAAGATCATTGGTACATAATTTGTCTGATGTACTGTATTGCATACCCTGAACTTTGTTTGCCATTTTGACTCAGTGCTCCCATGCAGTGCCCTATTTTAGTAGCCTACTCACCTGAATTAGTGTTCACACTGCTTTAAGATGTCTAAAGGCCCATACACACTGGGTGACTTTGATCTGAAAGCAGCTCAGTTTACTAGTCTGAGCTGCTTTCAGCTCGAAAGCCGCCGGTATTACCAGCAGATGAGCGGTGTAGTAAATGGCTTTCTATAGCGTTCTGCTCTGGAAATTCCAGACAGGTGTCATCCCAGCGATTTTCCCCATTTCTCACCAGCTTCTCCCAGAGAGGAGACTTGTCATTCCAGAGGGCACAGGATAGGGGGTAGAATGGAAGAGAAGAGATGTTGATGAGGTTGGTGATATTGCAGGAGAACTGGATAAAGTTGGGAGGGAGACATCGGAATGAGATAGGGTGGGAAATAGATGGAAGCAAGAGGGGTGAGAAGAAGTGCATAGGTGAAGGAGAAATATATGTAGGAATGCACTAAAACATTCAGGAGTACCTTTATTTCAGCTATAATTTTCCTTTGATAATAAATAAAACCTCAAAGTATATGCAATGAAAATATTGAGCAATTTGAAGTCCACATTTTTGGAACAAGTAAACATAAAAGGTTTGATGTAGTGACAATCCTGTCAATTGACATAAAGTGCTTCCTGCACTTTTACCTCCTGGATATATAATTTATAATTATTATATATATATATATATATATATATATATATATACTAGGTGATTCATCGCGCCCTACGGGCGCTCTTCACACCGTCGTAAGGGGCTGCGCCCCCTTAATTTGTGAACGTTTGTATATGAGAAATATGGTTAGAATTGTATGAAAGATGCCCTGTATTGCAACTTAGGTGTCCGCGAATCGCGGGAGGGGGGGTCGCGGAGGGTGCCGCGAATTGCAGGAGGGGGGGTCGCAGGGGGTGCCGCGAATCGCCGGAGGGGGGGTTGCGGGGGGTGTGACGCGAATCGCCACAAGAAAAAAATCAACACAGAAAGGTCAACACATGTAAATGTTGACATAAGTGTGTCCGCGAATCGCGGGAGGGGGGGTCGCGGAGGGTGCCGCGAATTGCAGGAGGGGGGGTCGCAGGGGTGCCGCGAATCGCCGGAGGGGGGGTTGCGGGGGGTGTGACGCGAATCGCCACAAGAAAAAAATCAACACAGAAAGGTCAACACATGTAAATGTTGACATAAGTGTGGCACTTCATTGGTGTCCATGTCGACACATGAATATGAATGAATATGAAAATATTCAAAAAATGACAAAAAAACTTCAAAAACTCATGTCAACCTTTTTCATTGTCGACCATAGCCATGTCAGTGTTTTCCATGTGCAATTTAATTCTGGAGCTGCCGCGAATCACGGGGGGGGGGTGCCGCGAATTGCGGGAGGGGGGGTCGCGGGGGTGGGTGCCGCGAATCGCGGGAGGGCGGGGTTCACAGGGGTTCCGGTGGGGGGTTGCCGCGAATTGCGGGAGGTGGGGGGGTCACGGGGGGTGCCGCGAATCGCGGGAGGGGGGGTTGCGGGGGGGGGTGTGACGCGAATCGCCACAAGAAAAAATCAACACAGAAAGGTCAACACATGTAAATGTTGACATAAGTGTGCCACTTCATTGGTGTCCATGTCGACACATGACAATGAATATGAAAAAATTAAAAAAATTAAAAATAAATCTTCAAAAACTCATGTCAACCTTTTTCATTGTCGACCATAGCCATGTCAGTGTTTTGCATGTGCCATTTAATCCTGGGGCTGCTGCGAATTGCGGGGGGGGGGGTGCCGCGAATCGCGGGAGGGGGGTCGCAGGCGGGGTGCCGCCAATCGTGCAAGGGGGGGTCGCGGGGGGGTTCTTTTTGCCGCGAATCGCGGGAGGGAGGTCGCGGGGGGGGTGTTTTTTCCGCGATTCGCGGGAGGGGGGGGTCGCGGGGTGGTGGTTATGCCGCGAATTGCGGGAGGGGTCGTGGGGGGGTTCTTTTTGCAGCGAATCGCGGGAGGGGGGGTCGCAGGTTTTTTTTTGCTGCGAATCGCGGTAGGGGGGTCGCGGGGGAGCGGGTGTTTTTGCCGCGAATTGCGGGAGGGGGGGACGCGCGGGGGGGGAGGTTTTGCCGCAAATCGCGGGAGGGGGGCGCTCACCTGGTGGCTGTGGAGTAGCAGTGCTGGGCAACATGGGAAGGCAGTGGGTGTCTGGCACTGTCTGTGGGCTCACTGGGCTGGTTCTCTGTCACATACCTCCCAACATGACCCTCTCCAGGAGGGACACAATGCTCTGTTTCTAGACTTCCCCTTAATGTATGATTGCCATCACCTGTTTTAAACAGGTTAATTTCTCAGAAAGGTGTTCAGCACAGATGAAGGCAATCACACATTAAGAGGAAAGTCCAGGAACAGAGCGTTATAGACACAGACACCCACTTTGAGTGACAGATGTAGCCAAATATATAGGAGATATATATATATATATATATATATATATATATATATATATAGGAAGATGGGGCAACAGGGCGGCACTCCACGGGAGAAATCAATCCGGTGCAGGGTCCATACAAGAAATGCAAATACACTTACCCCCCCAGGGTGAAGGAGTTCAGACCAGCACTCAGCAACGAAATGAAGAAAAACGAAGGTTTATTTCAGGTACATCAGAAACAAACAGCAGCTGTCCCGACAGCTGTTTCTACTGGGCATGAGCCAGTTGTCATCAGGGGATATATATATATATATATATATACACATAGTACAGACCTGGTTGTCCGGCACTCAGGACGATATAGGAATTATTGCCGGGGTGCCTTCATCAATAATGGTATATGCACGATACCCCCTGGGTTTCTCAATCCAAAGAGAACACATCTAGTGACCAGCACAGCACTACCTGCACTTTAGTACAAGTCTTGAAGAAAAGACCTATGTGGTCTTGAAACGTCGACTTAAGATGTACTGATTGTTTTTTTTCACTACATGGATTAAATCATTATTTCTGTAAGACCGTGGAGTGCCGCTTTTCTCTTTGGATTGAGAAACCCAGGGGGTATCGTGCATATATATAGCCTCATTCAGTGACACAGGATAGATGTGTTCTGGATAGATCCTCAGTGACACAGGATATATGTGTTCTAGATATATCCCTACCTCAGTGACAATTAATAGATGTGTTCTAGATACAGTATATCCCCCTTCAGTGACATAGAATAGATATGTTGTAGCTAAATCCCCACCTTAGTGACAAAGAATAGATGTGTTCTAGATATACCCCCTTCAGAGACAAAGAATAGATGTGTTCTAGATATATCCCTACCTCAGTGACGCAGAATAGATGTGTTCTAGATATACCCCCTTCAGTGACAAAGAATAGATGTGTTCTAGATATATGCCTACCTTATTGACACAGAATAGAGGTGTTCTAGATATAGTCTCTCCAATGAGACAGAATAGATGTATATCATTGGTGCAAGTAGAGATTTTTTCTTAGTGGAAAAAAAAAATTGCCTGTGGTTATGTCTCATGTGGCCACACGAAAAAAGGGGAGTGGCCAAACACCGTAATGCCCCTTACACATTATGCCTGAACCCTAATGCCCCTTACACATAATGCTACACACCGTAATGCCCCTTACACATTATGCCACACACCATAATGCTCATTACATATTATACCATACACCATAATGCCTACTACATATTATGCCACACACTGTTATGCCATTACACATTATGCAACACACCTAATGCCCATTACACATTATACCACACACCGCAATGCCCATTAACTATTATGCCACACACAAGAATGTCCATTAAACATTATGCCACACACCGTAGTGCCCATTACACATTATACCACACACCCAAATACCCTTTAAAAATTAGTCATCGCATTAAGGCTTCTAATTTCTCGCTGCTATGGGTTTCATGGCAAAGGATGCAGCTTTCTGCATCTTCTCCTAGTGGCACATGTGTTCCTGGCACTTCCGGGTAACGCTATACAAGCAGTGGCATAATTGTACATTTTGCACACACCCTCTCATGGCATTTTAGTGCCGCTTACACACATAATGCCCCCTGAAGTACTGCTAAGATGCATAATGCCCCCTGCCGTGCCGATTATACATAATGCCCACTGTAGTGCTGCTTCATGATTCCCCCTGCTGTGCCAATTGTACATAATGCTCACTGTAGTTCCGTTTCATAACACCCTCTGTAGTGCCACTACATAATGCCCCCTGTCGTGCCACTTCATAATGCCTCTAGTAGTGCCTCTGATTAATGCCCCTTTTAGTGCTGCCGCTTGATGTCCCCTTTGGTGTCGACTCTCCCCTGTAGTCACGGGCCTCCTCCTCCTCTGTGAGTATGAGAGCGGAGCGCTGCGCCACAGGCTTCCCTCACCCCTCTGGTGGCTCTTGGCCATTTCAAATATGGCACCTACTTGTGAGCCAATCAGTGCTCGCGGCCCAGCAGCCAATCACCGTGGCTACTGATACACAAGCTCTGATTGGCTCATGAGCGGCCGGAGGGGGGGGGGGGGGGGCTGTGGCGCTGCTCTCCTCCTCCTCTCATCGGCAGCAGGCGCCAGAGGGGTGGGGGAAGTATTAAATGTGGCAGCGCGCAGCAGGGGATGCGGGGGGGGTAAGGCGTACCGGCAACATATTTTTTAAACGTACGCCGTACCGCGCCATACCCTCTTACTTGCACCACTGGATGTGTTCTAGGTATATCTTCACCTCAGTGATGCAGAATAGATATGTTCTGGTTATGTCCTCACCTCCGTGACGCAGAACAGATGGGTGACATTTAATAGAATGAGAGATTCAGAAAGTGAGATATTTGGTAAGAAATCTCCAGTTTTTTTAAAGCGCCAATCATTTACACTGCAAGATCAAACTGGTTTTGCAGTGTAAATGATTGACACTTTAAAAAAACTGGAGATTTCTTAACAAATCTCTCACTTTCTGAATCTCTCATCCTATTAAATTTCCCCCGATGTGTTCTAGATAAATCCCCCTCAGTGACGCAGAATAGACGTGTTCTAGATATATCCCCACTTCAGTGACACAGAATACATATGTTTGTGATATATACCCACCTTATTGACGCAGAATGTATGTGTTCTAGTTATATCCTAACCTTGGTGACACATGATAGATGTGTTACCAGTTAGTTGTATAGCGCACACATATTCCGTAGCGCTTTATAGAGAATATTTGTCCCTGCCCCAGTGGAGCTTACAATCTATATTTCCTACCACATGTACACGCACGCACGCACACCCACACAGTATATTTTTGGATTGTGGGGTTAAACTAGAGAAAACCCACGCAAGCACGGGGAGAATATACAAATTCCACACACTTAGGGCCATGGTTGGATTGGAACCCATGACCTCAGGATGGGCCTAGTTGCCAGTAATAATTTAGACCATCTCTTTCTATACAAGAAATACAACAGCAGGTTTTTGAGATTAAATACTGCGCTTCAGAGCAGCCTGACCTGTACGGCAGGTGTGTCACCAAACACACCACACATAGACCAACAGAGAAAAATACCGACAGTTTTTTCAAGCGCTCCTTTTTGTGTCCCTCCTTCAAATGTATCTCTGAGGGTTACTCATGTGACATAGAAGAGAAAGACAATAATATAGTGTAAAACCATCAAACAAATGTAATTTCTATATGTTAGGTGTTTCGAGATGGGAATCGTACCCTATCAAATTGTCCACCAAACCAGTAGACAATATGCGCATGTGGTTGTTATATCTGGAATACAGGTCCTCAAATGGATCCTCCTTGTTTCTCCATAATTGTCCCGTATGTTAAAAACATAAAAAGAGATATCTCCAAATGGTGAAATACCATTTTTTAATGAAGATATATTTTAAAACATAATACAATTTGCATGAAGATTGGGATATAAGTCATGGACTCTCACCAGAATGAAATGTCTACTTGTGCAAAAGCAGACTCAAACAGCATAGATGGTATAGCCTCAGGCGTCCCTGGATGCTGATGGGTATTCCAATCCTGGTGGTCTGTCCAAAGCTCATAGGTCCCCTCCGCCCTCTTTCTATAGTCTGACTATGAGTTGGAAGATGTGAATATCTTTCAGAGAGAGGACTGTTCTACACTTGATTTAGCTG
This sequence comes from Crinia signifera, assembly GCF_055691185.1. Lineage (NCBI taxonomy): Eukaryota > Metazoa > Chordata > Amphibia > Anura > Myobatrachidae > Crinia > Crinia signifera. The sequence goes on along the minus strand of NC_139223.1, from coordinate 58,474,100 downwards.
AGGAATTCTTCTATGAAGAACAGGAATATATGAATAAGGTAAGAGCCATAATTTCCTCTTTCTATAATATGCAGTGTTTCTACATAATATGGTCAAATCTCTGGCATAAGTATATTTAAGACCACTGCTCCATAATCATGTAGGATTTGTACAGTAGATGATCCCTCCCTTGTTCTAATGGGGATCTTACATCTGTTCCCTTTTAGGGTATGGCTGTACCAGACACTTACAAGGCAGGAGACGACTTAATTACAAAGTGCAGTATTAAGTCCCAGGTGACATTAGATATTTTCAGACTTAAAGTATACCAGATAGTGAAGCCAGTCTAACTACATCTCATCATGACATTGATGCAAAGCCAGAAGACGCAGCCCAAGATATTCCATCACAGAGAAAGACTGAGGTACTGTAGGGTGGATGAATGTGATCATTTATATAGACTTACGCTATTGGTGAGTAAGCATTTTACTGTGCAGTATGATGTACTGGAAAATAAAGGATCTGGAGATCAGCATGGAATCCCATGGAATGGTCTGTTGGAGCTGGAGCCAATCCAGCCCCCATTGCCGTCCCTAAGGGTGTTCTTATCACTTCCTGTATCCTCCTCTGTCTCACATGTACAATGCTATGGTGTGCTTACCACTTCCTCATCTATCTCACATGTGCGATTCATAGCTGCCTACCCTCCTGCATTCTGCAGGAGACTCCCTGACATAGCAGCAATCCACATAAATAGGGATAGAGAGATGCAGGGTGCTAGGGAGGGGATAGAGAGACGCAGGGCAGTAGGAAGGGGATAGAGAGATGCAGGGTGCTAGGAGGGGATAGAGAGATGCAGGGTGCTAGGAGGGGATAGAGAGATGCAGGGCAGTAGTGAAGGAAAAGAAAGACACAGGGCGCTAGGGAGGGGATAGAGAGACGCAGGGCAGTAGGGAAGGGATAGAGACACAGGGCAGTAGGGAATGGATAGAAAGACTCAGGGCGGTAGGGAGGGGATAGAGAGACGCAGGGCTCTAGGGAGGGGATAGAGAGACTCAGGATGGTAGGGAGGAGGGGTAAAGAGACACAGGGCAGTAGGGTGTGGATAGCGAGACGCAGGGCAGTAGGGAAGGGATAGAAAGATGCAGGGTGCTAGGGAGGGGATAGAGAGATGCAGGGTGCTAGGGAGGGGATAGAAAGACACAGGGCAGTAGGTAATGGATAGGGAGATGCAGGGCTGTAGGGAGGGGTTAGAGAGACACAGGGTGGTAGGGAAGGGAAAGAGGGACGGACAGCAGTAGGGAAGGGATAGAGAGACACATGGTTCTAGGTAGGGGATAGAGAGATGCAGGGCGGTAGGGAAGGGATAGAGAGACGCAGGGCGCTAGGGAGGGGATAGAGAGACGCATGGTGCTAGGGAGGGGATAGAGAGATGCAGGGCGCTAGGGAGGGGATAGAGAGATGCAGGGCAGTAGGGAGGGGATAGAAAGACACAGGGCGCTAGGGAGGGGATAGAGAGATGCAGGGCGGTAGGGAGGGGATAGAGAGACACAGGGCAGTAGGGAAGGGATAGAGAGATGCAGGACTGAAAGCAAGGCATGCTGGGATGTGAAGTTTACAACAGCTGAAGGGCCATCGTTTGGACATGCATGGGATAGAGAGACGCAGTAGGGAGGGGATAGAGAGACACAGGGTGCTAGGGAGGGGATAGAGAAATGCAGAATGCAGCCCTAGTACTGCACTAGTACATTGGTCCCTCCCAATATCATCATTACTTTGTTCATGGTGGTGGGACATCACAGCCCAGGTGGTCTGTGATGTCCCACCACCACGAACAAAGTAATGATGATATGGTTGGAGAGAAGTACAGTACTAGGGCAGCGCAATGGGTTGCTGGTCCAGGACCAGATCAAATTATTCATGGTCTATGACTCTATGTAATAGGCAAAACCAGTGCTGGTGGTATCAAAAAAACATGTGGACAACCAGAAGCGCTACCCTGTCTGACCACATACGTAACCTAAGGATGACATGTAAAAACAATGTACTTCATTTAATCATCTTTACCGAATTTCTCAGTAAAAAAAATTTGGCCTAGGGGTGCTGCCAAATGAAGCCAATACTATATTATTTATATATACTATATTATTTTTGGTACTTGTGTATTTTGGCGGCGCCCGATTTCAGCATCGTTCGATGAACGTATCGCATCGCATCGTATGCCATGTACCCGATGGCATGCGATGCGACGCGATTTTGACCCCCTATACGATGAAAAATCGTATAAGCACTCTAAAGGGTGCTTTTGAGCACCCTAATGGGTGCTTACAATGTTAAATGCACCCCCACGCCACCCCCCCACTATAAACGTGAACCCGAAGCTTGGCGAGCGCAGCGAGCCCGTGAGGGGCGGTGGTACACGTCCTACGACCTTTTCATACCCCCACTATCCACGTCGGCGTGGAGTTGAGCATAGATTAGTGTGTCGAGCGCAGCGAGCCACCGAGCCTGAAGCGTGGCGAGCGGGCTTCACAGGTATCACCGTCCCCTCGCGGGGCTCGCTGCGCTCGCCACACTAATCTATTCTCAACTCCACGCCGACGTGGATAGTGGGGGTATAAAAAGGTCGTAGGACGCGTACCACCACCCCTCACGGGCTCGCTGCGCTCGCCACGCTTCGGGTTCACGTTTATAGTGGGGGGGTGCCGTGGGGGTGCATTTAACATTGTAAGCACCCATTAGGGTGCTTAACATTGTATAAGCACCCATTAGGGTGCTTATACAATGTTTAATCGCATCACATCGTATGGCATTGTATGCCATGTACAATGGCATACAATTTAAAAATTGTATGCCATCGTACACTAACCAACGAAATTGCGTCGCATCGCATACCATCGTATGCGTAATGGTATACGATGCGATGGGCGCCGCCAAAATACACAAGTACCTTATTTTTTCAGGATACTTATGATATGGAAATAAATTGGTAATGTACATTTGTATGTAATACAGGGGCTGTGCCTTTTATGTAGACCAATGTCTCTGGGGAATAGTTCTTTTGGTCTCAGCAACTTATTTTCTATATGACATTAGTTTTATTATTTCATTGAAAAATTCTTATTTTATTCAAAAAGATAAAATGACAAGATATATATTTACAGTAATGTAGATTTAAATATGAAGATATGAAAAGATCACATAAAACAAATGAAACCTTTATTCTATAACTTTATAGTGTAAAACAATTTAAACTTCATTAACCATATAAATAGGGAAAAACTCAGCAAGGCACTGCAAGAGTGATGTCACAATAGCTTGTGATGTCACAATAGCTTGTGATGTCACAATGGAGCTTGGACTGAAATGAAAAGCTGCATACTGCACAGACACTATTATTGTTGCAGAGTCACATTATATAGAAATAAATGGGTAATGTACATTCGTATGTAACACAGGGGTTGTGACTTTTCTGTAGGACAATGTCTCTGGGGAATAGTTATTTTGGTTACAGCAACTTATTTTCTATATGACATTAGTTTTATTGTTTCATTGAAAAAAATCTTATTTTATTCACAAAGATAAAATGACAAGATATATCGTTACAGTAATGTAGATTCATATAACAAGATATGAAAAGATCACATAAAAACAAATGAAACCTTTATTCTATAACTTTTTAGCGTAAAACTATGTAAACTTCATTAACCATATAAATAGGCAAAAACTCAGCAAGGCAATGTAAGAGGGATGTCAGAAAATGCAGGTGCACACTAAGCACAGAAACCAATAACATTAACATGGTGGAGGGGGAAGGGGGGACATTGAGGTTCTTGGCACAAAAATGTGAGCCCACCTACCACGTCAAGGTGACCTCATCAGGTGGGTGGGGAGTGGGAAGGGGAATTTTTTTTTTTTTTTGGGGGGGGGGGGGGGGGGGGGGAGACTGTACTATGCTATGCTATTCTATGCTGTGCTTAGCTAAGCTATACTAAGACCATAGTCTTAGTATTGCATAGATAAGCAAAGCATAGATACTCTTAGCTAAGACTATGTTAAGACTATGCTAATCTATGCTGTGCTTAGCTATGCTATACTAAGAACATGGTCTTGGCATAGCATAACTAAGCACAGCATAGATTAGCATAGTCTTAGCTAAGAGTATCTATGCTTTGCTTATCTATGCTATACTAAGACCATAGTCTTAGCATAGCATAGCTAAGCACAGCATAAAATAGCATAGTATAGTGTCGTCAGGTGGGTTGGGGGGTGGAGGGGAGAGGGTTTTTTTTATTATTATTTATTTTTCCTTTTTTTGTGTTTTTTTTTTTTTTTTTTTTTTTGCAGGAGGGGGAGACTGTGCTGTGCTTAGCTAAGCTATACTAAGACCATGGTCTTAGCATAGCATAACTAAGCACAGCATAGATTAGAATAGTGTTAGCATAGTCTTAGCTAAGAGTATCTATGCTAGGCTATTCTATGCTGTGCTTAGCTAAGCTATACTAAGAACATGGTCTTGGCATAGCATAACTAAGCACAGCATAGATTAGCATAGTCTTAGCTAAGAGTATCTATGCTTTGCTTATCTATGCTATACTAAGACCATAGTCTTAGCATAGCATAGCTAAGCACAGCATAGAATAGCATAGTATAGTGTCGTCAGGTGGGTTGGGGGGTGGAGGGGAGAGGGTTTTTTTTATTATTATTTATTTTTCCTTTTTTTGTGTTTTTTTTTTTTTTTTTTTTTTGCAGGAGGGGGAGACTGTGCTGTGCTTAGCTAAGCTATACTAAGACCATGGTCTTAGCATAGCATAACTAAGCACAGCATAGATTAGAATAGTGTTAGCATAGTCTTAGCTAAGAGTATCTATGCTAGGCTATTCTATGCTGTGCTTAGCTAAGCTATACTAAGACCATAGTCTTAGCATAGCATAGCTAAGCACAGCATAGATTGTATTCGGGGGCGGAGGCACTTTAAGGATTGGCATTTTTCAGAGAGTGTATGGCCTCTGATCGCGCTTTAAGTGCTTTATCTAGTTGTTGTTTTAATTCAAGATTTTCCTTTTTCAATGAATGGTGTTTGTTTTGTAAAGTATTATTTACATTTGTCAGGAATTCTAACTGTCGGCCACATATCTTACTAACATGGGCATTGTGGGTTTTGGTCCACCTGCCATTTATATATATAAAAGTCGTTTTTCCCATTGTCATAGTTGGCAGATCTTCCTGTATATTTGAATTTTCTATAACCTGGGGCTTTTCATTGCGAAACTTTCGCAGGCGTCTGAAGCTTTGAAAGTCTTCATATAAACCCCGGAACCAGTTTAGAGCCATAGTTAGTAAAGGCTGTGAAATTAAATTCTGCTGCGACTTCTCTGGACTGTGACTTGTCTTGTACAGAGGCTGCTGCAGAATGAGGACAGCAGTCTGGGCACCCTTATTTATAACCTCTGTTCTAGAATGTTCGTTCCGGAACATTCTAGAATGTTCGTTCCGGAACATTCTAGAATGTTCGTTCCGGAACATTCTAGAATGTTCCGGAATTCTAGAGGTTATAAATAAGGGTGCCCAGACTGCTGGTCCTCATTCTGCAGCAGCCTCTGTACAAGACAAGTCACAGTCATTATTTTTAGGGTAGCCAATCGCCAAGTCTGCAGGCTAATCCAAGTGAGGCAAGATACTTACCTCCTGCGGGTATCTATACCCTAGAAGGCTGGGTATATATATGAGAAAACAACAGGTTTTAGGAGACGTATCTGGAGGATGTTAATGACAGCAGCGGTTATGATGTGTCTGTGTCCTGGGTTTGTGAGAGAAGTAACAGCAAAGAATTGGTATACAGTAGGCAGTTACCATTGTGACATCACAAATACTCAGAAAGAGTCTGTGTGACAAACTGCCAGTACAAAGTAGCTGACAGCTGCTGGGAGTGCTCTGTGTAGGGAGGCAGCGTGAATTTGACATGACAATGACATCACAATGCATTCAGGTGTCCGGTACCGATGGCTGTATGGCCTATGCTTAGTAGATGGAAGAACACTTTAAAATATCAAAAAATTAAAAAATTAAAAAAACTGCGCACAGGGTGAAGCCCATGGTGCTTAGGTGGGAACAGTTTGGGAACCACTAGCTTAGGGGTTAAGTCAGACTTCAGACTTGATCTCGGTTGTGCAATTTTGCAATCCGTTCAATTATGGAATGACTGTGCATGCCTATGGCTCGTAGCACGTATGCGCAAGGCCAAATAGTGGTCAAAATAGTGCATAGATCTAATCACAATCCCCTTGCAATTTACATAACAGGATGCCGGAGTTTGTAATAACCGGCTGTTTTCTGGGTGTGTCAGGAAAAATGCAGCCAGACGGTTTATGGGAGTGTCTGTGACGTCAGCGTCGGCTGATTGGCCTGATTACAGTATGTTGCTGAGTTATGGAAGGGACAGACCTGCTCACATTTGCACAAACCGGGAAAATCATTCCATGGTGAGTGAAGACAGTAGTGAATAGCGTTCCATTCACAATTCTCTCTCAGACTTGCACATGGCAGGATTTCACTGTCCGGGTGGTGGCTATCTACTCACAGTCATCTGCGAATTTGCAGGTGAGTGATCAAGTCTGAATTAGGCCCATAGTACATCTGGACCATAGGATGGAATTCCAGTGTGGTCGATAGGTGCGAATTGCTGTTGCCATGGACTTCATGTACGGAGATCAGACACATTGACAGATTAAGGTCCTCATGGGCCTGGAGCTGAATTATATGAAGGGCCTATTGGGTACTGCCGCGCAGAGTTGTGATGATTGTGTTTGTGTGCTGGGGAAGGCTGCTAATATGGGTGTGCGAGTAGTGCATGTGAGTGTGTGTAACCACAGCAGCTAGGTCATAATCTGTGGAGTACCACCTCACTGCACTGAGTGATGCTGCTTCCTTCAGTAGTTTACAGGCAGCTTGAAGGAGGAGCCCATATCACAGCGTATACGGTGCAGGTAGGGCTAGTGAAGCTTTCCACTGTGCCATTATTAGCAGTGGTGTAGCTAGGTTCCACGGTGCCCCGAGCAAGGGCATGTTTTGCGCCCCCCCCCATTTGTTTTAGGTGGGACCCTTGCATGGCGAAAAGGGGGGCGTGGCCTAAAATTATACCACAAACCGTAATGCCCATTGCACATTTTAGCAAACTTTGTAATGCCCATTACACATAAAGCCACATGCCGTAGTTACATACTATATAACAAACCGTAATGCCCATTACACATTTGTCACATAAGTGCCACTTGCCTACATGCTCATTGCTTGCTAGGAACTTCATGCTCTATTCCAGGGGCTTCATGCTCGTTGCCAAGGGGGACTCTCCTTGCTCGTTGCCAAGCCCGCTCGCCCGCCCAGCTCACCAGCTCCCCGCTGTGCCCGCCTGAGCCAGAGCTCAAGTCTCCCGCTGGACCGCTAACTAATAGGCGCTCGCAGTCCAGCATCCAATGCTGCTTCTGATTGGCTGCTGGACCGCAAGCGCCTATTGGGAAGCGGTCCAGCAAGTACCTTTAATTGAAAATAGCATCGGACAGTGGACTCTGTATGATAAATGTCTTAGTGGTACTGTGCCGCGCGCCTGTGAAAAATGGGCATGGTCATGGGCGTGGCTATATGACATTAGTAGGAGCGGTTACATGACAAAGGGTCAGGCTGCTCCCCCTGTATAATAAAAGGACACCACAGGCTGCCCCCCTATATAATAATAATAATAACAGGACCCTGCAGGCTGCTCCCCTTGTATAATCACATGACCCCACAGGCTGCTCCCCCTCTATAATAAAAGGACACCACAGGCTGCTCCCCCCTGTATAATAAAAGGACACCACAGGCTGCTCGGGTGCCGAACGGGGTCCCGACAGTCGGAATTTACCAGACGTCAAGATCCCCACTGTCAAAACACTGACAGCCGGGTTCCCGATGGCCGTCGGCTATTTTCCCTCATGGGGGTCCACGACCCCCATAGAGGGAGAATAGAATAGGTGGCAAGCATAGCGAGCCACCGTGCCCGCAGGATGGCGAGCGCAGTGAGCCCACAAGGGGCTTAGTTGTGCTCACCATGCTGTCTGGGTCCGGCCAGTCGGGATCCCGACGTCGGGCTGATGACTGTCGGGATCCCGACTGTCGGACCCCTGTACCACACCCGGCTGCTCCCCCTGTATAATAATAATAATAATAATAATAACAGGACTCCACAGATTGTAACACAGAGAATCCCATACTGGGGATGTACTGTCATCTATTGTGAATGGTGTGTGCGCTGCAGTTGTGCAGCATGATGAGGTGGTAGAGTGACGGGTAGAGAGAGGGTGTAAAGTGACAGGAGGCATGGTGAGAGGGGGTACGGTGGCAGGGTGAGGTGATGGCATGAGGTTATGGGGGTTAAGGTGACTGAGAGAGAGGGGGTGATGTGACAGGGGAAGTGGCGAGGAGGATAGGACGCAAGTTTAATTCTCACCAGTGCCGTTCTAGCCTGCTCCAGTAGCCGCAGTGAAGGCTCTCCTGAGTCCTGACATGTGCTGACAGCTGGGTCCCTGCTCCTGCCACCGCAAGTAAGTTTCTCTTTGCAAATGCCGGCAGCCGCTGGGTCCCTGTAATTACAGCCGCAGCAGCTGGTCTCCTGACATGTGTTGGGCTGCCGGCAACCCCATGCTGCAGCATGAGTGTGTGTCCTGACTCCTGCGCCAGAGCGGGCGGCAGCAGGAGCACAGCGGTACACAGAGCGGGCGGCAGCGGGGGCACAGTGGTACACAGAGCAGGCGGGTTCATAGCGGTACACAGAGTGGGCGGCAGCGGAGGCACAGGTGCCTTTTGCGGTGCACGACTCCGGCGCCCTATCAACTCTCTGCGCAAGGAGCTTGTGCTCTGCCCTCGCTACGCCCCTGGACCCACATATTACCCTATGATATATTTCCTTGTTTTGTCGGGAGGAGAGGAGAGTCAGGTACTTGCGGACGACTAGGATGACTTTTTTATCTTTATTCTCTTTAATTGGTCAATATTTTTGCTTATTACATCATTATAGTAATTTATGTGATAGGCTGTAATGATCATCAAAGCAATTAATTCACACGCAAAAGCCTTTATTGTCAATGTTTATATACACGCACTCTGAATCTATTATTTATTTGATGTGAATGTATAACACTTTGCTTCATTAAAAATAAAAATAAAATAAAAAAAACACAGCAAACAACTCTGCCTTCTAAAGACATGGTATCCCAAATCCACAAGGAGAGTCCAAGGGTGTATGCGATGTCTGACCTTCCCATCACTGTACAGGAAGAGGTGGCTCCTTCAACCATTTGCAGCACGCCCTCTGCATTTGCTGAAAGGATCACCCACAGTCCAGTTCCTGATTTTGAAGTTGTCAATGTTGTACACCAGGAGGAGGAATTTGATGTAGCTGGCTCTGAGGAGGAAGTTGACGAGGATGCTGCTGATGGTGATGTGGTTGCTTAAATGAAGCACCGGGCCAGACAGTTGTTGTTTGTGGGATGCAAAAGGCCATCACCATGCCTGGGCAGAAGACCAATAAATCCACCTCTTTGGTCTGGAATTATTTTTATCCAGATCCGGACAACAATTTTCTCGCCATATATAGCTTATGTAAAGCTCAACAAAAAAATTTGGGTACAATTTGCACAGGATATAGCCACAGCAGCTCGGAACAACAGAGCAAGTTTCACCACAACTTGAAACAATGTTTTGACAGACAAAAGTTCTCAGTGTCCCGTGCGCTCAGGCATAAAAAGTGTAGGTTGTCACACTTACACTAAGGTGAATAAACAGCAAAGTCCACAGTAGGGAACAGGTTCTGATATGTCCAGGGAGCTGTATAATTCACTTTGTTGCCCTCTGAAACCCTTCTAGAAAAAGAGAAGACATCGTGCAAAACCTTATTGTAAAGGGGGGTACAATTTATTAATACGATGCACTCACAAAGGTAGGGTAACAATAAGCATATAATCACCAGCCGGTGATAACAGATGGGGAGGATCTCACCCAACCACAGATGGGGTACCAAACGAATTGCCAGAAGGAAAACGGAGGTATTGGTGGTCAGCAGGTCAAACAGGTCCTCCCGGGTAACGCGGTTCTGTCCTCCAGCCAGGGGTACAGTTTGCTCAATGCATTTCAGACCTTCTGGTCCTTCATCAGGAGCATACTGTAGCCCGTGGCTGGAGCTGTTTAAATAAGGAAAAAAGGAGCGCGAAAGAGTCGGCATCCGGTGCGCTAACCGGAACCGGAAGCGCGTCAGACTTCCGTCTTCTGGATGTTTGCGTGTCATCCGCACCAGAAGTGTACGTTCCATGTGACGGATGCAGACGCTATGGGGAAGATACTCTCCGTTTGTGTTCCAGATGACATTATTCAGCGTTTCAACATTAATAACATATCGGAAAAGACCGCAATACTTTAATACAGAATATACAAAGTCCGTTTTCTTCTCATCCTTTATCTGTTTATCGGATCAATCCATAACTTTAAAGTGCAAATGCTTAAGAGACATATCCTTCCATTGCACTCGATCGTCCCAGGAAAAGTCCATAGCAGCAATTATAGGAGTCCATATATATAAAAAGTATGTGTTACATACAGGGGTGTAGCTGCCATAGGTGCAGGGAGTGCAGCTGCTATGGGGCCCTGAGCTGAGAGGGGCCACCTTCCCTGTCACAGTTACATGTGTTATGCACAGGGTATAGCTACCATAGGTGCAGGGAGTGCAGCTGCTATGGGGCCCAGAGCTGAAAGGGGCCACCTTACTGTCACAGTTACATGTGTTATATACAGGGGTGTAACTACCATAGGTGCAGGGAGTGCAGTTGCTATGGGACCCGGAGCTGAGAGGGGCCACCTTCCCTGTCACAGTTACATGTGTTACATACAGGGGTGTAGCTACCATAGGTGCAGGGGTGTAGCTGCAGGGGGGCCCAGAGCTGAGAGGGGGCACCTTCTGTGTCACAGTTACATGTGTTATATACAGGGTGTAGCTACCCTAGGTGCAGGGAGTGCAGCTGCTATGGGTCCCAGAGCTGAGAGGGGCCACCTTCCCTGTCACAGTTACATGTGTTATATACAGGGGTGTAGCTACCATAGGTGCAGGGAGTGCAGCTGCTATGGGACCCGGAGCTGAGAGGGCCCACCTTCCCTGTCACAGTTACATGTGTTACATACAGGGGTGTAGCTACCATAGGTGCAGGGAGTGCTGCTGCAGGGGGGCCCTGAGCTGAGAGGGGCCACCTTCCCTGTCACAGTTACATGTGTTATATACAGGGTGTAGCTACCCTAGGTGCAGGGAGTGCAGCTGCTATGGGGCCCAGAGCTGAGAGGGGCCACCTTCCCTGTCACAGTTACATGTGTTATATACAGGGTGTAGCTACCATAGGTGCAGGGAGTGCTGTTGCTATGGGGCCCAGAGCTGAGAGGGGCCACCTTCCCTGTCACAGTTACATGTGTTATATACAGGGTGTAACTACCATAGGTGCAGGGGGTGCAGCTGCTATGGGGCCCAGAGCTGAGAGGGGCCACCTTCCCTGTCACAGTTACATGTGTTATATACAGGGTGTAGCTACCATTAGGTGCAGGGAGTGCAGCTGCTATGGGGCCCAGTGCTGAGGGGCCACCTTCCCTGTCACAGTTACATGTGTTATATACAGGGGTGTAGCTGCAGGGGGGGGGCAGGGCTAAGTGGCACAAGTTTCATCTTTAGCCCCTCCCTCCGAATAGCTGCAAATTGCTGTAAATTACAGCTGCGGCCAGGGTGATTCAGAGGGCGACGCTGGTATCAGGGAGGATTGCCCACCTTTCCAGGGAGCCGGGAGAAGGGCCCGAATTTCAGGAGCCTCCTGGCCATTCCGGGAGGGTAGGCAACCCTGATATAAAGATATATGCATTATGAACACAGTCCCAGATACATTTTTACAATTAATTCTACAGATGGAGCCTTCTTCATCTGTTGCTGGCGCCCGCCAGATCCCTTTCACTGGAGAGCGCCGGCGATAGGGACTGGGACATGCGTGCATCTCACGCACGTGCGTCCCAGTATCACAGCGGCTGGGCAGCGTCTTCCTGCCCGTCTCCGCTTCAGGGAGATGCTGCTCAGTTCGGGGGGGTGTTTTGCGGCGGCGAGGGGGACCGGCGGGGGAGGCAGCGGGGACCGGCGGTAGGCTCCGTTGCCACGAGGCGCGCAAGCATCTCGTGCATGCGACCAGAAGTCTGCTGTGCTCAGGCAGAAACCTTCTCCCATTATTACCACTTTACGAATAACCTTCTGAAATATTTCATTACACATTTGCAGGTTTTCATTACAGCGTAATTTCTATATCAAATTTTATTACATGAGCAATAAATATACTATTTATGGTATGCTGTGTTATGTAACTAACTCAGGGCAAAGAAGACCATCGAGGAACATCTAGTTTTTACCAGCAGACGTCTCTGTTCCTGTCACACAACACCTTACACAGCATCACCTGGTGGAGTGAGGAGGTAATGCAGCAGCTTCTGGGACAGGATATACCGGCCATCAGACTGAGCAGCATAGCAATGTTGAATCCTGACCCACAGGTAAGCGTTGTCCACATGTTGGGGGTTATTCTGGTTGATTTGCAAGGCTGCGAATTCGCAGTCTTGCAAGTCCACCAAACCCAGCCTTGTGAATGTTTGGCTAGCGCCACCCATTCGCAAGGGCGACTCATTCGCAGGGCAGGGGGAACCTCACACATCTTTTGATGTTTATATTTGATGTTTATATTGATTAAAGTTGACATGGACACCGAAAGAGGTCAGGCTCTGTGCCTCAATACAGAACACTATTCTGTTCTCACTCTGTGCCCACTTGGATGTAGTGGGGGGATGTGTGCGTTAGTGAGGTGCAGGTAAGTCAGGTCACTAGTGGGTGGGGGAATGTGATAGTGGTATTGTGTGAGGGAGGGGTGAAGTCAGGTCAGTACTATGTACAGGAATGTAATAGGGGTTTATGTGCAGTAGGAAAGGTGAACGATTGCTTAGTGCATTTGGTATCATGAAGGGAATCTCTGTGTGTTTTCCAGGCAGTGGGAAAAGTTTTCTCTTCATCCTCTGGATTCTTCTGGCAAACACTGGAGAGTAAGGAGCGTTTGTGTCCGCTTTCCCCTGACTCTCTCATGGACAGTGAGATTGAGGTGAGAATTCTCCCAGGCCAAATACTTGTACATACACACCCCATGCAGCACTGCTGTAAGCCGGTCCTCTTCCCCTAGGCAGAGCCGGATTAACAATGGACCTGATGGAGCTATAGCTCGAGGACCACTCTCCAAATAGGCCCATTTTGTAGCTGAGGGTCAGGGCTTTCCAACGAGAACAGCCTCGTGTCACTAGCCCCCCAGGAACCGGAGATACCGCCAGGCAAACCTGGAACGTTTTCCCCATAGGATAACATGGGAACCGCTAATTCCGACCTCCACCCGGTTCCAACGGCTGCCAGTTCCCCCTACAGCATCACAGAAAATCGAGGTTGATCTCAGTCGAACCCAAATCGCTGGGCCTTCAATCTGATACCTGGTCCATATGGGTTCATTGGTTCTAGAGATATTGCAGGTAAAACTTTTTTTTTTTCATTTCTCAAATGTAATTTCATGGCTGTTCATGTTGTTTGTGGACAGATTTCTCTAGAACCAAACGGCCCAGTTTCACGGGACCAAAATCATTCGAAGGCTACATGTAAATGGGTCAGTTGGTTCCAAAGATAGAGCTGGTTGTTTAAAGGGGGCGGGGGTGGTTTTCTCTCCCCCTCACACCAGAAAATGCAGGGACTAGACTGGTGTAAAAGGGGCCAGTCCGAGAATGTCCTTGCATGATCCTGGGACCATATTCCCGGGTAAATCCCTGCATATTCTAGTGTGAAAGGGGTATTATTCATGTATTCCCCCTTGGCAATGAGCATGTAATCCCACATGGCAACGAGCATGGAACCCCTGGCAATGAGCATGGAACCCCTGGCAATGAACATGGAACCTCTGGCAATGAACATGTAGGTAAGCAACACTTATGTAGCATAATTTTTAATAGGCATAATACGTAATGGAGATTATGGTGTGAGGCTTAACATGTAATGGGCATTATGGTGTACATTTTTAATGTGCGCCTTTGGCGCGCAATGCCCCTATTTATGAAGCATATTGTGCATTATTGCTCAATCTGTTTGGTATAGTGCAGGCATGTCCAAACTATGGCCCTCAAGCTGTGAAACTACAAGTCCCATCATGCATTGTCACAGTTTTGCAATTAGGGAATGCTAAAACTATGTCAAAGCTTGCTGGGACGTGAAGTTTCACAACAGCTGGAGGGCCACTGTTTGGACATGCCTGGTATAGTGTGTATTTTGGCTCAATCCATGTGGCAAAATGTGAATTTTGCCTTAATCTGTGTGGCATAACATTAATTTTGACTCAATCTGTGTGCCATAGTGTGAATTTTTGCTCAATTGGTGTGAATTTTGTCTCATTCCATGTGGCATAATGTGTAAGAAGCAAGTACAGTATAAGGGGTTACTATTGTGTTGCATGATTTGTATAAGGGGTTCATGGTGTGGTAAACTTAGGTTACCACATAAAAGGTGCTGACATATTGTCTACCAAGTCTGGTTTTCAGTATTTTTTTTATGACTGGAGTGCCGCCTCACCCCGTAAGTATCTTAGGACATCGGCATCCTGCAGGTGCACCTTTGGAGTGCACCTGCCAATATATCTCCCTGCATTTTTCCTATGCCAGCCCCCTGCCTTTTCCAGGCATATATAATTAGTCGAAAGTATTTACACAAATAGAGACACACCCATGAGCAGACCACCCAAACAGAACACTGGTCACGCCCCCCACATTATTAGGTGCTGGCCGCAACCCCTATTATTGAGCATAATAGGCCCTTGATCATTTTCAGCTCCAGGCCCATTTAGCCCTTAATCTGGCTCTGATTATCACAGCACATTTGAGGTGTAAATCAGATTACTCTGAAGGTAGAATTTGTTGTGCAATAAGAAATGGTGTCAGTTTGCGAGAGAGAGAAAAACTATATAAAAAATAGATGTGAAATAATAAAATAAATATTACTTTGCATCTCAAGGGTGGAAATAGCTGGTTTATAACTCAAAAATACCTGATCATTTCCATTCCCTAAAAAAATTTGTGTTTTTTCTATGTACATGTCATAGCAGATGACAAATGAGCTCTCTACTCTGAATACCAGTGAGATATAACATCATTCCCTGTCCGTATCTTTTATTATTGATATCATTTCTTATATTCAGTAGCACCAATATATTTAATGGAGCTCCACAATTAAGGAGACAGATTGAACATTGTATAGAATAATAATACAGAATAGGCACATGACCAGTCCGTCCTAGGGGTTCATTTACTAAGATAGGAGAGAGTTCTATTTCAGATGGGATGTCGGTATGGCCAACCAATCAGAATCTATTTCTTACTAATCTTGCACCTTCTACAAGATAAGAGATATCATTTGATTGGTTGACCATAGCAACATCTCATCTTTAATAAATTACATTATGGGGGGTATTCAATCCCAGCCGCTATTTCCACCCGGCGGTAATAGTTGCTGACAGTACTCAATCCCGTCCAGGACTCCCCGAAACAGGTTCGCCTCCCTATGGAGGCAAATCTGTATTGTTGGAAAGGGCCGCTGGATTATAGAATCCGCGGCTGTTTCCGACTATATGCGCCCATTTTTGCCAATGCCGGGACTTTCCGACTGGTGGTATATATTCTGCCTGTCGAAAGAACTGAGCCCACATTGCATAGGACTAATGACATTCGGCCTAATAATGTCAGAAACAGACAGCAAAAATGGCGGACAGGATTGAATACCCTCCTATATGGGAAGCTCCAAAGCAGTAATGACTTATTTATCTGGCAGATCAGTTATCATTAACAGTGCAGAATATTTTTCCCAGTGAACAAATGATTTCTGTATAGTTCATGGTGTGCTATGTGCTCTTTGAATTATGGAAAAGTGCCAGTCTAATGAAGAAAACCATTGAATATGTTAATTTGCTCAACGTCATACCCCTTTTGCAACCAAGAAATGGCTGGGGCAAACTTGGTCCTGGTCTGGTGTGACAGGGAAAATTTGGATTTGGTGCTCCAGCGAATTTAACCTGGGTCATAACCATGGTCAAGTTGAGACTGACTTGGATAACTTAGGTTATCCATCTGGGTCATGCTAGAAGTAGCAGAGAGTTGGATCGTTGGTGCTTGGGGATGATGTCAACTCCAAGGACCAGCAAAGGTATCACCTAGCAATAACCCAGGTCCAGGCTGCAGTTTCAGCTCAGTTTCAAGCAGCTGTTACCTGCCTTGAAACCACATTCAATACAATAACCCAGGTTTTTAGTGTGAAAGAGGAATCACAGGGCAGAAGAAAAGAGTTCATGTGCCCTGAGCATGCTCTATATCCCTTGAGGAAGGTGGGGCAGCCTAGCCAAGAAGAAGCTTAGCACCTAGTACATCCCAAGGACAAGGTGAGCTGTCCAGGTACCTTGCAAGCCAAATACAGTTGTCATGGGGTAGCAAGGGTGCCACCCCCTAGGCCATGCTCCTTAGTCCAGCTGTATATAGGTCAGTGAAGCTGAGGGTTCCAGCTGTAGGCCTGAAGACTAAAGGCCACCAAAAACTTGTGCGAGATATCGCATGCCTCCCTCACATGTATATGATATGATACATCATATGCATCCAATGTTTTGTATGTAACCAATCAGCTCCTATCTGTCAGTTTAAAGGATCTGATTGGTATTTTATCTCACTCCACTTTATCTCTTTCCAAAATTTTAATAAATCTCCCTACAAGTGTTTTTGTTGGTTATGCCTATATTACATGAGTTTGTGGATTCACTTTACTACACAAGAAGGAAGATTATATCTGCTGTATTTTAGAGGATCTTTTTATTTCTATTTAAATCAAACATGTCACAGAATACATATGGGCAAGTCGCAGTGTGCATTGATCTCATGGTTGTTAGCATAGTGTGCGCGAAAGAATTTGGCTTCTGCGCCCAATCGGCCACTTGCACATGGAATGCTAGTGTTTATGGATTAATTCATCTTCCGATGAACTGCACGGCATCGAATTCTGGGGGCGACCATGTGATGGCATAAAACTGTTCTGTGGGCATGTCGATCACCCTACCATGCTCATTAGCAGTTTGCAGATGAAGGTGGAACATCTGTTTCAGCCGGATCATTTGCACTTGGAATGGGGTTGATATATTGTATATCCATATAATAAAGATGACATCTGTGGTGGATAAAACGGCACAAGTTTTTTCTATACAATCTTTGCATTACGATAATGCAGTAAGATGGCACGTGTAGCCAGATGGAAAAGTGCACCATAGAGCACACAATGGGTTGCGTTGGGTGTAAGTGTATGTGATGCGATATCTGATGCAATATGATAACATATAGTTGAATGGTTAAATACTACAATTGTGTTATTGTGTTAATGTGTTATTGTGCACGACTCATCTGCCACAATGATATTGTCTGTGTTATTGTGCATGACTCATCAGTCATAATAACATCACATGTCTATGTTATCATGCATGACTCATCAGGCTTAAAAATATCACATCTGTGTTATTGTGTATGACTCATTAGCAACAATCGCATTGTCTGTGTTATCATACATGACTCATCAGCAACAATAACATTTTGTCTGTGTTATATGAGCCACAATAACGAAATTTCTGATCCACCAAACTTAAATGTCATTTTAATTAGACTGCATGTACATATTGTTTATCTGTCTCTATAAAGGTTACTGCATTTGCCCAAGTTTGTCACTGTGTTAATGGAGTGTCAAATTGTTGTATGTCTGTATAGTACTTAGCTCAGGGAAGGCTGATTTCTAATCATATTGAATATTGTTTATCGTCTATCACCTGTACCTGTCAACTCATGGTAAATACAATAACCCAAACAAACTGGAAATATTAAAGAAGAATTAAAGAGAAAGGGAATTGATAAGATAAGAATGAAGAAAGGAAAAAAGAGTGAGAGAAAGGACAGAGAAGATGGAAAAATCACCTGAACCTGTTGCCGTCATTGAAATTTTCTCTAGTTTGGAGTCAACTTGCTTACATCCACAATGCAGGCATCTGCCAATATAATAAACCTGTTGCACATTCCCGGGTCCCGCTCCACCCTCCCGAGTTGCAGGGACCCGGGCAGTAAGGAGTGAGATGACAGGCTGCCGCCGCAGCACAGCCTCTCTCCCCAGCTCAGCACACACTGTTCCCTCTCGTTTCTTTTTCATGGGGGTTTTACCTAAACCCCCTCCCCGATGGTCGCGCCCCCTCTATTTTACCAGGGCTTGCTCGGCCTGTCGGCAACCCTGCATATGCTAATGGTAACAAGCTAAACAGATCTCACATCTGAATTTCTGTGCACAAATAAACTATTTCTATGTAACCATTTTATAGGTTTTCTTTGTACGTACTGTTCCCTGTGTGTAATGTCCAACAATCCCTGACTGATACATCTCTGTGGCTGCTCTATTAGCTGCAGAAACCCCATGCATAATTCAGAATTGTCAGTGTGAATTGTAAATGGTTTATGAAACCTAATCATATTAATATTCAGTGTAACATTTTACATATGTACAGCTTTTTTATTACGCCATGAAAAAACACTGGAATTTTGATGCCTGTAATTTCACAAACCCTTTTCTTTCTTGAACTTGGAAGCTCGATAACTGAAAGAAGAACAATAGAACATTTAATTATGCTTGTCTGTGTGTGAAGTGGGAGATACATTGCAGGAAATTAACTAACCAGGACAGTGATGGGAAGGTAATGTGAATGTATTACACAGGAAGACAACTCATTTGAAATAAAAAACGTTTTATTTCCTGATAAGCGTAAATGCCGCTGCCGGGAAGCTCAGCCCCTCCTACACTTATTAGGCTTTTGCATTTCTGTATATAAAAGGCAATATTTCAAAGTCTCTGTAGTGTGGTATATGCATGATAAATAGGTGCATTTCTAAGCAAGAACATGGGGATAGTAGAAAGAGAAAAGCTTACGTGTCTGAGAACCATCAGTTCACTGCAATTTTAGAATTCTCATCATATCCATGAGTATAGCATATCAAGCCGGAGATTGTATTAAGTAAGATCATGCAGATACAATGATGTGCATTGGCACCAGTAACAGTGGCTCCTGCCTACATGTGCAAGTCTCTGGCCTAGGGGGCACACCAGGTACTGCCTGCAATGTGCTGGGGTGGGGGGAGGAAGGGTTGCTATCAGTAGCTCTGATATCTGTTTTTTTATTTAGCTGCTGTAATGTTCAGAAGGTGGGAAGGGGGCAGTTTCTATTGGCAGCAGCGGTAGTCCTGCACCTGTGTGTGTGTGTGTGTGTGTGAATTGTCCAGATGCCCTTAAGTAGAAACTTGAGCCCAGCAGAAGAGACTAACGAGGGCGTGACACATTTTTTTAACTTTCAAATTCCAAATATGATAGCTGCTGAAAGGTTTCAATATGGTTTGAGAAAACGAAAAATGTTTTTTTTTTTTATTATTTTAATATGTTTTAATTTTGCTTGGTAAATAAGTACATAAAATATAAGGAGTTTAGTACACTGCTGTAAAAATTCCATTAATTTAATATTATCTTTCTAAACTCTTGTTTTGATGACATATGTAAAAATCTGTGTAAAAATCACTAATAACAATTGCTAAAAGTTTGGAGTTACAATATTATTGATAGATTTTTTCCTTTTTGTGTTTCACAGGTTCAACAATTTCTCTCCATCTATTACACTGTCTTCATATGAGCAACCTCTTTGGAAATGGCAGAGAATTATCGCCATCTGAGCTAACTACTACGCAGACATTCTAAGCATAGGTTCTCAAAGTCGGTCCTCAGGACCCCACACAGTGCATGTTTTGCAGGTCTCCTCACAGAATCAAAGGAAATAATTAGCTCCACCTGTGGTGCACCTGTCGGGTGACCTGGAAAATGTGAACTGTGTGGGGTCCTGAGGACCTAGTTTGAGAACCACTTTTCTAAGGTACAGTATGGACTGCTATTAAGAGAACAAAGTGATGAGGATATCAGAAACTATCAAGAAGCCGGTGGTGCAAAGGACATTTATCCTAAAAGTGCATATGAAGCCGGAATGAGCAAACTGTTTTTGTCACGCCAATTCGAAATTCACAAGTCACAATCATAAAGAAGATACAATGCAGCTGGGAGCAAGAGAAAAATATATCTCTTGGTAGAGGAGAGCCTGACGTGAAAGAGGCCTTCACTTCTAAACTTGACAGCTTTTTGACATCCTAATTTGCAAGTGTGACATCTGTCTCTGTTCTGAATTTGACTGTCCTGGCTGCATGAGGAAAACGCACATCCATTTTGGGTGTTACATATAAGGAGAAGAAGATCCCTGTGAAAGAACTTGCTTTCATCAAAGGACAAAGAGACAAGATTGATTCCTTTGGACCGCATCAGATTGGCTTGCCGGATCTGCCAGAACACAATAGACTGGTCAAAAAGCAGCAGTGAGAAGAATATCACCGAAAGAGAATTAATAAATACAAGGAAGTCGGTGATAATTATTTCCATCAAGTGAAATAACATTAGACAAAGCGTGAATTTCAATTGGTGAAGCAAAAGTTGCCTTCCGCTTCTATTCAAAGGACAATTTATAACATTTTAGAAATACCAAATGTTGCTGGGGAGAGCGTAATTGTCACAATGCTGACTGAATCCATATTATTTTGTGACTTACATCCATCATCAGTCCTGTATCTCAGGAGTTTTCTGTGCAATGGCTTTAGCTCAGTTCCCCAGTATCATACAGTACTTCCCTGTTTGCCAAGTTCACTATCTTAGAGTTCTCCTCTGCAAGGGTGTAACTCCCAGAGGCAATGGAGTCACCTGCCTCCAGGCTCCAAGCCCTAAAGGGGCACCTGCATATATAGCAGCACTTTTGTGGTTCACTGCAGGATCCAATTGTGACCGCAATATTTCCAATGGAGCTCTGCTAGGGTGACCACCTTTGTGTTGAGAGATTCCCGGACAGTGGCCCGCCCCCTGACCCACTCACAGCCCACCCATTGACCCATCCCCAGCCTCACCTCTTGACCTGCCTTATACTGTTTTTTTTAACCCTTGCTTCAATACTATTCCTAATTTTGCACACCGTTATGCCATTTACATGTTAAGTCACACACCGTAATGCCCATTACACATTATGTCACAAGGCTGTTGTTATATCAGTGCTTGTGTATCTTATTGCTATTTATTCATCAGAAAAGAAAATAGATGTGACAGATTTAATATGTTTCTCCTTGCGGTTATCTTTTAATCTTTTGAAAACACAATAACATGCAAGAGTATTTCTCAAACTATTGGTTAATTCTGTATTGCGGTTTTATAGCAAAAAATATATTTCGCTTGTCACAAACTTACCTTTATAAACAATAGGGATCTCTCATTTGATAAAGTGACCCAATATTTTCCTAACAATTTGCATAGTCATTACACTAGCATATTATACATCTATTTTTTGATATAGCAATATTACTTTACCACTTTATACAATATATTATAAATAAAAAATGATTGCCTTCAGCATAGAACAAGGTTAAATGAAGTGAACGTTTTATTTAGCAAGTCAAAAGTAAAAATATGCAGTATATATGTATATGTATATATATATATATATATATATATATATATATATATGTATTTGAATCCTAAGGATAAATATTCTGTATATGAAAAGAAAATATAAATTACTTTTATAATTAGATTTAATCCATTTAGCAGTCAGTCAAATAGCTGTATTGCCTGATATGTACTTCCAATATATTTGTATATAGTTAAAGCTGAGATTTCTTATAAAATATATTTCAGACATAACACACAACACAATTAACTACAAGATATTTAAATATTTGTTTATTTTTATTACTTTATAGCTCTCATCTGATAATGATTTGTAAATTATGCTGATGTTGGAAATAAAACACTTTATTTGAACACATATACTTACGAGGAAGAAGATTCAGCTAACATTTATCAAATGGGTTTTAAAAGACACTAGGGGGCCGTATGCATTGCGGCTCCAGTCTGGTGGGCGTGTAGGATGATGCCTGAACACAAATGTTTTTTTAAAAGGGAAGTAATTTACAAAGCAAAACCAGTCCATGTAAATGATTGCTCCTTTTAAGTTGGGCTGGCAGCCGCTGTACTCGCACTACAGTACATCTGTCCCTTAAATGGTAATCTACAAAACTTCTCCCTCTACTACAGTGTTTCCCAATATATATGGCCCCATACATTAGCAATGGCCTGCAGCTCACAGGCGGATCTCTGGGAGGCAATGGAGTCATCTGCCGATGGGCTCTTGTACCCAATGTGGGCACCTCTCCTCTCCTGCGAGTTTGAATCAGTTAATTGAAAGCCATTGATATAGCTCTGTGGCTGACTCCCCTACCTAGCAGGGCCATATATGTTGCACTCTCTTTATTCTATTAATTTCTTACAAGTGTAACCTATGACCTGTTCACGTGTTCTATGTACTGTTCCTGTTCCATCCAGACAAGTAAAGATGAGACACTCAACTAAAGAAATAAATATAACAAACACTGGGTCATATGTATTAAGCCTTAACAAGAGATAAATGCAAGGGTGGTAAAGAGAGATAAACGTCCAGCCAATCACCTGTCAACTGCCATGTTACAGGCTGCATTTGAAAAAAGTCAGTAAGGAGCTGATTGGCTGGATGTTTATCTCTCTTTATCACCCTTGCATTTATCTCTTGTTAAAGCTTAATCTGCCCCATTGATTCGGCCAGTCCTACAGATGACTGACCTCACCTACTTGGCTATCACAGACAGCTGTAGAGCTAATCGCAGGAGATCGGCTTCCAGTCACTCCAGAAAATCCAGTCTAGTGAGTGCCTTCCTCCAAAGTCCAGACCAAGCCACTAAGTTAAAACTTGGTCCATGCCCAACCTTCCATGGGCCCTCAGCACCTCATCACCATCTTTAGCCCTCCTCACCTTAGCATCTCATCACCTTCCTAAGCCCCTCCACAATGTACTCAGTCCCTACTAACCTTCCTCATTACCTTCTTCAGTGTGTCATCAAATTCCTTAACCAGAGCTCAATCACTTTCCTTAGCCCCATCACTTTCCTCAGCCTCCGGCCCCATCACCTTCCTCAGCCCCATTACCTTTTATTATCACTTTTAAAGCTTAGTGCATCTGGCCCTTAGAGTGTAATTATTATTATTTATTAACAGTTTCTTATATAGCGCACACATATTCTGCAGCACTTTACAGAGAATATTTGAACATTCACATCAGTACCTGCCCCAGTGGAGCTTACAATCTATATTCCCTACCGCATGTACACGCACACACAGACATTCTAGGGTTACTCACCATCAAATGACTTTTCCTCTGCACGCAGCCTACACACACCCCAGGACATACTTTTTGGCAGCGCAGTCTGCTCCAAATTGAGGGTGTGCGCTGACGTCGTGTGACGCCACCCACTGCCAGCAGCCACACACTCTCCCCCACCTGCTTCTCCTCCAGGGCAACAACTTCACTCCCCCACTGCCAGCAGCCGCAGACACTCCCACAACTGCCTCTCCTCCAGCGCAACAAATTCACTGCCCTACTAGCATGGGCACACAACACTGTCAGCCCTCTCATAGCATACCTCCCAACTGTCACGATTACAGCGGGACAGTCCCGATTTCGGGTCCTGTCCCGCTGTCCCACCCGCGGCAGGCATTGTACCGCTGCGGGGGGTGGCAGTTGGGAGACCCCCCAATCTAATAGAATAGACGCTGTGCGCATGTGCACAGCGTCTATTCTCGTATGAAAATGAGGTTGCGGCTAATTAGCATAAACCACGCCCTCATTTGCATACACCTCGCCCCCTTTTCGGGCGCTCACGCAGCTTCGCCGCGCGAGTGTCCCTATTTCATTTAATCAGAAGTTGGGAGGTATGTCATACGGCTCCACCCAGTCTCATCTTACTCTATAACCACTCTTTAATGGAACTAAACAGATAACACTCCATTCCGTACCATATAGTATGACCTTTCTATTAAATACATTTCACATCTACAGTAAGTACAGTTGCAATACAGCGCATCCTTCTTATTATTGTTACCATATTTCACACAATGACAGGGTTCACAAATTAAGGGGGCAAAACCCCGTACAACGTTGTGAAGAGAGCCCTTATCACCGATGAATCACCTAGTTTAATGATAGTTCCCTAATAATCTGCTTTAAATGTTATACATTTCCAACGGTGCACCTGATCTTCCACCAGAGCTGACCTAAAAAATTCCCAGTATCCATGCAGCCATTAAGCTCTGCAGTTATCATAGCAGATGAGCGCTGTTTTGTTGGACTAATTATGTGAAATGTCATATGTATACGTAATGACTGCACATTATTTGCTACTTTTGCTGCCACACTATTGCACTGTTTATCATTGCAGTGTGCGCACATTTAATTAATTTGCCGTGCATCCTGCTGCTACATTTCATCTTTATTACATAACACAATCATGTTTGTAAAATGTCTCCTTTCCGTTTCCAAATTACAAGCAGGTGGGCAGATGTACGATATGAGCATTCGGCCATCTTACCATAAACCATATGTCTGCGCCGCTAAAACTATCCCATTATATTCAGTGCTTCATTACAGATCTGAAAAGAAATTATTTGGGCAATATGTAATGGTTTCATACTTTGTAAGCAATTACCCATTACCTCGCCCGATGAAAGATGCGTGGAGCCAATGAGTATTTCTGCCAACCCATTAAGCATCTGGTTAACATTTAAATGTAAGATTTCATATTTGCAGTAACAGTCAAGGAGTCTCCCTCCTGGAATTTAAACTGGCACACCTCCTGCATTCTGTATTTCACATCATACAGGGAAAGGAATGCAAGGTCTCATCATACAGGAACTCAGCGTCTATCAGATCCTTATCCCTGCACATTGGAGTCAGTGTTAAAGTTTGTGTAATATTACAATAAATACCTTCTATGAATGATGCAGAAACCATTGTTAGGAGGGAATTTATCAATGTACAGACTACTGGGTGGGTTGGAAACTGCTGCATCTTACGTATATTGATGGCAATTTTGTCTGCCAAACTACAGAATTTATGCAGAGCAGCCAGGTCACACTGCAGGGGGGCTGGGTGGCTCAACCAGGGGCGGTCCGGTGCTGTGAAGATGCGATTGTGGCACCGCCCCTGCTTTACACTGCTAATATTACTGACATTGGAAAGCAGGGTGTGGGGCTACATTGCCATGCCCCTCCCACTTTTGTCTTGGACACCATGTGAATGACATGATTGGGGGGGGGGGGGGGGTGGTACTGAATGCAGGAGATGATTTTAAGAAAATCCATTCAGAACAAATGTTTTGTTCTGATTGACTTAAAATTAGTGTTGGACTGGGGGATGAAGGACCTACCAGTGGTAGTTGCCCAAGTTTAAGTGGTGTGGCCAGCAACCATAGAGGGAATTGAACAACCATTAGAAAAGAGACCCTTTATAAAGGAGGAGATAGTGATTTGTTGGGTGCACCAAGTTTCTGACAGCTAGAGGAGGGGTTTGTTATGTACAATTTTGTTGTCCTCCTCTGAACGTTTTCTAGTTCCAAGATGTCTTTTTTATGTAGTGGTGCCCAGAACCGTACACTGTATCCAAGATGAGTCCGCACCAATGATTTATATAGTGGCAAAATTACACTGTTTTCCCTCACCGCTATGCCCCTTTTTATGCATGCTAATACTTTATTTACTTTATTATCTATGAGTGCCCCCAAATCCTTATCCATTATAGATTACACTACATTGAACCCATTTAATTTATAGCAGCTCCGACGGGAGCTGCTCCATCTGTAGGTCATTAATAAATATATTAAAGCGACATGTCCCCAGCACAGAACCTTGAGATACACCACTTAAAACTTTTGTCCAATTTGACAATGTTGCATTTACCACAACTCTCTGTTCCCTATTTTCCAACCAGTTTTTGACCCAGCTACATTACCTTCATTTGTAGCTCAACCTCATGTGTGGCACAGTATCAAAGGCCTTTGCAAAATCTACGTAGACCACATCTACTGCGCTGCCATGATCTAAGTTCCCACTAACTTTGTAATAGAATCTCATTAGAGTAGTCTGACATGACCTATCCTTCACAAATCCATGCTGATTCCCACTAATAATCATATTGCACACCAAGAAACCCTGAATGCTCTCCCTTAATACACCCTCCAGTACTTGTCCCACTATTGATAGCAGGCTTACAGAGCTATAATTCCCTGGTTGTGATTTAATTCCATTTTTAAACAATGGCACAACATCTGCTATTAGCCAATCCCATCCCCTTTGTGTGTTTGTACTTATTTTTTCTCAGTTTTCTTTTACTTTTTACTTGTCTTATAATTGTCAGAATGGATAGTAGCAGGTGATTAATGTAGACAGGGATGTATTGACCAATGGGGACAGGAGGGGAGGGGAATGACCTTACTTGATCAGGAAGCTGGTTTCCCTCCTCACCGGCCAGCACCATCTTCCCAGTTATATTTATAAAGATGACGTTGGCCACTAGAGAGAAAAGGCACAGTGCCAGAGTCTTTGCTTTCAATGTGCAGCATCATCTTAAAGATATCACTGGGAAGATGGTGCAGGCCACAGGTATCCTTTGGAGGAGGGGGCAGCAGACCCCTTCAGTAGCCTGGGTAATTAGTACCTGCTTCCTCCCCTCTCATCACCACTTAATATAGATAGGGATGATGGCAAGATAAGGTGATCATACATGGAATTGTGATTCCGTATGGAGGGGTCTGCAAAATGACACAGGGTGCCTGGTACCTCCTCCTACTCCCCATTACCAATAATATTTAAGACTCAATCCCAGCTGCATGCCCTCTGGCATGGACCTTTGATGTTTGTGACCAGAGACCCATAAGCTGATCTCTGTGACATGGGGGGGAAGCGGTCATCTATTAGAATGAACTTAGGTCTGCAGTCATTAGGTCGACCCCACTAGGTCGACTGGCAGGAAGGTCGACCTGACTTAAGGTCGACATGGGCCAAGGTCGACATGACTTAAGGTCGAATTTGCATAAAGGTCGACATTAGGAAGGTCGACTGGTCATAAGGTCGACATGGGGTTTTTCACTGTTTTTTGAGCCGACATGTGCCGACAGGCGGTATTTCATGCCCTACCATCCACTAGGGCGTGGAGGAGGTTATTAAAGCTGTGGCGAGCGAAGCGAGCCACCGTGCCCGAAGCATCGCGAGCGAAGCGAGCGATGCGAGGGTCCGATTCTCATTACCAACTGTGTCAATGTCAACTGTGTCAACATTCGGATCGAAAAACAGTGAAAAACCCATGTCGACCTTATGACCAGTCGACCTTCCTCATGTCGACCTTTATGCAAATTCGATATTAAGTCATGTCGACCTTGGCCCATGTCGACCATAAATCAGGTCGACCTTCCTGCCAGTCGACCTAGTGGGGTCGACCTAATGACTGTAGACCTAAGTTCATTCTGACAGATGTACCAATTCCACATGGGGGTGGTGGGGAGTCTGGCATTGAAAATTTGGTACAGTGGAGTCTAGTGGCATTGAAAAGTTGAGACACATGGGGGAGGGGGGGTGGTGGCATTAAAAATTCAGAACTGAGGAAGGGGAGCGACATTGAAAAGTTTATTGGGGGTTGTTAGGAGCTTTCTGTGCAGACTGAAACTTATAGTTATACCCTTGCTCAGCTTTGCAGAACTTCCAGTGGATGGCAAGGGGAAATGGCGGGGGGATGGAGAGCGCAGAGGAGCACTGTGTTCCCCCGGCGCTGGTCATGACGTCCCCCGGCTGGAGAGTATGGAGGGGGAGACAGGCAGCACTACAGCTGCGGAACCCAGGATGACCCTCTGATGCAGCGATACCACAGCCTGAGGATCCGCTGACGGTCCCTGGGAACACCTTGTGCCAGCAAGACCCCCGACCGCTACACCGCCGAAGCAGAGAGGAGAATCCTGGCCCTAGTGGAGGATCCTGGCCTATAGTGGAGGATCCTGGCCTACAGTGGATGATCCCAGCACTGCAGTGGAGACTCCCGGCATGCAGGCCCTGGCTGAAAGCCCTAAGATGGACTGGGAAGCCCGTCTGGCCCCACAGGATCTTTGGGTGAACTCAGCTGTCCAGGCCTCACTGACTCTCCCAGGACCCTGCCCCCCGCCTCACTGACTCTCCCCAGCCTCATTGAATCTCTCTCCCCCCTCCGCCTCCCCAACCCACGCTACCCACGTTGGCTCTCCCTACAGGAGGATGGCCTGGTGAGGCCTTCAAGATGGCACCGCAAATGGTTGCCTTGGAACTGTGCACTCAGCCATATGTATCCTGTCTCTCCTGTGTGATAACTGTACTGTCTCTGATACAACTGTGCCATCTTTGCTCACACTGTTACCTACCTGGCTGCTTCAATGACCAGTGACGCCGCGGATGGCTGCCTAGGTGCTGTGCAGCTTGGCAGGTATGTGTTCTCTGTGTGATAACTGTACTGTATCTGCTTATATTGTTACCTACCTGGCCGCTGCAATGACCAGTGGCGCCGCTGTTGGCTGCCTAGGCCATGTGCAACTCGGTGGGTATGTGTTCCCGGTGTGATAACTGTACTGTCCATGGTTATATTGCTACCTACCCGGCTGGTGCAATGACCAGTGACGCCACTGATGGCTGCCTAGGCGCTGTGCAGCTCGGCGGGCATGTGTTCTTAATGCTCTCAATGTAATGTGTGTAATGTCTTAATGAAATGTATGTAATGTCTATGCTCTTAATGTAATGTATGTAATGTCTCCCCCCCTTCATCCCTGCTTGATGCTGCACTGTAATCCACAAAAAATTCCTAGTGTGCGCAAGCATACATGGCCAATAAAGTTGATTCTATTCTATTCATAGTATTTGGTGACACCGTGATTAGGATTTATAAATAGACAGTAAAGTATTGTGTATTTTATGGGTAACGAAAATGATATAATAATGAAAATGTAATCTCTTTTGCTTGCATATATATTATACACCCACAAAAAAAAAATACGAAAACAAATAATTGCACAACAATCTCCCACAAAACCACATAATGATGAATTTATGACAAAAGATTTTCCATGCTGGAGTTTCCAAATGAAACTTTTATTGAAAGACTTTTCTTTAGCTAAATATTTAATTACATGGAAGATTTATTGTTCTTGACAGAAGTTCACAGAGGCTGTAAAATGGTATTTGTCCTGTGAAATATTTAATGATGAAATAATTTAGTTGTAACAAGCTGAACTAGTGAATATAAGAGTTTCTTCTATTCACTGTTACATGCTGTGCCACCAAAAACCTATACGTATAAATGCAGTCACCATCTATTCAGGGTCTAGAGCAGGGACGAACCTTGGTACTGTGGTGGTAGTGGTGATGGGGGTCAAAATTGGAGGAGGCATAGAGGTGGTAAATTGTGCTTTTTGCCTTCCTCGGTGCCGGTCCCTAAGAGACCTTATGCGGAGCTGTCCTTTCAGGCCTTTTCGAGGTCCTTCAGGTTCCAGGGGGAAATCCAGAGGTTCCTTTTCTGCCTTTCGAGGGCGGCAAGGATGAGCTGCAGCCTGAAACCGCCTCTGCAACATCTACCGCTCTCCGCCAAGAACCAAAACCTTCAGAAAAGCCTGTGGCATGACGGGCTTCTGGCCTACTTGGGGATCCCCAGGTGGGCGCAAGGCTTCCAGCTGTTTCAGTTGCATGGCCGGAGGTTTGCAAAGATTTGTGGGTTCTGCAGGTGGTATGTTTGGGATACCGGCGGGAATTCGCATTCCCGCCCCAAGCAAATTTTTCACCACAGGGCTTCGGTTGTTGGAGGTCACGCGGAACCCCTGTGTTCTCAGGGGTCGGGGGTCAATGTCCCGTAACGGTGGATCAAAGGGTTTAAGGTTTTTACTCTAACCTCTTCCTGGTAACCAAGCCAGATGGCTCCTTTTGGCCTATCCTTAACTGTGTATCAGATTCAAGACGGAATCCATTTGATCAGTGGTGGCTGGCTTGGTGCCAGGGAAGTTCCTAATGTCATGGATGCTTAGCTTCACATTTGCTATTCGGGACCTCCACTTTCAGTTTCTAGCACTCCTGTTTAGATAATGGCATGCATGATATCGGCCCTACGGCTTCAGGGTGTTACCAGTGTTCCTTCAGTATGGTAGTTAGCTGATAAGTTTGTGTTTTTAGAACTGCTATCTTAACCCTATAGGTATATGGCAGTGTTGATACAGTATGTCGGCATCTCTGATTCGGAAATAATTTAATTAGCAGATATGGGTATGGATAACATATATAATTGGCGGTGGGAGTGAGATGAATGATGTTTTATTTCCGTGTGATGCCGTGAGCATGGATTGCTCGTGAGTGTAGCTTTGGGATGTCCCCAAGGTAGAAGACTGCAGTGTTCCCTGCTGGATGTAGGAGAAAAGAGGAATTTGGTAATCACCGTTAATTCAGTTTCTCCAAATCTACAAGGGACACGCTTGCTCTTCCAGCCCTTTTTTTTGCTTTCCAAAACTACACGGTATGCATGATACAAAAGGGAGTTTCCTTTGTTTGTTGCTTTTTACTTTCTGTCTTCTCTTGCTCCTCCTCCTTGGAGTTACCCTGGTTTCCTTTCCTCTCTGACACAGTTTTTCTAAGACTGCGGTCTGGGTGGGGATAGACGGGGGAGGAGCCTGCCACACTCAAATTTATTAAAGTGCCAACTCCTCCAGACCACATCTCTATCCCCAAGGTAGACTGCAGTGTCCCCTGTGGATTATGAGAAACAGAATTAACGGTGAGTACTAAATTCCTTATTTGGTGTCTATGTCGACATAGGTAGTCTAAGTATATCGCTGCACTCAGCACGCTATTATATTGTCCCTCTAGGACCAATGGCACGGTAAAGTATGAACAAGTCATTTTTTTAGTAAATAATGAACATTTTTCATGTTGACCTAATGATTGTGTCGATTGTGTCAGCCTTTTGCCCATGTCAACCTTATGACTGTTGACCTAGGCACAGTAGTCTTAATCAGTGGCGTAAGTTTGTTGAAGAAGCCCGGAGGCAAGACTAAAGTTGGTGCCCCACCCCCCCCCCCACCCCCACACACACACACACAAAGCTAGAGAGAGGGGAAAAAATAGAGAGAGAGAGAGAGAGAATGAATGAATTATGGAGAAAGAGACAAAGAAAAGATGTCAGGGTGACAGACTCACCCTCCTGCGCTGCAGCGTCTCCCACCCAGCTGCCGGCTCTTTCTTTCTACCTTCAGTGACAGTCACCGCACACGCACACTGGCTGTGTGAGGTGGGCTGTCTCCGCGGCCCGACTCCCGGCTCTTTGTCACTGACAGTGACACTGTTGGCTCAGTCCTCCTCAGGCGACTTCTGCCACGCTGCCAGGTGGCAGGGAGGAGCGGCGACGTGGCCGCGGCTACTACACACAAGGGAACGGGGAGGGGGAGCTGCGGGGGGGCTGCCCACCCGCAAATGGGGAGGGGGGCTGCCCACCCGCAACACTGCACACACGGGTACAGGGGAGGGGGGGGTCGCCCGCCCGAATGCACCAATGCACGCCGCACAGGGCTACGGGGGAGGGGGGCCAACCCCGCCCGCACCTTTGCACACAAGGGAATGGGGAGGGGGGCTTCCCGCCCGCAACACTGCACACACGGGGGATGCACGCCGAACAAGGCAGGGGGGGGGGGGAGGGAACACAGCGTTTGCACTGTGCTGCATACCATAGGCAGCGGCACTAATGAACATCGGAGGCAATGGAGCCAATGCCCCCTTTAAGCCTGGCGTCCGGCGGCAGATGATTCCATTGCCTCCGGGAGTTCCGCCACTGGTCCTAATGACTGGATACCCTTCACTACTGTATCATATTTGGGAGGGGTGAAATTAGAGTGAAACAACTTGTATTTTAACAAAGTAAAATAAAATAAAATCATTTAGTGTTTACATATAGTCTATTAACATGTTTTAGGAAACGTAATTGATTCGAAATAGCGCATTATGTAAATGGAACATTTTACCGTCAATTATTATAGACAACTTTCAGATCGCCTCTATTGGAGCAAATCTGCAGCTATGACACATCACACATGCTTCTAATAAACTCATAAAACGCCTCTCCGCTCTCCTTATTATACAGATGCAAATGAACACATAAGCATTTTTTTAATGATAATATCAAGCACACAAGTGGAAAATGATAACTACATCAGTTCACAAGCTCTCTTCCTGAGGAAGAACACAGCCTACAGCATTCAAACAATAATAACATAAAATCAGTCTTGCGGTCGCTTAGCATCAAACACAGGTCTGCTTAGTTAAATAATATGGCGTTATATACTGTAAACACGGGAGCGCCTTTATTTATATTTTTACCAGTGTCACTGACGCTAAGAGGATTATTTATCAGCCTTGTGAACCAGTGTACAGCTGTAAGCCAGACCATGTGCTGGGTGCTGAAATATTCATGAAGAATCCAGCACTCAAGTCATCAAGCTGTTGCATTTGCCCTTTGTGACTTATGTCTGAGTGCATGTCCCAATTCAGCTTACAAATCTTGTGTGCATAATCATGTATGGATGTATAGGATGGACTAAGGCCTATGCAATAGCCTAAAGGGAGAAACACGGTTTTATATTAAAATTGCAGACCTGATGGTTTCTCTTAAAAGTTTTTTTTGAGAATGTCTATCTTCTAAATAAACTTTGGCCTGATTCAGGACAGTTCGCGAGGCTGCGTATGTTTGCAGCCTTGCAAACAGGTAAATGCCGCCCGCCTGGAGTATACGCTCTAGTATGCGAGTTGATGTGTTCGAATACCCTCACATGCGGTCGAACGGAAGAGAAATCTTTTGATGGTGGCTATCCATCGAATGTTTTCTCTTCCGTTCGCTAATAAAAGTCAATCAAGACAGACTTTTATTTTGGCTAGAGATGGACAAATTTGGGGCGGGCTCTGATGTCATGTGATGTCAGCCACCCGCTCCTGCATTTACAGGGGTGCGCCCAGCGTTTTTGTGGGCATTTTCATGTAATGCTGGACGTACCACTGCGCCCACCCCTGGCCTTCCCTTCCCAGAGCTAACGGCCCGGCGAGTGTGAAACCCTCAGAAGCCGTTCGCTCCTGCGGTTTGTGCATGCGAGGCACTGACTACCTCGCCAGCTCTCTGCCCAGACTGCCTGTCACTACGAGCAGCCGCTCTGAATTCATACCATCGCGATCCAGTGAAAGTGGACCTCGTACCTGCTAAACTTGGAAGCCTTAACGGAGCACCTGGAAATTCACATCAGGTCAGTGCGGGCTCACTCCCTGCTCAATCCACCGGCGGCCCGCCGTTCACGGCTGACCGTCCAAGCGGGTTGTAGTTTGAGCCGCACGGAAGAACTACCATCTCCCGGCGACCGCAGGCTTATGAGAGGCAATCCAACTAAAACTACAGAGGTAGTATGAGCAATAATTCTTTTGAGGGTCCCTCATCATTCTAAAAATTGGGAAAACCCCTTGTCATTGGACATTTAGTGACACGCTACCTTCTGTCATTCTACTACAAATAAACTGACACTTATTCGCAAGAACTCATTTAACGCGATGTCACGCCATAGAGCTATGTCTCTTCAGTAAATCAGGCATTTGTTTGGAGCTGAGTCTGACCTACCGATGATAAATCTTGATCATTCCCCCATTTTATAAGGAGCTGAATCTATTATATTGTTGTTATTGTTTTTATATGTATTTGATTTTTATATTTAGTAAAATATTTTCTATTAATCAAAAATCTCTCAGGTGTGTGGCGCTCTCTATTTTTTCACCTTTATTTATATATACACGAATATAGATTTATCTTATTCATTTAATTATTGTGAAAAACCCTCTCTCCTCCTGGAACATCTGGGAATGAATTTGTCCCATAATGAGCGCGTCTGAATCGGCCCCTTTGTTTCCTCGCCAGCAAGTATGTTATATAGACAGAATCTATTTTTCAAAATGAGTGATTATTTTCTTCTAGATGTCCCTTCAGGTAAAGATAAGCCAAGTTAAATCACTATATTGGAGTATAGTCCTTGTAAAGGGCCTTATTCTGGTTGGTGCGTACTTTCCCGTATACTTTCGGATGGCGTTTTTTAGCCGTCTGCGCATGCATGGGGAACGCTATGCGCATGTGCCACGCATGGTCTACGTACTTGTACTCACTAATACCGTACAGAAATGTGCACCGCAATCACTTGGGAAATATGGGCGTATTATGGGCGTCATTCGGAATGACACAGGGGCGTACTTTCAAAGTGGGCTAAACTGGGCGGAAACATGGGCGGACACGGGGGAGTGCACTTATTTTGGTGGGCGTGCATTCGGACAGCACACCGAATGCACGCGAACAAAAAGGCAAGAAATATGCAGTGTCCATAAGCAAGTATTGCTTTGCGGACACCACTCGGTCATGCGCTAGGCAAACGGAACGCCTAATCAGGACGGCCGCACCTCAACCAATGTCAGCTGAACACAATACAATCACCTCCTTTACTCATTACTTGTTAATTACACGCTTGTCACTGCTTCAATTGGAACCATTGCAGCTTAACCCCTTCCCGACATTTGACGTACATTTACGTCATGGTCGGGAAGCACTTCCCGACACATGGCGTAAATGTACGTCATGGATTTAAACTGTCACCGCGTCTATAGACGCGGTGACAGTTTCAACATGTCTGCTGTCCCTGACAGCAGACATGTCCGTGCATGCCCAGGGGGGGCTGCGATGCCGCCCCCCCGTCGGCGATCGCTGTGATTGGCTGTTCAGTGTGAACAGCCAATTACAGCGTTTTCCTGTGTCACCGGCGAATAACGTTCGCCGGTGACACGGGATCGGAGGTGATTGGTGCTGTAAAGTACAGCACCAATCACCGCGGGGTGTAAGGGTGACACTGGTGTCACCCCACCTCACCCCGCCCGCCCCCAAAGGCCGTGATTGGTCCGTCGGACCGACGGACCAATCACAGCCATGGAGGGGGGTTTAAACTAACGGTGACTGCACTGCAGACGCCATTCCGGTCTGGAATAGCGTGCAGTGCGGTCACCGTGCCCACCTGCCGCCATATACTGACCAGAACCTTGCTCCATACTTACCTGATCACTGCTTCATCACTGCTTGATCACTGCTTGATCTGTGCTTGTAGTGTGCTGGATGCTTCCTGGATCCTGTTGCTACTTGTGCCTTCCTGTGCTGTGAAATTGTGCTGCTGCAGTGTAATAGCTAGATAGAGAGATAGATAGAGAGAGATAGAGAGATAGAGAGAGATAGAGAGAGATAGAGAGAGAGATAGTGTCAGAGAGTGCTATATTTTGTGCTGCTGCAGTGTGATATAGTTATAGATAGAGAGAGAGAGATAGAGAGATAGAGAGAGATAGAGAGAGAGAGATAGATAGAGAGGCCTAGTGACAGAGTGCTATATTTTGTGCTGCTGCAGTGTGATAGTTATAGAGAGATAGAGAGAGATAGAGAGAGAGAGATAGAGAGAGATAGTGACAGATTGTGCTATATATTTTTTATATAACTGACTGCTGCCCCCTCCTTTTGTGCTGATCAGTATAAATTAACTGATCAGCAACTTTTTGGGGGCGCAGGTTTTTTTTTATATATAGATATACCTGTCAGTGCTGCTGCTGTAGTGTCATAGAGTGATAGATAGTGATAGATAGTGATAGATAGTGAGAGATAGAGAGAGATAGTGACAGAGAGTGATAGAGAGTGTATATTTTGTGTCTGCTACCCCCCCTTTTTCGGGGTGCAGGTTTTTTAGTGTCCTAGAGTGATAGATAGTGATAGATAGTGAGAGATAGTGAGAGATAGTGAGAGATAGTGACAGAGAGTGACAGAGAGTGATAGAGAGTGACAGAGAGTGCTAAATTTTGTGTCTGCTGCCCCCGCCTTTTGTGCTGATCACTATATCTGAGGTGATCAGCAACTTTTTTGGGGGTGCAGAGGTTTTTTTTTTTTTTATATATACCTGTCAGTTGCACTGTCAGTTGCACCAAAGGTTGTGCACCTGCTGCACCTCACTGGTAATCAGTGTCGCATCACTGATCACCTTTTTTTTTTTTTGTGAGTGCTGTGGGGTCTTTTTTTTAAATTTTTTTTTACACACACTGTGATTTTGTGGGTGTCCTGTGGCCACTGTGCGCTGATCAGTGACGTACATCACTGATCAGCTTTTTCGGCACAGGGTTGATCTATTTTATTTTATTTTTTTGATCAAATTCCTGTTGCCTTTGAGCGCTGTTCAGTGACAGACGTTACTGACCAACATCTGTGCTCAATTTTTGGCGCAGGACCTTTTTTTTTTTTTTTTTAACCCCTTCAATTTTTTATTTTTAACCCCTTCATTTTTTTTTTTTTTTTATTGGTATAAAGTATTTTTTTTTTTTTCTGCACTACATACACACTACATACCCCCCGGGTTGAAATAAAGTTTGTACCCCCCCCTACACTATACACGTGTTGAAACATTTCACTACCAGTAACACAAAAATAAAAATGGCATCCCAAATGTCCTCCCAAATGTCCTCCCAAATGTCATCCCAGTCATCCAGAAGAATGTATTCAGCGGAGGAGGCATATGCCCTGCTTGCTTCTGACTCTGACACAGCCAGTGATGCAAGCGGGGAATTTGAAGGATTCGCCTTAAGCTCCTCTTCCTCCTCTGATGATGAGGGACCCCCTCAAAGACGCCCCCGTAGAGCAGCTGAGACCCCCCCCCCAACAATTGATCTCGTATGGACCCCACCACCAGACAATTTTGAGCCCCAGGTTCCTGAGTTTTTGGCCATGCCAGGAATCCAATTTGATTCCACAGGTCTCAGAGAAATTGACTTTTTCAAATTATTTTTCTCTGATGATTTTATAAATTTAATGGTGGACCAAACTAATTTATATGCCCAGCAGTTTATTGCTCAAAACCCCACGTCATCATTTGCTAGGTGGACCCCTGTAGATGCAGTAGAGATGATGACGTTTTGGGGTCTGGTGTTTCATATGGGCATAGTAAAAAAGCCAGAAATTAGGCAATATTGGAGTACAGATGTTCTGTACAGTACTCCATTTTACCGTATGGCCATGACCCGGACTCGATTTGAGACAATTCTTAAATTTATACATTACACCGATAATGCACAGTGCCCACCCAGAGATGATCCCACCTTTGACCGGCTATTCAAAGTCAGGCCGGTCATTGATCATTTCAGTGCCAAATTTGAAGAGGTGTACATCCCTGAAAAATGTATTTGTATCGACGAGTCCCTTATACATTTTAAAGGAAGGGTTAAATTCCGCCAGTACCTTCCCAGTAAGAGGGCAAGGTATGGCATAAAAATGTATAAACTGTGTGAAAGCACCTCAGGGTACACCCACAGGTTTAGGGTTTATGAAGGGAAGGATTTAAGAATTGAACCGCCAGAATGCCCCCCCTCCCTCGTAGGTGTTAGTGGGAAAATTGTCTGGGATTTAGTGCACCCCTTCCTGGATAAAGGTTATCACCTCTATGTGGATAACTTTTACACTAGCATCCCCCTGTTTAAGGCCCTTGGTTCAAGAGGTACAGCAGCTTGCGGTACTGTGCGCAAGAACCAAAGAGGCCTCCCAAAAACGCACATTGCCCAAGTAATGAGAAGGGGTGAAAGCAGGGGAATATGCAACGAAAATATGTTGTTGGTCAAATATAAGGACAAGAGGGATGTCCTTATACTGACAACAATTCACGGAGACAGTACCACCTCCGTCCCTGTACGAGGTACCAGTACCCACACCTCAAAACCTAATTGTATCCTGGATTACAATAGGTACATGGGCGGAGTGGATCTTTCAGATCAGGTACTGAAGCCGTACAGTGCCCTGCGGAAAACAAAAATCTGGTACAAGAAGGTGGCCGTGTATATCATCCAGATGGCACTGTATAACGCTTACGTGCTATTCCGTTCTACCGGCCAGAGGGGGACATTTATGCACTTTCAAGAGGAAGTCATAAAGGGCCTAATATTTGGGAACCAGCAGGCAGAGGGCCCCAGTACTTCTAGTACTGGCCCCCGTATTGTACCAGGGCAGCATTTTCCTGATGAAATCCCCTCCACTGGAAAAAAGGGCAGGACACAAAAAAGGTGCAAAGTTTGCTATAAAAAGGGAATAAGAAAGCAAACTATTTTCCAGTGTGACACTTGCCCCGACAAACCCGGCCTATGTATAAAGGAGTGTTTTAAAATATACCACACATCTATGGAATATTAGGTTCATAATTTCACCGTGCTTCGGGGGTCTTGCTAATGCCACATAGCACCCACCATTCATTCCACCAGAATCTGAGCCGCAAAATCCAAAAATCACTCCTTCCCTTCTGAGTCCTGCCATGCACCCAACTGGTATTTTTTGGTCACATGTGAGGCATTGCCGTACTTGGGAGATATTGGGGCACAGATTTTGGGGTGCTTTTTCTCCTTCATTCCTTGTGAAAATGAAAAATTTTGAGCCAGAACTGCATTTTTGTGTAAAAAAATGTAATTTTTCATGTTCACTGCCCAGTTTTATCAAAATTGGTGAAACCCCTGGGGGTTTGAAATGTACACTATACCCCTAGATGAATTCCCTGAGGGGTGTAGTTTGCAAAATGGGGTCACTTGTGGGGGGGTTCCACTGTATTGGTGCTTTGGGGGTCTTGCTAATGCGACATAGCACCCACCATCATTCCACCAGAATTTGTGCTGCAAACTCCAAATATCACTCCTTCCCTTCTGAGTCCTGCCACTTTTTGGTCACACATGAGGCATTGCCGTACTCGGGAGAAATTGGGGCACAGATTTTGGGGTGCTTTGTCTCCTTCATTCCTTCTGAAAATGAAAAATTTTGAGCCAGAACTGCATTTTTGTGTAAAAAAATGTAATTTTTCATTTTCACTGCCCACTTGTATCAAAATTGGTGAAACCCCTGGGGGTTTGAAATGTACACTATACCCCTAGATGAATTCCCTGAGGGGTGTACTTCGCAAAATGGGGTGACTTGTGGGGGGGTTCCACTGTATTGGTGCAACATAGCACCCACCATTCATTCCACCAAAATCTGTGCTGCAAAATCCAAAAATCACTCCTTCCCTTCTGAGTCCTGCCATGCACCCAACTGGTATTTTTTGTTCACATGTGAGGCATTGCCGTACTCGGGAGAAATTGGGGCACAGATTTTGGGGTGCTTTTTCTCCTTCATACCTTCTGAAAATGAAAAATTTTGAGCCAGAACTGCATTTTTGTGTAAAAAAATGTAATTTTTCATGTTCACTGCCCACTTGTATCAAAATTGGTGAAACCCCTGGGGGTTTGAAATGTACACTATACCCCTAGATGAATTCCCTGAGGGGTGTAGTTTGCAAAATGGGGTCACTTGTGGGGGGGTTCCACTGTATTGGTGCTTTGGGGGTCTTGCTAATGCGACATAGCACCCACCAAAATTCCACCAGAATCTGAGCTGCAAAATCCAAAAATCACTCCTTCCCTTCTGAGTCCTGCCATGCACCCAACTGGTATTTTTTGGTCACATGTGAGGCATTGCCGTACTCGGGAGAAATTGGGGCACAGATTTTGGGGTGCTTTGTCTCCTTCATTCCTTCTGAAAATGAAAAATTTTGAGCCAGAACTGCATTTTTGTGTAAAAAAATTTAATTTTTCATGTTCACTGCCCACTTGTATCAAAATTGGTGAAACCCCTGGGGGTTTGAAATGTACACTATACCCCTAGATGAATTCCCTGAGGGGTGTAGTTTGCAAAATGGGGTCACTTGTGGGGGGGTTCCACTGTATTGGTGCTTGGGGGGTCTTGCTAATGCGACATAGCACCCACCAAAATTCCACCAGAATCTGAGCTGCAAAATCCAAAAATCACTCCTTCCCTTTTGAGTCCTGCCATGCACCCAACTGGTATTTTTTGGTCACATGTGAGGCATTGCCGTACTCGGGAGAAATTGGGGCACAGATTTTGGGGTGCTTTTTCTCCTTCATACCTTCTGAAAATGAAAAATTTTGAGCCAGAACTGCATTTTTGTGTAAAAAAATGTAATTTTTCATTTTCACTGCCCACTTGTATCAAAATTGGTGAAACCCCTGGGGGTTTGAAATGTACACTATACCCCTAGATGAATTCCCTGAGGGGTGTAGTTTGCAAAATGGGGTCACTTGTGGGGGGGTTCCACTGTATTGGTGCTTGGGGGGTCTTGCTAATGCGACATAGCACCCACCAAAATTCCACCAGAATCTGAGCTGCAAAATCCAAAAATCACTCCTTCCCTTCTGAGTCCTGCCATGCACCCAACTGGTATTTTTTGGTCACATGTGAGGCATTGCCGTACTCGGGAGAAATTGGGGCACAGATTTTGGGGTGCTTTTTCTCCTTCATACCTTCTGAAAATGAAAAATTTTGAGCCAGAACTGCATTTTTGTGTAAAAAAATGTAATTTTTCATGTTCACTGCCCACTTGTATCAAAATTGGTGAAACCCCTGGGGGTTTGAAATGTACACTATACCCCTAGATGAATTCCCTGAGGGGTGTAGTTTGCAAAATGGGGTGACTTGTGGGGGGGTTCCACTGTATTGGTGCAACATAGCACCCACCATTCATTCCACCAAAATCTGTGCTGCAAAATCCAAAAATCACTCCTTCCCTTCTGAGTCCTGCCATGCACCCAACTGGTATTTTTTGTTCACATGTGAGGCATTGCCGTACTCGGGAGAAATTGGGGCACAGATTTTGGGGTGCTTTTTCTCCTTCATACCTTCTGAAAATGAAAAATTTTGAGCCAGAACTGCATTTTTGTGTAAAAAAATGTAATTTTTCATGTTCACTGCCCACTTGTATCAAAATTGGTGAAACCCCTGGGGGTTTGAAATGTACACTATACCCCTAGATGAATTCCCTGAGGGGTGTAGTTTGCAAAATGGGGTCACTTGTGGGGGGGTTCCACTGTATTGGTGCTTTGGGGGTCTTGCTAATGCGACATAGCACCCACCAAAATTCCACCAGAATCTGAGCTGCAAAATCCAAAAATCACTCCTTCCCTTCTGAGTCCTGCCATGCACCCAACTGGTATTTTTTGGTCACATGTGAGGCATTGCCTTACTCGGGAGAAATTGGGGCACAGATTTTGGGGTGCTTTTTTTCCTTCATACCTTCTGAAAATGAAAAATTTTGAGCCAGAACTGCATTTTTGTGTAAAAAAATGTAATTTTTCATGTTCACTGCCCACTTGTATCAAAATTGGTGAAACCCCTGGGGGTTTGAAATGTACACTATACCCCTAGATGAATTCCCTGAGGGGTGTAGTTTGCAAAATGGGGTGACTTGTGGGGGGGTTCCACTGTATTGGTGCAACATAGCACCCACCATTCATTCCACCAAAATCTGTGCTGCAAAATCCAAAAATCACTCCTTCCCTTCTGAGTCCTGCCATGCACCCAACTGGTATTTTTTGTTCACATGTGAGGCATTGCCGTACTCGGGAGAAATTGGGGCACAGATTTTGGGGTGCTTTTTCTCCTTCATACCTTCTGAAAATGAAAAATTTTGAGCCAGAACTGCATTTTTGTGTAAAAAAATGTAATTTTTCATTTTCACTGCCCACTTGTATCAAAATTGGTGAAACCCCTGGGGGTTTGAAATGTACACTATACCCCTAGATGAATTCCCTGAGGGGTGTAGTTTGCAAAATGGGGTCACTTGTGGGGGGGTTCCACTGTATTGGTGCTTGGGGGGTCTTGCTAATGCGACATAGCACCCACCAAAATTCCACCAGAATCTGAGCTGCAAAATCCAAAAATCACTCCTTCCCTTCTGAGTCCTGCCATGCACCCAACTGGTATTTTTTGGTCACATGTGAGGCATTGCAGTACTCGGGAGAAATTGGGGCACAGATTTTGGGGTGCTTTGTCTCCTTCATTCCTTGTGAAAATGAAAAATTTTGAGCCAGAACTGCATTTTTGTGTAAAAAATGTAATTTTTCATTTTCACTGCCCAGTTGTACCACAATTGGTGAAACCCCTGGGGGTTTGAAATGTACACTATACCCCTAGATGAATTCCCTGAGGGGTGTAGTTTGCAAAATGGGGTAACTTGTGGGGGGGTTCCTAAATTTTAGCATCTTATGGTGCCTAGAAACCTACATGGTGCCTAAAAAATAATCTCATAAAAAGGAGGCTCCAAAATCAAGTAGGTGCTCCTTCTATTATGAAGCCTGTGGTTTGGTCAACGTGCACACTAGGGCCACATATAGGATATTTTTGAAAACAAAAGAATTGGGGGAATCAATTTTTAGTCACATTTCTCTAGTAAAATGTACTGTGTTCCTTAGAAAAATGTATTAAAATTGCAAATCTGCAAAAAAAATGAAATTTTGAAATTTCACCTACACTTTGTTTTAATTCCTGTGAAACACCTAAAGGGTTAACAAACTTCCAAAATGCTGTTTTGAATACTGTGAGGGGTGCAGTTTTTGAAATGGCATCATTTATGGGGGTGTCTCACATACAAGTCCCTCAAAGTCACATCAGAACTGAACTGGTCCCTAAAAAAATCAGTGTTTGAAATTTTCTTGAAAATTTGAGAATTTGCTATTCATATTGTAAGCCTCCTAGTGTCCCAAAAAATTAAAAGGAAGTTGAAATAATGATGGAAACATAAAGTAGACATATGGTCTATGTTAGTTATTAACTATTTTGAGTGGTATGATTATTTGTCTCACAAGCAGAAAATTTAACATTTTGCAAATCGCTAAATTTTCCATTTTTTCACGACATTTTGGTATTTTTCACAAAAAAACACAGACTGTATCGACCCAAATTTACCACTAATTTGAAGTACAATGTGTCACGAAAAAACAATCTCAAAATCACTGGGATAAGTAAAAGCAAAAAAAAGTTATCCCCACTTAAGTGAGACATGTCAGATTTGAAAAAAATGGCTCTGTCAGGAACGCAAAAACTAGCTCTGTCAGGAAGGGGTTAAATGGAACATTACTAAACACACACATATATGCTGTACTTTTCACACACTTTTACATTGCAAATAATGAACACCACTTCATATTAATAATACTACTATACATGTTACTTCTACATGTATCAATTAAACCACACATTTGGGGGAAACAAAAAAACATTTATTAAAGGAACTTATAACATAATTTAGAAATTGCAACAAAATGAAAGGTAGCATAGCAGGAAGACAATTAAATAATAGATAAAAAATCCATGTATTCTACACATACATAGCCACAGCAGAATCATTAGGAACACATCAGGTGGCTTCACAACAAAAGTATAGCACCAACACTTCAAGTACAGCACACAGTAATGCTAGCCGAAACAGGGCAACAGGGGAACCAAACATGACATTCGAAGCAAGGGCAAATGTGGGTACCCTCGGCACGGAATTGGACACAGGAAGCTGACACACACAGCTCAATGAAAGATTTAGGAAGACATAAGGGTGGAGATTAATGCGGACACAAGTTAATTTGCGGGCACGTTTGCCCCTGGCAGGCTCTTTGCCACGTGCAGCAGCTCTTCTGCCACGGCCACGGCCACGGTCAGATGGTGGCCCAGGTGGAGCACATGCTGGGGAGGGGGTGGATGGTCTCCCCCCTCTGGCAGCAGGGAGTGCTGATGGTGGGAATGCACCAGAAACGGATGACATTAGGACCCTATTGCTGGCAACTAGCTCCACCATAAGCTCATTATGGTGGAGAAGGAGGTCATTTTGCCGCAGGGTTTGATCAGACAGCACCTGCAGGCTAGCAGCAATTGACTGCTGGGTGCCAGCCATGGCCTGCTGGGCCTCAGCAATAGCCTGCAGGCTCCCAGCGATAGCCTGCTGGCTCCCAGCGATAGCCTGCTGGCTGCTGACCAAACCCTGCAACACCTCCTCGGTCCTACGCACCCGCTCTGATGCCGACT
This sequence comes from Crinia signifera, assembly GCF_055691185.1. Taxonomy (NCBI): domain Eukaryota; kingdom Metazoa; phylum Chordata; class Amphibia; order Anura; family Myobatrachidae; genus Crinia; species Crinia signifera. The sequence continues at coordinate 58,429,986 of NC_139223.1, read as the reverse complement.
CTCCCTGCTGCTGAATATTGCCAAGCACATGCCCCCATGTGGCCAATTCAGCCGCGGACATTGGCTGCTGCTGCTGCACGGGCCTGCTACTGGGGCCAGGTGGCACAGACTCCTCAACCTCCTCAAGAGATTCTTGACCAAGCGGTGGGGTACCCACATTTGACCAAGCGGTGGGGATGCTGGTGAAAGAGAACATTCCAATTACCACACATTCCATGCAAAATAAGAAGCAGCTACTTATGGCATGGCAAATAATTACCTTCAAGCAAAGAAGCCATGACTCCGCTGGGGACTCGCTGTCCATGGTGCTCACCCCCCGGACCTCCTCGACTGCAATGCAGCACTCGGCCATCTCTTCCAGGGGGGTGAGCTGCAGCTTTCCAGGCATGGGGCCAGCCTCAGAGGTGTGGCTGTGTTCCCACCGCTGGGTCAATTTCTTCTTGAGGTTCGTTTTGAAGTCGTGCCACCTGCAATCAAAGTTTACATATTAATACATGTCACTCCTCATGTTTGCTGTAGCACCCATTGCAATCTGCAACATAATACAACATGTGCCTCATGACACCAAACTTACATTATATTAAATGTTCAAACCAACCCTTAGAAGATACACTCACACTCACCCTACAATAACTATCAATTCAATGACATGGCAAACATGTCTGTGCCTCCAAGCAACGTGACCGGCCATTGACCAACTCCATCTAATATCTAATGTAAACATTACTGCTCTTGCACTGCTCAAATGTAACACACATGAACTTGCCTCTTCTTAACGTGTTCCGTCTCACGAACTTGTGGAGCCACCGCATTAATCTCCGCCATTATGTCCTCCCAGATCTTCCATCTCCTTGGGTGTGTCAACTTGTCCTGTGGACACTCGATCCAATCCCATGCCCGGGGCACCAGGATGGCAAGCTCCTGTGCTTCGAATGCCATGTTTCTGGTTGTTGGTTACTCTGTTGCCCTATTTCGGCCACGGCCATGACCACTGGCACCGCCACGACCACTGGCACCGCCACTGCCACTGGCACCGCCACTGCCACGGCCACCTGTCACTGTACTTGAAGTGCTGGCCAGGCTACTCTGTTGGGAAGCCACCTGCTGTGTTCCCAATGATTCTGCTGAGGCTGAAGATGGGCCAGCTGCCGATTGGCCTGATGTCGATGGCCCATCTGCCTGCTCTTCCCCCAATGGCTGGTCTGGGTTGATGGGGACATAGGTGGTGCTGGAGTCCATGCGTGCAAATAGGTCCTGCCACTCCTGCTCTTCCTCAGATAGAGATGCAGACATGTGTGCAACAACATTGCATTTGTCCAACACACCTTTATATACTATTTCTGTAATTGGCGTACATCAGCGACACCCTGCGTTCCGTAAGGCCGCGTTCCGTACGGCAGCGTCAACCGTGCGGCGCATAGGCCACGCCCCTAGCTGCAGAATTTTTTTTTAAAAAAACCTGGCAAACTGAGTAAGTCTCATTTAGTAGGTAAATGCAGATTTGTACACCAATGACCAAATACAACTGAGGTCAGACATGAAATGCATATGTGAATGTACATCTGTACTGTGCACTTGTTTGGTATGTAGTAGAAATGACAATACCCATTCCATATGTAAATCCAGTCCACCACTTAGGCACAAGTAATCAGTGCTAGCATCCAAATCACATGTGAAAGCTCTCCAAATTCAGCCTTGATGCTAGCTTCTTTTCATTCCACCTCTCTAGTATGGCCCAGGAAAAGGTAAGTGTACACATGGCAGCATGGCCTAATATTGGGAAAAGGTCTGGCACTATTTGCTATGTTTCTGCTGCATAGCTTTCACTATAAAATAGCTGTTTAGTACCTTGTTGAGTTAGGTGTAAGTGGCTAGTGATGCAGACTATTTCACCTGTTGCTTATACCCATGTTTGGTGAATGTAATAGATTATATATAATGGTTTCCCATCTTATTTTACACTGTCTGTTTAGGAGATTGTAAGTAATGGCATGGTCTGCTAAACTATGCAAAGGTACAGCAAGTGTGGGTTTGCGATGCAATGGGTTAGCCGTCTGTTCGGGCGCATACACGCTGTTAGTGTAAAAATGAACAATAAAGTTAATACCAAATATCACTCTGATCAACCAATGACAGCACATGATTGCTTGAATTGTGCCATTGCTAAGATGGCGGCCTATGGCAGAGCAGCACCGTTTTCAGCTGCGGAGCTGAGGACACTGGTCTCCGTTATGGAGACCAGGCTGGGGCGGGCGGGCCCATTTATCACAAACCGCCAGAAGAGGAATGCCTATGCGGTGGCCCGCCGGCGCATATACGCCCGCACACAGGTGCGGCGGACCATCGCTCAGCTGGAGCGGCGGTGGTCAGACCTGAGGCGTCGGCAGCCGGATTTGCTCCAGCAAATCAGGGCCAGTATTGCTAGATGTGAGTGTTTATACATTAAATGTCCATTTGTACCTGATTGCTTACATGACATTATTTAAGCCAATAAGGTCACCAGCCTGATCATGAGTTAAACATGGCATACAGTATATGTGTGCTACTTCCTGTTTGACACCCTGTAATGGTCATAAAATATGTTATTGTGGAGGATTAATGTTTGTGATGCTTGCAATGGGCCAAATTTCACAGCATACCTGCCATGTTACAGGCTTTGTTTTGTAAAGGGCACTAAGGAGCTGTTTGCCTGTCCAATTATCTGTACTTATAACCTTTGCATTTATAGCTTGATAAGGCTTAATACAAATGACCCCTAATTGGCACTTTTTTGTTTTTCCCCAAACACAGCACGGGATCGAGCAAGACAGGCCCGGGAGGAGGCAGAGGTGGCCCAGGAGGAGCTTCCAGAATGAAGGGCAGAGGAGGTGCTTCCTGAGGAAGGGATGGCGGAGGAGGTGGCAGAGGAAGTGGAGGAGGAGGGGTGGGCTGTGGAGGCGCTGCCAACAGAGGAGGAGGTGCCACAAGAGGAGGCCCCTGAGGAAGAGGAAGAGGAGGAGGTTGAGGCCTGTGAGGTCGTCCAGGCGGCCGAAATTGGTATGTATACATAAGGATTAATTTTTCCTTTTGTCATCTACTATTTGCTATGTAGCACTGGTGATTCAATTGTGTTTTTCAATACTATAAAGTGATAAAACAAACTGGGTAGCAACAGACACACTTAGGGGTTAGATAGGGTGGGCAAACCATCCCTTTCATCCAGGACACATATTAATGATACAGGTTGTGGGGATGGCTTTCAGGTCGATTTTCAGTGTCAATGAACCAGTGTAGTTAATCTGTATCCTGGAAGAAAGGGATGACGTGCTCATGTAAGGGTTACATGTCCCTGCTGCAAGCGTACAATCTGTAGCCTCATATAGGTGAGTAGAGTTTACAGGTGATTAATTTTACCAAACTAGATTCAGTATGGCATAAATGGAGTATGGACAGGCGTGGCTTAGACTGGAGTAACAAGTGGTCAGTGCCCCTGGGCCCTCCTCTAGCTAACCACCCCCTGCGGTCTGCATGTATGTTTGGCACCATAATTGTGTGTTGATTTTGTCTTAGTAATGATTTTGTGCATGTGAGTGGGTTAGTGCTGCAGCTTCACCTAACTGGCATTATGACAATGATTTATGGAGCAGACCATCAGCAGGCAAGCCATGCTTGATTGCACAAATGTACTGAGCATTCCTGAGAGTTGACTAACTCCCCTGCCACGCTCCATCATATAACAGACACTGAACTTTGTTTGCAGAATTGGGATTGGTGCAGCGCGTGACATGCTTCTCAGAGCTTAGTCATGGGTGGGTTTGTATTCAGAAGGAGCACTATGACTGTGAGGTGTTCTACAGAGTAAAGGGTAGAGGGGAAAAAACAGGCTTTCCATGTAGTATGTATGCATGTATGTATAGATGTATGTGTCATATATATAGTTATATATGTGTCTATATACATATATATATATATATATATACACACACACACACACCTGTCACGGTGCATGGTTAAAATTTAGGTATGACTATGTTAAATGTATGCATGAATATCATTATTAATTTTTCCATTTTTATTTTGTCCACAGATGAGCCAGCCCAAGCACAAGAGGGTCTCCGTGGGGCCCTCTTACGTATAAGAGGACACTTGCGGCAGGTGCTGGTGGAATTAGACCAGCTCGTGGATGGGGATCTTTAATTTTTTTGGGTTGTTTCCGTTTACAAAAATTGTTGCTTTGTAAATAAATTGTTTATTACAGTTCGAAGTTGTCTGTGTGTTTATTTAAAATGGGAAAGTATATGTGTAACTTGTTTAAAATCTTGGTACTCTTTACCTAGTACGGCGCCCATCGCGGGCATCGCGGGTACATTTATGTCTGGCCGCGACGCGACCGACGCGATGCCCGCGATTTCCCATTGAAACCCATGTTAAACATGGAAATCGCGTCGGTCGCGTCGCGGCCGGCCATAAATGTACCCGCGATGCCCGCGACGCGATGCTCCCGATTTGCCATAGGAATCAATGTTAAAAGGCCCGATGGACACGATTTTACTGTTAAATGCCTCAATGGACCCGATTTTACCATAGGAAACAATGTTAAATGGGCCTTAGAGCCCAAATAGTTACCCTGAACTCTGAAATGGCCCCCCCAATTGTTTACGCCACCCCATGATCAACGTCAACCCGAAGCGTGGCGAGCGCAGCGAGCCCGCGAGGGGTGGCGGTACGCGTCCTCCGACCTTTTCATACCCCCACTATCCACGTCGGCGTGGAGTTGAGAATAGAATAGTGTGGCGAGCGCAGCGAGCCACCGAGCCCGAAGCGTGGCGAGCGCAGCGAGCCCCGCGAGGGGACGCGGATACCTTCACAGCTATACGCGTCCCCTCGCGGGCTTCACAGGTGTCCATGGCGACGCGGACACCTGTGAAGCCCGCGAAGGGACGCGTTTACCTGTGAAGGTATCCGCGTCCCCTCGCGGGGCTCGCTGCGCTTGCCACGCTTCGGGCTCGGTGGCTCGCTGCGCTCGCCACACTATTCTATTCTCAACTCCACGCCGACGTGGATAGTGGGGGTATGAAAAGGTCGGAGGACGCGTACCGCCGCCCCTCGCGGGCTCGCTGCGCTCGCCACGCTTCGGGTTGACGTTGATCGTGGGGTGGCGTAAACAATTGGGGGGGCCATTTCAGAGTTCAGGGTAACTATTTGGGCTCTAAGGCCCATTTAACATTGTTTCCTATGGTAAAATCGGGTCCATTGAGCCATTTAACATGAAAATCGTGTCCATCGGGCCTTTTAACATTGATTCTTATGGCAAATCGTGGGCATCGCGTCGCGGCCATCGTGTGCACATTTATGGCCGGCCGCGAAGCGACCGACGCGATGTCCATGTTTAACATGGTTTTCAATGGGGAAATCGTGTACATCGTGTCGGTCGCGTCGCGTCCGGGCATCTTTAGCCCGCATACGACGCGACCGACGCGATTTTTTACCTCACGATGCCCACGATCAAGATCGTGGGCGCCGTGCTAGGTAAAGAGTACCAAAATCTTTTAAATAAGCAAAATGTACATACTGTAGATAGATGTATGTTAGGTTCACATGCTGTAAGGGTTAAATGTGTGTAATGAATGTAGTAGTAATGTGGTTCAGTATAGATTAGGATTTAATTGATTCAAATAGATAACAATCCCTTTTTAATGAGGTTGCCTAATTGCCTAAGTGGGTCATGTGATCGCTGTGTGTACTCAGTAAAAAAGTGTTGTATTTTGCGAAAATACTCCGCATCGGTGCGTACGGCCAGCTTCCCGTCCGTTCTAACGCGGTAAGACCATGCTTACACTGCAAGACCGTGCAGAATCTATACGTGTCCACCGCACACGCAAGGTTTGTATGTCGTCCGTACACACGCCCTTTTCTTAAAGAGTGAGTCCGTCCAAATGCGGAGGACCCGTGGGCGTTTCTACGGACGATGTCCGCACGCCACCGCACAGCCTGGCGTGCGGACCGCACCGTAGGAAATCGGGAAAGTATTCACCTTATCAGAATAAGGGCCAAAGTCTGGCAACTATACATCCCCGGGTGGCACCAGCCTGACTTTCGGGACTCTGATTAATACGAATTGGAAAGTCGGGCAAAGTGGTTGGAAGGCTGAAGACTTTTATCAGCAAAACACAGTGACCTACAGCGAGAGCCAGGTGACCTCTCCTCTGCTAAATTCTGAAAGGGGCATTCTCAATTCAAAATCGTACTTTCATTTAGAATTATAACAGAATGACTTCTTCATTGGAAGAACATAAAAAAATAAGGACACTTTCAAATACGGTTCTACTGCTGAATCCTTCTAAGACTTTTTCTATTACAAAGTGTAATCTATGGAGGGTATTGTTCAGCTTTTCCCTTATTGCGCAGAAAGTATTATACTAACACTACACTTTGCTACGCTCACACAATGCAACTAACTGCACCAATTATTGCCTCTCTGGCTTGAGCAGTGGGGGTCAGCTGCTTAAACAAAACAAATGTGAAGTTGGCGGACTTCTAACCATCTCCAGTAATATCGCAGTTTAACCTGTTAGACCTCTGTGTGATTCAGCACAGTGCGGTTCGCAGGTGCAGTGCTAATTACTTCCTTACAGAGGAAACTGCTCATCTAATGAAAACTGCTCTAATGTTTGGGATAAATAAATATCAGTTGGAAGCAGAAATGATCCAAACAAAAATGATTTTAATGGATCCAATCAGTGTCTGCAAAACATTAGAAGGATTAATTTGCTGTATACTGAAAAAAAAAAATACAAAATGAAAAAAAAAATGTAAAATGTGAATAAAATGTAAAATGTGATTGGGGAAAAAAAGCTTGCATAAGTATGTATTCTGTGCAGCCTCACTCCCTATACACACATTAAAAACAACATTTGGTCACCGTTCGGTAAGTTTATTTTTCAAATAAGAGATTAAAGCGTGTGGTGAATAAACGACAATGAAAATTAGTTTTCTGCTTCCCAACAACAGAACCGTATTAGAAGGACTGGCCTAGAGAACATTGGATTTTCCTGCAGGTCACTGTAATAATTCTAGGGGTGAGGAACACACTGTTTAAGACACCACGGGGAAGAAGTATCAGGGCAGAAAATCCTTCAACTTTTCATGTTGTGTAAGAATACAGAAGTGCTTTAAAAGATAAATGTAAATATTTGTAAGTAAAGTTGCCCATGGACTGCACGTTGGGAAGGTAGCGACTGGTCCAGGGGTGGCCAACCAATCAAGGACAAAGAGCCAAAATATATGTTATGGGGTACCAACATCATGCATGTGCCAAAAATGGGACATGGCCTTGTGTCTACTAGGACATTCCCCTGGTATAAAATACATTGAAAAAGCCAGATCCAACATAAAATACATTGAAAAAGCTCACATGGCTTGGTGGAGGCCGTGAGTGTCAGGAGCCGCATGTGAATAAAGAAAGCCGCGGGTTGGCGCCACTGGACTGACCGATAGTAGGGTCTCAGATCGCAGATTAAAGAGTCTTTAATCTGCCTCCATTGTTCTTTCTTTGCCATTTTCTCTCCTCCCTAAATTGGTACCCTGAAATAAGACCAGTTGTTTTGTGCTTGCTTCATATAAATAGTTGGGACACCTTTGGTCCAGATACACATATTTAGATTTTTTTCAACATTTTTCTTCAGAGGAGATTTATCAAATCATCCAGAGAAAGTAGAGTAGATGTCCTTAGCGTCCAGCTAGCAGAGATCTAGCACAGTCAGTATATTTTAGGCATCTACTAATGTTAATACTAATATTTAAATACCCAAGTTTCCTGTATAGCAGCTCATGTGCCTATACAGTATATCACATTGTCAGTTACATAGGCAAATGTTTAATTAGCTGACATGCTGAAAAGTGAATTCTGGCCAGATCTTGAGTAATGTTTTCATAGTTAGTTGAACTACGAACCACAACTTCTACTTGTTCCTCCCAATCTATTTCTACCATGTGGTTTTGGTTATCCCAACACATTACCAGGAAGGAGGCCCGAATACGTAGCACTTTGAGGGTTCTTTTATTGTGGTGTTTTCTGTGGACAGGAGAGAAAACATTTTTAAATAAACTTGTTTCTATCTGTGGTTTTTTTAGAAATGTGTCTGTATTATGGAGCCGTGAGTAATCCGTGTATCTCTTATGCAGAACAGATTTTAGCTTCTGCCTTATGTAAACAGCTATTTTATGCCTTTGGGTCGAGAAGAAATCAGTGGTCAGCTGGGTTCGGTCATTGGCCTGGAGCCTTGGCTAACCAATGACCTGCCATATGCTCTGGTATGGATTGCATGTTGTCACTGGCTTTTTTAAATTTATCATGGTCCCAATATAACAACAATGAAATATTGTGTATCACCCTTAAGGGACCCACATACAGGAAGGTTTGCTGATCGCTCAGCACACAGCGATGTTTCAGCGCTGTGTGCTGAGAGATCTGTTGGCCAGTGTTCTACTAGATTTATCCAAGATGCTGGATATTAATCGGCGGGCAATAGCACCATAGTGATAGCACTGCTATCCCTATGGCCCCTACACATGGTGCAATCTAGTTAGATCGCCTAGATAATGCCCTTAAATCACCCCTTGTGTAGGCCCCATTACTATGGAATTCATTTATTATGTAAAGAATAAGATACAGCTATATTGTATCACTACTTGAAAGAACTCCACACCATACATACATTTAAAAGGACCCATATATACAGTATAGGACAGTCTTTTTCAACTGGTGTGTTGTGGCACACTAATGTGCCATGACTAGTGTTGTCAGTTGTACCACCAGGCCGCGGGACACGGTGACTCACCAAATTCCCGGTGGCATCGCTGTAAGTCAGTGTAGTGACATGCTGGGGGGCAGGCGGCCCGTGCTCAGTGGTTTCTAGGTGTGCCACTGTCTGTGAATGCTGCCGTTGCTGCCCACCAGGAATGCCTGTGCGGCTACCCCTGCTATCAGTAGCCAGCAGCGCTGTATTTTTACACAGGTTGGAGAGTCACGCACAGCACATCGCCTACACACCTGGAGTTACCACCCACTGCTGCTCCGTGCTGCTGCTCCTCCGTTCTCCATACTTCTCCATGCTGCTACCCCTCCACATTGGTCCTCCTCCTCCTCCATGCTGCTGCTCTGTGCTGTTGCATTTTAGGTATGAAAGTGATTTGTGTGGCATTACTGGGGGGAGGTAGGCAAAGTGTGGAATTACTTGGGGGGGGGGGTGTCCATGTGTTTGTGCTATTGTGGAGGACAATGTGTTTCTAGTACTCTGGGGGTCAATGAACTATTGAGGGGGCCAATGTGTTCATACTACCGTGGGGGACAATGTGTTTCTAGTACTCTGGGGGTCAATGTACTATTTTGGGGGTCAATCTGTTTGTACTACTGTGGAGGGGAGGGGTTATGATTATGTTTAATCACTATGTGGGCCACTTTGTGTGGGCTTTTTCACATAGGACACTGATGGCGTGCCTTGACAATTTTAAAGTCTTGTCAGTGTGAAAAAGGTTGAAAATCACCGGTATAGGGAGTGCAGGTACTTCTGGGTACATTAACATGCAACATATTATATAACATAGTCCAAATGTCAGGATAAACTGAATAGACTGAACCCAGTATTCAGTACTGTACTATACCTTATATTCACATGACAGATGTTTATCATTTCACACTAACTGGTACAGTAGGTGAGACTGGAACCTATAAGGAGAGATTATTCCACCTCATAAACCTCACACATCCTCAGTTTCACAACCCAAAGATGTCTCTGTTAGATGTGGTGCCAGAAAGAAATAACCGTATGACCTAAGCTGACAGCGGTGATAAGAATCTTATATCGCAGACTTCCTCCCCAAGATTGTCAGAATCAGAACTGCACATAACCCGCTGCAAGTGGATGGAATGATTATTTATTTGTGGAAAGGGAAATATCGTCACTCACCTATTCATTGCTGCTGTTAACGGCAGCATTGAAGAATGTTAGATCCAAATTTATTTAAAGTGGTTTTGTTGAATTCACGGCTGTTTGTTGACACTCTGAGGCCCTTTTCACAGATCCACGGACTTTCCGACACTGGACAGCCAAAACATTGAATTTAGACTGTTGGGTTACTGTCGGATGAAATGAAAATGGCCCGAGATTCCGACTGTCGGGAATATCCGACAATCGGAATCCCATATTGAATCTTATGCTGGGTACACACCAGGACGACTAGGGCCCGATCCCCTCAATCTAGATCCAATTCCGATCAATTGGATGTAGATTGTGTGCTGATTGGGCCCTTTTCTGTCCTGGTGTGGACCGATACCGATCCGATGCGCGGTCCCGCGGGTCGGTCGTTATTGAGATCCTACCTGCTGCAGGTAGGATCTCAATGACAACCATACAGCCGGGTGCTGGTCGCCATCGGATCGGACCTGCTCACGGTGCACATTGTGAGCGGGTCGTGCCCCCCCGCGTCACCGTGAGCGGGTCGGACGAGACACTGACGACCCGCTCACGATGTGCATCGTGAGCGGGTCGTCCTGGTGTGTACCCTACATAAATCTGCAAAGCTAGTGGTGCTGTAGTGCCGCACTTACTTGTGGAGGCGGATCATTGCCCCTAATTTAATTGGCCTGTTATCCACCCATAGTCCCTCTAAAATGTAAGCTCTTGAGAGCAGGGCCTTCTCTGTTTCTACATTCTCTACAGAATTATGCGACCACAATTTATTATTTATTTTAATAGTTTTTTTTTCTACATTATGTACCACACTGTAGTCTCATATAAGGCATTATAAATAAATATAACAATAATAATAAAAAAATATGGTAGTTGTGGTATTCTGTTAGTATTACAATATATTTTTGTAAAGTCAACCAGCGGTACGGTATAAAAGCTGTGGAGGATTATTGTAAATGACTTCAAATCTACACATTTTCCAGCAATTTAGAGATTTAAAGCTTTTCCAGTGAACACAAATATCTATATAATTTTCGTTGACAGGTTCATTTTTTTCTCATGAGATAGCAAAATGCAGAGACAGTGACAGCACAGTCAGGAGTAACACAGTATAGGAAATAAATCGGGAAAGCATCATGTCATTGCCAGCAACATAATCCCAGCCAGAAACTGAGTTTAAGATATCAAGTACAGTATATGTTTAACTTATCCAAGGTTGGCTGCAACATCGTATCTCTGTTGTATGAAAGAGCAGTCTAAGCTTCTAAATGTCAAACACCAATATTATGCAATTAAATTGGCAATCACAGATGGGCCCTATGCAACTGCAAGTGCGGTTTCTCCCCAGAGCAGCTGTTAATACCAGCAAGTGAAATTGCCTCCTAAAAATGAAAAGAGACGACCCCCCGGTGCGACCGCAACTCATTCACAATTGCATACACATACAAAGCCTATAACGGGAAACATTGACTTCACGGGTAGGTCTATGGCTACACAGATGGGCTGCAGCATTAAAAAATTAAGGTTTTTGTAGGGTGTGGTATGATGGTTTAACCGTTGGGATTCCAATAATCAGTATATCGATATCCCAACTGTAGGTGCTCCATCAGGGGGTGGTCTGCAAGGGGCTTTGATGCGCTTACGTGTAAGTTGGGATCCCAACTGTCTGGAATTTAACAGTTGAGATTCCGATGTCAGTTTACTGACCATCGGAATCCTGACTGTCGGGAGGTCATCCTGCACCCATTTTCGTATGCTAGGGCAGGTAACTGACATCAGATACACACTCCGAAAATGGACATCACATGCCTGCGTTTTAACCCCTTGGGTAGTATGCTGCGCTGCTGCAACGGGCTGTCCTGGAAAATTTCCGGGCATACCACTTTACATTAGGTGCGCACCACTGGCGCACTACCTTTAGGGGTCCCCCCCTTCACCCCCCCCCCCTCCTGTCACCTCCCCCTACGCTACGGCCATCGTACGCCGGAGCTCACCTGCCGCCAGCCGCCATTTACTCACTGTTTGCATCAGTGACGTGGGCGACAGGCTCGAGGATGATCGGCACGGCTCAGGGGGACTCGGGAGAGTTCAGGCACCCGAGTCCTCCCGAGCTGCTGAGAAACAACCCCGAGCCTGCCGCCTGTGTGATGACTGACAGGCGGCAGGGGGAAGCGGCGGCAGGGGAGGTGGGAGGGGGCAGTGAGGTGGTGGGTTTTGCTGGTGCAGGACAAACCTGCCCTGGTAGGTTAGTCCTGCCCCAGCAAAACCCACCACTCAAGGGGTTAACAACCAATCCCGCTAACAAAATGTTAACATCCAAAATGGTCACTTCCTTTCAATCACTTTGCATTGTCGTCCTTATTGAGTGCGGATACACATCCACACCTTGACATGAGCACAATGCAAATATAACATGTGCAGTCTGCCGATAAGCGCTCAGTTCTGGAGAACATTGGCTCTGCGCCCATCTCAGGCTCTAAAAATCACATTTCACTTTTTTTTTTAGAAAGCACTGATATTTACTACTAGAACTACTTCTAAGTGGCATAAAAATGTCAATGCAGACCTTGCAGTGACGCATAGGAGCTGGCACCACGGCCACAGGGTCTCTATCGGGAGATTCCATACATTCTGGACATGTGTAATCTGCTTAAAAATGGCCCACCAAAAGTGGCCTCCACCTTGGATGAGACAAATGCTAGAGGTCCTGCGGTCAGAGGCGCACAGCGGGTACAGCGCTACCTAGAAAGTATATACCTCCCAACTTTGGGGCAAGTGTTTACATGCATCCATTTTCAGTGCTGTGAAGGCATGCCCAACTCTTTGTGAGCTGCTGGCCATTCACCTGTGCCTCTGCGTCTATTCACTGCTGCTTTGCTTAGAGGCAGGGTGGACTCCCAACTGCCCCGCCCCCCAAACAGGGGACACTGCTGGCCGCGTGTGTGACACGGGACAGTCACAAGAAATTGTGACATATATATATAATCTATATTGCCATCTGCTTGCAGCAAGTGTAACTACATATCTTTTTGTCTCTCACAGAGGCAATCATGTACAATTAGCTGCCTTACTAGCTTTCGGAACATTTGCTTCAAGCAGGCTTACTATATACATATACAGTATACCAGTCATTTTCAAAAAGCCACCCAGAAGAGGTTTCCACTCTAATAATAGAGATAAAAGATTGACAAAAATGGTGGTGACATAACGAAATGCAATGGGATTAAAATTACTGCATTTACTGGAGATAATTTGCTTTATCTTTCTCATCTCCCACTTTCCTTACAGCATTCTATGTTCCTGCTTCAGGAGTTCGGGGTGATAACGACCTGCAGATAAGGAGTTTGGGGTGATATTGGCCTTCAGATCCAAATCATGTTGCATGCATCTAAAAAACATATCCAAAATATGACCCTATCTCACACAAGACACTACTAAATCCCTTATTCATGCACTCATTATATCCCGCATTGATTATTATAATAGTCCTCTAACTGGTCTTCCCAAGAACAGGCTCTCGCCACTGCAATCCATTTTAAATGCTGCTGCTAGGCTGATCTTCCAAGCAAGACGCTCATCGTCTGCTGATCCGCTCTGCCAGTCCCTCCATTGGTTGCCTGTATCTTACCGTATTCAATATAAAACCCTTCTGCTAGCATATAAAGCTATTAACCATACTGCACCAGCATATATCTCTCTACTTATCACAAAATATCTCCCATCTCGACCACTCCGCTCTGCACAGGATCTGCGTCTCTCTTCTGCACGGATCATTAGCTCCCATTCACTATTACAGGACTTTCATCGGGCTGCTCCCATCCTATGGAATGACCTTCCACGCACAATAAGACTCTCCACTAGTCTCCAAACGTTCAAGTCTTCCCTGAAAGCTCACCTCTTCAGGCAAGCCTATCATATTTAATTTCTACACGCATAACCCTCTGAGGCACTTATGCATTATATAGCTTCCCTTCTGGACTTGTAACTTGGTGGGTCTACTATGCTATTACTGGTTCCTGTCCTTGTGTTTCCTTCCTATGTCCCTATAGATTGTAAGCTTGCAGCAGGGTCCTCTTACCTCCAATTCTGTCTGTTGTTACCCAGTTTGTTTTATCTCTGTTTACAATTGTAAAGCGTAACTGAATTTGCTGCAGAATCTGCTGCGCTATATAAGAAACTGTAAATAAATAAATATCTGGCCTGCAGATCAGGAGTTCTGGGTGATATCCGGCCTGCAGATCAGGAGTTCGGAATGATATCTGGCCTGCAGATCAGGAGTTCGGAATGATATCTGGCCTGCAGATCAGGAGTTCTGGGTGATATCCGGCCTGCAGATCAGGAGTTCGGAATGATATCTGGCCTGCAGATCAGGAGTTCGGAATGATATCTGGCCTGCAGATCAGGAGTTCGGAATGATATCTGGCCTGTAGATCAGGAGTTAGGAGTGATATCTGGCCTGCAGATCAGGAGTTCGGAGTGATATCTGGCCTGCAGAATATTTATCCTTAGGATTCAGTACATATATATATATATATATATATATATATATATATATACTGCATATATTATTTTTGACTTGCTAAATAAAACATTCACTTCATTTAACCTTGTTCTATGCTGAAGGCAATCATTTTGTTTATAATATAATGCATAAAGTGCTATAGCAAAAAGGATATATATATATATATTATGCTAGTGTAATACCTATGCAAATTGATAGAAAAATATTGGGTCACTTTATCAAATGGGAGATCCCTATTGTTTATAAATGTAAGTTTGTGACAAATATAATTTGCCTATAAAATTGCAATACATAATTCTCCACTAGTTTGTGTATGTTATTGTGTTTTTAAAAGACAACTGCAAGGTGAAACATTAAATCTGTCACATTTCTTCTTTACTGATGAAGTAATAGCAATAAAAAGATACACAAGCCCTGTTATAACAATAGCCTTGTGGCATAATGTGTAATGGGCATTACGGTGTGTGACGTAACATGTATGTGGCATAACAGTGTGCAAAATCAAGAATGAAATTGAAACAAAGGTAAAAGAAAAACAGTATAAGGCAGGTCAAGGGGCTGGGTCAATGGGTGAGCTTTGGGTGGGTCAAGGGGTGAACCACTGTCTGGGAATCTCTCAACACAAAGGTGGTAACCCTAGCAGAGCTCCATTAGAAGAATTGCGGTCACAATTGGAACCTGCTGTGAACCACACAAGTGCTGCTATATATGCAGGTGCCCCTCGGCAAACAGGGAAGTATGATACTGTGGAACTGAGCTAAAGCCATTACACAGAAAACTCCTGTGATACAAGACTGATAACAGAGGTAAGTCACAGAATAATATGGATTCAGTCAGGATTGTGACACTAACGCTCTCCCCGGCAACATTTGGTATTTCTAAAGTGTTCTAATTTATTTTTTGATTACAAGCGGAAGGCAACTTTTGCTGCACCAATTGAAATTCACTCTTTGGCCCTTATTTTGGTTTACTCTTAGAGGCAAAATACTTCTCAAATGGAAAAAAAACATGTGCACTGCAGGTGGGGCAGATGTAACGTGCAAACAGAATTAGATTAGGGTGGGTTTTTCATCAAAGTGAGATCTATATTGCAGTGTAGAAATAAAGCAGTCCATATTTTCCCTGCAGAGAAACAAAATAACTCACCCAAATCTAATTATATCTGCACATGTTACATCTGCCCCCCTGCAGTGCACATGGTTTTGTCCATTTGAGAAGGAGTTTGCCTCTAAGAGTGAACCAGAATAAGGCCATTTGTGTCATTCCCATCTTGTTCCTCACACACTTGTTCTTTGTTTTCATCTGAGTCTAATGTTATTTCACTTGAAGGAAATGAATTATCACCGACTTCCTTGTATTTATCAATTTTCTTGAGATATTCATCTCACTGATGCATTTTGACCAGTCTATTGTGTTCTGGCAGATTCGGCAAACCCAATCTGATGTGGTCCAAAGGAATCATTCTTCTCACTTTGTACTTTGATGAAAGCAAGTTCTTTCACAGGGATCTTCTTCTCCTTTCAGCACCCAAAATGGATGTGAGTTTTCCTCTTGCAGCCAGGACAGTCAAATTCAGACCAGAGACAGATGTCACACTTGCAAATTAGAATGTCAAAAAGCTGTCAAGTTTAGAAGTAAAGGCCTCTTTCACGTCAGGCTCTCCTCTACCAAGAGATATACAGGTTGACTATCCCTTATCCAAAATGCTTGGGACCAGAAGAATTTGGATAATGGATTATTCCATATTTTGGATTATTTTTATATTTAAATGAGGAATCTTGAGGTATCTTGCATTTATGTTGTATGAGCACATCAAACACATGAAATACACACAAATATATTTTATTTGTGCATGAAACAAGGTTTTAAAAAAATGAAATAAAGTTTGTTTAGAATCTCAGTAACTGAATTTGAATGTCAAGCAATTATGTCCTTGCACATATTTATTGCCAGTTATGTTATTTCCTCAGTAGTGCCAGTTACAGATGTAGCCAGTAGATTTTTAGGAAAAATAAAAATGAAAAGTTCATTTTGGAGACTATGGTTTTGGGAATAATTTGGATAACGGATATTTGGATATGGGATACTCAACCTGTATTTTCCTCTTGCTCCTAGCTACATTGTATCTTGTTTATGATTGTGACTTGTGAATTTCGAATTGGCGTGACAAAAAGATTTGCTCATTCCCACTTCATAAGCACCTTTAGGATAAATGCCCTTTGATAGTTTCTGATATTCTCATCACTTTGTTCTCTTAATAGCAGTCCATACCTTAGAACAGTGGTTCTCAAATTAGGTCCTCAGGACCCCACACAATTCATATTTTCCAGGTCACCTGACAGGTGCACTCATTGCTGACTAGGGAAGCCAATCCCAGGGCATTTTTTCAATCCCGGGATTTAAAAATGCTCCCTGGGATTGGCTTTCCTAATAAAAAAATGCCCTGGCTGCCCCGCATTTACTTACATTTGCAGGTGCAGCTGGGTTGCCGGGTTGCTGGGTGGGTTGCCGGTTTGGTTGCCGGGTGGGTGGGCGGTCAGCTTCATACTGCCGGGAGCCAGGAGCCGGGTTGCTGGGTGGGGCGACGGGTGGTTCATGCTGCTGGCTGGGCTGGCGTGCTTGCCAGTTGGGCGAGCGGGCGGCTTCATACTGCCGGGCGTGACCTCTGCCTGCGCAGCATGACCTCTGATCTCGTCATGCTGAGAGGTCACACTGCACAGTGCTGCTCTGCCGGGTACCGAGAGAAGCCAGGCAGCGTTTGAGCGGGTGCTCAGACGCTGCCCGGCATTAGACTGTGCATGCGCAGTCTAATCCCGAAATCCTGGGATTTAAATCCCCACGTTTTTGGGGCCAAACCCCGGGATCCCGCCGATCCTGATCCCGAGATTGGCCACCCTATTGCTGACTGACAAATTTTAAAAGATCGACAGGTGGAGCTAATTATTTCACTTGTGATTCTGTGAGGAGACCTGCAAAACATGCACTGTGTGGGGTCCTGAGGACCGACTTTGAGAACCTGTGCCTTAGAATGTCTGCAGATGTCGGAGCTCAGATAGTGATACATTTCTGCCACTTCCGATTACTTTAAACATATGAGTAGGTTAAGACTGACTCTCTTTTAGTGTAATTGAAGGAAAGAAATTGTTGAACCTGTGAAACACAAAAAAGGAAAAATCTATCAATAATATTGTAATGTCATCAAACACTAGTTTGCAGGAATCTATGATCTGCAAACTCTCTTTGTTCTAGGGAATAGGATTGCCACCTAGCAACAGCTGGTGGGTTATGGTGTAAGCCTCCCGACATACGCTGGAATGGTATAGTGAAATAAAATTTTCACTTACCTTACCACAGCCAGGGGAGTAGGGAGCTTAGCTGCTGATGCATGACATGTGCACAGGCAGTGCACATATACTGCAGGTCATGCAGGTGCACTCTAGTCACATGCACCTGCTGTATATAAGGCTAAGCTCCGCCCCCTGAGGTCAGATTTTACAGAAGCTTACAGATGGCAATCCAAGTGGAACAAGAGAGAAATACCATTGTATGCAAAGACCATTGTATGCAAAAATAAATGTTAACTAGAACATTCATAACGAACATAGATCAGATCTGAGAAACTCTACTGGAAGGAGTAAGAATGAAACTGGGTTGGACTAGGAACCAACAACTGAAATAACTGCCATGCTGTACTGTAGCCAGGCATGTTATAAACTGAGGCAAACTTGTGAGTATAGCAGAGAAGAGGAAATAATTAATTTCTGATCTTTAGGTGACTGCACTTGTTGCTTCTTCTAGGCCTTTGGAGTGCCTTGAATCAAAGGATAAGTTAGGTATATAACCGAACCTTAGAGAGAACAAGCAGCAGACCTAGCAAGGTACTGGGTGGGAAGGGTGGGAGCTGTTGCTAGGTGGCAATCCTATTCCCTAGAACAAAGAGAGTTTGCAGATCATAGATTCCTGCAAACTAGTGTTTGTTCGTCGGGAGGCTTGCCACCTAGCAACAGCTGGTGGGTAGACTACCACACACCTGGTGGTTGCTCTAAGGAACGCAATTCTTTGAGAACCAGAAGGCCTCCAGCAATGTCTAAAGAAAGTCCAAGCGGATGAACAATGTGCAGCTTGCAATACAGGCTGAAATGGTATGCCTCTAGCAGCCATTGAATTAACTGCGTCACAGTGAAGGGGATGGCCTCTGAAGTGGAGTGTCTATTCCAGAACTCTGTATGGTGGAAACTATACACTCCCTGGTCTTAAAACGGTCTGGCAGGATGAAAAATATTCTGGCATGTGAGAGAGAAGTTTGTTTGATGTCTCTCCTTACAGGTACTGTGAGGGGTAAGTAAGTGGATTG
Organism: Crinia signifera; assembly: GCF_055691185.1. NCBI lineage: Eukaryota > Metazoa > Chordata > Amphibia > Anura > Myobatrachidae > Crinia > Crinia signifera. The sequence goes on along the minus strand of NC_139223.1, from coordinate 58,411,160 downwards.
GCAATCAACTATACAAAGATCTGGATCTGACTGGTCTCTGACCAGATCACATTCCACCAGAGGTGTGTGCATGGAACTTGTTTTTGTGTGTCCCCGTAGAATAATAAGGAAACCCATTGGCGTAGGGGTCATCCAGGTTCAGATATGTGGTTTGACGAAAACTCAGCCCCTCTGGCTGCAAAGGCAGGGGCTAACAGTGAAGCTAACTTCTTTGAAAGGCCAAAGATATCTGCAGATGGTGGTATAGTGGCCAAGAAGTACAAAAAGGGATTAATGTCCCACCAGGTAAAATGCCATAGCATGGTGGGCTAGCTAGAAAGAATCCTTTAAGTATTCTTATTCTCTGAGGCCTGGGATAAGGAGAGCTAGAGTCAAGCCATATGAGCATATCTTGGCATAAGCCAAACCTGTTTCGAATGTGGTGGCAAGGAAGTCCAGAGTTATGCTAGGCTCGGAAAAGGGGGCCTGAAGAAGGAAGGTTAGAGGACTGTAAGGCTAGAAATTCAATTATGGATTGATATCTGGATCTTATTCTAGGCTTAAAACAGGCAAGGCGTGGAAAAGGCAGAGAGGTTGGGAATGGTCTGCAACCTAGTAATGTTGCAATCCACATACAATGTGGAAGATGTTTCAGTAGGTCTGTGCTGCCCTGGAAGCAGTCTGTAGATGAACCTAGAGGAAGCCCGGAACCTTGTGAAAAAGGTTGATAAAGGGAACAAAACTCTGGAGGGCCAGACAGAGTTTGCCAGAAATATTTGGGTATTTTGGACACGTCTGTTTTGATTTTGTGGATGACCCACAACCGCAGAGCCAGAGGGAAAAAGGCATATGAAAGTGGAATGTCAGCCCGCGAAAAAGGACATAGCATCCATGTGGAGAGTCCCTTGATATTTGGATATGAATGTCAGAACTTGTACGTTTGATGGTGTTGCAAACGTATCCACTTGTGAGTGACCCAAGGTCTTTGCAATTCTGAGAAAGATCTCTGGTGTGTTATGGCAGCAGTGGGATCTAAATCTACACCTCCGAAGGAACTGGAGAGTCGCTCAATCCACAGTATGACTGGTTATGTATAAGGAAATGGCTATCTTGTTTAACTCTTCTTGTATGCATGTAGCAAACAGGAGAATGGACCGCTGTACTGCCCACTTCCAGGCATTTATTGCCTGCTGACAGAGAATGCAAGATCAAGTACCTCTTATTCTTTTGAGGTAGATAAACAGTGGTTTTGTTGTCCAGACAGAGCTGAACTGAATTATCCCATGGGTCTGAGGGAAATACAGAGGATGTAGCCAATGTTCCCTCTAATTTTATGAAGGCTGTGTGCGGCAAAAGATTTTGGCTGTGCAACTTTGGAAGGAAATTAAAAATTTTGTGCGTCACTTATATATAACTGGAAAATGACGTTCACCATTTGTGTTAACTTTACTTTAAAATGATATTAAACATTCAAAACACAACACACAATGTAGTTAATGTAGTTAACACATTAATTGAGTCCACAACAGTAAAAGTGGACCACTGCTGCTTTGTGCGCTCATTTGGAATGTCTGTGCGCACGCTCGGCAGGTTGTGTGCGCGCGCACACGCGCACAGCTTAGAGGGAACACTGGATGTAGCCAATCTGGCAGCTCTTAGCTCTGAGATTAATATGAGCTTTAGAATCTCAAGCGGTCCACTTCCCTCCTACTGTATTGCACTGGGTGAATGCCCCCCAGCCCATGAGGGATGCATCTGATGTGATCACTATGTCTGGAGTAGGAGGTAGGGGAGATCTGGAATAGGAAAAGTTTTCCAACTGTGAATCTCCCTGTGGACTATTGGAGATAGTATCATTTTGTCTGTCCTAATCCTGTCAAATAAGGGATGATAGGAGGTTCTGGAATTGTCTGCATATGAGAGGTACGTGGAGAAAACCCAGGATCTGAGGCTCTCATTTTCCTTATCAGCCTAGCCAAGTCTCTCAGTGAAAACTGAGCACCTAAGAAACAGACTTGTATGGCGTTCCACTTGTCTGAGAGAACCGCTATTGATAAAGAAGAGGAATCTATCAAAGACCCCAGAAAGACAACAGATTGGGAAGGTATTAATACAAATTTCTCAAGGTTCTTATGAAAACCTAGATGCCAGAGGAGCGACAGGATAAGATACCTGGGAGAAAAGGGGGACAATTGTTCTGCATGCACTACCAGGAGATTACCTAGGTAGATAATAACAGTGAACCCTTTACTGTCTGAGGTGTGTAATTGCTGCCTTCATGATGCATATAAGTATGTAAGGGGCATTGGACAGTCCGAAATCCATTACAGTCCAGTTGCATGGAACGTCTCTCCACAGGGAACTTAGCAGCCTCCTATGATTTGGATGTTCCAGTATCATGTTCAATGCCTCCTTCGGGTCTGTTTAGCTACAATGTTTAGCTTGGACCAGCCTAAAGGGTATATCTGCTAAACCCTCCATATGGAAAGACCAAGGTTTCATATATATTCAGTACTGGCCTATATGAAAGGTCCTGTTTCCTTACAGGGAAATGGTAGCTGACCCAACCTATTTGCAATTGTCTGCCGACTCGATCTAGCCCTGTTAAAGGGCCAGGGACATTATTTATCCAGCATCCAGAACTAGTGTTCCCTGGATGGGAGCATATCTGGTTAGGAAAAGGAACAAGGGGAATATGCCCCTCCTCCCACCTGTACATGGTAGTCCGCCTACAGGAGGCCAATGCTCTGGAAAGACAGGGAGGAATCCTCTGTCTTTATTAGGATGATATTCACTTCACCTCTCGTGACCTGTGTCTGGGAGAAGCCTCCTCTGAGCACTCTGTGGCTGTCACATTGCTCTAGGTTCGAACTGCTGGCTCTAACAGAATGACCCTCCTAGCAAACAGGCCCCTTGAAGGGCTGGGGACTTAACCTTGTGTATGAAGTCAGGACTGAAAGATCAGAATTAGGTTTGGGACATCCACTGATGCAGGAGCTACATTACTGAGATCTGCACTTGCTTGCTGGCAGTTCTGCAGGCATTTGAAATAGAATTAAAGGCCTGGCCAATCATCAGGGTAGCTCTATTAACAGCTTTCAATAGGGCCATTTGGAAGCAGGGAATCTAGGGAGTTCGCTGGAACCCTTTTTACTCTGCCTTATCCAGGGCAAATAATACTGGCCCACAGTGTCAGTTACTATGAACTTTATTTATTTTTATTTATTTATTTTTTGCAGCACTTTTCCCCCCACTTGTGCTGAGAAAGCAGAGTCAATCTCTAGGGTAAAAAGGGCAGGGATTTCAGGAATGCCCAGGTGTTACAGAGAACAATCTGTCCTCCTTAATGAGGGGCTGCAAAAGCCAGCTGGGTGAATTACTACACCTTAAGCACTTGTTCAGGGCAGAGTGTGCTGTGTATAGCATAAATGCGGCATTTCACTTGCCAATGCCACTCAGGTCATTTGCAAATCACTATATTCACCCCTGTGAGAGGATTCACTGGATCTTGTTACATCCTCCAACTCCCAAGCCACTCCCTGTGAGTTAGCTGGGGACTGTGTACTGTGGTGACTAGTCCCTTTTCTGAGCACTAGTCCCTGTTATGAGCTTGTTGTTGAGCATACTGCCAGTGACAGGCAGGAAAATGTGCTGGCCATGGGCAAGAGAGGGTGGTCTGTTACAGACCTCTCAGGTATTCCTACTGCAGGCAATACCTGGTAAAGAGATGTTATTGCCTGAACAGGCATCTCTTGAAGAAAACATGAACTGTTGTTTGTTTATTTTTGTGCCTTTCCACAACACTGTGAGAATAGGCAAGGGGAGGAGGAGACTCTGCCTGTCTGGGCTCTCCTTTCTCCTTTTACAGACCTCTCAGGTATTCCTACTGCAGGCAATACCTGGTAAAGAGATGTTATTGCCTGAACAGGCATCTCTTGAAGAAACTCTGCCTGACTGGGCTCTCCTTTCTCCACAGAAACTTCCCTGCTGTCTTCCGACCTGACAGGGTTAAATAACTTTCTCCTCTTAAATAATACCTCATTCTGTGAGGAAGAGGAGGTGTAAGCAGCCACAGCCATGTAATGTTTGGAGGGCCGTCTGTTTTGCTGAAGGATGGGGATTTTATTAGTCTGTCTGTAGCAGACACAGACACAGCTTCCTCCTTCCTTCAGCGCTGAGGTAAAATCTGACCTCAGGGGGCGGAGCTTAGCCTTATATACAGCAGGTGCATGTGACTAGAGTGCACCTGCATGACCTGCAGTATATGTGCACTGCCTGTGCACATGTCATGCATCAGCAGCTAAGCTCCCTACTCCCCTGGCTGTGGTAAGGTAAGTGAAAATTTTATTTCACTATACCATTCCAGCGTATGTCGGGAGGCTTACACCATAACCCACCAGCTGTTGCTAGGTGGCAAGCCTCCCGACGAACAAAACAAGTTTTTAGAAAGACCATATTAAATGAATGGAAATTTCACAGCAGTGTACAAAACTCCTTATATTTTATACACTTCTTTACCCAGCAAAATGAAAACATATTAAAATAACCAAAACTTATTGGTATTCTCAAACTATATTGAAAACTTTTATGAACCATCATTTTTGGAATTTGAATTTAGAAAAAAATTACCCACCCCCACACGCACACACACACACACACACACACCACACAGACACACAAAAACACACGTGCAGGACTACTGCAACTGCCAATAGAAACTCGCCCAATAGGCCAGAGACTTGCACATGTAGACAGGAGCCACTGTTACACTGTTACTGGTACCATTGCCTGGTACTGCACAATAGTGAAGACGCTTAAAATTAAATATAGCTCCCAGCAGCCCTTGCAGGGGAGCTCGCAGTTGCAAGGGCTGTTTATCTTTTTCTTCACAGTAGTGTGGTGTGGTGCCAGACACTGCCGCCAGTAACAGGGGCTCCTGCCTGCATGTGCCCAGAGAGGAACACCAGGTACTGCCACTACTATTTGATTCTACCCCCAGGACGTGGGTGGCACCGCCAGGAGGCTCCCCACCTGGATGGGTCATGCAATACTGCATAATGTGTAAGGGGCACTACAACTGTATAGGCAGATTGTGTAAGGGGCATTACTACTGTGGCCTTATTGTGTAAGGGGCAGCACTAATGTGTGGGCACAGTGTTTTGGGGCACTGTGTGGACTGCACACCTAAATTCCACACATAGGGTTACATTTAATAGGATGCGATTTTTAGATTAAAAAAATGGCAGAATTCGCACGGTTTTAGCCTAACCCTAGAACTTACCCCCAAGATCCCTTGCGAATCTGGCTGACGGATTCCTGACCGCATCCTGTTCCAATATATGTCGCACTTTCATTGTATAACTGATATAATGCACATCATTTTTTCTGCATGATCTTATTTAGTACAATCTCCGGCATGATATGCTATACTCATGGATATGATGAGAATTCTAAAATTGCAGTGAACTGATGGTTCTCAGACACGTAAGCTTTTCTCGTTCTACTATCCCCATGTTCTCGCTTAGAAATGCACCTATTTATCATGCATAGTATACCGCACTACAGAGACTTTGAAATATTGCCTTTTATATACAGAAATGCAAAAGCCTAATAAGTGTAGGAGGGGCTGAGCTTCCCGGCAGCGGCATTTACGCTTATCAGGAAATAAAACGTTTTTTATTTGAAATGAGTTGTCTTCCTGTGTAATACATTCACATTACCTTCCCATCACTGTCCTGTTTAGTTAATTTCCTGCAATGTATCTCCCACTTCACAACCAGACAAGCATAATTAAATGTTCTATTGTTCTTCTTTCAGTTATCGAGCTTCCAAGTTCAAGAAAGAAAAGGGTTTGTGAAATTACAGGCATCAAAATTCCAGTGTTTTTTCATGGAGTAATAAAAAAGCTGTACATATGTAAAATGTTACACTGAATATTAATATGATTAGGTTTCATAAGCCATTTACAATTCACACTGACAATTCTGAATTATGCATGGGGTTTCTGCAGCTAATAGAGCAGCCACAGAGATGTATCAGTCAGGAATTGTTGCTAAGTTGGACATTACACACAGGGTACAGTACGTACAAAGAAAACCTATAAAATGGTTACATAGAAATAGTTTATTTGTGCACAGAAATTCAGATGTGAGATCTGTTTAGCTTGTTACCATTAGCATATGCAGGGTTGCCAACAGGTCGAGCGGGCCCTGGTAAAATAGAGGGGGCAAGACCAGCGGGAAGGGTCAGGGGTTGGGTAAAACCCCAATGAAAAAAAACAGGGAAAGAGAGGACAGGCTGCCTCTGCAGCTGTCCCTCTCCCCAGCTCAGCACACAGCACTGAAAAGCGTGTGCTGAGCTGGGTAGAGAGGCTGTGCTGCGGCGGTAGCCTGTTATCTCTTTCCCTACTGCCCGGTTCCCTGCAATGTGGGAGGGTGGAGCAGGACCTGGGCCCCTCTAGCAGACCCAGTCCCGGGTAAAAAGTACCCGGTTCCTCCCTTTCGATGCCACTGAGACAGTAGAGCACGCAGGGGGGTTTCTGAGTACCCAGAAACCTCCCCAGGAGTCTAAGGACCCTAGGCTGAAAGCTAAGGGTCCCTTCTTTCCATGGGTACAAGAATTTTAAAAATCGGCTCTTGGGAACCGGAGATATCTGACTTCAAAATAGTGGTCCCCATCCAAGCCTGTTAATTGCTCTTCCCAGTCAGATATTTCAGGTTTTTTCTGACTTAGAGTTTTTCTGAGGGTATATTCCAAAATCTGGGACTCTCCCTCTTTGAGGAACACTAGCAGTTTGTCTCTACTACTCCCAGAACCAGAGATATCAGCCTTCCAGCAGCTGGTTACTGCTCCAGCTCCACACACCTGGTATGTAGTTTTATATTCTCGTTGGCAGATTGCTCGGCTTCATGAAATCTGATCCCCTAGTCCCCAGTACCATTTGGTAGGTGAGATTCTCTAGTTTTTAATTCCATTAAAATCTAAGAAATCTATTTCTGGAAACTGGAGATATCTGCAGACAAGCAAGCTGTCCTCCCACCAGAAAATTATGAATAATAAGCCCACTCCACTATACACCCCTCCTTTGCATTTTAAACATCCTGTACAACCCTGGAAGTTATGTATCAGGGCCCCTTCATTCAGCCCAATGCCCCTTTCTCCCACCATCTGTACAGTAAAGGGGTAATTAGTGGAAATTACTGATCCAGGCCCTACATGCTGAGCGGTTGATAGATATAATACCCCCTAACACCCGTGGGATATCAAAGGTTCCGCTCATAGCACCCCCCACCTCTACCGCTGGAGGATCGGTAGGGGCCCCAATACATTGCTATGCCCAGGGGTCTACACTGCTGTTTATATATATATATATTTTTTTTTTTAATTATTATTATTTATATACATTTGGTCTATCTATAATACTTTAACTGACCCGGCATATACTGGGTCACCTAAGTGTCCATCTCCGTGCTTTGCTCCGCCCCTCTGGAAACCCCCTTCCAAAAATCCTGCGTTTGCCTCGTGAGCATATGCATATTCTGTGACAGCGCACCCTGTGCCTCACCCACCCCCTGGATGGTGCTCATGCCATCATAACTAATCAGGTCGGTGGGGCAGGGCTGTTTCTACTGCCGCACGAGCTGTGTAATTGCACAATGCACTGTAACCAGTGTCTGCAGCAGTATTCCATGTGGTCTAGCCTACCGTATGCAATACTAGCTGCTAACCCAGAACATCTTGAAGGAGCAGCACAGCTACCACAGAACTTGTGGAGTAGACACAGTGTCTCTCTCCACACAGTGCAAGAGCTGGAGGAGGGGCCGGCATGCCCACCCAGTGTGGCAGCACCGTCTGCACACTCCTACTTGGGGCCCTGCTTGTGCACCAGGTTTCTCATGTTTACAGAAGCCCACAAATTGGTAGGTGCATTGTGGATGCAATCAGTTTCATTGAGGAAAACAGGTACAGGCAATAGAAGATAAATTGCATTCAATATAAGGAATTAGTCTCCCCTGAACTAAGTACTGGACAGTCGTTCAACACTTTAACACTCCATTAACACAGTGACAAACTTGGGCATATGCAGTACCTGTTATAGAGACAGGTAAACAATATGTACATGCAGTCTAATTAACATGACCTGTAAGTTTGGTGACTCAGATGTTATGTTATTGTGACTCATATCATACACAATAACACAATTATGATGTTCTTGATGTTGATGAGATATGCACAATTACAATCAAGAGACAGCTTACTACATTATGGTACTGTGAAAATTGCATAGCAAGAATCTATGCCGTTTATATTCCACCAATTGGACAGTCCCGGCATCGGCAAAAACGGTGCTAATATTCAGAAACTGCAGAAGATTCCACAAACCAGCAACCGTTTACAACATACCGATTCAGCTCCATAGGGAGGCAAACTTGTTGCAGGCGAGTACCAGCCGGGATCGAATACTGTCGGCCGCTATTTCCAATAGGCGGAAATAGTGGCTGGGTTTGCATACCCCCATACTGTGATTTAATAAAGATAAGATGTTGCTATGGTTAACCAATCAGATACTCTGTATTATTTACTGTTTTTTAATTGTATTTCTTTTATTTTGTTGCGCTCGCAGCCGTTTTCGCCACTTGTTTTTTGGGTACTTGTGTAGTTTGCAATGCGATGGGATCGCAATGGTACTTTTGTAGGTTCAAGTTTCCCCTGCCTGGGGATTGCATCGCATCGTAGCGAGCCCAGCAAAGGGGAATCGGTACACGTCCTCCCGACTTGTTCATACCCCCACTATCCACGTCGGCGTGGAGTCGATTTTATAAAGAGCCTGAAACGTGGCGAGCGGACGATGAAAACGAGCAAGAAACATGGCAGCAGCGAGGGCACGTGGATTACTTGACAGGTATTCCGCGTCCCCTCATGGGACTCGCTGCGCTCAACACGCTTTGGGCACGTTTTCATCGTCCCCTCGCAGGGCTCTCTACGCTTGCCACGCTTGGAGCTCGGTGGCTCGCGACACTTTTTAAAATGAACTCCATGCCGATGTGGATAGTGGGGGTATGAACAAGTCGGGAGGACGCGTACCGAGTCTGCTAGCCATGCTTCGGAGTGGCGTGGATAGTGGGGGTGTGCTAAATGTGCTAAATCGCATCGAATCGCATCACATGCAATCTGATTGCAAGCTATCCGATCGCATGTGATCCATGGGCAGGGGAAACTTGGGTACTTGTGTAGTTTCACAGCAGCAGGGAAATCGAATCGCATGCGATCCGATGGTACTTTTTGTAGTTTCACATTTCCCCTGCCCGTGGATCACATGCAATCAGATCGCATGCAATCGGATCGCATACGTTGTGATGCAATTTAGCACATTTAGCACACCCCCACTATCCATGCCACCCCAAAGCATGGCGAGCACAGCGTGCCCCGTGAGGGGACGCGGTACGCATCCTCCCGACTTGTTGATACCCGCACTATCCACGTCGGCGTTGTTAATTTCATAAAGCGTGGATAGTGTGAGGACACGAAATACACGTCAAGTAATACTCCCACTATCCACGTCGGTGTGGCGTTCCATTTATCCGATCATATGCGATGCGATCCGTGGGCAGGGGAAACTACAAAAGTACCATCGCATCGCACGCAATCGCAAGCGATTGGATTGCATGTGATGCGATGCGATTTCCCTGCCACCGTGAAACTACACAAGTACCAAAACTGGAAATTACAAAAGTACCACTGCATCTCATGCGATCGCATGTGATCGGATCGCATGCGATGTGATTTCCCTGCCGCTGTGAAACTACACAGGTACCGAAACTGGAAACTACAAAAGTACCATCACATCCAGGGCCGTTAGGCAGCTTTAGGCAATTGCCTAGGGCGCCGGCCACTAGAGGGCGGCAGCACACGCAGCTCATGAACATGAAGGTTTATCTCTTCTTAGGAGACGAGGAACAGGGACTCTGCAGCTAGCATTAGACGCCCCAGACCAAACCCATCCACTGCTGCACATAAAGTAAGCAGCGCTGCATGCAGAGTGTGAGGGATGAGCCAGCTCCAGTTTGTGTTTGTTCATCCCTATAATCGCATAGTACCCGCGGCCGCCCCTCCCCTCCTGACCACCACCTCCCCCTCCTGACCCCCACCTTCTCAGTCAGTCGGTTCAGTTTCAGTACCTGCTGTGAGTACTGTTTATCACCAGAGGCGCCAGGAGCGGGGGAAGGTTGCCCGGGATAGTTGATGACATGCCAGTCAGAGCATTGTACTTCCTCTGCGCTCCAACTTTCTCACAGCAGCTCAGTTCTCCTGCTGGTAAGTGAGCAGCGCAAATTGCCACCATTGACTGTGCATGGACATCGCAGAATGACAGGCAGACAGTGACCTGCAGCACTGTGATGTGTACAGTATATCCGTCCAGGGAGTCTAGTGACTGATGTGCCAATGGTGGTTACACCATAACAGGGGCTGTCTGTGTTCTTCTTATTCGTATAGTGACAGCTAATATATTGCTAACAGGCAGGGCCGGTGCTAGGGTGTCCGGCGCCCTCCTGCAAACCATACATTTTGCGCCCTTTCACATTGCCATTGCAACAAGCTGCAGCCCGATTGTGGGAGTGTATGCAACATGCGATCCTATGGAGGATCTTGGGTGCATGTACATGTATGCATACACCATCTCAGTGCTGTGTCCACACTAAAGGTGCCCATACACGCTGCAAGCCCATACACGTTATAGGCTAGATCTCATAGCATCGAACGGCATGCATGCAATGTGTGTGCGATGCGATCCGAAAGCAGTACAAAAAGTATGTGCAGCACTTGTGACTAAGGGGGAAAGGAGGGGAGAGAAGGAGGAGATGGAAGAAGAGGGGAGGAGATAGAGGAGGCAGAGTGTTGAGGACTGGCAGCAGCACTGGCACAGCACACTGAGAAGAGGGAAGGAAGGGAAGGCGGCGCTGCTGCCTGTTTGTCATTTGATTGACAGCTGACAGGCGCAGGGAGCAATGGGTAGGGGGCGGATCCGGACATGACATGTCATCCAGGCATTCATAGACAGCGCTACATGTCTCAGCGCAAGTGTCCGTGAGGAAGAGGGGGCAGGTCGCAGGAGGAGGACAGTGTGTGCGCAGTGCAGGGAGCTACTCAGCCTCTCCATACTGCCACCCGCTGTCAGACAGGCCCTGTGGGCGGCTTGCAGGAGGCAGTGACAGTGAGGGCTGAGGCAGCTTTAGCAGAGCAGGGAGGGAGACAGCGCCTTTTCAGCATGGCGCCTCCCTGCTTTGCAGGAGCTGCTGAGTGTGTAGCGCCGGCCCTGCTAACAGGGAGCTCTGAATGTGGCAGCACATATGCTGTGAGTACTCTGCAATCACTCCCAGGGACAGGATGAAATCGGACTGTCCCAACATAATTCATACCCTCCAACATTTGAGTCGAAGAAATCGGTACAACACAGAGGGGCGTGGCTACTTAAAAGGGGGCGTGGCCACATCTCCTTTCCGATACTTTCTATAGTACAGTTTGGATTTGGAATGGATTTGCATTATGAAAGGAGTCAAAAGGTAGTCACTGCCCTGCCCCACGTCCCCCATCTGGCGCAGGTCCTCTCCTGCTGCACTGTGCTTTATTCTTCCTGCTCCCTGCTGCCCTGCACACACAGCATAACGTTCACCTGTCTATCCTGGTCCTGGAGCAGGGGGAGGTGGGCCCGCCATGTCCCCCCACGGTGCACCTCGGGAGTTGTAGTCCTGGTTGGAAGCTCCCCCTCAAGCACCCCGGGGAATAGCCAGCGGTATCAGAAACTACAACTCCCAGAGTCCCTGCAGCATCCCCGGCTGAGCCTGAGAGAGAGGTGAAGGGAGGAGGCGCCTGTCAGGCGATGCACCTAAAGCAGGGGTTCCCAATCTTTTTTTAATCACGGCACCCTAGAGTATAAGAATTTTTTTTGCGGCACCCCTAGGCCAAAATTATTTTAATTAGATTGGATTTATATGCGATTCTTAGGGTCGGTTATAGGGAAAAGGGCAGGAATTGCTTCTGTTTGTACACATTTTATGATTGGCAGCCACCAGCACTGGTTTTGCTTATAAATAATTAACCATTAATAATTTGAGTTGGTCTTGGACTACCAACCCAGGGCACCCCTGCATGTGTCCCGAGGCACCCCAGGGAGCCACGGCGCACAGTTTGGGAACCCCTGACCTAAAGGATGAACAACCGGCACAATCGGTACAGGGGAATTTAGCCGGTACAGGCCGTTAGAAAACGGTACTGTACCGGCTAAATCGGTACCATTGGAGGGTATGCATAATTACATCCCAGTACAACACTGGCAGTGGGCAGACTATGGTACATGGTGCAATAATGACCAGTGTATATGTACTATTGGGGGTATTAATGTCAATGCTGCAAAGGGGGGCTATATGCATTGCACAGGGGACCTGATTCAGAGATGTAAACAATGCTGATGTTCCACACTACTGTTCAGCTTTCAGCAGACTACATATGTGCCACAATCACATTGCACATGTATCAAGATGTGCCCTCGTGTGCACTCTGTAAACTGCTTACCCTGGTACCACCCAAGCAGCATTGCCCCACCCCTGTGATGTCACACATTGATGGACAAGGAAGGTTTGTGTTTAGGAAGTCTTCTCTGCCCATTGGCCTGCGGTTGGGACAGGTTCAAGCCACCTAGTGCCGGCTCTACCATTGGACAGCTACGGCACCAGGAGTTTGGGGGGAATCTGGGGGCAGCAATAATTCTGCTTATCAGAAAACGAAGGATTTTTATGAGTAAGACACCCCCTGCTGTACATAACACAGGTGGAGGCTGTGGAACTTCTAAGATGCCACCTCCATACTTTTACTTGAGTGAAAAGTAGGTATTGGTAGCAGTGTGGGCTTGGGGTCCTGGGAGAGGGGGAGTATCGGTGCAGGCAGGGGGGGGGAGGGGGGCGGTTAGGTAGAAGTTTTGCCTAGGGTGCCGAGAAGTCTTGCACCGGCTCTGCTCATATGATGCTGTGACCATTACCTCCGATGCTGCTCTGCATGTGCTACAGGTAGGGGCTGAGTTCCTCCTGTCTGCTCTGGACCACCACTGCTTATCCACGCTCTGTGGCTCCGCTGCAGATGTGGACACCGGGCATACCTCCCCTCCTACCAGTGGGGTCAGACGGAAGTCCTCACATTATATGCCTGGACTGTTGCTTCATAATATAACTGGCCTGCTACATAGAAAGAGACCCTCTGGACAGACCTGCTGCCTCCTTGCTACACTTGGATATACCGTACCTCTATGCTAGAGGACTTATATCCAGGGTGGTGGGGTCTCTTGTGCAGGATCTGCATTTGCTTTGAAGAGTCAGCCACTGAAGCAGCATTAATGGCTGCAGGACCGCAAACACCTATTGGCTAGCGGTCAAGCAGGAGACTTAATTGAAAATAGCGGCGGACAGGGCAGCTCAGCCGGGCAGAGCAGGGAGCAGGCGAGGGGGTGCAGGCTTTGTAGTCCCCCTTGGCAACAAGCTATTTAGTCCCCCTTGGCAACAAGCTATTTCAGTCCCCCTTGGCAATGAGCTATTTCAGTCCCCCTTGGCAACGAACAAATTTAGTCCCCTTTGGCAATGAGCTATTTCAGTTCCCCTTGGCAATGAGATATTTCAGTCCCCCTTGGCAACAAGCTATTTTAGTCCCCTTTGGCAACAAGCTATTTTAGTCCCCCTTGGCAATGAGCTATTTCAGTCCCCCTTGGCAATGAGCAATTTCAGTCCCCCTTGGCATCGAGCATGAACCCCCTTGCCATCGAGCATGAAGCCCCTGGCATGGAGCATGAAGTTCGTAGCAATGAGCATGTAGGTACATGGCACTTATGTGTCAAATGTGTAATGGGCATATATTGTATAGTATATAATGGAGCTTACGGTGTTATATAGTATGTAATTGCCATTACGGCACGTGGCTTTATGTGTAATGGGTATTACAAAGTTCACTAAAATGTGCAATGGGCATTACAGTGTGTGGTATAATGTTAGGCCACGCCCCCTTTTCACCGCGCAAGAGCCCTGCCTACTACAAATCAGGAGGGGGCGCGCAAATCATGCCCTTGCTTCGGGCATCGTGGCACCTAGCTACACCACTGCCCCTAGGACGGACTGGCCTTGTGCATATTATTATTCCGTTATGTTCAATCTGTTCAAATTAATATATTGGTGCTACTTAATATAAGAAATTATATCAATAAAAGATACGGACAGGGAATTATGTTATTTTACACTGGTATTCAGAGAAGAGAGCTCATTTGTCATCTGCTATGACATGTACATAGAAAAAACACACGTTTTCCAGGGAATGGAAATGATCAGGTATTTTTGTGTTATAAACCAGCTATTTTCACCCTTGAAATGCAAAGCAATATTTATTTTATTATTTCACATCTAATTTTTATATAGTTTTCTCTCTCTCGTTTAACAATTTTTCTGTAGTGCAAACTGACACCATTTCTTATTGCACAACAAATTCTACCTTCAAAATAATCTGATTTACACCTCAAATGTGCTGTGATAATTATATATCCAGGAGGTAAAAGTGCAGGAAGCACTTTATGTCAATTGTCAGGATTGTCACTACATCAAACATTTTATGTTTACTTGATTCAACAAGATGGACTTCAAACTGCTCAATATTTTCATTGCATATACATTTATTATGAAAGGAAAATTATGGCTGAAATAAAGGTACTCCTGAATGTTTTAGTGCATTTCTAAATATTTTTCTCTTTCCATTCACCCTCTCACCTCTCTTGCTTCTATCTTTTTCCCACCTTGCAGGGGGCCCACGCATCGCGGGAGGGTGGTTGCGGGGGGTGCCGTGAATCGCGGGGGGTGCCGAGAATAGCGGGGGGCGCGAATCGCAGGGGGGGTCCGCGGGTCGCAGTTCAGTAGCAGTGTCTTTGCCTGGCAGCATGGGGAGGCAGAGGGTGTCTGGCACTGTGGGCTCAGGCTGGTTCTCTGTCACTATGTGAGTGTGTGTGGGCAGAGTCAGAAGCTCTGATAGGGTATTAGCCTATGACTCCACCCAGCGTTATAGACACACTCACACATTGAGTGACAGATGTAGCCAAATATATAAGAGATATATATCCCGTACTTAGCTCCCTTTACCACAATGTTTTGAGGAATAATTTGTACAATTGCGCAAAACACACCAAAGCAGCTTGGACACTGACAAAAAGGTTGGATTAGCATAAGTCAGTGGAATTTACACTGATTTGTAAATCATAAAAGGTCAAGGATATTCCTCTCTCGTTTTTTGGGGGATATTCTGTCCCCCAATGATTCACAGTCCATATAATTCCCTCATTCCTTAGTTAATTTCTAGAAAAAGAAAGGAAATAGTGCAACACCTTTGTAGACGGGGGGGGGGGGGGGGGGGGGGGGGGGGCAATTTATTCACTCACAAGGGTAGGATAAAACAAGTATGTAATCACCAGCCAGTGATAAGAACGGAGGATCTCACCAAATCACCAACCACTCCTGTCCTCCCAAATATGAATAATACTGTTCTACAGTATGAATAATACTGTTCTCCAGCCACGGGTACAGCTGTACCCGTGGCTGGAGAACAGTATTATTCGTATTTGGGAGGACCATCCACACCGAGTTCTGACTGAGAGAATCGGCACCTGTATCCATTACCACAGGAGTGGTTGGTGAGATCCTCCGTTCTTATCACCGGCTGGTGATTACAATTGGGGTGTGGCACTTATAAATAAAGTCCGTATATATGTTGGTCCAAAACTTCAGTGAAGCAACAGGTAAGGTTCATCCAAAAGTTTTTATTTGATTCTTCATCAGGCCAAACGGCAAAACAAAAACATTTTGTGCCTAGGGGCAGCCTGACACCTAAATTCGCCCCTGTATAGGGGGCCTCCTAGTCCGCTGTCACGCCTGGAGTCTGAGTCAATGTGACGAAGGCCTCAGGCGTAGGCTCGGACCAATGAATGAATCAGGGAGACCCTTGTACAATCACTTTATTAATGCTCAGCAGGTGATAACAGGGAGTGATGACTGTACTTGGCAACTGACAGGAAGTAACATAGGCACAAGCAGTAATTAGTACACAATGACTGTGAAGCAATGAGATATGCAAGATGCAGTGCAGAGCACTGATGAAGTTTGTTGATTACCAGAAAGCAAATAACAATGAAAACAAAAATACATTACTTGGAGTTAACACTGAGAGTGATGCTTAGAACAAACGAAGCTTGGGAGCGTTGGTGTGGAGCATCAGAACTTGGAGAGCGATGATAATAACATTGAATAAACAGGAACAAAGATTGAAACTTAGAATGCAGGGAACAATGGTTGGAATATCGAATGCGGAGGCTATGGTTAGACCATCGATTGCAGGAACGATGGCTGGAACATCAAATGTGGAGGCGATGGTTAGAACATTGATTGCAGGAACGATGGTTGAAACATTGAATACAGGAACTAGGCAAGGAACTGCTGAGGTGAATATCCTTCTCTAGACAGAGGATCACAGGACCTGGAATACCTGGAAGCAAACACACTGCAGCAGAGAGACACAACTGTACCAACAGGAGACAATTGAAGCACTAGCAATGTGTGTTGGATCTCCCACCATACATATACCCACTGAGAAGCCGGGATTGGCTGAGCAATTATGACAGGGAAACCGACTACACATGATTGACAGCAGAAGATCTCACACAGAGCTAGGACTACCACAGGTGTTAATTACTAGCAAGCATAGTCTCTCTAGGAAGCATGGTTGCAGTCTAATTGCAGCTGGCTGGAATACACAGAAGATTAACGTAATGTCTGCAATAGGCATGGAGTGGGTTAAACATCCAAGGCTGTGTTGTGACCTAGGGAAGCATGTGACTCGGGGGTCCAATAAGGACTCAGGGAAGGGCAGTGTTAGCTGGGATATGAGTACAGGAAAGGGAGGAGTCTTCCCCTCTTTCCTGAAGGTTTTACCTCCCTCCCTCCCTTGTGTTATTGTGGTTAGGTGGGTGTTTAATTGCATTGGCTGATAGGCGGGAAAGAACGGCAGGTTAATAGAATTAGTTCTTATTCAAATGATGATGCTACGTATATGTTTGCTTTTCGGTGCGCTCGCCTCTCATTGGTTTTGGCCTTTGCTGGTTCACTCTCTCGGGGACAGCGACCCCACCTGGATGGTGGCACTGTTGTCCTGTTTATTTTATGTTGGCTACTGATTTTACTTTGGGAATTGTATTTCTGGACTACGTCTGTGTTTGGTACCATTAATTCTTCGTCTTGGCACATGCTATCTACAGGGTCTATCTGTAGGATATGCTCACGAGTTTTTTGTCTCTTTATGTTTCTATCCATATGACATTGTACATTGTTTGACTCTTTGTTCAAAATGTTTCTGAATCAATAAAACATATTCAGAAAAAAAAGACTGACACAGTTTTATACGTGGTGGTAAAGTCTTTTATTTCTTATGGATCAGAGTCTTTATTGGACCACATAAAGGAACTGTTACTGAACTGTGCTGCTGAATTATTTTCTAACACCAGGTGGCAACATGCGGCTCCTTTATGTTGACAGACTTTGTCTTTTAATTTTATTTTTTTATGTTCCATTGCGTTAAATGAAAGATTTGTTTGGCAAGATACACTGCAAAAGGAACTTATATTTATTTAATCAACATGAATTGCGAAATAGTAAGCACTGACTCAAACGTCAAAACCTCTATGACTATACAGGATACATCTCAATATAGATTTGGCTATACACATTTGTTGTTTAGAAAAAGGAAAAAATAATTGCAGATTAATTTGAATCACATCATAAATGGGATCTGTGTATGGACACTTGCATTACATGCATTTACTATGCCATACTGTGCAATGTGCTCCACGCTCCACAAATATAGCCTGTAACTTGACATAGCTGCCATAGGTGCAGGATTACAGCTGGTATGGAGCTCAGAGCTGAGAGTGGCTCACCTTCAGAGTCGGTGGAAGGTTTTTTTGGCCCCAAGGTAGCAGTCCAACCCTGACCTCCCTCCATCAGTATTGCCTACTTTTTAAAACTAGTTTCAGGGAGATTATAGTTGACCCATTAATCCGGTGTGGCATGCTCCACCCAAAGGGCGTGGCTAGATCCATATATGGGCGTATATGTGCTTAAATGCTTGTTTCAAGATATTTCTAGATCACATTAGTAACTACATACTTTGGGAAATGTAGCAGGTATTGATAATAACAGTGCTGCCTGCAATACTGGATTATTAGTTTGCAATTATTTGCTGTGATATTTAGTTTCTTTTCTCTCAGCACAACATATGTGATAATAAATGTGACACCTATGTAATACATTCCACATGCAAATCCCATCTGATTGTATACACTGTATCTCTGATTTATTTTTTCCCCAAAAAGGTAACCGCTGCATAAGGTGGGTTAGGAGTAATCAGGGAGATTTTTATACTCTTCAGGGAGACAGGGAGATCACTCTTATTTCATGGAGTCTCCTGCAGAATGTAGGAGGGTAGGCAGCTATGCAGTATAGTTTGCACTGTTTGTGTCCCCCTTTCCTCCTGTCCTCCTGTATGTAATTAATGCTGCTTTCAGACCACAAAACTGGCTTTGACCAGGTATTTTAAACCGTTTCTAAAAACCGGTCTGCCAGCTAATACCCCTTTCACACCGCATGTCTTTAAATAGTATTTCAGTGCAGTTTTTGTCCTTAAACGTTATTTCAGTGCAGTTTTTGTTCCTTCACAACACTGAACCCGTTTTAACCCATAGAAAACAGTGGATGAAAAAAAAACGGGTCTGAAATGGGTAGGACCCTGCTTTATTACCGTTTAGAATAATAATAGAACCGGTAAATTCACTCTGCACCTTTCAGACTGCACAAATTACCATTTTAAAACTGTAAAAAATGGCAAAATAACGGATAAAAAGTGCTGTCTGAAAGGGGCTTCTCCACCAAAGCCTCACACCTTGTACTCTGCAGCAGCACACAGCTGCACATCCAGTCCAGGCACTGTCAGGCAACACTGTGACATGTGGTGTCAGGTGTGCTACTTTGCCGACATTAGCATGGGTGCTTTCAGCTGTGCCACTGGCAAGTGTCCCTCTTCAGACAGGACCAGGTGAAAATAGGGCAATGGCTGACAGTCGTGATGGTATCCAGTACCGTATGTATAATTTTAGATAGCGTATATCTTTTATTTCTTTCGGTGTCCGTGGAGCAGGGGGAGAGTGCTGATGTCCTGTGACGTCAGCTGCCAGCCCCCCGACATGAAAAGCTCATGTTGACCTTTTGATTGTTGACCTTGCCATTGTCAACCTAATACTTTTCTAGACCTTCCAACCCTGTGGACATTAGCCATGTCGACCTATTTCATGTGTCAACCTAAGCCATGTCAACCTTCAGTGGTCGACCCAATGCATGTTGACGGAATATGGGTCGACCTAATGACCGTATACCAATTGATACATTTCCCTTTACCTGTCTCTCCCTGTGCTAACCTGATGTACTGCAACCTACTGCAGTCCATTGTGTTGTACACAGTTCTTGGTGAGCATCAGAAGCACCTCTAGCAGTAACCAATAGAGAAGCAGAGCCAGAGTCCACAAGACATCCCAGCAGAGCTGGATGTAAGGGATTCATAGGCCTGGGGCTGAAACTGCAGAATGACCTATTGCAAAGGGACCTACACATGGGGCAATTTGATGGCATTTTCTAAGTGATCTCACTAGATCACTTAGAAAATGCCCTTACATCACTCCGTCTGTAGGGACATAGCGATAGCGATACGCAGCCCAGCATGTCGCTATCACCCAGCATGCTGGATAAATATATAATGTTTTAGAAAGAACGCTTCAGCAGTTCCCCATGTGACAGACATATTAAGCCTGGCGAAAAGTGGAAGGAGATAACGCATCAGCCAATCAGCTGTGTTTGAAATAAAACAGTTGGGAGTTGATTGGCTGGTGCATTATCTCCTTCCACTTTATCTCCAGTTTATCTCTTCACCAGGCTTAATACATCTGCCCCCATAGGTGCCGAGCACCTGCTATTGTGCTTACTCTGCCTATTTGTGTTTTCCATCTGTTGCGGTGACCCCACTCAGTTTTACTGTACATGTTACTACAAATAGGTGGGGTGCTAACCCCACCTAGTTGTTACTGCCAACATGAGGTCTCTTTGAGAACCTACTTCTTAATAAATCAGAGCCCAGAGTCTGCCAAGAGCAATCGCTGATAAGAGATGGGGAGGACCTCACAAGTCCTACTCCGCTCTCAATCCATTTGGCACATGTTACAGTGGGCCCCTTCTTCACTGACAGAGATTCCACAAGACAACTCAAATTGAAACATATATATATATATATATATATTGCCATACAGTGAAGTTCCTTTTAAGAAAAAGACGACTACTGTAAGTCGTTGTCTTTTTCTTCAAAGGTACGTGAGTGCCACTCAGTGGCGTGCGGTGGGGTGAGGCAGGTGAGGCACAGCCTTTCCTGTTATACTAGCGTATATGCCGGCGGTTTGAATTTATAAAGTATGTCAAAAATACAAATAATATATAAAAAGAATATTATTTTTATTATGCTAATAATTTTTATAGTCAAAACTTTGGAGTAAAAAGAGTATGGCAGGTGAGGCAGTGCCTCACCTGGCTATCTTTTCTGCACATCTCTGTGTATACTGCTGCACATGTATATAATGCTCGTATGTACTCCATGGCTCGCATAGTGTATGCAAATCTGTCTCTGGTACTTGCCAGGGACTCTTGAGCCATTTACCTCACCGCATGTCCCTGGACTGCCACTATACGAAAATATATGTGTGATTACTGGGCTTTATTGCTGGAAGTGATTATCGGGGGGCAGCCGTTCAAGTATTCTACTTTATTCGAGTGCCGGATATCAAATATGACTATATATTTGTATATTTGTATGACCATATAAGTCACCCATATGTTTTTAATTGTTAACTCCCTTAACCGTTAAAATAAAATAAATAAAGACACAGACAACTGAGTAAAATTGAAGCCAAGGTGGCGACCTGAGCAGAGCTCCTCGGTTAAGGCTCGCAAATAAAATTGCTTAATTAACTAAAATGTGAGTGGCTTAAACCACCCTCTGCACAACCGTGTTGGGTAGAAACTATTTCCCCTTAACTGGCAAAGTACTAGCCCCTCCATAAGATGGCGACCTGGTCCTCCACTAAGGTAATGACGACTCGCCTTTCTCAAAGGGGAAATGCTAGTCAAACTAGTTGTGCATTAAATTGAGCCACCGAGGAGCCCTGTTTTCCACCTGCTGTGGCCTGTATTGCTGAAATTGCTATTATTTCTCCAAGCCATTCCAACGAAAAATTTACTCCAGAAAAATTTAAATTTCTTCTTCAGGGCGGGTGAGTGGAATCCAAATGGAAAGAACAGCAAGAGGAAGTTGTCACCTCAGGATGTCATTTAATTTTGTAGCTGAGGACCAGGGCTTTCCAACGAGCCCAGCCCAGTGTCTCTAGCCCCCCCGGGAACCAGAGATATCGCCTGATAAAGCTGTAACGTTTTTCCCCATGGGATAATATGGGACCCGTTAATTCCGAACCCACCCGGTTCCAACGGCTGCCAGTTCCCCCCCCCCCTGGCATCACAGAAGCTTGTGGATGATCTCCTTCAATATGATACCAGGCTGGTCCATATCGGTCAATCGGTTCCAGAGATATTGCGGATAAACCAACTTTTTTATTTTTGAAATGTAATTTCATGGCTGTTCATGTTCTTTGAGGGCAGATTACTCTGGAACCAAACGTTCCAGTTTCACTGGACCAACATCATTCAAAGCCCACTCAAAAGTTTTTCAATATGATACTTGCTCATGTAAATGGGTCAGTTGGTTCCGAAGATATAGCCGATTGAATGAGAAAACTGGTTAAAGGGGGGGGGGGGGGAGAGCAGGGCCGGATTTCCCATTAGGCCTGTGAGGCACGAGCCTATGGGCGGCACCAGCTGGGGGCGACAACGGCAAGCAGTGGTATGTTTTTTTTGCTTTCAAATATATTGTTATGCTGTGCAGAAAGTGCCCCTCTTCAGCATCTTTGAATGTCAGTGACAGGAAATTGCGCTTCCGGCACAGGGTCTTCAGCAGCACTTGTACCCCAGCGTCGGAAGTGCAAACTCCTGTCACTAACATTACAGGGCTGCCTCTCTCCAGCACCGGGTGTTGTTCAGCACTCGATCCCCGGCCGCGGAGAGAAGCAGCCCTGTGATGCCCGTGACATAGGCAGCCAAGCAATGCGTGTCCAGGTTTGACTGCTGCTGGAGAGATGATGCTGCCCTAGATGCCGGGGAGCTGAAGACCTGCAGCCCTGCTCAGCTGAAGTTGCCTGCACTGCTGAAGCAGGTACCGTGTATAAGCACTACTTTGGCTCATTGTCTACTCCCCTCTCTATCTCCCTTTCTATCTCGCTCCCTATAATGAGGGGGGGGGGGGGTAAATAATGTGGTGCCTGGGGGTGGCCTAACACTTAAATCTGGCCCTGGGAGAGAGAGGTGGTTTTCTGTCCCCCTCACACCAGAAAATGCAGGGACTAGGCTGGTGTAAAAGGGGATAACCTGGGAATGCATTTTCTGCTGTTACCTGCAGTGCTCTGAATACAGCCAGGCTCTGCCACTGTCAGTGGCTATCACTTCTGCCTGGCGGCGGCTGTCCCCCATTTACCATGAGCATGTATTCCCCCTTGGCAATGAGCATGTAATCCCGGATGGCAACGAGCATGGAACCTCTGGCAATGAGCATGGAACCCTTGGCAATGAGCATGTAGATAAACAACACTTATGTAGCATAATTTTTAATAGGCATTATGGTGTTTGGCATAATACATAATGGACATACTGTAATGGCGTGTAACTTAACATGTAATGGAGATTATGGTGTAAATGTTTAATGTGCGCCTTTGGCGGACAATGTCCCTGTTTATGAAGCGCATTGTGAATTTTGGCTTAATCTGTGTGGCATTATGTGAATTCTGGCTCAATCCGTGTGTCATTATGTGAATTTTGGCTCAATCCATGTGGCATTATGTGAATTTTTGCTCAATCCGTGTGGCATTATGTGAATATTGGCTCAATCCGTGTGGCATTATGTGAATTTTGACACAATCCATGTGGCATTATGTGAATTTTGGCTCAATCCATTTGGCATTATGTGAATTTTGGCTCAATCCGTGTGT
Organism: Crinia signifera; assembly: GCF_055691185.1. Lineage (NCBI taxonomy): Eukaryota > Metazoa > Chordata > Amphibia > Anura > Myobatrachidae > Crinia > Crinia signifera. Next base: position 58,387,927 of record NC_139223.1, on the reverse strand, counting down.
TATTGTGTGAAATTTGGCTCAATCCGTGTGGCATTATATGAATTTTGGCTCATTCCATTTGGCATCATGTGTAAGGTGCAAGTATAATGAGGTATAGTATTTTGTTGCATAATGTGTAGAAGTTGTATATGGTGTGGTACACTACACTCAAGGACACGCCCCCTGTAGAGTGGCCACACCCCCTTTTCCTGAGCGGCCCTTCGGTGCGTGCAGAACTACATGCTTCACTTTTGTTGCCATGGTGGGTCTGCATACTTTAAATGCCAGGGCCTATTTTTAATCCCATTTACACCCTCTCTCTGCCGCTCTCTTAGCATGTACACTGGCACCACTAACACCGCCCCTCCCCCACCCAAACCCTCTTTTATCATGGTGCCCCCCCTGTCATTTTATCCTGGATCCACCCCTGGTGAGGTGTTTGATTGACACCTTGAACTTGCCAGTGACCTAAACCTGACCCCTATAGGCTGCAAACTACCAGAATGTTCTCAATAAAAACAGGGTGCTTATATTCATTCAAGCTTATACAGCTCTCAATTCTTTTTATATATATATATATATATATATATATATATATATATATATATACACACATATATATATATATATATATATATTAAGTTCAGTAGGCTTTTCCTATGCTCAATTCATGAAAAGGTTATCGCCAAATATAGCACTCTGATAAGATTCGCCTACTTTCACCAGCTGTAATATTGCCCTTTGGAATCCTATTTAACAAATATTATGGCACTAAATTTGCTTTTGCTTTCTCAGGAACATGATAACAAATGAAAATAATAGAATGAAATGCTTTATTATCTGAATATTCAATGGTTTTCATTTTTTTTTTTATATTGTTAAATCTATGTTTTACATATATTGTTTTTCATTAATTGTAATATTTTTTAGTGGAATTGAATGGCCGAAGTGGAAAGCACATGCCCGAGCCAGCTACCTGGATTACAAAGACGCATATTCTGATATTCACATATGATAATAAAGACGGTTATAATGTCAAATTAAACCATTATTCTCCATTTGTGTTGCTCTTTCATTTGAATGTGATTAACAGTGTTGTAAACAATCATCCTTACTCAGGGCCGGTGCAAGCCCTGTCAGCGCCCCAGGCGAGCAGTCCGCCGCCCGCCCCGCCTCACCCGCTCCGACCCCCCCCCTGTCTCACCCGTTCCGACACCCCCCCTCCTCACCCTTGCCGATGGGGGGGGAAAGGCAGCGGGCACCGGGCGGTGACTACTGTGCTCCAGGGGGGGAAGCAGCAGGTTGCTGCTGTTCAGCACGGGGGAGGGCAGCGGGCGCCGGGAGCTAACTACCGCGCTCCAGGGGGGAAGCAGCAGGTTGCTGCTGTTCAGCATGGGGGGAGGGCAGTGCCGGGCACTGACTGCGGGTAGGCTCCAGTCAGGGGTGGGGAAGGGGGTTGTTGTACTCACCTCCTTCATTGAATTGGCTGGGTGTCCCGTACTGCTGCAGCTTGTCAGCTTTCTTCTGACTTCCTGGTCTCCTCGGCGGCTCACTACCGCCCTCCAGTGGCCGGCGCCCTAGGCAAGTGCCTAAAGCTGCCTAGTGGTGGCGCCGGCCCTGTCCTTACTGTGGAGTTTGTATATTCTCCCCGTGCTTGCGTGGGATTCCTCCGGGTACTCCGGTTTCCTCCCACAGTCCAAAAATATACTGGTAGACTATTTGGCGCCCAGCAAAATTAACCCTAGAATGTCTGTGGGTGCGTGTACATGTGGTAGGAAATATAGAGTTAGTTAAATATAGGCAAGTTGCTACACTGGAAATATTTTTGTTAGTATACGATCCCTGGATCAAGTCCCCAAATTTATTAATTGGTTAATGGGGGTGCAGTTCCCGGCAGTCAAAAGTTAAACATAGCATCAACAAGAGAGAAAAGGGACTGCTAATTGGGAGTGCACTAGACAAAAAATGTATACATAAAATTTAACTTTTAATATTTCATACTATAAAACTCCCTTGTGATATATGGGATGGGAGGCAGCAGTGAATTTATAGAGGTTAAAATCACACATACAAACATACATACATATACACACAGATGGTGTTTTGGTGAAATAGAAAAGAAAAGTGATGTATTAAAATAAAAGTAGTACTGAATTGTATTATTTTAATACATTACTTTTCTTTTCTGTCTGCACCAACTAGGTCAACAAGCATTGGGTAGACACCACTAGGTCAACAGGCAGCAAGGTCGACATGGGGCTAGGTCAACATGGGTCAAGGTCAACATGTGTCTAGATCGACATGAGTCTAAGTCGACAGGACATTGGTCTACACAAGCGTTAGGTCGACATGGGCAAGGTCGACAGTCAAAAGGTCGACCTGGGGTTTTTCATGGTTTTTTGACCCGAATATCGACACAGTTGACATGGACACAGTTCAAGGGCACCACATCCCCTCGCATCTCTCGCTTGGCTCCCAATGCTTCGGGCATGGTGCGTTGCTACGCTGGGCACACTATTTTATTCTCCCACCATGCCCTAGTGGATGGTACAGCATGAAATACCGCCTATCAGCACAAAAAACAGTGAAAACTCCCATGTCCACCTTTTGACTGTCGACCTTGCCCATGTCGATCTAACGCTTGTGTAGACCTAATGACCTGCTGACCTAGTCCCACCCATGTCGACCTAGACACATGTCGACCTTGACCCATGTCGACCTAAACCCATGTCCAACTTGTTGCCTGTCGACCTAGTAGTATAGACCTAATGACCTTATCCCCTCCCAATTAACAGTCCTTATTCTCTCTTGTTGATGCCAGGGAATATAGAGTGTAAGCTCCACTGGGGCAGGGACTGATGTGAATGTTTAAATATTCTCTGTAAAGCGCAGCAGAATATTTGTGCTATATAATAATAATACTATGTAATAAATAAATAAACAATTTGGGACAAACAACGTTCCCTATCACTAAAGTCCATGTGCGCTGTACAACCGCTCAACAGCCAAGAATATGAAAACTATTCTTTCTCTAGACTTTAAATCAGGTCTGCCAGGTTGTATCATGGAAATGAAAGGCTAATGAAAATATATGATTTAGAATTCGCTGTTGTATAAATCTCCTTGCAATTCTGATGAATGTGAGGGAAGCAGCATTCCTGGAGGATGGTTTGTCTGACAGATGACTTGGCCTCTATTAGCTGCAGATATTTTTCTGTGACAGCCAGACAACCAGAACTGCGCTCCTCCAAAATGCTATAATGTCAAACACCGCTACTGTAAAGCCTCTGCCAACAAATAGGACTGCACTCATAAGTCTGTCAATAATGTCTCACATGATAGTACGGGAGTTCATCCTCCTTAATACTACTGAGAAAGTGTGCTGGATATTACAGTGCTATCATTGACATGACCTTTTCCCCCACAAGGCACAGTTATAATAAACTTAAGGGATCATGTACTTAGTGACTTTCTTATTTGTATCAACACTTTCATTACAATTAGAAAGTCCACGTTCCCTAATTAATATCTAATGTCCAACCTTTATTTACATATTCTTTATTCCCCTGGAATAATTTATAGTTGGCAACATTCTAAATCATTTTCTGTTACAGTTCAAAATTAAGCTGACCAAGTGCATCCAGGAGGGTTGGGTACAAATTGTCGATATGTATCATATCAACATGAGAAAGTCAACATGGTCATAATTTCTACATTGACCATATCGACATTCATCCTAGTGGGCCAGTGGTGACTTACATGGTCCTGGAAGCTGCAGTGCCATGTGGCTGCCACTTCGGTAGCAGAACTCTGATGAACCCTTACTTTCCCCTTCAGCCTAAACCACCAAACCGTAACCTCTCATCTTCACTCTAACCCACCCAACCCTAAACGTTCCCCTTCAGCCAAACCCACCCAACCCTAACCTTCCCCCTTCAGACAAACCCACCCAACCCTTACCTTCCCTCTTCAGCCTAACCCACACAACCCTTACCTTCCCTCTTCAGCCTAAACCACCCAACCCTAACCTTCCCTCTTCACCCTAACCCACACAGCCCTTAACTTCCCCCTTCAGCCTAACCCACCCAACCCTAACCTTCCCCTTCAGCCTAACCTACCCAACCCTAACCTTCCCCCTTCAACATAACCCATCAAACTCTAACCTTCCCCCTTCAGCCTAAACCCACCCAACCCTAACCTTCCCCCTTCAACCTAACCCACCCAACCCTAACCTTCCCCCTTCAACCTAACCCATCGAACTCTAACCTTCCCCCTTCAGCCTAACCCACCCAACCCTAACCTTCCCCTTCAGCCTAACCTACCCAACCCTAACCTTCCCCCTTCAACATAACCCATCAAACTCTAACCTTCCCCCTTCAGCCTAAACCCACCCAACCCTAACCTTCCCTCTTCAACCTAACCCACCCAACCCTAACCTTCCCCCTTCAACCTAACCCATCGAACTCTAACCTTCCCGCTTCAACCTAACCCATCAAACTCTAACCTTCCCCCTTAAGCCTAACCCACCCAACCCTAACCTTCCTCCTTCAGCCTAACCCACCCAACCCTAGCCTTTCCCCTTCAACCTAACCCATCAAACTCTAACCTTCCCCCTTCAGCCTAACCCACCCAACCCCAAACTTCCCCCTTCAACCTAACCCATCGAACTCTAACCTTTTGCATACAATGTATCGTATGTGATCCCAGCAGGGATCTATACATCTGTAGTGCAGGTCTTATGATCTCCAGCTCTGATTCGATGCGTATGGGACCCCGTATAGGATTGGAATTAGAGGTAAAAGCCTGCTTGGCTTATGCGATGTGCATGGGACCCCCGCATTGCATTGGACCTGATGTCAACCACATGGATTTGGGCGCGTTTCATGTGCTTTATTGCTACAATTGCATGAAAAGTGACCAAATCACAGGAGAATCGCCCTAGTGTATGAGCACCTTAAGGACAATGCAAATAAGACCAAAGCAATTGTCAAAAGTAACAATCGAATAGATCACCTGTGGTATTAATAAACACAATAAAATAATTGTCAATACACAAAAATACACCACTAAGCATAAAATAAATCTAAACTATTGTCTAAACCATAATAATTGTAATAATAATTATAATAATAATAATAATAAACTTTCTGCCATGAGCCAATTTTTTTGGTGCAGATGAATTTAGCTATATTGTGGCAATAAATTATTTGGTACTTGTTTAGTTTCACGGCGGCAGTGGCCGTGCCTCTGAGTCCCCTTGCGGGGCTCACTTCGCTCGCCCACGCTGCGGGCTTGGTGGCTCGCTGCGCTCGCCAACATGGATAGTAGGGGTATGCCAATGTCAACTCTATGCCAACATGGATAGTAGGGGTATGAACTATCTACATTGGCATAGAGTTAATTTCGGTTATTTTAGAAAGTTTGGTGAGCGCCGAACCCGGAAGTTCACGGCGGCCATGCTGCCGCCGTGAAACTAAACAAATACAAATGAGTTTCTTTATCACCATAGTAAGCCACAGCTACCTCCCCTCCTGCATTCTGCAGGAGACTCCCTGACATAGCAGCAATCTCCCTCTCTCCCCGATTAGCCTAGAAATCTCCCTAATTTCACCTAGCCCACATCACACTGTTACATTTTGGGTGATAAAAGGAATGAGAGATAGATACATTTACATTGAATCGCCAGCACCATTTCCCAGCACTTTACCAAGTATAGGATCTCTTACTAACTGCTTTGGGTCTCATCTACATTTGTATAGAAGTCATTTTACAAGATTCCTCTCAGATGTAGTAGTAGAAACTAGACACGACCGTTTTGGGTGAGCATGACACGCCCCCTCAATGTGGCATCTTGAAAAATTCTACCTACTATAATCTCCTTGAAACTAGTTTTCAAAAGTATGGGCTAGCTGTGATCACCATGCTGTCACGATGGTTGGACCTATTTTTATGTGGAGGCCTGGAGCTGCAGCTCCCTCCGCCCCAGTGTTGATCTGGCCCTGCCTACAGGGGCATCCCTGAGTGAGCACCCATGTTCGCTGCTTAACTGACATGCCAACCGTGACTTCATCTGAATATTCTGATCATCTTGGGCCAAATATAGGAATAATAGTTTGTGTAAACTGTCATTTCAGAGGACCTATTCTTCCCAGCTATTATACTTTGTGTATATATGGTATATTTTTATTTTACTCATTACCCTTCACATAACCCTGGGTTCTTTTCCACCTATTCTCTCTCGTGCCTCGCAGTCTGCACAGAGCATCAGGAATATCGCCAGCCTTTTATGAAAAGTTTATGATGCAATCCATTCACCATTATAGCAATTCTTCTATGATTTAATGTTCTGCTTTACTACTTCATACATTTTTTGTAAATCATTTGACTAACTAGATGGGAACAGTCAGAGAGATTATGCACTTACATTTTTCTCAGCAGCCCAAATCATTTTTGTGCCAAAAACATGCTGTAGGTGCTAAATTTAGAACATTTACCAATTTAAACTGTAAAATGTGTCAATATATAATTTTAAAATTGTTATGTCCCTATGAATGTGCTTGTAATGTAACATATCCCCCACCCCTCTCTCTCTCTCTTTCTCTCTCTCTCATCATATTTTTTCCTTTCCAAAAAGAGCCATTGTAAATTGTATCTGTGATTCCTGAAGAAGGAACCTTTTAATAAATGGAAAAGGGGCATTTGCCTTAAGCTCACCAGAGGTGGGATGGGGCTTTGGGGGTGACCATTGAACTGATAATCTATTGAAAACACAATAAATTCATTTCTGTCCGTTCCCTGGCAATACTATAGATTGTAAGCTTGCGAGCAGGGCCCTAATACTGTTGACTGTCCAGTTTGTTGTATGAAAATTTTCACCATGTGCAGGTAGGGAGATGGAAGCCTCCCTGTCTGCGCCGCACGCTGCACACAGCAGCAGGGGGGAGAAGGAGGGCTGGTGGGGACACAGGCAGCAGAAGCTGTCTCCCTGAGGAGACAGGGCAGGCAGGGAGGTGCAGGGAGCGCTGCGCTGGTCCTGATCGTGCATATGTAATGACCGGGACCCAGCGCAGTGAATATTAATAAGTGGCTCCACGCCCCCCTGCTGACATCATGCAAAAAAAATATTTTTTTTATATATATTCATGTTCTGCAGGTACATGAATCCAAATAGCAAGATCCTTCAAATAATAAAATTAATGATTTCTTGACACAAAAAAAACACAAAAAAACCTTTATTTTAAAAGATCACATTCCAGTTCACCTTAAAGAGATGTTGAATGCAAAACGGTGAATCTCGGCGAAAATCATGGTGAAAGCAGTTCTCCATTCTAGCATTGAATACACGCTCGGTGAATTAGAGCCAAAACCCCATTGAAAAACAGCAGCGAATTGCAGCGAGCATGAAACGGAGAACTGGCCGGCGTTCCCTGTTCGCTTTCGACGAATAGTGAACACTGAATAGGGTGAATCAGATTTTCAGTGAAAAGATTTGCCACAAAGACTGAAAACAACCCGAATCGCCGAAAAAAGCAGTGAATCCAGAGCATTGGATACTGTCCTTAAAGGGCCTACACACGGGGAGATTAGATCCCTCAGAACGCTCAGCAAGATCGCTCAGCACACAGCGATGTATCACAGCAGTCTATCTGACCCCCCTGAGACACCCGGGGACTTTTCGGGCAGCAGGATTGCATGTGCTCCTTCCACATGAGATCTATCGCATGCGAGTCGCGACGCTGTCCCCCGCCCCCGGGAGAGAGGCCGAGTCGGAGGTTAGACAGACAGCATGTCCGACCTCCGGCTCAGGCCTGATGCACACAGGACTGCGCATCCGACCCAAGGAGGACATCAAACACATGCGATTTGGGTCGATTTCTTGGCCTGATCTGTTGGGAATGGGTGAAATCATACTAGTGTTGATCTTAGCCCTTAATTAAGTGCAAGCCCTAATCAAATAATAGATCCTAACTTTACACCAATGGGGGTTATTCAGAGCTGATCGCTACTGTGCGAATTATCGAAGGACTGCGCATGCTCACAGATTGCATCATGCGCAAGGCCAAACAACCTAGCCGCAATTTTCATTGACAGGAAGTCGCCATGTGTGGGTGGTAACCTTTCAGGGAGTGTCAGGACAAACACACTGGAAAAATCATTCGATGGTGAGTGAGTTGCGCATGGATTTGCATCTAGCCCAGTGGCATAACTATACGCCCGCAGCCCCTGCGGTGGCGGAGAGGCGCTGAGGGGGTGTGGGTGCCGAGGGGGCTGCGGGACAATTATTAGTTACTCACTGCCAATTTCTGCTGATGACTGCGCCTGTGCCGGGTCCCAGCTCTCCCGGCTACTGCTGCAGCCAGCGCTGCTAATACAAAAAGAGACACTCGGAAAATGGCTGCCCCCATACTGCAGACAGTTTTTCGTCTGCTGTATGGGGGCAGCCATTTTCCAAGTGTCACTTCTCAGTACTAGCAGCAGCAGCCGGGAGAACCGGGACCAGGCGCACACGGTCGGATGCGGCAGGAGGTAAACCAACCCCCCCTGCCGCCGCACAACACCCCCCGCACCCCGGCTCCCCTCCGCGCTCCCCGGCTCCCCTACACACTGACTGGCAGCACAGGTAACGGCTGAGGTAACGGCCGTGCGCGGAGGGGATTTGTTTACCCTAAGGGGGCGCCCCCCTGCATTTTCGGCGGGGGGGGGGGGCGCAGAATTATTAGTTACGCCACTGATCTAGCCTCCAATCATCGAGATTTTTGGGAGGCGAATATATGATCGTAGTTCTCTGCAAAATCGCTCATCAGCGATCAGGTCAGAATAACCCCCAATATCTGATTTTTTTGTGCACAGACTCTATAAATGCAGAAACCAATGTACTGTAGTATATTATCTCCATGTAGTATAATCCTTCATGTTTAGCAAATGTTTATGGGGTTGAATTTAGCCGTGGGCCAATCAAAGTATTAAAGGTCTACAATCTGGGGCTTTATGTATAAAACATGGGACCTCTGTGTGCTGTTAAGTGTTAGCAAGCATGACAAAGTGTAAGGGAAAATTTGCCAGGTTTTCCAAGAATTTGCATTTTATGTCAGTAATCAAAAGCCTGATTCAGTGCTGGACGCTAATGCAGCAGAGATACTGCAAATGTATGCAAATGCAAATCCAAAAATATACTGGTAGGCTAATTGGCTCCCAACAAATTAACCCTAGCATGTCTGTGTGCGTGTACATGTGGTAGGGAACATAGATTGTAAGCTCCACTGGGGCAGGGACTGATGTGAATGTTCAAGTATTCTCTGTAAAGTGCTCTGGAATATGCAGGGTCGGCGCAATTACTTGGCAGCTTTAGGCATTTGCCTAGGGCGTCGGCAGAGACACCGGCAGCAGCGGTAAGTTTCCCGCAGCACTGGTAGAGTAGGAGAACCCCCAGGTCCCTCCTGCGCCGCATCAACTGGCAACACCCCCCCTCCCCGCCGTCGAGCGCCACGGCTGATCCCAGGTCCCTCCCGCGCTGCATCACCCGGCACCCCAATGCCCCCCCCTGTGGATTGGGTGAGTGTCGGGGCACCCCCCCCTCCTGCCTGGGAGTATGTATGTGCTATACAGGTCTTAATGTGGCAGTGCCATATACTCTCCTTCAGGGATAGCCGCATCGGATGGCTGTTCACACAATTTTGTGTGACCGGTAGCAACTGGTGTCTCTGAAAAAAAATCACAGCCTCCTCCTCTGTATTAGGCAAGGTTAACATGGTGAGTTGTTCACCTCCCATGACTGTCACCTCTGTCGCGTTCTGAGCACTCACTGAAGCAGCCATCACTATAAGTTATTCACCTCAGAATGAATCTGACAGGGACCGGGAACACTTACGCAACTTCTGACTGACTACGCTATTTCCGTAGCTTAAGCTTATTCTGAAAGCATAGCTACTGTAACCAACAAACGTCCATCCATATTCCATCCATATTAACTACGGAGATCGCATTGCACACATCGCACGGCACTAAAACGGGATGTGCGATGTGAGTTTCTTGCGCAAGCGTACGTATGTTATTTGGATGCCCTGGTACTACTGTACATAAGTACCGAATTTTTACTACAAATTGCCCTCTATTAAATGTCACCCCCTGGTTCTTTTTCCACCTTCAAACCAGGCCATCCACTTTAAAGAACATTGCCAGATGCTGCCACTGCTGGTCATGAAAAGGTTAAACATACTATAATAAATCTGGTACACAAACATAATAGAACAAGTACTGCACTAAGCAGACATTCTCCCATCTCATGGCAAGGCTCCAGTCTATTCTTCCTGGCAGCTACTCTCTGGTCCTATGCACTGATTGAGGACTCAAAGCCACACACACACACACACAGCAAACTTGATAAACCTAGCTGCTACTACTGGGCATTTTACTTAAAATGCATGATGTGATGGCATCTCTAGTATTAAATAGCATTGCTATTGTTTTTATAATCTGAACCAATTGCTAAGAGAAGGGGGGTTTCCGGGTAACAGAAACCCTCCTTGCATTTGCCTATGGGGGTGAGGGTTAGGCAGTGTAGTACAGGGGTTAGGCACTAGTGGGAGGGTTAGGGTCAGGCTGTGAGGAGGGGCATAGGGTTAGACACTGTGCTACAGGGGTTAGGTACTGGTGGTTAGGGTCAGGCTGTGGAATAGGGTTAGTCGTTGGGGTTAGGCACAAGCGGTGGGAGGGTTAGTGTCAGGTTGCTGGAAGGGGTGATTAGGGTAAGGGGGATGCAGGGAAGGGTAAGTATACTTACTTGACCCCTGTCGGGATTCCGTCCATTGGGATGCTGTTGTCAGTATTTGGTATTCTGATTGACGGCATCCTGGCCACCAGTATGTTAGAGTGTGTGTCTACTGTCCGTCAGCAAGAGGTCCCATCTATACAATGAAACCGCAGGCACTCAGGGACGGTATTCCGGAGATGCATCTTTAATGCTGGACTTTCACGGGTGCAACACATAAAATAACAATGATTTTATTGTTTCAAAATATTATCTTTCATGTACGTAAATAAAATAACAAAATAAATAAATAACAATAAAGTTAGATTTCTAAAAGCATTGTAGCCATAGTACAGCGAAGACAGATTGCACCTATTTCAGTAGGCTGTAGCGGACTGTAGCGTTATAATACAACAGAAGCTTCATAATGACAAAATTATGGAAAGCGATGTATCATCAATTTAAATATGCTTTTCTTATTGGCATTTTGGGGCTAAAGGAGTCGTCATTATCAAAATGGCCATTACATTGCTTTAGATACAGCCATAGTAATTAGCAAGACTCTCACTCTTCCTTAATAGGAAATGGGGCTATAGAGATTCAGAGTACGGCACAATTACCTTTCCTCTGCGTTATATAGACCTAAAATCATGATAGTTATTTTTATTGCATTGGGTGGGAGGCAAAAGACAAGAATTACAGAACAGACCAATAACCATTTCTCAAAGCAATGAGATCCGTCATGGATGTTAGTAGCCACCCTGAGTGTGCGGAGCTTGGAAGCATATTAGCCTTTATCTCAGTCCATCATCCCCAGTTATAACTCAGGCAGCGCTGGAACATAAAACGCAGCTTTAAAAGTGACCTATTTTACATTCCTCCTCTGAGCTGATGGTAAAGTAATGTGATACTCTACACGGATATATCTAACTTAGAGAACTAGATGCTGTTCAAAGAGTTATAGACAAAGTCATAAGAGCAGGAATAATTGAGTGGAATCTTCTATTATGGCACAAAATAGATGACATTCAGGAAATATTGGCCCATTTCATCTGACTAGTTTGTGGCTAAAGGCAAAGAACTCATTTAAAGATTTTTTCCGTGGATGATCAGCCAGGTGACAAGGTTGAAGAATTGCATTGTGAATCATAATAAGTTAGAAGTACATTCACTGAATGGAAGGATGACTTATTTAATATCTCTTCCTGTGTGAATGGGCCCTACTCTCGCCATCTGCAGCAATACTCTTCCCTGTATAATAATGTCATATTTCTACAGGCATTAAATATTTATATGACAGCTAATATCAGGAAAGAAATCTTGTCAGCCTCTGTTCCTGTAGAGAATAGGCCGCAAGGCTCCTAAGGCACCAACATATATATATATATTTAAATTAAGGGGGGAGGCACTAAAGGGAAAATGAGGTAACAGGGTTTTTACTGCATTTCCCCATACACTAAAATCCATTCGTTTTTTGCAATATAGACTGAGTAATGCCAGAAAAAGCTGCGTCACTCTATAGAAGCCTATGGGCTTCTCCCCGCCACGTCTTTGAGTGATCCATCATGGATGCCTCCCAGCATGCCCCATGGCCAGATCCGTCACACTGCACATGTACAGAGGGACTCCCAGGTCTCAAACATGTTACGAATACTACCTTTCTGCTTTTTTTTTTAATGTCATGCATTTATTATTTTAGATTAAAAAGGTACAGCACTATATAATATATATATATAGCTCGCTGCACACCCACAGGAGTTGGATGTATACTTCTTCCTAATCGTATATTTAACTACACATACGTGGAAGAGACCCCCTGTTTTTGAGCAGTTTTTTCCAAGCTGTTATCGGCAGAAATTTGGGCTTATTGAAGTCCTACACCTCTGCAGGACAGAGGATTTATCAAAACTGACGTGGGTCAGTAATCTTTTATATCAACTATTGTTGGAAGGAATCTATCCCTATGGTACAATTCAGATTGGATCCCTATTTACCCCTGATGAAGTCCTAACGGCCGAAACGCGTAGGGTTTCTTATGCAAAGAAGTTTGCTCTTTTTGAAGTCGGATCTGCTGTCATTCATTCGAACAAAGTGTATCTGAATGTGGTTCCACCCATTGAATCTTGTACAAACTCGCTTTTATTGATTTTTTGTCTCTGTCAAAAAAAAACAGAATAAACACAAATTTTATGTACCAATGTATGATCATTAATGTACAAAAGTGGTGAAATATACAGAGAGCACATCTATCTTCACTTCTTTCCATCTTTCCCACTTGGTACCTACATTAACACATTAACAGCTAGGTACGGTAGAAGTGCAGCTTACATACCAGCGCAGAAAAAGGCCCACACTCCCCATATATATATATATATATATATATATATATATATATATATATATATATATATATATATATATATATATACAGGATGCAGTTACAATGCCGGAATCCCGACCGCCAAAATCCCGACACTTTCTCCCTCTGTGGGTGTCCACGACACCCATAGAGGGAGAATAAATTAGTGTGGCGAGCGTAGCAAAGCACCAGGGCCGCTGCGTGGCGAGCGCAGCAAGCCCGCAAGGGGGCAGGGCGATCCACGTCCCCCCTTTGTCGGGATTTCGGCGGTTGGGATTTTGAACACTGGGATTTCGACAACGGCAGAAATGATGATATAATTTTCCTGTTAGTAACTCAAAATCAGTCAAGGTGTTATCCATAATTAATATGTAAGGCTTTCCAATAATATTTTTACATGTGTATGCATTCCCTGCTCATTACAAATTTAATCTAGACGCCTTACATAAGAATTTAATATTTAAACAGTTTAAAAAATGGAAAGGATATGAGTTCTAGAATCTGGGTCCAAAGTGTTTATAAATAGAGTCCATTTATGAAAGAATTTGCGAGTCCCTTGGGTTAAGTTTAGTCTTGCATATTTCCTTTCAAAGTAAAGGATCTGTGTAAGCTTCTGCTTGACTGTAGTTAACTGGGGTGCATCTTTCCTGGTCCAGTGGATTAGAATGCATTTTCTTGCCATTGTAAGTACCAAGATAAGTAATGGGAGATTCTGTTTTTTTAACCTTGTCTGTAAATATACAGATTGTAAGGCCTTGAGCGAAATAGTATGTAAACCAATGAGATCTTCCATCTGTACCATATGTGGTATATATTTCGTCCACTTATCCAGTAGAAGATGCCATTGAGCACAACCTGTTTTACACTGTTTCATCAATAAGGTATACATATATTTTATTTTATATGGGCTAGTTAAAAGAATATCACTCTCCATTTTATCACTTTTGAAGCTTTGTGCATCTGGCCCCATGTCTCCTTTACCTAAATCCTGGTGAAAAGATTGTGGAAACAGTTGTGCATGAAAGTTCCCATGGACAGTACTCGTTCAGTATTTCAGTGTCCTGGCTCAGTTACTTGGAAATAATCATATCTCCATCTGCTGAGAAATAATAGTTCTATTGCTTGTAACCATGGGATGATCTAGGAAAAAATAGTTTTGTACTTGTAACGTCCTTGGATTCCATCTGAATGCTCTTTTAATTAGCTTAGTTATTCAGCCTGTGGGCCTAGGTCTTCTCTCTGTCAGTATGAATGTGGCCTTTATTCGCGCGATGAGAAGCTCAAAGCAGAGGTGCACATTGTTTTGTACTGTATAAGACCCGCTGTCTTAACCAGCCAGGAACATTTGTGCAAAGAGATATTGCTGAATTTAATACAGATTGTGCTTTCCTGCAACCCTCTTCTTAATACATTCCATGTAATAACGCAGCTGAAAAAGATTCTTAGATTGTAGCACAGCTTATAGCTCCAGTCAAAAACATTCCTCATTATTTAAATGTGACTCGATATTTTGGCAACAGTATTGTAAATTATTTGTTACTATAGCAACAGTGACCAAGATTTTTATTCTGATTTGTATTATATTATTGTGTTTTTTTTTTAAATCTATAATTGGTGACTTGGAATTAATGAACACAAAGATATATCAATGCTGCATCTATACTAGGCACTGAATATACTGTGAAAACCACCTGCTCCAGAAATACTTTATTGACTTTTGTTTTTGGCCCTTTTTGTTGCACATGGGCACAAAATCTGAGATGTTCCAACAGTGTGTCCTGACATCTACGTCCTTACTACGAGGAGTGATCCGTTTTTTGGTGTAGCTGATGTGGGCCTGCCCCCTACTGTTTCTGGGTGGAGTCAAAGTTGCATGATGGTTCTAGTCCCCTCCTCCTGATGAACAGCATCTGACGTCTGGAAGGTTTTCTGGGACAAGAAACACTATTACGTAAATAGCGAGTAGTGGCACTAAAGGCCTTATTCTAGTTCACTCTTTCTGAAAAAATCCTTCTTAGATGGACAAAACCATGTGCACTGCAGGGGGGCAGATGTAAAATTAGATTTGGGTGAGTGATTTAGTTTCTGTGCAGGGTAAATACTGGCTGCTTTATTTTTACACTGCAATATAGATCTCACTTTGAAGTAAAACCCCACCCAAATCTAATTCTCTCTGCAAGTAACATCTGCCCCACCTGCAGTGCACATGGTTTTGTCCATCTAAGAAGGATTTTGTCAGAAAGAGCGAACTAGAATAAGGCCCTAAGAGTGGGGGGAGAGGGGGTACTTATTACCAATGTCTGTGCCACACCCACACTGGCAATTGTGGCTCATTAATAAAAAAAACAACAAATAAAAAACCTTTATTGTTTTTTTTTTGTATGCAGAGTTCCTGAAGTTGAAGCCGACAGCCAGGAACAGTGCTGTGGGCCAACAGTGCTGTACTGTTCCATTGATAATACATGGGGGAAATACATGGAGATGCCGCTAGAGCTGGGAGTCTTCACCGGTTACAAAGAATTTCAGTTCACTATATATGTTGCTGTGTTACCCTGAAATGAAGGAAGAGAAGCACCACCCTCCTAATTATCAGCAAAGGCATAGGACACAGACACAATGCTGAGTAGATTTTGTGAAGTAAAAACACTTGATGTTAAATATATATTTTCGGTCAGGGTTACATATGTTTCAAATTAGGCAAAAGATTTTAATCTGTGATAGTGCAATTGGCTGAAATAGTCTAATATTCTTTTGAAATCTTAAAGACACCAATTTAGTCTATGACAAGCACAGTAAATAAAACACATTTAGGGGCAGATGCACTAAGCTTCAAAAGTGATACAATGGACAGTGATAAACAACCAACCAATCAGCTCCTACCTGACATTTTTCAAACACAATCTGTGACCCGGCAGATAGGAGCTGATTGGCTGGCTGTTTATCACTCTCCATTTTATCACTTTTGAAGCTTAGTGCATCTGGCCCACTGTATGAAAGCAAATAACATAGCTGGACAGGTTGAACTAATAAAGTAACACTATGGGGCCGATTCAGACCCATTCATAATAGGTGGAATTCGTCCCTGTCCCGGATGAATGGGGTTTGCACATGTGCGATAATGCGCATGTGCATACCCTGGGAGGGAACGGCTTTAGTGAGTTTCATACTCGCCGGGCCGTTTACTCCATAGTGTGAGTATGAGGGCTGGCAGGGGGCTGGAGCAGGGGAACGCCCAGTGGGTGCTCAGACACTGCCCGGCATTATACTGCATGAGCAGTCTAATCCCAGGCAACATCTAAGCACCCACTCCGACACTGCCCAGCTTCTCCCGCTCCCAGCTGTATGCCTCTGCGCAGCGAAACATGGTCAGAGGTCATGCTGCGCAGGCCGCACAGCTGATCCATCTGCCCTGGCAGGGCTGCCACTACAAATGTTGGGGCCCGGGACTGACCTACAGTCTGGGCCCCCAGCGGCACAGCGCCATACCCCCAGCCGCCCCCACCTCCGCATGACAGCACCCCACCTCCCCCTACTCC
Source organism: Crinia signifera (assembly GCF_055691185.1). Lineage (NCBI taxonomy): Eukaryota > Metazoa > Chordata > Amphibia > Anura > Myobatrachidae > Crinia > Crinia signifera. Next base: position 58,371,306 of record NC_139223.1, on the reverse strand, counting down.
ATCCCCATTACTTACCATCACCTGCATCGCGCATCCTCCAGCTCACGGTCCACGGTCAGGTCCGGCACGCACACTGCACAGTGCAGCCTGCAGAGCACCGAGCCCCTCTGTGTCCTAGGCTCGGCGCTCTGCAGGCTGCACTGTGTATTGTGCGTGCCTGGCCGCCGGTGCCGGGTGGGGGAGGCTGGGTGCGGTGGGGAAGGCTGGGTGCAGGGGGGGGGGTCTGTGGGCAGCTGCCCGCGCCCCTCCAGAGGCCGGGGCCCAGGACAGCTGTACCCATGGCACCCTCCTGTCGGCAGCCCTATTCCCTGGCCGCAACGTCCGCCTGCCTTGCTCTTGACTGCATTGTTCGACTTCCACCCACCTGGATAAGTAAATATGTGGGATGGCCGGGGCGTTTTTTTTTATTTTATTAATCCGGAATCCCATGTGCAAATGCAAATGCAGGGATTTGTGCGGCGGCGGGAGGGATGGATCAGTTAGGTGGAGTTTACCTGTTTGCTAGCCTAGCGAACAGATCTGAATCAGGCCCCATGTTCCGAGATGCTGAAATTTAAATTGATTGCCTTCAGGTACTGATACCTTGATGCTTTTACAATGTAAAAAAAAAAATATTATTTTCATAAGTATTTATTAGCAGCTCCACAATAGCTGGGCACTTAGGAACGGGAAATATGTCCATTGAAATATCACCGTTTCTTTCTCAGAAGCGTTCAGAAACCTACTGGAATAAGCAAAGTGCGCGAGCTGAAACCACAGCAGTTCATTTATCAAAAGACAGATTTTCACTGAAAAGTAATTTGATATACAAGAATGAAGGGGAAAAAAGATCTTTCTAAATTTAACTTCTATACATCTATGTGGTATGGCTACCATTAATAAAAGTGAGTAATTCCATGGGATTCTCTAAGATTTGTATGTGAGTGTCCAGATACTGAAACAGCAGATGATGGAAAGCCACCCCGGAGGCCTGTTCCATTATTAAAGCAGATGCCCACACTATGTGAATGTTGAAAATACACTTTTTTCTATGTGCAGTCTTAAATCAGACAATATAGGAAATGTAATAGATTTTTTTTTATCATTCAATTTAAGGTGGTATCTAAAGAACTAGAATTGTTTATCTAAAGGCTTAAGTAATGTATTTAGGCTTCTTTGTTTCATATGTATAATTAATTAGGCAATGGACAATAAATGATATACAAAATCTACATGTCAGCATTTTAAATTACTCTCTAGGGCAGGGTCACCTTGACAGCATTGCAGGCCCTGGGCAAAGCAGTGCGTTGGGGTCCCTACCCACAAACTGTATGTGAGGGAACCAATTAAAAAATATCATAACATGCTCCTCCTGCTGTCCTGTGCTGTCTCTCCACATGTTTCCATACAGTGACTGGCTGTCAGCTCTCTGATTGGTTAATAGCTCCAGTTATCCACCAATCAGCATACTGACAGCCATTCACTGTCTGGCTGTGGGCTGGGCGGTAAATAGAGAATGATTGTGTGACCACCATCCGCCACTGCTCAAAAACATATACAATTGTGGGAGATGGTCCTGCTCCAGGAGGCCGTGTATTAATAAATGTTACTTACACACAGCAGAGGCAGCAATTTCATCAGTGGAATTAATTGGCATAATATAGGGCCTATAGTAATTTAGAGATGTTTGCAAAACCAATAGCTTACATACTGTACATCTCTAATGATTTCTGACCTACACGCATGTAGGCTCTGTACCGCATATACACAGGACATATGTCTGCGCATTTGTAGATCTACAGCTGCATACTGGTGATCAAAGATGCCTGTATGCAAGCGAATAGGAGTGCGATGTACTGTATAATGATTTTCTTTCTTGGAACGAAGCAGCTGTTGATCAACCAATAAGCAGACCATAAATATCAAAACATACCTCCCAACTTTTGTATCTCCGGAGGCGGGACGATGCTCCTGCGCGCCGAAATTTTCGGGGGGCGTGGCCTAATTTGGGGCGTGGCCTATACCCGCGACTCTTCCGCGAGGCCACGCCCCCATTTTGCCGCTATGGGGGCATGACCCAGAGGCTCTGTGAGCCTCTAGCCATGCCCCCAGCCCCCTGGCTGCGGGAATAGACGCTGTGCGCGTGCGCACAGCGTTTATTCCCCGCTGCTTAGCAGCTGACAGGGGGGACTCCCAACAGCCCCCCCACACCGCGGGACACTGCCGCCCGCGGGTGGGACATCGGGACAGCCCCTGACAATCGGGACTGTCCCGATAAAATCGGGACTGTTGGGAGGTATGATCAAAATAGTGTTAGGTCCCTTGAATTCGGTAGTGGAAGTCCTTTAGGAGCAAATATGAAACACTTTGATCTGATGCTGGAAAGAAGATTGAATCCTGTGATGTCCAAAGTGCTTGACGTTGTGGCCGTGAGTGTTGCTCAACGAATATGTGGGAAAATGCAAATAAAAATCAATGTGTAAAATCGTTCAATACAAGGAATTTATCATGGAGGTAAAACATTTCTGAGCTATTAAGCTGGTGATGTATTCCTACATGTACTTCGTTCACCTGTATGTGAGAGGTGAGAAGACGTGTGGCAGTATATTTTTAATGAAACAACTGAGATGTCAAAATCCTTGAAGGAAATCGCCTGGTTCTGATGAAAAGAAACCGTGATATAACACTATTTTGATACTTATGTTTTCACATATTTTTTATTCACTTACTTGTTTTGCACCTACAGTATAGACCACGTTGATTCCATTCCTTGTTGTTGTATATTGTGTTTGTAGATTAGGTGATATCTATTTAGACATCGGCTAATCTTAAGGCAGCATTTCGCCCAGAACCAGGGGCACTATTCCCCCTTTTTACCAATAAGCAAACCAGTGTCACGATCCTAGTTCTGAGACAGACTATCTTACCGGCTAAGTGCCTCCGCAGGCTCAGCTTGCGGTTCAGATGTCATCCTTGCCGGCGTCCTGTCTGCTGTGCGCCATCACTGCTGCCATCCTCCAGTCCTCTCAGCGCTGCTGAGTCCGCGGCTGCGCGGCACACCGCTCTCCTGACCCCCAGTGACAGTACTCAGTGCACGGCAATCCGTCTGTCCGCCGCCATTGCTCCCAGCCACAAGCATGGCGTGCACAAACACTCTTTCCCGCCATAGCAGACATGGGGGCTGCCATGTTTTTCCCAGTCACATGTTTGCACTATCCAATCCTGATGGTTCTGATCTCCCAGTCATACCTGCCCGGCCAATCCTGGCCACTCAGTGGGTATAAGTATGCTGGGAGCTCTCAGAATCATTGCTAGTGCTTCAGTTGTCTCCAGTGTGTGTTCAGCTGTCCTTGTCTCCGTGCAAGTGTATTTCCTGCTGGTGTTGTTTTTCCTATGCTGCAGTGTACTCCAGGCATTCCATCTCCTGTGAAGTTCCAGGTTATTCCATCTCCTGTGATCCTGCTTCTGCAGCCCAGAACTCAAGCCTAGCTCACCATCGATGTTCCATCATCGCTAGTCCGATATTCCGGATCTCCTACCTCCAGTTTCCGTCCGTCATTCCGGACCCACAGTCTTCAGCTCCATATCCGATATTCCGGATCCGATGTTCCACCATCGATACCATACCATCATCTTCCAGCTGTAAAGTATCGCTATCTGCATAGACTGTCATATTTCATCTGCATACTTTACTGCCTGTCTATTACAACCATCTGCTAATAAAACTCGGTTGTATTTTACCACTGACTGTTCATTGGCTTCGGGTGCACTGTCACGCATCATATGCGTAAGGGTCCTCTCCAACCTCCCCGGTTCAGGTACCGGTCCAGGTCCCCACCAGAGGTCTCAGTCTCGTCGACTCAGACCCCTGGTGTGACAACCAGGGTGCAGCATGAATGTTACGGGCCCTGCCAGGAAGGCAAGGACAGATACTGTAGGCCCAAATGGCATTTATATGTTATTATTATTATTATTGTTATTTATATATTATACTTTTGGTCGGCGGGAGGATGCTGTAGAGCAGTGGTTCTCAACCTTTTTTCTCTCCCGAACCCCTTGATTAGGCTTTTCATTTATGAGTACCCCCTGCTCTCAATTTGAAATATCCACAGTACAGTACATACAAGTGGAATGGAAGTGAGCGGTATGTGGATCCCCTATGCGTGTTTTATATTATGGAGTAGCGTAGGAGTAGTGTGCAGTCAGGAATTGGGACCCTCTGTGTCTGGCTGCTGGCTATGTACTGTCTCCAGGGTTCCCTCTAGGATTAATGCTGCTGTTTCCTCCATCTGTGTTAGTGCAGGGCAGATGATCACTAATGTCTGAGGGCAGTGCAGATAGCTCCCAGTCGTCTGCTGGTTGGGAAAAAGAACAAGGAGATGCGGATGATGCTGCAAACGGAACTGGAAGTGATGTAACATTGTTAATTTCCATGGCAACGGATGACTTCTTCCACCTTCATGAGGCTCCTTCTTCTTCTTCCACCATTACCAATATTATTTTCAAGTACCCCCAAACAGTCTGCAGAGAACTCCCAGGGGTAAGGGGACTGCTGCTGTAGAGTAGTGATGATAAGAAGGTGGTTTGTAGCCATCCAGGAAAGAAGCAAGTATTATGCGGCTATTGGCCTAGGATGGCCACCACAACCCTGTATTAGGTCCTGTCTTGAAGCCAGGTGAAATATATGTAAAGAAGCTGAACATCCTCAGCCAATAAAAAGGCTCAGTGCTGGACTCTGCTGAGGAGGTTAGCGTAGGATAGGTAACTGGAAGTACAATCAGCCTCAGTACTTCAGAACATGGAGCATTCTATGCTAAATCTACACCAGTAGGGGCTGCTTGCTGGTCCAGGGAGCCATTGGATTAGTTTGGACCTTCTCAGAATACTTTGTTCAAAAATAATTATTAGGAATGTACAGTTATTGTTATGGAGTCATTTTATGTATTGCCCCTGGATGTCATTATTAGCTACAGATGGAGCCGGCCTCATTCTTGCAGGGGCTGGCGATAGTATCGTAGTATCGCCAGCCACACAAATATTTTTTTTTTCATAGACAGGATTTTAAACTTTTGAGACAACTTCTACCTCTTTCCATGTTAAAATCGGGATTGACAGAGCCTTGAATGCAAGTCGGCCGCAGTTTTTCCCACATTGCCTTCATGGGAAACAATTGTGAATATTTGATTATTTGCGTTATTTGAGTTATATTGATCCTATCTGTACACTTGGCTCACCATCTTAGGAGTCAATCTAATTGGCCATAGTTAACTCAATCTCACAAGTAGTGCTGAGACCTGGTGCGGCCAATAGTCTTAGGGGGTGTGACCTCATATAATTCCATAATTTGCATAACAATGGGCATGGTAGACACCAGCCCCCTCCCCACCAGCCCCCTCCCCAGAGATGCTAGGCTGCTGGTGATTCGGGCTGTGCTGGTAGCACTTTCTTAATGACAGGAGCCTGATGCTGGAAGATAATGTCACACTGCAGCACCCCAGTCCTGCGGGGGAGACAGCATTTTATTTTTACCCTCCATGGTGCAGCCAGCTCCCCCTTGTGACACTACAAGGTGCCAGTTAGTGCAGCTATATGCCTAACTGTGCATAGCCTGCAATTCTGTACACACACACCCTCTCTGAGCAGTATAAACCTAATGCAAAGCGTTCAACTTAACCTCACCCACCCCGTAACTGACTTCATTTTAACACAATCGAAGCACAGATCCGATCAATGCTAAACACAGAACACATTATCTGTCTTGGCAGTGGCCGAGACTTCTATTATGCAGTAGAACTTGGAGTCTGAGACTGCGGTGTACTGTAACTTCCTTCAGATCAGCTTAGACATCCATAGAATATCTGGGGAATTACTGCATATACCAGAATCTCACTTTCCAAGAAATGTCGATCTGCGAGTATATCTTCCACTTCAAGGTTTGCTGACTGTACGAGAGAGAAAAGACTGCCTTGGCTTGGGACTGGATGTGGCATTCTTTATCCTAATATGTAAATAGTAATACCCCAAATCTGGACAGCTGAGATTTCAGCTGTGAATGAAATACACAAAGCTGTTTGAATCATATGCTTGGGAACATGGGAGATATCTCAGTTAAATTGGGTGGAATGGGTCAAATCACACAGGATGATGTGAATGATATGGTGTGTAGTGACAAATAAGCACTTTACACTTGTTTGTTGTCAAGACATTATACCATACTTGCCTACTTTTGAAAAGCAAAATGAGGGAGATTTTAGATGCTAGCAAAATGCACCGAGCGCAGCGTCGCGCACCATTGAAGGGGTGTGTCATATTTCAACCAAAGGGCGTGTCTAGTGACACATATGGGCGTATCTATTTCCACCCAGGGGTGTGTCCTGCAGTGGCTGGTGAAAAAAAATATGAAGAGCCGCATACCACCAGAGCAAGTTTGTATATGGGCAACCTACGAACAGAAGCTGTACAATTGAAACCAGCGATCATGTGTGGTTGCAATGTGTTCAATGGTCATGAAATATTTTCATATAAATAAGTTCATGTTTTCAGTCAGGCTGAAAAATTATAATAGAAAAGCATATGGGCACAGAAAGACATAGCAGCATACCTCCCTAGATTGGCGTAATAGAAGTTGAAATCTGCCGCGCCGAAGGCGCGTCCAACTTGAAAATGGGTGTGGCTCAGATGAAAGGAGCGTGGTCTAAGGACAGGTCCGGGGCCTAGCACCACAACCCTGTTTTGTCACTTTAGGGGCTTTCCCAGCGCTCCCTAAGCAGCCCCTGGCTTTCTCCCTGCACTGGAGATGCAATGAACATGTGCAAGGCATCTCTTCAGCGATCACGGTTGCTCGGTAGGGCAGCTGAGATCTTCAGCTCCCCCAACTGCCCCCAGCCCGCTGGACACTGCCACACACAGGAGGAACAGCAGGACAGTCTCCAATTAGTGGGACTGCCCCACAGTAATTAGGACAGTTGGGAGGCATGTAGCATTATTACTACATATTTATTAGCCCAGGACACAGAGGGGGTGAAGCTCTTGACACAACCTGACCCACCATACACTGAGAAGTTGTGTAAATATGGCCGCCAGGGCTTAGAAGGGAGGGACTGTCAGCGCAGCTAGGGAGACTGCAGGCAGGGCTGCCATCAGAAATTGTGGGGCCCGGGACAGACACAATAGGCAGGGCCCCCGGCTCCCCACCAGAATACTCATTAAATATTATACCACGCGCTTTAATGCCTATGACACAGTATGCTACATGCTGTAAATGCCAATTACACATTATGCCACACACCGTAATGCACATTACATATTATACCACACGCTGTAATGCCTATTACACATTATGTCACATGCTGTAAAGCCCATTATACATTAAGCCCCACACTGTACACCTCGGCAACCTACAGAATATCATCCTGCATGTTGGATAAACACATGGGTACAAGGGGTGTACAAGGGGTGAAGTGACAGAGGGTGAGATGAAGGGGTGAGGTGAAGGGGCGAGAGATGTTTAGGTTATGGGGGTGAGGTGATGGGTGGAGTGACAAGCTGAGGTAATGGGGCGAGAGAGTGAGGTGACATGAGGGGGAGGAGGGGAGGTGATGGTGGACGAGAGGGGTTAAGGTGACATGGAGGGAGGAGGTAAGGAGACAAATCAGCAGAAAGTGAGACCCCAGATTTTTCTTTTTAAGTGTGCATTTAAAATTAAAAAAACACAGCAGGATCTCTGCACATATCCATAATTAACTGGAAGTCAATTGTACACAGTGTTCTGTTGCAAAACACCATATCAATGCCAGTATTGTAGCATTGTTTAAAATATCGCCCAGCGTGTACACTACAAATGATACACGGTCCCGCTGGTTTTTTACCGACCACCCGTTGTCATCAGTACACGCAGCTCAATTGACAAGTCATCAATGAATACATGCACACAGCGGAAAACCGATGACATTCGTCAATGATATAGTTCAGTGCATATGCACTACATGGTTGGCCCATTGGCTTATTACAATGGGCAGCTAACATGGAAGAGAGATTGAAGATTTATGAGGACAGTTGAACTAAATATCCTAGGGGCTTAGTGCCAAGGAGGCTGCCTTTAAATTTCTTAACAGGAGAGAAACTGAGAGTGTGTCTGGATAAATATCTGAGAATGAATTTTAGCAAAGGATGCCCTCCTGTTTTCAACACTTTATGATCTTTGTACCATGACAAAGAGAAGGTGGAGATTATTGAAGACCTTGATACATCTTTAAAAAGTTGCCGGCTATTTAACATCAATGACTATGGTAAAGAGCCACCAACTACTTTGTTATGGGTTCAGTACTACTTGGCGCTACAATATTGGCCAGCCATCTATAGCTCTGGAATATATAAATGCAGCCATTGACAGCACACCAACTCTGATCGAGTTTTTCCTTGTTAAGGCCAAGATTTACAAGCATGCTGGTAACATCAAATAAGCTGCTCAGTGGATGGATGAAGCACAGGCTCTGGACATGGCAGATAGATTTATCAACTCAAAATGTGCAAAGTACATGTTAAACGCAAACATGATTAAGGAGGCAGAAGAAATGTGCTCAAAGTTTACAAGGAAAGGCAGTGGAGAACCTGGATGAAAAGCAGTGCATGTGGTTCCAGACTGAGTGTGCCCAGGCATATAGGTCCATGAACAAGTTTGGGGAAGCACTTAAGAAATGCCATGAAAATGAAAGACATTTTGTGGAGACCATTGATGATCAGTTTGACTTCCACACCTATTGTATGAGGAAAATTACACTCAGGTCATATGTGGACTTGTTAAAGCTAGAAGATGTGCAGAGACAACATCTGTTTTACTTCAAAGCTGCACGGATTGCTATAGAAATTTATCTGAAGCTCCACGACAACCCTTTAACGGATGAGAATAAAGAGCATGAACCAGACACTGCCAATATGTCTGACAAAGAGCTGAAAAAGCTCCGTAATAAGCAGAGGAGAGCACAGAAGAAAGCGCAGCTAGAGGAGAAGAAGAATGCAGAGAAGGAGAAGCAGCAGCGGAACCAGAAGAAGAAAAGAAGGATGATGACGAAGAAATTGGTGGCACCAAGGAAGAATTTATTCAAGAAAAACTGGCCAAGGTTGACCATCCATTGGAAGTAGCAATTAAATTCTTAACACCGCTTAAGAACTTGGTAAGAACAAAATAGAAACACATCTGAATGCCTTTACAATGTACTTTAGGTAAGAAAAATTCCCTTTGATGTTGCAATCGGTGAAGAGGGCGTTTAATATAGATCCTAATCACCCTTGGCTTCACCAGTGTTTGGTCCATTTCTTTTGTGCAGTATCTGAGAGCAAAGAACTAAATGAATCCATTAGAACAGTGTTAAAGGCAGAAATAACCAGGCTTTTTGGTGAAACAAGTCCTGCAAATTTTAATAACCTCTTCCTGAAAGCAAACATGGACTCCATACCACACAGATCATCAGCTGCCAAAATTATGTACTATCTGGATCCTTCTAGAAACGAACAGTAGAGCTGGCCACAGCCTTGGATGAGTGCCTGAATAACAGAAGCCTCCAACCCTGCACGGAGGTGCTAGAAGCCTTGCGCGAAGGCAGTTTAGGAGACAGCAAAGATGCTGCTGAATCTTACAGAGTCAGCTGCCACAAGCTCTTCCCTTATGCTTTAGCTTTCATGCCGCCTGGATATGAAGAGTACATGAGTATCACAATTAACGGAGATAGTTCCGCAGAACCAGAAGAACTGGCTAATGAAATGTGGATTTCAACAAACAGACATTGGACCATATAATCAATCAAATTTTTTGTCACGCACCTGCTGTATTGCTCTGCAACTTATGTGGAGAATTAAAGTAAAGAAGAGTAAAAGAATTCTTGCCTTTAAAAAAAAATAATATATATATATATATATATATATGTGTATGAAGTAGGCAGATGGCACTCTAGAGATTTCATTTTCAGTAATACTGCACGGCGGCAGTTAAACCAGGTATAAAGTCAACCAAACAACAATGAAGTGAGTCAACGTTTCAGGCATTCGCCCTTTATCAAGACCTAAAGATAGTATGAAAAAAAACTTACATTTATAGGCAGTGTGGGGGAAGGGGCACCTTGTGCTACCATCACCAGCATGACAACCGGCGAACAGAGGATGAGGTCAGCCCGACTGTAGTGTCGGGGAACTCAGGGTCACCAGGGGGAGTGTCCAGACCAACCAGTGTGCGGGTAACCTAGGCAACCAGAGACGCCGTGGGGAGCGCTCCTGCTGAAGCGCTGAGTGCTCTGGCGACGTTGTCAAGTGTGGACAGTGTGAGAGGGAACTGAGCCAGGGGGGGAGTTAACCGAGTGTCCCGCTGATGATGCAAGCCGCTCAGGCTGTTGGAGACAAAATAAAAGCATATGAAGTACACAGTACATGAATTACATTGTATCAGCACTGAGCAACTTGCAGTTGAAACAATGTATGGCACAATACACAATAGGGGAGGCATGTCCTGGAGGGAGACTGGAAAGCCCAAGTGAAAGTGCCAGAGTGGAAGATTGCAGACAAGGGGAGAAGTGTACACACCGTGGAATAAATACAAAACCACACGCAACATGTGAAGTGATTGAACAGTGAAGGAAGGGCAGTGAAGCCCAGAGGGAGCGTGAAAAAGAGACACTGACCTAGGTGCTGAAAGGATGGGTCTTGAATGGCAAGACCTGCTGTGTGTGTGCGGGAGTGAGTAATGGATATGGCAACCGGTGTCAGGCAACCCACAGGCGGGGAAGTGCTTGACAGCGAAAAGGTGATACTGTAGTGATAAAGCGAAGAGGTGATGCAGTTGTGAATATGTATGAATCAGTATCTGACAGGATCAGGAGTGTCGGTGTGAGAAAAGGTGAGGAAGGAAACCATAGGAAGATCAGAATAAAGGGGGAAATGGGGAGCAGTGGAAACCAACAGACACGGGGTGGCTCCCAGGGGTGTGACAGCCTCCAGAGGGGTAGTCTATGAATATAGAGCACATAATGGCAGAGATGGAAATAAACTATAGTTTTACAATAACCAAGCGTCAGAGTTGTGGACTAATGTCAGAAGTAAAAGTCTGAAACATCAGCAGGGAACCTGCAACAAAATCCACTAGGAGCGATGTTGGAGAAGGGTGGACGGGGGCAGCTGAGTTAAAGAAAGCAGGCAAAATGCCGGGACCCTTCCTGCTGCATATAGGACGAATAAAACAAATAAAAAACTGAATAGAAACGATCCAACACAATCACTGAACACACGCCTTGAAACAGGCACACACACATATATATACATACATACATACATACATACGTATGTATATATATATATATATATATATATATATATATATATATATATATATATATATATATATATACACACACACACATATATATATATATATATATATATATATATATGTTTTTCTCTATTTATAGTGAGGTGCACGTGGGCTGGGTATACGCACAAAAACATAGGAAGCTCAGTAGTGTACGTTGAGTGAGACACAGCAGGGAGGAGAAGGAGGAGGGACAGAGAGAACAGCCCAGCAGCTTGCGGAGCAGCAATGAGGCTCAGGACCCAGAGAGGAGATGCGGGCACCGGTCTAATCGCTCTCCCACCGTGTGAGAACCACAGGTTTCCCCAGGTGAGTCAGGCTGCTGTATGACAGAGTTATACCTACTGCAGCTGCCGCTCCTGACACTCGTGCTCCCGGCTCACATTCCACAGTTCTCTGCCGCTGTCAAGCTCCCGCCCACGCTCCAGCTGCCGCACAACACATGTTCACCATTCTCCTTCCTAGTTCTTCCCACGGCCAGCGCTGCGCTACCCACACGAACCCGCGGTGGCCGTCATAGTGACGTCACCACGTCGCGCATTCAGGCCCCGCCCCCGCAACATCGCGTTCGCGCATGCGCACTCAAGATTTCTTGCAAAGGGGACAAAAAAACGGGAGAAACCAAGGGATTTGCGGGAGGCGGGAGAAGGATTGAAAAAACGGGAGACTCCCGCTAAATGCGGGAGGGTAGGCAAGTATGTATGCATTATACATGAGAAGCCACATGCTGGTTTGTGCATTCTTATTATTGCAAAGGAAATGTCATAGGCAGGGAAAGTTGATATGCAGATGGGACAAGCAACTCCCTTGCACAGCTGAGATGTTAATGATTATTAAACAGAGATCTGACTTTGCTCCTGAGACTGACGTTCTGTGCACATGAATGATACAGTGCACAGTGGAGTATGCATTTTAAGTCACTCAAAAGAAATCCAACATCATTAATGTAACCGAGAAATCACATGCAATACCCCTGACACCCGGAAGCACAGAACAAGTCAATGCGACAAATTACAAGATTAGAAAAAGTTCTAATGTTAAAAATAAAATAAGGCACCAAAAACCTAAAGCTGGGCACACACTAGATCATAAATTAATATATATCGAATAATAAGCACGATAATCGATATTTTTGTGCATATCGTCTCGTGTGTATGCACTATATTGTTAACGATGCACACACATACCTCCCAACAGTCCCGATTTTAGCGGGACAGTCCTGATTATCAGGGACTGTCCCGCTGTCCCACCCGCGGCTGGCAGTGTCCCGCGGTGAGGGGGGGCTGTTGGGAGTCCCCCCTCTCGGCTGCAAAGCAGCGGGGAATAAAGGCTGTGCACATGCGCACAGCGTCTATTCCCGCAGCCGGGGGGCTGGGGGCATGGCTAGAGGCTCACAGAGCCTCTGGGTCATGCCCCCATAGCGTCAAAATGGGGGCGTGGCCTCGCGGGGAAAAGCCGCGAGTATAGGCCATGCCCCAAAATTAGGCCACGCCCCCAAACAGCAACTGCGTCTAGCCTCCATCTCCTCCAAAGTTGGGAGGTATGCACACATCCCCGCAGTCATTAGCGGTGTCCTTCGTTGTCTGTACATGCAGAATAGCGGATGATATCGCTAGTAAGAGCCATGCTTCGGAAGTGATACCACATAGGTGTGAGAAAGACATTAAGATATTATGTGCCCGGTGCAATTCATTTCTCATTCTCCTGCTTGCAGAAAATCAGATTGCATCAAAATAAAAATTAATCAGAATGTCATACTTGAAGAATGTCATCATAAAAAAATGAATTTGTAACCTAGCTGGTATAATTTAGAACAGAAGAACTACATTTTCAGACCCTGTTATGTGTATTTTAATGAATTTAGATTCACAAAAGAAGGGCCCTAATTAGTGGAATATTGGTCTGGCAAAACATTTTTTTTCACAGTACCTTCTGCGCCTATGTGCAGCAAAAGCAACAACACGAAAGGAGGAATAGTTCGGATCCCCCAAAGTATACAATTCAGAACAGAAAATATGGTGAAATTATAATCGCGCACATATAATATATATTGTAAAAAATGTATAGTTACGTATCACTGTAATATGGCTTGAAATAAAATTTTCTGTGATGTTCAGTCTCAATTCCTCCAATGTATTTCATACAAAAGAAGAAAAAATATACATAGTGTAATACTGTTTAAAATAAAAAGAAGTCTCTGATAAGGGTTTTCAAATGGATTAAAGTTCTGCAGGGGCTGGCTGGCAACTTTCAGCCTGGGGGGCAACACAAGCAAGTGGCGAATCACCATCGCCATCGTTTCGCCACCCTACCTTCTCCCCTCTAGTATGCAGCAAGGATTAAACAATCCTCCCCTACGACACACATACACCAGAAATGGGGGCAGTGGTGCCGGAGGCGCATTGCAAAGATTTACACTATAAATGCCCACTATACATAATGCCACACACCGTAATGCCCATTACACATAAAGCCATCACTGTAATGCCCATTACACATAATGCCAACACCGTAATGCCCATTACACATAATGCCAACACTGTAATGCCCATTACACATAAAGCCATCACTGTAATGCCCACTACACATAATGCCAATACCGTAATGCCCATTACACAAAGCTATCACTGTAATGCCCAAACATAATGCCAACACCGTAATGCCCATTACACATAATGCCAACACCGTAATGCCCATTACACAAAGCCATCACTGTAATGCCCACTACACATAATGCCACACACCGTAATGCCCATTACACATAAAGCCATCACTGTAATGCCCATTACACATAAAGCCATCACTGTAATGCCCATTGCACATAATGCAAACACCGTAATGCCCATTACACATAATGCCAACAGCGTAATGCCCATTACACATAATGTCACACACCGTAATGCCCATTACACATAAAGCCATCACTGTAATGCCCAAACATAATGCCAACACCGTAATGCCCATTACACATAATGCCAACAGCGTAATGTCCATTACACATAAAGCCATCACTGTAATGCCCAAACATAATGCCAACACCATAATGCCCATTACACATAATGCCAACACCGTAATGCCCATTACACATAATGTCACACACTGTAATACCAATTAAATATAATGTCACACACTGTAATGCCCATTAAACATAATGCCAACATCGTAATGCCCATTAAACATAATGTCACACACCGTAATGCCCATTAAACATAATGCCACACCGTAATGCCCATTACACATAATGCCACACCGTAATGCCCATTACACATAATGCCAACATTGTAATGCCCATTACACATAATGACAACACCGCAATGCCAATTAAATATAATGCCACACACCGTAATGCCCACTACACATAATTCCAACAACATAATGCCCATAAAACATAATGCCACACGCCGTAATGCCCAGTACACATAATGCCAATACCATAATGCCCATTAAATATAATAATGCCTATTACATATTATACTATATAACTGCTGCTTACCTACATGCTCATTATCAGAGGAATGTCACTTGTTGCTAGGGGTTACATGCTTCTTGCCAGGGATTTCATTTCTGCCATGGGGAGTGATAGTTCTTGCCACGGGGGAGCCAGGGTGCATGCACGTCACCAATGGGTTCCATTTAAATAGCGCGCCAGCGCTACCCGAATCTGCACTTCCGGGTAGCGCTGGCAGCGCTGTTCTCTAAGTTCTGACAGACAGTAAATAGTCAGACGGGCCTGAGGGGCATGTGGCACCCTGCCCCCCGGCCCAGCCCACCCCTGGGAACTCCCAATGAAGGGGTCCCCCCCCAGGCTTCACCCATCCAGGGCTGAAGCCCGGGGCTGTCACCGGCATCCCAGAGTTTTGGATGCCCTATTGCTCAAAATTATTACAATGAACATACAGTAGCTATCACATTAATGTTTGCTTTCAGGCATGCTATCTGGTCTAAAGACCCATACACACTTATCTTTCCAATCTGGCTGGTTGGAATGAAAATCTGGAAAAATTTGGGAGCAAATGATAATTGACCATTTGCTTCTAAGCATGGAAAACAGACACAAATTGGTCCTACAGACAAATTGGTCATACTGTACATACTAGCGATATGAAAGCCAAAAGATATTGGTGAACAATTTCCCTTGAGCTGATCATGAAAGACATTGTGCATACACACTGATCACTGGGTGCATGAGCAATATTGGCAGATTGGCCTGCGTGTCCAGAAGATGTCAATATCTATAACAATGAGTGTGTGTGTGTGTGTGTGGGGGGCACATTGTTAAAGATATTAGGAATATACACTAGAAGATATTGGCATCAATATCGTTCAGAAGCCAATTTCTGAATGAGATTGATGCCAATATCTTCTAGTGTGTATGGGCCTTTATGCAGATAACTGCTTTTGTCCATTTTCCAGCATTTGGGAGCAAACGGTTGATTGTAATTTATTCCCAGAAATTTTCAGATTTTCATTCCAACCAGCCAAATTGGAAAGATTATCTTCTAGTGTGTATAGGCCTTAATGCTCATAGCCGACTATGCTTTTAAAGGTAAGCAATTAACACACACCTGTTTCAAAGCATCTCGGGAAATAGTTAACACAAGCTCAGGGCCGGTGCTACTACTAGGCAGCTTTAGGCAATTGCCTATGGGTGCCGGCCACTGGAGGGTGGCACAACACGCTGTCTATGTATATGTTGCACTGACTTGAGGTTCGCTTTTGACTGTCAAACTTCCCCATGTCGACCTAATGCTTGTGTCGAACTAATGACCTGTCGGAATAACCCATGTTGACCTTCAGTCGTGACAACCTTCATCGATGTGGACCTAGTGATGTCGACCTAATGCTTGTCCACCTAGTTACGGTCTATCCAATGATCCCAGTCCAGGTACAGTGTGAAAGCTCCACAGCTTATAACCCAGGTTGACCAACCCGGCAATTCGACTTTTGTTTATCACATCGCACCTGGGATTTGGACAGGGGTCCGACCTGGAAGTGAGCCGGCATATGCAGGGCGAAGCTGTGAATAGTGACCCAGCAATAAGCCGGGATGCAGAAGTCATAGCGGTGTGGAGTAGGGATTTTTTTTTAAAAGGCCCTTTCACACTGCACTGTGACCCAGCAACAACCTGGGCTGGACCCAGGTTATTTGTGCGGTGTGAAAGAGGTATAAGAAGGGTTCAACCTTGTTTGCCCTCTGTATCGTAGGCAACCTGGTTTTAATACAAAAGTGCCGGACCAGGTTTGGATGGTCTGACGTGTGTTTGCAATGTGAAAGGGTACTAGAGTATCAGCCTTTTTTAAGGCACCCCTAGTCCAAAAGCTTCTTATCAATGTAATATGTTTTCATTTTTTTAAGTGTGCGTATCTGTCACCCTTAGGTTTAGTTACGTAGTGGTGGTTCTAATTGCCCACATATTTTATGATTGGCAGCCACCAGCACTGGTTTTGCCTATCACTTTGAGCATAAATAATTTGTTTTAATCCTGTACCACCCACCCAAGGCCCCTTTAATGGGTGTGTACATGGTGCAGTTGATTTGCTATTTGATCCAAATTCGATCAGGATCGTATCACATGGCAAGGCAGAGTCTTGCCTGCACAATCTACTTTTCGATTTGATTTCAATTACGCGGGTCCATGCATCTGGATCGAATGCATTTGAATTCTATTTGATTTTGCTTATGTAAGCCAAATTGAATAGGAGACTAGACTAGTGTCCCAAGACATATAATGATCAAAATATTACTTTTATCCTTGGATGATGGCATCCAGGGATAACTAGAGATCCATAATAGTAGTGGACTCTAGTATTCACATACTGTATATGAAAGTGTATCTGATGGGAAATACAATTGTGTACAATTTTCCATTTCAGGGATGATTTGGGATCCCCCTGGGTTGGTGAGGCTCGGCTGCTTTGGGGTCCCACACTGCAATATTTTGCACTTTTTAACAACTTTTTTTTTTTCTAGAGCTGTGCGGGTTCAGATTTACCCAGTTCTTAAATCGGGATCGTATTGGCTATTCAAAACATGTGACATTACTGCTCCCATGTCCACCCACTAGTGGACAGCAGTGGGTTGTAAAAAGTATAAATAAAAAGAAGCTTTAGACTGTGGCTTAATAACTAATGAAACTCACAATAAAACATATGTATGATTAAAAATCAGTCACAGAAAGAGCCTGGCACTCCACCAATGGTACCCGTAGTTACCGCTACTAGTAACTGCCCTGTGCCTTCCAGCATGGAGTTACACAATATACATGCTGGCAATGGTGGCACTCACAGGACTTGTCGTCAATATAAAAAGCAGGACACAGTGGTTTCTAATGGCAACAACGATTTAGTCTTTCTTGACCTTCGAGATAGATAGATAGATAGATAGATAGATACAGTAGATAGATAGATAGATAGATAGATAGATAGACAGACTATTTAATGTTTGGCAGCCGGGACCACAGAGATCACCAATTGGTGGCAGCAGCAATGACAGTTGAGCACACTGGGTCCAGCAGCAGAACTGAGATGGATTTGGAAGATACCCCATACCACCCTGCTATTGGTGTAATGACCCCTCTTCACTAACATGCCATTTCCCACTGATTTCCCACATGTCCCCCTGTGTAATTTCAGTGGGAAGAGGATGATGTGGAGTATACTGTAGATGTGATGTGCCGCATGACCATCACCAACTGCCGCCCACATGCCACATCCTCCATGGTATAAAGCCTCAGCACTGGCATTTCCTGGGTAGAAGCTGCTGCACACACAGGAGAGAAGACATCCCAGCAAAGATCAGGTTGTTTCACCAGTACTGATTCACCAGAGACAGGATCACCACGCATAATCACATCTGTGCTTTTTTTTTCACCTTTTTTTGCCATTTGTGCAGCCATATTCAACAGCCACAATGAGCCAAAGGGAGTTAGCTCAGCTGCTTGGAAACACCAGACAGACCCAGAACACCAGAAGGACATGGCTGAGGTCAGGACGCCGCAGACCATACCATGGGAGTCGATCAGCAAGAAGATCTGGACGATCGTCAGGAAGAGGAGGACATGAGCCCCGTGCCAGTGACCATCAGGCAGCTGCAGTGAGAGCAGAACTCCTCCTGCTGCTGGAAAGGCTCATGCGGTTCATGCCCAGCCTGCCCACCTACAGCAGGCGCACCATTGCGGACGGAGAGGAAACAGAGCACTGCACCATCTGCATCTCGGACATGGAGGTAGGTACAGAAATGGCTGTATCACCCTGTCACCACTACTTCCATGTTCCCTGTCTTACAGAATGGCTGCAGGAGAACAACACCTGCCCTCTGTGCCGCACAGCACTCTTTCGACCTGGACGTTTTCTCCCACCTTAACTGACGGCTACCCAGCAAAGCGGAAGAACCAAAAGTAAGATCAATGGTCTAAAGCGGTAAGTTTTTTTTTTTTTTTAAAGTTCCAAAGTTTTTACACTTTTACAGTGTTTTAATAAATTAAATTTTTTGTATTTTTTAAGAAGACTTGTCACTGATCCCTCCAGTTCCAACAACCATTGTTACAAGTTTACAGTGTTTTTCTCTTTGTTTTCTGTTTTGAAACTGGAGGGAATTGACGTGAACAAGCTGGGGATTAGGGCTACTGGCGACACCCCAAAAAAAAAACGACATTAAGCAGCCACCTCATGGGTGTGTTGGAAGAGCTGCTAAGCTGCTAATTATTCTGAAAATGTTGCCAGTTACATCCAACTCATTTAAGGGCCGATATGGCCCCATCCATGATGTTTGGGGTTTGTGCATGAGCATGTGTGATTATGCGCATGCACAATCCCTGGGAGCGGACGGCTTCGGTGATTCTTACATACGATATATCACGTCATCCCACCCAATCCTGCTAATGCAGCACCTGTGACTCGCAGGTTCCGGTGTGATATCCCCAGTACCACACTTTGCATTGGATCTGCTGTCACATACATACAATATATCACATGTGATCCACCCAAACCTGCTAATGCAGCAGCTGCGACTCATTGGCTCCGGTGCGATGTCCACGGTACCACGCATTGCATCAGACCTGCTGTCACATACATACAATATATCACATGTGAACCCACCCAAGCGTGCTAACGCAGCAGCTGCGACTCCCAGGCTCCGGCGCGATGTACCTGGTACCACGCATCGCATTGGACCTGCTGTCACATACATACCATATAACACATGTGATCCCACCCAAGCCTGCTAATGCAGCAGCTGCGACTCAGAGACTCCAGTGTGATGTCCCCGATACTATACATCACATGAGACCTGCTGTCACATACAGTACATATGGTGATTATTCCGGGTAAAAAGTGCAATTAAGTGCGATAATGGGTGATTTTTAGTCATGAAAACGTGCAATTGTGTGAAATGTGCGAATTTGGGTGAGAAAAAAAATGGCGTGAGGTCCCCCCTCCTGAGCATAACCAGCCCCGTGCTCATTGAGCCAGACCCGTTTCCAAAAATACGGAGGACAACAAATCTGGGGGTCCCCCATATTTTGAAACCAGCACCGGTGTCATGCCACAGCCGGGGGACACTTTTTACATAAGGTCCCCCGGCCGAACCATGAGCACTGTGGCTGGTCAGCCTTGGACGGGGTACCTGGGGGAGTGGGGATCCCCAGGGGCTGGCTGGCAACTTTCAGCCTGGGGGGCAACACAAGCAAGTGGCCCATCACCATCGCCATCGTTTCGCCACCCTCCCCTCTCCCCACTAGTATGCAGCAAGGATTAAACAATCCTTCCCTACCACACACATACACCAGAAATTTACACTATAAATGCCCACTACACATAATGCCACACACCGTAATGCCCATTACACATAAAGCCATCACTGTAATGCCCATTACACATAATGCCAACACCATAATGCCTATTACACATAATGCCAACACCGTAATGCCCATTACAAAGCTATCAATGTAATGCCCAAACATAATGCCAACACGTAATGCCCATTACACATAATGCCAACACCGTAATGCCCATTACACAAAGCCATCACAGTAATGCCCACTACACATAATGCCACACACCGTAATGCCCATTACACATAAAGCCATCACTGTAATGCCCATTACACATAAAGCCATCACTGTAATGCCCATTGCACATAATGCCAACACCGTAATGCCCATTACACATAATGCCAACAGCGTAATGCCCATTACACATAAAGCCATCACAGTAATGCCCATTGCACATAATGTCACACACCGTAATGCCCATTACACATAATGCCATCACTGTAATGCCCAAACATAATGCCAACACCGTAATGCCCATTACACATAATGCCAACACCGTAATGCCCATTACACATAATGCCAACAGCGTAATGCCCATTACACAGAAAGCCATCACTGTAATGCCCAAGCATAATGCCAACACCGTAATGCCCATTACACATAATGCCAACACCGTAATGCCCAAGCATAATGCCAACACCAGAGGCGTACTGTACCTAGATATTCATAGGCCCCATAGCAAAAGTTTGTAAGGGCCCCCTATTTAGCAACTGTTGGTGATAAATGTATATAAAACATATTAGTTACACTGTAAAGCTGGGCCCCTTTCAGCTCTGGGCCCCATAGCACCCTTTTCACCTATGGTAGTTACGCCCTTGGCCAACACCGCAATGCCCATTAAACATAATGCCAACACCGTAATACCCATTACACATAATGCCACACCGTAATGCCCATTACACATAATGCCAACGTCGTAATGCCCATTACACATAATGCCAACACCGCAATGGTAGTTACGCCCTTGGCCAACACCGCAATGCCCATTAAACATAATGCCAACACCGTAATACCCATTACACATAATGCCACACCGTAATGCCCATTACACATAATGCCAACGTCGTAATGCCCATTACACATAATGCCAACACCGCAATGCCAATTAAATATAATGCCACACACCGTAATGCCCACTACACATAATTCCAACAACATAATGCCCATAAAACATAATGCCACACGCCGTAATGCCCAGTACACATAATGCCAATACCATAATGCCCATTAAATATAATAATGCCTATTACATATTATACTATATAACTGCTGCTTACCTACATGCTCATTATCAGAGGAATGTCATTTGTTGCTAGGGGTTACATGCTTCTTGCCAGGGGTTTCATTTCTGCCATGGGGAGTGATAGTTCTTGCCAGGGGGGAGCCAGGGTACATGCACGTCACCAATGGGTTCCATTTAAATAGCGCACCAGCGCTACCCGAATCTGCACTTCCGGGTAGCACTGGCAGCGCTGTTCTCTAAGTTCTGACAGACACTAGAGGTATGGCAGTATCTCTAGTGTCTGTCTCCTCTACGGCGGCGGACATTTTTGGAGAGGCCGTCGCTACTCTACTTACATTTAAGCGGCAGGAGTTTGCTGGACAGGAAGGCGGCCGGCGGCTGCGGCGGGGATGGCTGCGGCAGCGTGTGCAAGAAGCACACAGCCAGCTCAGCCAGTAAATAGTCAGACCGGCCTGGGGGGCATGTGGCACCCTGCCCCCTGGCCCAGCCTACCCCTGGGAACCCCCAATAAAGGGTCACCGGCATCCCAGATTTTTGGATGCCCTATTGCTCAACATTATTACAATGAACATACAGTAGCTATCACATTAATGTTTGCTTTCAGGCATGCTATCTGGTCTAAAGACCCATACACACTTATCTTTCCAATCTGGCTGGTTGGAATGAATATCTGGAAAAATTTGGGAGCAAATGATAATTGACCATTTGCTTCTAAGCATGGAAAACAGACACAAATTGGTCCTACAGACAAATTGGTCATACTGTACATACTAGCGATATGAAAGCCAAAAGATATTGGTGAACAATTTCCCTTGAGCTGATCATGAAAGACATTGTGCATACACACTGATCACTGGGTGCATGAGAAATATTGGCAGATTTGCCTGCGTGTCCGGAAGATGTCAATATCTTTAACAATGAGTGTGTGGGGGGAGGGGGGGGGGGGCACATTGTTCAAGATATTAGAAATACACACTAGAAGATATTGGCATCAATATCGTTCAGAAGCCAATTTCTGAATGAGATTGATGCCAATATCTTCTAGTGTGTATGGGCCTTGATGCAAATAACTGCTTTTGTTCATTTTCCAGCATTTGGGAGCAAACGGTTGATTGTAATTTATTCCCAGAAATTTTCAGATTTTCATTCCAACCAGCCAGATTGGAAAGATTATCTTCTAGTGTGTATAGGCCTTAATGCTCACAGCAGACTATGCTTTTAAAGGTAAGCAATTAACACACACCTGTTTCAAAGCATCTCGGGAAATAGTTAACACAAGCTCAGGGCCGGTGCTACTACTAGGCAGCTTTAGGCAATTGCCTATGAGTGCCGGCCACTGGAGGGTGGCACCGCATGCTGTCTATGTATATGTTGCACTGACTTGAGGTTAGCTTTTGACTGTCAACCTTCCCCATGTCGACCTAATGCTTGTGTCGAACTAATGACCTGTCGGAATAACCCATGTTGACCTTCAGTCGTGACAACCTTCATCGATGTGGACCTAGTGATGTCGACCTAATGCTTGTCCATCTAGTTACGGTCTATCCAATGATCCCAGTCCAGGTACAGTGTGAAAGCTCCACAGCTTATAACCCAGGTTGACCAACCCGGCAATTCGACTTTTGTTTATCACATCGCACCTGGGATTTGGACAGGGGTCCGACCTGGAAGTGACCCGGCATATGCGGGGCGAAGCTGTCTTTAGTGACCCAGCAATAAGCCGGGATGCAGAAGTCATAGCGGTGTGGAGAAGGGATTTTTTTTAAAAGGCCCTTTCACACTGCACTGTGACCCAGCAACTACCTGGGCTGGACCCAGGTTATTTGTGCGGTGTGAAAGAGGTATAAGAAGGGTTAAACCTTGTTTGCCCTCTGTATCGTAGGCAACCTGGTTTTAATACAAAAGTGCCGGTCCAGGTTTGGATGGTCTGACGTGTGTTTGCAATGTGAAAGGGTACTAGAGTATCAGCCTTTTTTAAGGCACCCCTAGTCCAAAAGCTTCTTATCAATGTAATATGTTTTCATTTTTTTAAGTGTGCGTATCTGTCACCCTTAGGTTTAGTTACGTAGTGGTGGTTCTAATTGCCCACATATTTTATGATTGGCAGCCACCAGCACTGGTTTTGCCTATCACTTTGAGCATAAATAATTTGTTTTAATCCTGTACCACCCACCCAAGGCCCCTTTTATGGGTGTGTACATGGTGCAGTTGATTTGCTATTTGATCCAAATTCGATCAGGATCGTATCACACGGCAAGGCAGAGTCTTGCCTGCACAGTCTACTTTTCGATTTGATTTCAATTACGCGATCTGGATCGAATGCATTTGAATTCTATTTGATTTTGCTTATGTAAGCCAAATTGAATAGGAGACTAGACTAGTGTCCCAAGACATATAATGATCAAAATATTACTTTTATCCTTGGATGATGGCATCCAGGGATAACTAGAGACCCATAATAGTAGTGGACTCTAGTATTCACATACTGTATATGAAAGTGTATCTGATGGGAAATACAATTGTGTACAATTTTCCATTTCAGGGATGATTTGGGATCCCCCTGGGTTGGTGAGGCTCGGCTGCTTTGGGGTCCCACACTGCAATATTTTGCACTTTTTAACAACTTTTTTTTTTTCTAGAGCTGTGCGGGTTCAGATTTACCCAGTTAAAAAGTATAAATAAAAAGAAGCTTTAGACTGTGGCTTAATAACTAATGAAACTCACAATAAAACATATGTCTGATTAAAAATCAGTCACAGAAAGAGCCTGGCACTCCACCAATGGTACCCGTAGTTACCGCTACTAGTAACTGCCCTGTGCCTTCCAGCATGGAGTTACACAATATACATGCTGGCAATGGTGGCACTCACAGGACTTGTCGTCAATATAAAAAGCAGGACACAGTGGTTTCTAATGGCAACAACGATTTAGTCTTTCTTGACCTTCGAGATAGATAGATAGATAGATAGATAGATAGACAGACTATTTAATGTTTGGCAGCCGGGACCACAGAGATCACCAATTGGTGGCAGCAGCAATGACAGTTGAGCACACTGGGTCCAGCAGCAGAACTGAGATGGATTTGGAAGATACCCCATACCACCCTGCTATTGGTGTAATGACCCCTCTTCACTAACATGCCATTTCCCACTGATTTCCCACATGTCCCCCTGTGTAATTTCAGTGGGAAGAGGATGATGTGGAGTATACTGTAGATGTGATGTGCCGCATGACCATCACCAACTGCCGCCCGCATGCCACATCCTCCATGGTATAAAGCCTCAGCACTGGCATTTCCTGGGTAGAAGCTGCTGCACACACAGGAGAGAAGACATCCCAGCATAGATCAGGTTGTATCACCAGTACTGATTCACCAGAGACAGGATCACCACGCATAATCACATCTTTGCTTTTTTTTTCACCTTTTTTTGCCATTTGTGCAGCCATATTCAACAGCCACAATGAGCCAAAGGGAGTTAGCCCAGCTGCTTGGAAACACCAGACAGACCCAGAACACCAGAAGGACATGGCTGAGGTCAGGACGCCGCAGACCATACCATGGGAGTCGATCAGCAAGAAGATCTGGACGATCGTCAGGAAGAGGAGGACATGAGCCCCGTGCCAGTGACCATCAGGCAGCTGCAGTGAGAGCAGAACTCCTCCTGCTGCTGGAAAGGCTCATGCGGTTCATGCCCAGCCTGCCCACCTACAGCAGGCGCACCATTGCGGACGGAGAGGAAACAGAGCACTGCACCATCTGCATCTCGGACATGGAGGTAGGTACAGAAATGGCTGTATCACCCTGTCACCACTACTTCCATGTTCCCTGTCTTACAGAATGGCTGCAGGAGAACAACACCTGCCCTCTGTGCCGCACAGCACTCTTTCGACCTGGACGTTTTCTCCCACCTTAACTGACGGCTACCCAGCAAAGCGGAAGAACCAAAAGTAAGATCAATGGTCTAAAGCGGTGAGTTTTTTTTTTTTTTTAAAGTTCAAAAGTTTTTACACTTTTACAGTGTTTTAATAAATAAAAAATGTTGTATTTTTTAAGAAGACTTGTCACTGATCCCTCCAGTTCCAACAACCATTGTTACACGTTTACAGTGTTTTTCTCTTTGTTTTCTGTTTTGAAACTGGAGGGAATTGACGTGAACAAGCTGGGGATTAGGGCTACTGGCGACACCCCAAAAAAAAAACGACATTAAGCAGCCACCTCATGGGTGTGTTGGAAGAGCTGCTAAGCTGCTAATTATTCTGAAAATGTTGCCAGTTACATCCAACTCATTTAAGGGCCGATATGGCCCCGTCCATGATGTTTGGGGTTTGTGCATGAGCATGTGTGATTATGCGCATGCACAATCCCTGGGAGCAGACGGCTTCAGTGATTCTTACATACGATATATCACGTCATCCCACCCAATCCTGCTAATGCAGCACCTGTGACTCGCAGGTTCCGGTGTGATATCCCCAGTACCACACTTTGCATTGGATCTGCTGTCACATACTGTACATACAATATATCACACAGTGGCGTAACAATGGAGGGTGCAGGGGATGCAGTTGCTATGGGGCCCGGCGGCTGGGGGGGCCTGAGCCCAAGCTAGCAATCCCCTGCATCCTTTACATTTTTTCAATAATTCCGCAGGCAAATGGTAATGGCAAGCTGGCAGCGTCACAGCACCGGTACAGCCTCAGTCTCTCCTCCCCCTCCCTGCCTCCTGGGGCTTAACGTCACACTCTAGTGACAGACAGTCTGTCACCAGCCCTGGCGCGAAATGTAAAAGCACCTGAATGACCTGTGCAGCTGCGGTGAGGAAACCAGGCGCGGAGGTTAGAAGACCCGGCGCAGGTTCTCGTGTGGTGCGGGGACCCAGCGTGGAGGTGAGGAGTCCCGGCGCAGGTTCTCATGTGTGCTGCGGGGACCCAGCGTGGAGGTGAGGAGTCCCGGCGCAGGTTCTCATGTGTGCTGCGGGGACCCAGCGTTGAGGTGAGGAGTCCCGGCGCAGGTTCTCATGTGTGCTGCGGGGACCCAGCGTTGAGGTGAGGAGTCCCGGCGCAGGTTCTCATGTGTGCTGCGGGGACCCAGCGTTGAGGTGAGGAGTCCCGGCGCAGGTTCTCATGTGTGCTGCGGGGACCCAGCGTGGAGGTGAGGAGTCCCGGCGCGCAGCTTCATGGCACTTATGTGCGGTGTCTAGGCCCGGCAGGGCAGAGGGAAGAAGTAGCGTCATGAGGGGGGGAGGCACCTGTATTAAATTTAAAAGGTTCACAGTGGCACCTTAAAGGAAGGGAGTAAAGTAAAAAGCACACAGTGCCATCTGTACTGGTAGAGGTCTCCCTCCCCCTCCCTCTAACCTTAGCCCTGTCTCTTTTCATTAACTCTCTCTCTTGCTTGCCCTGTCTCTTACTGACACTCTCTCCCTTGCTCCCCTTTTTCTCTCTCCCTGATCATATCACTCCTACTTGCCCCCTCCCTTTCTCTCTTGATCCCTCTCCTCTCTCTTTCCCTCTCCCTTTCTCCCTCTTTTTCCATGAAGCCCCTCCTCCTTTCTCCCCTCCCCCCCATGGGGGGGGGGGGGGGGCTGCCAAGATGTTGCTATGGGGCCCTCATCAGTCTAGTTACGCCTCTGATATCACATGTGATCCACCCAAACCTGCTAATGCAGCAGCTGCGACTCATTGGCTCCGGTGCGATGTCCACGGTACCACGTATTGCATCAGACCTGCTGTCACATACATACAATATATCACATGTGAACCCACCCAAGCGTGCTAACGCAGCAGCTGCGACTCCCAGGCTCCGGCGCGATGTACCTGGTACCACGCATCGCATTGGACCTGCTGTCACATACATACCATATATCACATGTGATCGCACCCAAGCCTGCTAATGCAGCAGCTGCGACTCAGAGACTCCAGTGTGATGTCCCCGATACTATACATCACATGAGACCTGCTGTCACATACAGTACATATGGTGATTATTCCGGGTAAAACGTGCAATTAAGTGCGATAATGGGTGATTTTTAGTCATGAAAACGTGCAATTGTGTAAAATGTGCGAATTTGGGTTAGAAAAAAAATGGCGTGAGGTCCCCCCTCCTGAGCATAACCAGCCCCGTGCTCATTGAGCCAGACCCGTTTCCAAAAATACGGAGGACAACAAATCAGGGGGTCCCCCATATTTTGAAACCAGCACCGGTGTCATGCCACAGCCGGGGGACACTTTTTACATAAGGTCCCCCGGCCGAACCATGAGCACTGTGGCTGGTCAGCCTTGGACGGGGTACCTGGGGGAGTGGGGATCCCCAGGGGCTGGCTGGCAACTTTCAGCCTGGGGGGCAACACAAGCAAGTGGCCCATCACCATCGCCATCGTTTCGCCACCCTCCCCTCTCCCCACTAGTATGCAGCAATGATTAAACAATCCTTCCCTACCACACACATACACCAGAAATTTACACTATACTGTAAATGCCCACTACACATAATGCCACACACCGTAATGCCCATTACACATAAAGCCATCACTGTAATGCCCATTACACATAATGCCAACACCATAATGCCTATTACACATAATGCCAACACCGTAATGCCCATTACAAAGCTATCAATGTAATGCCCAAACATAATGCCAACACGTAATGCCCATTACACATAATGCCAACACCGTAATGCCCATTACACAAAGCCATCACTGTAATGCCCACTACACATAATGCCACACACCGTAATGCCCATTACACATAAAGCCATCACTGTAATGCCCATTACACATAAAGCCATCACTGTAATGCCCATTGCACATAATGCCAACACCGTAATGCCCATTACACATAATGCCAACAGCGTAATGCCCATTACACATAAAGCCATCACAGTAATGCCCATTGCACATAATGTCACACACCGTAATGCCCATTACACATAATGCCATCACTGTAATGCCCAAACATAATGCCAACACCGTAATGCCCATTACACATAATGCCAACACCGTAATGCCCATTACACATAATGCCAACAGCGTAATGCCCATTACACAGAAAGCTATCACTGTAATGCCCAAGCATAATGCCAACACCGTAATGCCCATTACACATAACGCCAACACCGTAATGCCCATTACACATAATGCCAACACCAGAGGCGTACTGTACCTAGATATTCATAGGCCCCATAGCAAAAGTTTGTAAGGGCCCCCTATTTAGTAACTGTTGGTGATAAATGTATATAAAACATATTAGTTACACTGTAAAGCTGGGCCCCTTTCAGCTCTGGGCCCCATAGCACCCTTTTCACCTATGGTAGTTACGCCCTTGGCCAACACCGCAATGCCCATTAAACATAATGCCAACACCGTAATACCCATTACACATAATGCCACACCGTAATGCCCATTACACATAATGCCAACGTCGTAATGCCCATTACACATAATGCCAACACCGCAATGCCAATTAAATATAATGCCACACACCGTAATGCCCACTACACATAATTCCAACAACATAATGCCCATAAAACATAATGCCACACGCCGTAATGCCCAGTACACATAATGCCAATACCATAATGCCCATTAAATATAATAATGCCTATTACATATTATACTATATAACTGCTGCTTACCTACATGCTCATTATCAGAGGAATGTCACTTGTTGCTAGGGGTTACATGCTTCTTGCCAGGGGTTTCATTTCTGCCATGGGGAGTGATAGTTCTTGCCAGGGGGGAGCCAGGGTACATGCACGTCACCAATGGGTTCCATTTAAATAGCGCACCAGCGCTACCCGAATCTGCACTTCCGGGTAGCACTGGCAGCGCTGTTCTCTAAGTTCTGACAGACACTAGAGGTATGGCAGTATCTCTAGTGTCTGTCTCCTCTACGGCGGCGGACATTTTTGGAGAGGCCGTCGCTACTCTACTTACATTTAAGCGGCAGGAGTTTGCTGGACAGGAAGGCGGCCGGCGGCTGCGGCGGGGATGGCTGCGGCAGCGTGTGCAAGAAGCACACAGCCAGCTCAGCCAGTAAATAGTCAGACCGGCCTGGGGGGCATGTGGCACCCTGCCCCCCGGCCCAGCCCACCCCTGGGAACCCCCAATAAAGGGTCACCGGCATCCCAGATTTTTGGATGCCCTATTGCTCAACATTATTACAATGAACATACAGTAGCTATCACATTAATGTTTGCTTTCAGGCATGCTATCTGGTCTAAAGACCCATACACACTTATCTTTCCAATCTGGCTGGTTGGAGTGAATATCTGGAAAAATTTGGGAGCAAATGATAATTGACCATTTGCTTCTAAGCATGGAAAACAGACACAAATTGGTCCTACAGACAAATTGGTCATACTGTACATACTAGCGATATGAAAGCCAAAAGATATTGGTGAACAATTTCCCTTGAGCTGATCATGAAAGACATTGTGCATACACACTGATCACTGGGTGCATGAGAAATATTGGCAGATTTGCCTGCGTGTCCGAAAGATGTCAATATCTTTAACAATGAGTGTGTGGGGGGAGGGGGGGGGGGGGCACATTGTTCAAGATATTAGAAATACACACTAGAAGATATTGGCATCAATATCGTTCAGAAGCCAATTTCTGAATGAGATTGATGCCAATATCTTCTAGTGTGTATGGGCCTTGATGCAAATAACTGCTTTTGTTCATTTTCCAGCATTTGGGAGCAAACGGTTGATTGTAATTTATTCCCAGAAATTTTCAGATTTTCATTCCAACCAGCCAGATTGGAAAGATTATCTTCTAGTGTGTATAGGCCTTAATGCTCACAGCAGACTATGCTTTTAAAGGTAAGCAATTAACACACACCTGTTTCAAAGCATCTCGGGAAATAGTTAACACAAGCTCAGGGCCGGTGCTACTACTAGGCAGCTTTAGGCAATTGCCTATGAGTGCCGGCCACTGGAGGGTGGCACCGCACGCTGTCTATGTATATG
This sequence comes from Crinia signifera, assembly GCF_055691185.1. NCBI lineage: Eukaryota > Metazoa > Chordata > Amphibia > Anura > Myobatrachidae > Crinia > Crinia signifera. Next base: position 58,340,929 of record NC_139223.1, on the reverse strand, counting down.
TTGCACTGACTTGAGGTTAGCTTTTGACTGTCAACCTTCCCCATGTCGACCTAATGCTTGTGTCGAACTAATGACCTGTCGGAATAACCCATGTTGACCTTCAGTCGTGACAACCTTCATCGATGTGGACCTAGTGATGTCGACCTAATGCTTGTCCATCTAGTTACGGTCTATCCAATGATCCCAGTCCAGGTACAGTGTGAAAGCTCCACAGCTTATAACCCAGGTTGACCAACCCGGCAATTCGACTTTTGTTTATCACATCGCACCTGGGATTTGGACAGGGGTCCGACCTGGAAGTGACCCGGCATATGCGGGGCGAAGCTGTCTATAGTGACCCAGCAATAAGCCGGGATGCAGAAGTCATAGCGGTGTGGAGAAGGGATTTTTTTTAAAAGGCCGTTTCACACTGCACTGTGACCCAGCAACAACCTGGGCTGGACCCAGGTTATTTGTGCGGTGTGAAAGAGGTATAAGAAGGGTTAAACCTTGTTTGCCCTCTGTATCGTAGGCAACCTGGTTTTAATACAAAAGTGCCGGTCCAGGTTTGGATGGTCTGACGTGTGTTTGCAATGTGAAAGGGTACTAGAGTATCAGCCTTTTTTAAGGCACCCCTAGTCCAAAAGCTTCTTATCAATGTAATATGTTTTCATTTTTTTAAGTGTGCGTATCTGTCACCCTTAGGTTTAGTTACGTAGTGGTGGTTCTAATTGCCCACATATTTTATGATTGGCAGCCACCAGCACTGGTTTTGCCTATCACTTTGAGCATAAATAATTTGTTTTAATCCTGTACCACCCACCCAAGGCCCCTTTAATGGGTGTGTACATGGTGCAGTTGATTTGCTATTTGATCCAAATTCGATCAGGATCGTATCACACGGCAAGGCAGAGTCTTGCCTGCACAGTCTACTTTTCGATTTGATTTCAATTACGCGGGTCCATGCATCTGGATCGAATGCATTTGAATTCTATTTGATTTTGCTTATGTAAGCCAAATTGAATAGGAGACTAGACTAGTGTCCCAAGACATATAATGATCAAAATATTACTTTTATCCTTGGATGATGGCATCCAGGGATAACTAGAGACCCATAATAGTAGTGGACTCTAGTATTCACATACTGTATATGAAAGTGTATCTGATGGGAAATACAATTGTGTACAATTTTCCATTTCAGGGATGATTTGGGATCCCCCTGGGTTGGTGAGGCTCGGCTGCTTTGGGGTCCCACACTGCAATATTTTGCACTTTTTAACAACTTTTTTTTTTTCTAGAGCTGTGCGGGTTCAGATTTACCCAGTTCTTAAATCGGGATCGTATTGGCTATTCAAAACATGTGACATTACTGCTCCCATGTCCACCCACTAGTGGACAGCAGTGGGTTGTAAAAAGTATAAATAAAAAGAAGCTTTAGACTGTGGCTTAATAACTAATGAAACTCACAATAAAACATATGTCTGATTAAAAATCAGTCACAGAAAGAGCCTGGCACTCCACCAATGGTACCCGTAGTTACCGCTACTAGTAACTGCCCTGTGCCTTCCAGCATGGAGTTACACAATATACATGCTGGCAATGGTGGCACTCACAGGACTTGTCGTCAATATAAAAAGCAGGACACAGTGGTTTCTAATGGCAACAACGATTTAGTCTTTCTTGACCTTCGAGATAGATAGATAGATAGATAGATAGATAGATAGATAGATAGATAGATAGATAGATAGACTATTTAATGTTTGGCAGCCGGGACCACAGAGATCACCAATTGGTGGCAGCAGCAATGACAGTTGAGCACACTGGGTCCAGCAGCAGAACTGAGATGGATTTGGAAGATACCCCATACAACCCTGCTATTGGTGTAATGACCCCTCTTCACTAACATGCCATTTCCCACTGATTTCCCACATGTCCCCCTGTGTAATTTCAGTGGGAAGAGGATGATGTGGAGTATACTGTAGATGTGATGTGCCGCATGACCATCACCAACTGCCGCCCGCATGACACATCCTCCATGGTATAAAGCCTCAGCACTGGCATTTCCTGGGTAGAAGCTGCTGCACATACAGGAGAGAAGACATCCCAGCAAAGATCAGGTTGTTTCACCAGTACTGATTCACCAGAGACAGGATCACCACGCATAATCACATCTGTGCTTTTTTTTTCACCTTTTTTTGCCATTTGTGCAGCCATATTCAACAGCCACAATGAGCCAAAGGGAGTTAGCCCAGCTGCTTGGAAACACCAGACAGACCCAGAACACCAGAAGGACATGGCTGAGGTCAGGACGCCGCAGACCATACCATGGGAGTCGATCAGCAAGAAGATCTGGACGATCGTCAGGAAGAGGAGGACATGAGCCCCGTGCCAGTGACCATCAGGCAGCTGCAGTGAGAGCAGAACTCCTCCTGCTGCTGGAAAGGCTCATGCGGTTCATGCCCAGCCTGCCCACCTACAGCAGGCGCACCATTGCGGACGGAGAGGAAACAGAGCACTGCACCATCTGCATCTCGGACATGGAGGTAGGTACAGAAATGGCTGTATCACCCTGTCACCACTACTTCCATGTTCCCTGTCTTACAGAATGGCTGCAGGAGAACAACACCTGCCCTCTGTGCCGCACAGCACTCTTTCGACCTGGACGTTTTCTCCCACCTTAACTGACGGCTACCCAGCAAAGCGGAAGAACCAAAAGTAAGATCAATGGTCTAAAGTGGTGAGTTTTTTTTTTTTTTAAAGTTCAAAAGTTTTTACACTTTTACAGTGTTTTAATAAATTACATTTTTTGTATTTTTTAAGAAGACTTGTCACTGATCCCTCCAGTTCCAACAACCATTGTTACACGTTTACAGTGTTTTTCTCTTTGTTTTCTGTTTTGAAACTGGAGGGAATTGACGTGAACAAGCTGGGGATTAGGGCTACTGGCGACACCCCAAAAAAAAAACGACATTAAGCAGCCACCTCATGGGTGTGTTGGAAGAGCTGCTAAGCTGCTAATTATTCTAAAAATGTTGCCAGTTACATCCAACTCATTTAAGGGCCGATATGGCCCCGTCCATGATGTTTGGGGTTTGTGCATGAGCATGTGTGATTATGCGCATGCACAATCCCTGGGAGCGGACGGCTTCAGTGATTCTTACATACAATATATCACGTCATCCCACCCAATCCTGCTAATGCAGCACCTGTGACTCACAGGTTCCGGTGTGATATCCCCAGTACCACACTTTGCATTGGATCTGCTGTCACATACATACAATATATCACATGTGATCCACCCAAACCTGCTAATGCAGCAGCTGCGACTCATTGGCTCCGGTGCGATGTCCACGGTACCACGCATTGCATCAGACCTGCTGTCACATACATACAATATATCACATGTGAACCCACCCAAGCGTGCTAACGCAGCAGCTGCGACTCCCAGGCTCCGGCGCGATGTACCTGGTACCACGCATCGTATTGGACCTGCTGTCACATACATACCATATATCACATGTGATCCCACCCAAGCCTGCTAATGCAGCAGCTGCGACTCAGAGACTCCAGTGTGATGTCCCCGATACTATACATCACATGAGACCTGCTGTCACATACAGTACATATGGTGATTATTCCGGGTAAAAAGTGCAATTAAGTGCGATAATGGGTGATTTTTAGTCATGAAAACGTGCAATTGTGTAAAATGTGCGAATTTGGGTTAGAAAAAAAATGGCGTGAGGTCCCCCCTCCTGAGCATAACCAGCCCCGTGCTCATTGAGCCAGACCCGTTTCCAAAAATACGGAGGACAACAAATCAAGGGGTTCCCCCATATTTTGAAACCAGCACCGGTGTCATGCCACAGCCGGGGGACACTTTTTACATAAGGTCCCCCGGCCGAACCATGAGCACTGTGGCTGGTCAGCCTTGGACGGGGTACCTGGGGGAGTGGGGATCCCCAGGGGCTGGCTGGCAACTTTCAGCCTGGGGGGCAACACAAGCAAGTGGCCCATCACCATCGCCATCGTTTCGCCACCCTCCCCTCTCCCCACTAGTATGCAGCAAGGATTAAACAATCCTTCCCTACCACACACATACACCAGAAATTTACACTATACTGTAAATGCCCACTACACATAATGCCACACACCGTAATGCCCATTACACATAAAGCCATCACTGTAATGCCCATTACACATAATGCCAACACCATAATGCCTATTACACATAATGCCAACACCGTAATGCCCATTACAAAGCTATCAATGTAATGCCCAAACATAATGCCAACACGTAATGCCCATTACACATAATGCCAACACCGTAATGCCCATTACACAAAGCCATCACTGTAATGCCCAGTACACATAATGCCACACACCGTAATGCCCATTACACATAAAGCCATCACTGTAATGCCCATTACACATAAAGCCATCACTGTAATGCCCATTGCACATAATGCCAACACCGTAATGCCCATTACACATAATGCCAACAGCGTAATGCCCATTACACATAAAGCCATCACAGTAATGCCCATTGCACATAATGTCACACACCGTAATGCCCATTACACATAATGCCAACACCGTAATGCCCATTACACATAATGCCAACAGCGTAATGCCCATTACACAGAAAGCCATCACTGTAATGCCCAAGCATAATGCCAACACCGTAATGCCCATTACACATAATGCCAACACCGTAATGCCCATTACACATAATGCCAACAGCGTAATGCCCATTACACAGAAAGCCATCACTGTAATGCCCAAGCATAATGCCAACACCGTAATGCCCATTACACATAATGCCAACACCGTAATGCCCATTACACATAATGCCAACACCAGAGGCGTACTGTACCTAGATATTCATAGGCCCCATAGCAAAAGTTTGTAAGGGCCCCCTATTTAGCAACTGTTGGTGATAAATGTATATAAAACATATTAGTTACACTGTAAAGCTGGGCCCCTTTCAGCTCTGGGCCCCATAGCACCCTTTTTACCTATGGTAGTTACGCCCTTGGCCAACACCGCAATGCCCATTAAACATAATGCCAACACCGTAATACCCATTACACATAATGCCACACCGTAATGCCCATTACACATAATGCCAACGTCGTAATGCCCATTACACATAATGCCAACACCGCAATGGTAGTTACGCCCTTGGCCAACACCGCAATGCCCATTAAACATAATGCCAACACCGTAATACCCATTACACATAATGCCACACCGTAATGCCCATTACACATAATGCCAACGTCGTAATGCCCATTACACATAATGCCAACACCGTAATGCCAATTAAATATAATGCCACACACCGTAATGCCCACTACACATAATTCCAACAACATAATGCCCATAAAACATAATGCCACACGCCGTAATGCCCAGTACACATAATGCCAGTACCATAATACCCATTAAATATAATAATGCCTATTACATATTATACTATATAACTGCTGCTTACCTACATGCTCATTATCAGAGGAATGTCACTTGTTGCTAGGGGTTACATGCTTCTTGCCAGGGGTTTCATTTCTGCCATGGGGAGTGATAGTTCTTGCCAGGGGGGAGCCAGGGTACATGCACGTCACCAATGGGTTCCATTTAAATAGCGCACCAGCGCTACCCGAATCTGCACTTCCGGGTAGCACTGGCAGCGCTGTTCTCTAAGTTCTGACAGACACTAGAGGTATGGCAGTATCTCTAGTGTCTGTCTCCTCTACGGCGGCGGACATTTTTGGAGAGGCCATCGCTACTCTACTTACATTTAAGCGGCAGGAGTTTGCTGGACAGGAAGGCGGCCGGCGGCTGCGGCGGGGATGGCTGCGGCAGCGTGTGCAAGAAGCACACAGCCAGCTCAGCCAGTAAATAGTCAGACCGGCCTGGGGGGCATGTGGCACCCTGCCCCCCGGCCCAGCCCACCCCTGGGAACCCCCAATAAAGGGTCACCGGCATCCCAGATTTTTGGATGCCCTATTGCTCAACATTATTACAATGAACATACAGTAGCTATCACATTAATGTTTGCTTTCAGGCATGCTATCTGGTCTAAAGACCCATACACACTTATCTTTCCAATCTGGCTGGTTGGAATGAATATCTGGAAAAATTTGGGAGCAAATGATAATTGACCATTTGCTTCTAAGCATGGAAAACAGACACAAATTGGTCCTACAGACAAATTGGTCATACTGTACATACTAGCGATATGAAAGCCAAAAGATATTGGTGAACAGTTTCCCTTGAGCTGATCATGAAAGACATTGTGCATACACACTGATCACTGGGTGCATGAGAAATATTGGCAGATTTGCCTGCGTGTCCGGAAGATGTCAATATCTTTAACAATGAGTGTGTGGGGGGAGGGGGGGGGGGGGGCACATTGTTCAAGATATTAGAAATACACACTAGAAGATATTGGCATCAATATCGTTCAGAAGCCAATTTCTGAATGAGATTGATGCCAATATCTTCTAGTGTGTATGGGCCTTGATGCAAATAACTGCTTTTGTTCATTTTCCAGCATTTGGGAGCAAACGGGTGATTATAATTTATTCCCAGAAATTTTCAGATTTTCATTCCAACCAGCCAGATTGGAAAGATTATCTTCTAGTGTGTATAGGCCTTAATGCTCACAGCAGACTATGCTTTTAAAGGTAAGCAATTAACACACACCTGTTTCAAAGCATCTCGGGAAATAGTTAACACAAGCTCAGGGCCGATGCTACTACTAGGCAGCTTTAGGCAATTGCCTATGAGTGCCAGCCACTGGAGGGTGGCACCGCACGCTGTCTATGTATATGTTGCACTGACTTGAGGTTAGCTTTTGACTGTCAACCTTCCCCATGTCGACCTAATGCTTGTGTCGAACTAATGACCTGTCGGAAAAACCCATGTTGACCTTCAGTCGTGACAACCTTCATCGATGTGGACCTAGTGATGTCGACCTAATGCTTGTCCATCTAGTTACGGTCTATCCAATGATCCCAGTCCAGGTACAGTGTGAAAGCTCCACAGCTTATAACCCAGGTTGACCAACCCGGCAATTCGACTTTTGTTTATCACATCGCACCTGGGATTTGGACAGGGGTCCGACCTGGAAGTGACCCGGCATATGCGGGGCGAAGCTGTCTATAGTGACCCAGCAATAAGCCGGGATGCAGAAGTCATAGCGGTGTGGAGAAGGGATTTTTTTTAAAAGGCCGTTTCACACTGCACTGTGACCCAGCAACAACCTGGGCTGGACCCAGGTTATTTGTGCGGTGTGAAAGAGGTATAAGAAGGGTTAAACCTTGTTTGCCCTCTGTATCGTAGGCAACCTGGTTTTAATACAAAAGTGCCGGTCCAGGTTTGGATGGTCTGACGTGTGTTTGCAATGTGAAAGGGTACTAGAGTATCAGCCTTTTTTAAGGCACCCCTAGTCCAAAAGCTTCTTATCAATGTAATATGTTTTCATTTTTTTAAGTGTGCGTATCTGTCACCCTTAGGTTTAGTTACGTAGTGGTGGTTCTAATTGCCCACATATTTTATGATTGGCAGCCACCAGCACTGGTTTTGCCTATCACTTTGAGCATAAATAATTTGTTTTAATCCTGTACCACCCACCCAAGGCCCCTTTAATGGGTGTGTACATGGTGCAGTTGATTTGCTATTTGATCCAAATTCGATCAGGATCGTATCACACGGCAAGGCAGAGTCTTGCCTGCACAGTCTACTTTTCGATTTGATTTCAATTACGCGGGTCCATGCATCTGGATCGAATGCATTTGAATTCTATTTGATTTTGCTTATGTAAGCCAAATTGAATAGGAGACTAGACTAGTGTCCCAAGACATATAATGATCAAAATATTACTTTTATCCTTGGATGATGGCATCCAGGGATAACTAGAGACCCATAATAGTAGTGGACTCTAGTATTCACATACTGTATATGAAAGTGTATCTGATGGGAAATACAATTGTGTACAATTTTCCATTTCAGGGATGATTTGGGATCCCCCTGGGTTGGTGAGGCTCGGCTGCTTTGGGGTCCCACACTGCAATATTTTGCACTTTTTAACAACTTTTTTTTTTTCTAGAGCTGTGCGGGTTCAGATTTACCCAGTTCTTAAATCGGGATCGTATTGGCTATTCAAAACATGTGACATTACTGCTCCCATGTCCACCCACTAGTGGACAGCAGTGGGTTGTAAAAAGTATAAATAAAAAGAAGCTTTAGACTGTGGCTTAATAACTAATGAAACTCACAATAAAACATATGTCTGATTAAAAATCAGTCACAGAAAGAGCCTGGCACTCCACCAATGGTACCCGTAGTTACCGCTACTAGTAACTGCCCTGTGCCTTCCAGCATGGAGTTACACAATATACATGCTGGCAATGGTGGCACTCACAGGACTTGTCGTCAATATAAAAAGCAGGACACAGTGGTTTCTAATGGCAACAACGATTTAGTCTTTCTTGACCTTCGAGATAGATAGATAGATAGATAGATAGATAGACAGACTATTTAATGTTTGGCAGCCGGGACCACAGAGATCACCAATTGGTGGCAGCAGCAATGACAGTTGAGCACACTGGGTCCAGCAGCAGAACTGAGATGGATTTGGAAGATACCCCATACAACCCTGCTATTGGTGTAATGACCCCTCTTCACTAACATGCCATTTCCCACTGATTTCCCACATGTCCCCCTGTGTAATTTCAGTGGGAAGAGGATGATGTGGAGTATACTGTAGATGTGATGTGCCGCATGACCATCACCAACTGCCGCCCGCATGCCACATCCTCCATGGTATAAAGCCTCAGCACTGGCATTTCCTGGGTAGAAGCTGCTGCACATACAGGAGAGAAGACATCCCAGCAAAGATCAGGTTGTTTCACCAGTACTGATTCACCAGAGACAGGATCACCACGCATAATCACATCTGTGCTTTTTTTTTCACCTTTTTTTGCCATTTGTGCAGCCATATTCAACAGCCACAATGAGCCAAAGGGAGTTAGCCCAGCTGCTTGGAAACACCAGACAGACCCAGAACACCAGAAGGACATGGCTGAGGTCAGGACGCCGCAGACCATACCATGGGAGTCGATCAGCAAGAAGATCTGGACGATCGTCAGGAAGAGGAGGACATGAGCCCCGTGCCAGTGACCATCAGGCAGCTGCAGTGAGAGCAGAACTCCTCCTGCTGCTGGAAAGGCTCATGCGGTTCATGCCCAGCCTGCCCACCTACAGCAGGCGCACCATTGCGGACGGAGAGGAAACAGAGCACTGCACCATCTGCATCTCGGACATGGAGGTAGGTACAGAAATGGCTGTATCACCCTGTCACCACTACTTCCATGTTCCCTGTCTTACAGAATGGCTGCAGGAGAACAACACCTGCCCTCTGTGCCGCACAGCACTCTTTCGACCTGGACGTTTTCTCCCACCTTAACTGACGGCTACCCAGCAAAGCGGAAGAACCAAAAGTAAGATCAATGGTCTAAAGTGGTGAGTTTTTTTTTTTTTTAAAGTTCAAAAGTTTTTACACTTTTACAGTGTTTTAATAAATTACATTTTTTGTATTTTTTAAGAAGACTTGTCACTGATCCCTCCAGTTCCAACAACCATTGTTACACGTTTACAGTGTTTTTCTCTTTGTTTTCTGTTTTGAAACTGGAGGGAATTGACGTGAACAAGCTGGGGATTAGGGCTACTGGCGACACCCCAAAAAAAAAACGACATTAAGCAGCCACCTCATGGGTGTGTTGGAAGAGCTGCTAAGCTGCTAATTATTCTAAAAATGTTGCCAGTTACATCCAACTCATTTAAGGGCCGATATGGCCCCGTCCATGATGTTTGGGGTTTGTGCATGAGCATGTGTGATTATGCGCATGCACAATCCCTGGGAGCGGACGGCTTCAGTGATTCTTACATACAATATATCACGTCATCCCACCCAATCCTGCTAATGCAGCACCTGTGACTCACAGGTTCCGGTGTGATATCCCCAGTACCACACTTTGCATTGGATCTGCTGTCACATACATACAATATATCACATGTGATCCACCCAAACCTGCTAATGCAGCAGCTGCGACTCATTGGCTCCGGTGCGATGTCCACGGTACCACGCATTGCATCAGACCTGCTGTCACATACATACAATATATCACATGTGAACCCACCCAAGCGTGCTAACGCAGCAGCTGCGACTCCCAGGCTCCGGCGCGATGTACCTGGTACCACGCATCGTATTGGACCTGCTGTCACATACATACCATATATCACATGTGATCCCACCCAAGCCTGCTAATGCAGCAGCTGCGACTCAGAGACTCCAGTGTGATGTCCCCGATACTATACATCACATGAGACCTGCTGTCACATACAGTACATATGGTGATTATTCCGGGTAAAAAGTGCAATTAAGTGCGATAATGGGTGATTTTTAGTCATGAAAACGTGCAATTGTGTAAAATGTGCGAATTTGGGTTAGAAAAAAAATGGCGTGAGGTCCCCCCTCCTGAGCATAACCAGCCCCGTGCTCATTGAGCCAGACCCGTTTCCAAAAATACGGAGGACAACAAATCAAGGGGTTCCCCCATATTTTGAAACCAGCACCGGTGTCATGCCACAGCCGGGGGACACTTTTTACATAAGGTCCCCCGGCCGAACCATGAGCACTGTGGCTGGTCAGCCTTGGACGGGGTACCTGGGGGAGTGGGGATCCCCAGGGGCTGGCTGGCAACTTTCAGCCTGGGGGGCAACACAAGCAAGTGGCCCATCACCATCGCCATCGTTTCGCCACCCTCCCCTCTCCCCACTAGTATGCAGCAAGGATTAAACAATCCTTCCCTACCACACACATACACCAGAAATTTACACTATACTGTAAATGCCCACTACACATAATGCCACACACCGTAATGCCCATTACACATAAAGCCATCACTGTAATGCCCATTACACATAATGCCAACACCATAATGCCTATTACACATAATGCCAACACCGTAATGCCCATTACAAAGCTATCAATGTAATGCCCAAACATAATGCCAACACGTAATGCCCATTACACATAATGCCAACACCGTAATGCCCATTACACAAAGCCATCACTGTAATGCCCAGTACACATAATGCCACACACCGTAATGCCCATTACACATAAAGCCATCACTGTAATGCCCATTACACATAAAGCCATCACTGTAATGCCCATTGCACATAATGCCAACACCGTAATGCCCATTACACATAATGCCAACAGCGTAATGCCCATTACACATAAAGCCATCACAGTAATGCCCATTGCACATAATGTCACACACCGTAATGCCCATTACACATAATGCCAACACCGTAATGCCCATTACACATAATGCCAACAGCGTAATGCCCATTACACAGAAAGCCATCACTGTAATGCCCAAGCATAATGCCAACACCGTAATGCCCATTACACATAATGCCAACACCGTAATGCCCATTACACATAATGCCAACAGCGTAATGCCCATTACACAGAAAGCCATCACTGTAATGCCCAAGCATAATGCCAACACCGTAATGCCCATTACACATAATGCCAACACCGTAATGCCCATTACACATAATGCCAACACCAGAGGCGTACTGTACCTAGATATTCATAGGCCCCATAGCAAAAGTTTGTAAGGGCCCCCTATTTAGCAACTGTTGGTGATAAATGTATATAAAACATATTAGTTACACTGTAAAGCTGGGCCCCTTTCAGCTCTGGGCCCCATAGCACCCTTTTTACCTATGGTAGTTACGCCCTTGGCCAACACCGCAATGCCCATTAAACATAATGCCAACACCGTAATACCCATTACACATAATGCCACACCGTAATGCCCATTACACATAATGCCAACGTCGTAATGCCCATTACACATAATGCCAACACCGCAATGGTAGTTACGCCCTTGGCCAACACCGCAATGCCCATTAAACATAATGCCAACACCGTAATACCCATTACACATAATGCCACACCGTAATGCCCATTACACATAATGCCAACGTCGTAATGCCCATTACACATAATGCCAACACCGTAATGCCAATTAAATATAATGCCACACACCGTAATGCCCACTACACATAATTCCAACAACATAATGCCCATAAAACATAATGCCACACGCCGTAATGCCCAGTACACATAATGCCAATACCATAATGCCCATTAAATATAATAATGCCTATTACATATTATACTATATAACTGCTGCTTACCTACATGCTCATTATCAGAGGAATGTCACTTGTTGCTAGGGGTTACATGCTTCTTGCCAGGGGTTTCATTTCTGCCATGGGGAGTGATAGTTCTTGCCAGGGGGGAGCCAGGGTACATGCACGTCACCAATGGGTTCCATTTAAATAGCGCACCAGCGCTACCCGAATCTGCACTTCCGGGTAGCACTGGCAGCGCTGTTCTCTAAGTTCTGACAGACACTAGAGGTATGGCAGTATCTCTAGTGTCTGTCTCCTCTACGGCGGCGGACATTTTTGGAGAGGCCGTCGCTACTCTACTTACATTTAAGCGGCAGGAGTTTGCTGGACAGGAAGGCGGCCGGCGGCTGCGGCGGGGATGGCTGCGGCAGCGTGTGCAAGAAGCACACAGCCAGCTCAGCCAGTAAATAGTCAGACCGGCCTGGGGGGCATGTGGCACCCTGCCCCCCGGCCCAGCCCACCCCTGGGAACCCCCAATAAAGGGTCACCGGCATCCCAGATTTTTGGATGCCCTATTGCTCAACATTATTACAATGAACATACAGTAGCTATCACATTAATGTTTGCTTTCAGGCATGCTATCTGGTCTAAAGACCCATACACACTTATCTTTCCAATCTGGCTGGTTGGAATGAATATCTGGAAAAATTTGGGAGCAAATGATAATTGACCATTTGCTTCTAAGCATGGAAAACAGACACAAATTGGTCCTACAGACAAATTGGTCATACTGTACATACTAGCGATATGAAAGCCAAAAGATATTGGTGAACAATTTCCCTTGAGCTGATCATGAAAGACATTGTGCATACACACTGATCACTGGGTGCATGAGAAATATTGGCAGATTTGCCTGCGTGTCCGGAAGATGTCAATATCTTTAACAATGAGTGTGTGGGGGGAGGGGGGGGGGCACATTGTTCAAGATATTAGAAATACACACTAGAAGATATTGGCATCAATATCGTTCAGAAGCCAATTTCTGAATGAGATTGATGCCAATATCTTCTAGTGTGTATGGGCCTTGATGCAAATAACTGCTTTTGTTCATTTTCCAGCATTTGGGAGCAAACGGTTGATTGTAATTTATTCCCAGAAATTTTCAGATTTTCATTCCAACCAGCCAGATTGGAAAGATTATCTTCTAGTGTGTATAGGCCTTAATGCTCACAGCAGACTATGCTTTTAAAGGTAAGCAATTAACACACACCTGTTTCAAAGCATCTCGGGAAATAGTTAACACAAGCTCAGGGCCGGTGCTACTACTAGGCAGCTTTAGGCAATTGCCTATGAGTGCCGGCCACTGGAGGGTGGCACCGCACGCTGTCTATGTATATGTTGCACTGACTTGAGGTTAGCTTTTGACTGTCAACCTTCCCCATGTCGACCTAATGCTTGTGTCGAACTAATGACCTGTCGGAATAACCCATGTTGACCTTCAGTCGTGACAACCTTCATCGATGTGGACCTAGTGATGTCGACCTAATGCTTGTCCATCTAGTTACGGTCTATCCAATGATCCCAGTCCAGGTACAGTGTGAAAGCTCCACAGCTTATAACCCAGGTTGACCAACCCGGCAATTCGACTTTTGTTTATCACATCGCACCTGGGATTTGGACAGGGGTCCGACCTGGAAGTGACCCGGCATATGCGGGGCGAAGCTGTCTATAGTGACCCAGCAATAAGCCGGGATGCAGAAGTCATAGCGGTGTGGAGAAGGGATTTTTTTTAAAAGGCCCTTTCACACTGCACTGTGACCCAGCAACAACCTGGGCTGGACCCAGGTTATTTGTGCGGTGTGAAAGAGGTATAAGAAGGGTTAAACCTTGTTTGCCCTCTGTATCGTAGGCAACCTGGTTTTAATACAAAAGTGCCGGTCCAGGTTTGGATGGTTTGACGTGTGTTTGCAATGTGAAAGGGTACTAGAGTATCAGCCTTTTTTAAGGCACCCCTAGTCCAAAAGCTTCTTATCAATGTAATATGTTTTCATTTTTTTAAGTGTGCGTATCTGTCACCCTTAGGTTTAGTTACGTAGTGGTGGTTCTAATTGCCCACATATTTTATGATTGGCAGCCACCAGCACTGGTTTTGCCTATCACTTTGAGCATAAATAATTTGTTTTAATCCTGTACCACCCACCCAAGGCCCCTTTAATGGGTGTGTACATGGTGCAGTTGATTTGCTATTTGATCCAAATTCGATCAGGATCGTATCACACGGCAAAGCAGAGTCTTGCCTGCACAGTCTACTTTTCGATTTGATTTCAATTACGCGGGTCCATGCATCTGGATCGAATGCATTTGAATTCTATTTGATTTTGCTTATGTAAGCCAAATTGAATAGGAGACTAGACTAGTGTCCCAAGACATATAATGATCAAAATATTACTTTTATCCTTGGATGATGGCATCCAGGGATAACTAGAGACCCATAATAGTAGTGGACTCTAGTATTCACATACTGTATATGAAAGTGTATCTGATGGGAAATACAATTGTGTACAATTTTCCATTTCAGGGATGATTTGGGATCCCCCTGGGTTGGTGAGGCTCGGCTGCTTTGGGGTCCCACACTGCAATATTTTGCACTTTTTAACAACTTTTTTTTTTTCTAGAGCTGTGCGGGTTCAGATTTACCCAGTTCTTAAATCGGGATCGTATTGGCTATTCAAAACATGTGACATTACTGCTCCCATGTGAACCCACTAGTGGACAGCAGTGGGTTGTAAAAAGTATAAATAAAAAGAAGCTTTAGACTGTGGCTTAATAACTAATGAAACTCACAATAAAACATATGTCTGATTAAAAATCAGTCACAGAAAGAGCCTGGCACTCCACCAATGGTACCCGTAGTTACCGCTACTAGTAACTGCCCTGTGCCTTCCAGCATGGAGTTACACAATATACATGCTGGCAATGGTGGCACTCACAGGACTTGTCGTCAATATAAAAAGCAGGACACAGTGGTTTCTAATGGCAACAACGATTTAGTCTTTCTTGACCTTCGAGATAGATAGATAGATACAGTAGATAGATAGATAGATAGATAGATAGATAGATAGATAGATAGATAGATAGATAGATAGACAGACTATTTAATGTTTGGCAGCCGGGACCACAGAGATCACCAATTGGTGGCAGCAGCAATGACAGTTGAGCACACTGGGTCCAGCAGCAGAACTGAGATGGATTTGGAAGATACCCCATACCACCCTGCTATTGGTGTAATGACCCCTCTTCACTAACATGCCATTTCCCACTGATTTCCCACATGTCCCCCTGTGTAATTTCAGTGGGAAGAGGATGATGTGGAGTATACTGTAGATGTGATGTGCCGCATGACCATCACCAACTGCCGCCCGCATGCCACATCCTCCATGGTATAAAGCCTCAGCACTGGCATTTCCTGGGTAGAAGCTGCTGCACACACAGGAGAGAAGACATCCCAGCAAAGATCAGGTTGTTTCACCAGTACTGATTCACCAGAGACAGGATCACCACGCATAATCACATCTGTGCTTTTTTATTCACCTTTTTTTGCCATTTGTGCAGCCATATTCAACAGCCACAATGAGCCAAAGGGAGTTAGCCCAGCTGCTTGGAAACACCAGACAGACCCAGAACACCAGAAGGACATGGCTGAGGTCAGGACGCCGCAGACCATACCATGGGAGTCGATCAGCAAGAAGATCTGGACGATCGTCAGGAAGAGGAGGACATGAGCCCCGTGCCAGTGACCATCAGGCAGCTGCAGTGAGAGCAGAACTCCTCCTGCTGCTGGAAAGGCTCATGCGGTTCATGCCCAGCCTGCCCACCTACAGCAGGCGCACCATTGCGGACGGAGAGGAAACAGAGCACTGCACCATCTGCATCTCGGACATGGAGGTAGGTACAGAAATGGCTGTATCACCCTGTCACCACTACTTCCATGTTCCCTGTCTTACAGAATGGCTGCAGGAGAACAACACCTGCCCTCTGTGCCGCACAGCACTCTTTCGACCTGGAAGTTTTCTCCCACCTTAACTGACGGCTACCCAGCAAAGCGGAAGAACCAAAAGTAAGATCAATGGTCTAAAGCGGTGAGTTTTTTTTTTTTTTTAAAGTTCAAAAGTTTTTACACTTTTACAGTGTTTTAATAAATAAAAAATGTTGTATTTATTAAGAAGACTTGTCACTGATCCCTCCAGTTCCAACAACCATTGTTACACGTTTACAGTGTTTTTCTCTTTGTTTTCTGTTTTGAAACTGGAGGGAATTGACGTGAACAAGCTGGGGATTAGGGCTACTGGCGACACCCCAAAAAAAAAACGACATTAAGCAGCCACCTCATGGGTGTGTTGGAAGAGCTGCTAAGCTGCTAATTATTCTGAAAATGTTGCCAGTTACATCCAACTCATTTAAGGGCCGATATGGCCCCATCCATGATGTTTGGGGTTTGTGCATGAGCATGTGTGATTATGCGCATGCACAATCCCTGGGAGCGGACGGCTTCAGTGATTCTTACATACGATATATCACGTCATCCCACCCAATCCTGCTAATGCAGCACCTGTGACTCGCAGGTTCCGGTGTGATATCCCCAGTACCACACTTTGCATTGGATCTGCTGTCACATACATACAATATATCACATGTGATCCACCCAAACCTGCTAATGCAGCAGCTGCGACTCATTGGCTCCGGTGCGATGTCCACGGTACCACGTATTGCATCAGACCTGCTGTCACATACATACAATATATCACATGTGAACCCACCCAAGCGTGCTAACGCAGCAGCTGCGACTCCCAGGCTCCGGCGCGATGTACCTGGTACCACGCATCGCATTGGACCTGCTGTCACATACATACCATATATCACATGTGATCCCACCCAAGCCTGCTAATGCAGCAGCTGCGACTCAGAGACTCCAGTGTGATGTCCCCGATACTATACATCACATGAGACCTGCTGTCACATACAGTACATATGGTGATTATTCCGGGTAAAAAGTGCAATTAAGTGCGATAATGGGTGATTTTTAGTCATGAAAACGTGCAATTGTGTAAAATGTGCGAATTTGGGTTAGAAAAAAAATGGCGTGAGGTCCCCCCTCCTGAGCATAACCAGCCCCGTGCTCATTGAGCCAGACCCGTTTCCAAAAATACGGAGGACAACAAATCAGGGGGTCCCCCATATTTTGAAACCAGCACCGGTGTCATGCCACAGCCGGGGGACACTTTTTACATAAGGTCCCCCGGCCGAACCATGAGCACTGTGGCTGGTCAGCCTTGGACGGGGTACCTGGGGGAGTGGGGATCCCCAGGGGCTGGCTGGCAACTTTCAGCCTGGGGGGCAACACAAGCAAGTGGCCCAAAACCATCGCCATCGTTTCGCCACCCTACCCTCTCCCCTCTAGTATGCAGCAACAATCCTTCCCTACCACACACATACACCAGAAATTTACACTATAAATGCCCACTACACATTATGCCACACACCGTAATGCCTATTACACATAAAGCCATCACTGTAATGCCCACTACATATAATGCCAACTCCATAATGCCCATTACACAAAGCTATCACTGTAATGCCCAAACATAATGCCAACACCGTAATGCCCATTACACATAATGCCAACACCGTAATGCCCATTACACAAAGCCATCACTGTAATGCCCACTACACATAATGCCACACACCGTAATGCCCATTACACATAAAGCCATCACTGTAATGCCCATTACACATAAAGCCATCACTGTAATGCCCATTGCACATAATGCCAACACCGTAATGCCCATTACACATAATGCCAACAGCGTAATGCCCATTACACATAATGTCACACACCGTAATGCCCATTACACATAAAGCCATCACTGTAATGCCTAAACATAATGCCAACACCGTAATGCCCATTACACATAATGCCAACACCGTAATGCCCATTACACATAATGCCAACACCGTAATGCCCATTACACATAAAGCCATCTCTGTAATGCCCAAACATAATGCCAACACCGTAATGCCCATTACACATAATGCCAACAGCGTAATGCAGATTACACATAAAGCCAACACCAGAGGCGTACCTAGATATTCATAGGCCCCATAGCAAAAGTTTGTAAGGGCCCCCTATTTAGCAACTGTTGGTGATAAATGTAAATAAAACATATTAGTTAGACTGTAAAGCTGGGCCCCCTTCAGCTCTGGGCCCCATAGCAGCTGCACCCCTTGCACCTATGGTAGTTACGCCCTTGGCCAACAACGTAATGCCCATTACACATAATGCCAACACCGTAATACCCATTACACATAATGTCACACACTTTAATACCAATTAAATATAATGTCACACACTGTAATGCCCATTAAACATAATGCCAACATCGTAATGGCCATTAAACATAATGCCACACACCGTAATGCCCAATTAACATAATGCCACAGCGTAATGCCCATTACACATAATGCCACACCGTAATGCCCATTACACATAATGCCAACTCCGCAATGCCAATTAAATATAATGCCACACACCGTAATGCGCACTACACATAATTCCAACAACATAATGCCCATAAAACATAATGCCACACGCCGTAATGCCCGATACACATAATGCCAATACCATAATGCCCATTAAATATAATAATGCCTATTACATATTATACTATATAACTGCTGCTTACCTACATGCTCATTATCAGAGGAATGTCACTTGTTGCCAGGGGTTACATGCTTCTTGCCAGGGGTTTCATTTCTGCCATGGGGAGTGATATTTCTTGACAGGGGGGAGCCAGGGTACATGCACGTCGCCAATGTGTTCCATTTAAATAGCGCGCCAGCGCTACCCGATTCTGTACTTCCGGGTAGCGCTGGCAGCGCTGTTCACTAAGTTCTGACAGACACTAGAGGTATGGCAGTACCTCTAGTGTATGTCTCCTCTATGGCGGCGGCCATTTTTGGAGAGGCCGTCGCTACTCTACTTACATTTATGCGGCCGGGGTTTGCTGGACAGGAAGGCGGCCGGCGGCTAAGATGTAAATAGTCAGACCGGCCTTGGGGGCATGTGGCACCCTGCCCCCCGGCCCAGCCCGCCCCTGTCTTTCAGTATGGGTTTTCGTGATGTTAATCCTTACTGGATCACCCTTTGTGCCGTAATTCAAAAAAGGATGCTTACAGCAAGCTTACATTCACAATAATCAGTTAAAACATATAAAGGTATCATTTAAAATTGATGCTCACGTGTTTTTACTTCATCTCAATGATATATCCTCCTATCACGGTTTCTTTCTCCAGACAAAAGGAGCCAACACCCAAGCAGATTAAAAAAAACTCTTGCAGTATTTTATTGGTATAACAATTTAAAAGAGAAGTAGAAAGAAAGAAGGGTACTTGTTTCCTAGCACGGCCACAACGATCATAATCGCGGTCATCGGGGGTAAAATCGGGGCCATCGCGGGCATCGCGGCCGCTAAAAAATCGGGTGCGATGGGCCAGATGCGATGCCCGCGATTTCCCCATAGAGAACAATGTTAAATGCCTCAATTTACCCGCGATGACCACGATTTCCCATAGGAAACAATGTGAAATGGCTCAATTTAGCCAAATTATCATAGGAACAATAGTAAATGGGCCAAAAACACCCCTGAACATTAAAATGTCCCCCCAAAAGTAGTTGACGCCACCCCATCATCAACGTGAACCCGAAGCGTGGCGAGCGCAGCGAGCCCGCGAGGGGCGGCTGTACGCGTCCTCCGACCTTTTCATGCCCTACTATCCACTAGGGCGTGGAGTGAGAATAGAAAAGTGTGGCGAGCGCAGCGAGCCACCGAGCCCGAAGCGTGGCGAGCGCAGCGAGCCCCGCAAGGGGACGCGGATACCTTCACAGTTATACGCGTCCCCTCGCGGGCTTCCCAGGTGTCCATGGCGACGCGGACACCTGGGAAGCCCGCGAAGGGACGCGTTTACCTGTGAAGGTATCCGCGTCCGCTCGCCACGCTTCTGGCTCGGTGGCTCGCTGCGCTCGCCACAGTATTCTATTCTCACTCCACGCCCTAGTGGATAGTAGGGCATGAAAAGGTCGGAGGACGCGTACCGCCGCCCCTCGCGGGCTCGCTGCGCTCGCCACGCTTCGTGTTCACGTTGATGGCGGGGTGGCGTCAACTACTTTTGGGGGGACATTTCAATGTTCAGGGGTGTTTTTGGCCCATTTACTATTGTTCCTATGCTGATTTGGGTAAATTGATCCATTTAACATTGTTTCCTATGGGAAATCGTGGTCATCGCGGGTAAATTGAGGCATTTAACATTGTTCCCAATGGGGAAATCGGGGGCATCGCGTCTGGACCATTTAAGCATTTTTAGGTGCACACGACGCGACCGACCCGATTTTTCACTGTTTTCAATGCATTTCAATGGAAAAATCGGGGGCATTGCGTCGGTCGCGTCGCAGGCCACTCAAATTACCCCCGATGGCCAAGATTTGTGGCCGTGCTAGGAAACAAGTACCGAAAGAAGTAATAATGCCACTGTATAGGTCATTGGTACAACCTCATCTAGAGTACTGTGTTCAGTTCTGGAGGCCATATCTCCAGAAGGATATAAATACATTAGAGAATGTACAAAGAAGGGCAACTAAAATGGTGCCTGGCCTACATCACAAAACGTACCAGGAAAGACTAAAATATCTTAATATGTACAGTTTAGAGCAGTGAAGGGAAAGGGGGGACATGATATAAACATTCAAATATATCAAGGGTTTTAACAAGGTAGAGGTGGGAGACATTCTTCACAGGAAGAGGAACAACAGAACACGAGGACATGCACTGAAACTAGAGGGAGGAAGATTCAGGGGATATTTGAGGAAGAATTACATCACAGAAATAGTAGTAGATAAGTGGAATACCCTCCCATCAGAGGTAGTACAATTTAAACATGCTTGGGATAGGCATATTGATATCCATACAAAAAATAAGGTTCAAATATGGTTTGAGGTAACATGTTTTAAAAAGGGGCAGACTAGATGGGCCAAGTGGCTCTTATCTGCTGTCAAATTCTTTTTTTCGATTGACAGCACCACCATCTCCTTTAGACCCCAAGGGCTGTCTTGGAGTTATTGTTAACTTTTTAGTATTATTATTTTTATCCTTAATTTATATTGTGCACCAAGAGTAAAGAAAGGAATACGCAAAACAGTGACAATTAAAAACAATAGAGGACAAGTGCAGGGTACCATAGCAGCATCAGCAGAGGGCACTGGAATAAGTATCAGTGTGGCAGAAAACTGCAGGATTTGGTGCCATGAAAGATGGTTTATGGAAAAGCGCATGAGGGAAGTGGGCTCTGATCGTGAGAAAGCTTACGTTCTAAAGGGGAGGGGCAAACAGACAGAAAGGGTGATACAGACAAGAAATACAGTGTACCCACTGGCGAAATAGATTCAAACTTACACAATTCTTATAAATTGGTAGTTACAGAAACAGAAGTGTATATCTGAAAAACTCAAAAGAGAAAAAGGACCATAGTGCAACACCGTATGTCACTTAGTGGCTAATTTCATTAACACAGGCCACTCACATATAGGAGGTTAGATCTGCGCATATAAACGGGTCTTTACTTTTCTCCTTCCTCAGGTATTTTCAACCTACAGGGACTTAAAAAAACTGTATAGTGCAAGTATTGTAAGGTAAAACACATATAACAATGTATTCGTGCACTTACAATAAAATCAAAGGTAAAAGCATATCACCCAACTTGGGGTAAAATCTCCCGGATCCCCGTCAGTCCATCTATTCAGGGTACAGTTTCTGTTTTTAATGCATATTGTACATTAATTGTGTGTTATTTGAAAAATTGTGTGTTTAATAAATTTTTATCATCCTGGATCTCTCTCCCAATCAAACAGGCTCTCATTTATTTTTTAAAGCATTTCTGCTCTCATCCTAAATCACTGCACCTTGCTCTCTTTGTCGCCCACTGGGTCTTCTCTATTTGTCTGCACCACCTAGTACAGGGGAGATCAACAAGTCTGAGGCAAAGAGCCTAAAAATACTGTATCTGTAGTCAAGCTAAAGAGCCGATAGCAGTTTGTCTGGTCTCCTCTCCTCGTCCAGTTACCAATCCAGTTTCAGTCTGGTCACCTATCCAAATCCAGTCCACACACCTACTCAATCCAGGTACAGGGCTAGATGCACTAAGCTTCAATAGTGATAAAATGGAGAATGATAAACAACCAACCAATCAGCTCTTAACTACCATGTCACAGAACATGTTTAAAAAATATCAGGCAGGAGCTGATTGGTTGGTTGTTTATCACTCACCATTTTCTGGCAGGAGCTGATTGGTTGGTTGTTTGTCATGCACCATTCAAAGGTTAAATGCGCTGGTGAGCCGAAACGGCCCCTCAGGGGACATGTATGGCTGTCTGGATTCATGAATGCTGCTTCCACGTTTGCCTGTTTGTGGATTACAAGCTGCTATGGCCTGTTGATGACATGAGTAGTCATTGATATTAAACTGCATCTTTAAATTTTTCAATCTGGGAGTGCTGGTCCTATCTGTTGCATTAGCTGATGGTCATTGCAGTTTATTGATTACTATATATATATATATATATATATATATATATATATATATACCCTGCAGTTACCCATTGACCAAGTTTATACTGCCTTTTCTCATTTTCTCTGTGTTTTGTCAGTGTAATATTCTCCCATGCAGTTTGCAGCCAGTAATGACAAGTGCAAGGGGCCCCCCTGTCTAAAGTGCCCCGAGCCCCCCGAAGCCTTAATCTGGCACTGAACAGCACTGTTGCCACAGATGGAATGTTTGGGCTGAGGCTACAACTCTTGTATGATACAGTATGAGCTCTTAGAACTGTGACATTTATTTAAGTACCACTGAAAATTCGAGATTATGCTTTAAGATTTATAAATGAATCATAATAATAATAATTCAAACCATTAGCAATTCATCCAAATTATCCCAGTTTGCTCCCTATTAAAATACTACTAGTATTGTCCCATAATTGTGTCCATTTTCAATAAAGAGCTTTTTATGCAGAAATGCGGCAATCACAACTTGATATAAGATTTATAGGCAATTAGTTGGATTTGTGCGGTTGTATCTTGTATCTAATGGTGGGTGTTATATACATGTTTTATGCATTAAAAATGACTTTCCTGCAGGTTCATTTATTAAAGCAGCTGCTCCAGCAAAAGCAATATGTGATAGCGGAAAACTGCTGTGACATTAAGCTGGCATTATTATGAAGTTCCTCCCTCATCTTCACACTGTATAATTTACCCCACCTCACCTATTGTTACCAATGAGTCACTTACTGTAGTGACAGCATCCGCCTGATCTGTCACATTAATTTAGTAACAACCTTGAAATCTTTTGCCTCATCAAAACCTAGATTCAGTAGTTTCTTACATTAAACAGTATGTAACTTTTCTGATTATTTCTATTTTCTTATAGATTTTGTTACCGATAAATCAATGCATTTTTCTGGTAGCGGCGGCTGGTCTGCGCAGAGCCTGATTAACCAATAGGCTGATTAGGCTGCAGCCTAGGGCACCTTGCGAGTAACACCAGCATAATTTCCCGGGATTTCAACCCTGCTATGGAGCAGGGTTGTTCCCGGGTTTACATGGGGACCTGGCCGGTGTGAATGGGCAGGGCCGGCAACAGAAATCTTGGGGCCCTGTACAATTATATTTCTGGGGCCCCCATCTAATCCCAAATCCACACAACCCTCTTCTGTAAGAGCCTCACTTAACCTTTCGCTGCCCAGATCCTGCTTTCATGTGCAGACTTCTCTCGTTCTCAGACCTGTTGGCCTGGCTCCTGACTGCTGCCTTCTGCTGGCCTGTCACTTTCAAAAAAGAACGCCAAGCACTACAAGCAGGCACAACCTGCGCTATAAAGTACAGGAGCCAGAGAGGCCACAGTGCCAGTGGCGGGTATGGCTGTGCATCTGCGGCCACAGGCCATGTGCACACACAGAGTAGATGACTTTGAGCACCGAACGGCAAGGCACACACACAGTATACAGCAGTGGCACACAGTGTCAGTCAGACTCAGCCACACACAGATGGTGCACAGTAGACGGCCTGGCCCCAAGGGTCACTGACAGGCCAGTGGCCAGGATGGGGCATGGAAGCTCTGGGGCCCTTGAGATTGCTGGGGCCCGTTACACTTGTCCCCCTTGACCCCCCCTGTCACCTGCCCTGTGAATGGGGTAGGGGATACTTACCTGGGTTGCCGGTGCTCGGTGTGCTGTCCGCCCGGGGATCCACACAGGCGGCGAGCACAAATGACGGGACCGGCGGTGGATGAAGATGACGCAGCTCTCCGGCGGCAGTGAGGGCACCAGAGAGCTGCGTCATCTTCATCCGCCGGCTGTCCTGTCATTTGCGCCTATGTGGATCCCTGGTCTGCACGGAGGACCAGCAACTGGGGGTGAGTATTCTACACACCTCCTGCCCGCCTCCACCGCCATCCCGCCGACTGCCCGCCTACACCCCACCTCCTGCCAGCCTCCTCCCCGCCTCCTTCCCGCCCCCCTTCACACACCAGAAAATGCAGGGACTTTTCTGGTGTGAAAGGGGCAAACCCGGGAATGGCCCGGCATGATTCCTGGGCCATATTCCCGGGTGGGTCCCTGCATTTTCTAGTGTGAAAGGGGTATGACAGGCGAGGAATAAAATGAAGGTCTTATTTATTCCATGCTTTTTAGCTATAGCCCCTCCTGATGTACTCTGGGGGTAAAGTTCTTAAGGTGACTGCCAGATGGCTGTGCCAATGTAGCTTACCGATGTAACCATTACTTTATTTACATTGTGCTACAATTCCAGCTGGGCAGCCTAAAGCCAAAGTCACCTTCACATGCCACAAGCATTAGATCCTACATTGTCAGTGGTATAACCTTCGTTACATGCATATAGGCAGTATGAATGGCGAGTCCCTGAGAGCCCATACACGTGTGTTTAGCAGCATTAGAGCTACATGTGTATTAGCCAGGTGTGGTATGGTGGTCCGACTGCCGGTGCTTGCTGCAGGCTTGCTGCGCTGCAGGGTTGGGAGTCTTGCTTCGCTCGCAACAGGTTCTATTCTCCCTCAGTGGTGGTTCTGGACCCCCAGAAGGGAGAATAGCCCCTGTGAGTCGGGATCTCCCCTGTCGGAACACCGGCAGTCGGGATTCCTTCGTCGGTATACTGACCATCAGGATCCCCCGTCATCCGGCACCCGTATTATCCTACGCCACCTGGAATTTTTAGATAGGCCCTGGGTTTGCATAATGTTAGGGTTACTCAGAAGGTGTCACAGGTGATCCGCTGACTCATGACTGGATGACACACGCCTGCAGGAGGCAAGTATTTATACCATATGCCTCATGCCGCATTACCACATGAAAGGGAGCAGCATCTATATTTTCTATAACTGCACATGAATCAGGCCCACTGTGCGTACATTTGTTTTGCACATTTTTTTTAGACCTCTGATAGCTGACATCAAGGGATTATGGGTAAACTCCAAAGGTGTGTAGCAAAATTTGGGAATGAATAAGCTGGTTTGAGCATTTTAAAGTAGTGTTTGATGCAATACTAAGTGTTGCATTTCAATCGGTTGTATGCTTATACTGTATAATGCAATGTGTGATTCACGAAATGACCATGCTGCCTATGCATAAGAACCTATAAATCTCCATTGTATATTTTAATAAATCATTGTTTACATGTTTTCTTTGCAACTAGCTCTTGTGAGGATGAGTCCAATAGTAACCATACCTCTGCTGCCTTTTGACCTTCTATAATACCCAAAGCAAATCTGTGAAAATATACCAAGATAACTCTTTAGACCTGGCTCTATCACTCCAATCAGCGGTGCCAAGAGGGAGGAGAGAGTGGGTAGTAAATGCCTGGGTCCATGCTTGTTGGAGAGGCCCAGAATGATACTTATGTACTGTACCAGCCAGTACCAGTAATCTGACCAATCATATTCCTCAGTGCAGGAGATAAAGCCAGATTCACTAAGCCTTGAAAGGTGATCAAGCGTAGAATCTTATCTTACATATAATAGCCCAGAACTGTCAGTCTGTGAGTGTGTTTATAATGCTGGGCATAGTCTGGGTGGAGTCATACACAGAGAGTGAACCTGGACCAGGGCACCAGAGAACGAGGTATAAGAGCAAGGACACACACAAAGCACTTTTCAGAGGGCGAGCCATACGGACGGTGCGTGATATCAGCACATTGAGGCGTGTCAGGGGTGTAGCGAGGCCGAGCTCCGGCCACCGTAAGATCACAGGGCGCCGGAGCCGTGCATCACAAACTCTGCCGTCCGCTCCCCCGCCAAGCTTGCCCACTTACCTGGCCGCCCAGCTTGCCCATTCCCCCGCCCACTGACTCCTGTGTCCTGACTCCTGCGCCGCCCGGCCGTGACTCACAATATCAACTGTGTGAGCCATGGACGCGCGGCATTTCAAACAAATTCAAGCAATTTCAGTCCCCTTTGGCAAAGAGCAATTTTATTCCCCCTTGGCAACGAGCTATTTTAGTCCCCCTTGGCAACGAGCTATTTTAGTCCCCCTTGGCAACGAGCACTTTTAGTCCCCTTGGCAATATGCAATTTCATCGTGTAATGGACATTATGGTATGTGACATAATGTGTAAGTGGCATCAGAGCTGGATTCATTGGGGGCTCAGTACCCCTAGGCCCCCCTTATTCCAGGGCTCACCTGGGGCTGGCATGTATTTAAAAGTTTTTTTTTTAGCTTAATATTTTGTGCATGGGAGTAGGGTAGTGTTGCAGCTTCACCTATCTGCCAATGTGACAATGATTAATGGTGCTGAGCATCAGGAGTCAAAGCACACTGACTGCACAAGTGTGCAGTGCATTACTGGGAGTTGACTAAGTCCCATGAGACTTTGCACAAGAGGTCAGAGGCTGAGAGGCTTGTGCTGAGCTCTGATTGGTGGAGCTCATTACATCCTTCTCAGGCCCATGGAGGACAGCAGCAGCCTAGTCATGGGAGGGTTTTTATTCAGAGTCAGCTGGTATGGGAACACAAACGATACACCATGACATGGCATTTCAGGACTTTTAAAGTGATGACATTTTATTTACTATGTTTCAGGGGTACAACCGACCCCGTCCCTCCCTGTGTTACCCATTGACCAAGGTTATAATGCCTTTACTCAGTGTTTTGACAGTGTAATATTATCCCATGCAGTTTGTGGCCAGTAATGACAAGTGGGAGGAGGCTCCCTTGTCTATAGTGACCCAGGCCAGCCAAAGGCTTAATCCGGACCTGAGTGGCATTACAGTGTGCAAAATCAAAAATAGAATTGAAGCAAAGGTTTAAAAAGAAAACATGATAAGGTGGGTCAAGTGATGGGGCTGGGGCGGGTCAATGGGTGGGCTGTGGGTTGGTCAAGGGGCGGGCCACTGTTCGGGAATTTCTCAACACGAAGGTGGTAACCCTATTAATACTATTATAATAAAAGTGAGTGAAGGGGACATATATAGTGAACAAATGCCATGTATGTCACAGTCTTTTATAGTACAACTGTTGTTATCAGTGTTGGCTCCTACTTGTTTTTGGTAGAGGGGCTGTTGCTTTCCAAGCCCGGAGAGGAGGAAGCAAAGAGACAGCTGGGTCCCAGGACCTGCGCAATGCATATGGCAGGTGCTGGGATGGGTGCATCTGTACAAGCCAGGTAGGGATGACTGGAAG
Organism: Crinia signifera; assembly: GCF_055691185.1. Taxonomy (NCBI): domain Eukaryota; kingdom Metazoa; phylum Chordata; class Amphibia; order Anura; family Myobatrachidae; genus Crinia; species Crinia signifera. The sequence goes on along the minus strand of NC_139223.1, from coordinate 58,312,938 downwards.
GCTGAGAGCGGCTTCCTACTAGAACCACACTCTCTGCACAGTCCATCTTATCAGTCCCTGTGGGAGGAAACACCTCCCAATAGGACTAAATGCCCTGTCTTTCAATAAGAAGTCACTGCCAGTCAAAGTGTAGCTGGTGTAGTCACAGACTGCAACTGGCTCAGCTGAGCTCACTGAGGTGGCAGATATTACTGGGAGGGGAGGCTGCGGCCTATTAATAAAAAATGATGATTCAAATAAATCAGATCATATTATCAGGAGAGAGGTACTAATGCACAACTTATTTTATCAACATTTTCTTTTGTGAATGCAAACTCCAGGACCAGGCTGCTGTTTTACATACAAAGTTATCTTGTTCATCTGTGATTAATAGTCTTCAAACACTTTAAATGAATGCCTGCAAAAATGACCCAGGATGTGGGTGGGCATTGCATTGGAGCTCTCAAACACAATTTCCATATTATTCACACTGATTAATCACTAGACATTCCTAACACTTAAAAACAGTTAAATATATATATTAAATGCTATTCGATGCCAATTAGGTTCTCAGTTTTTCTGAGAAGAATAATCCACTGTGGTAGATGTACTAAGCCTTGGGAGTGATAAAGTGTAGAGAGATGAAGTACCAATCAATCAGCTCCTAGTTAAGGGATAGCTGTATGAAGGTCTGTTATGGAGGAGAAGTGGTATCAGCGCAGTAATTATTGGTGACTTTTTTCTACAAGGTAGTGCACCGATATGCCGTGCAATGTATGAGCAGTCAGTAGCAATTGCCGTTCCGACACCTGCTGCTATTGGTTTCCACAGCTAGAGGTGACGTTGCCATTCACCACAGCAGGGACAGCACTGTCTGCTCCAGGCTGCATAGGAAATCCCACATTAGTAGCGAGCTCGCACACATGCCCAGTGAGCCGGCATGCTCAGTGATATAGTGTTCTGGCAGTGCAGTAGACTGTGAGTCTAATGTGTATGCTTGAGTCTCTAGGAACATGGCACCTGCGCCTTGTTCCTGGGGACATTTCTACTGAACATTGCCAATCATTGGAAATATGGCCACCACACCATTCTCATGGTGATTTCTTTCTGCAGCTACTTTAGTTAATGTTCTGGCTGATGGGGCATAGTATATGACTCCTGAGGGCAGGGGGAGTATGAAAGTAGCCAACAGAAGGCACAAAGTGTACCCTCATGGGCTTGCTTCGCTCGCCACCTGATTACTAAAGGTAACCAGTGGTGGTGTGAATAGGGTACTTGTTTCCTAGCACGGCCACCATGATTTCTATCGTGGTGGTCGTGTCGGAAAAAATTGTGTCGGTCGCGTCGGGTGCATACCAAAACGCACACGACGCGACCGACGCGATGTACCCGATTTCTCCATAGGCTTCAATGTTAAAATAATTTAACATTGAAGCCTATGGAGAAATCGGGTCCATCGTGTCCATAGGCTTCAATGTTAAATTATTTTAACATTGAAGCCTATGGAGAAATCGGGTCCATTTTGTCCATAGGCTTCAATGTTAAATTATTTTAACATTGAAACTGAGTCCATTTAACATAGTAAAAAATGGTAAAAGGGTCAATATGGGCCATTTCTCATTGGGTATGGCCCCGTCATGTGTGTAAAAAATAATGGCCCCCCATTGTGGCCGCCACCCCCACGATTGACGCAAACCCGAAGCGTGGCGAGCGCAGCGAGCCTGTGAGGGGCGGCGGTGCGCGTCCTCCGACCTTTTCATTCCCCTACTATCCACGCCGGCGTGGAGTTGAGAATGGATTAGTGTGGCGAGCGCAGCGAGCCCCCGAGCCCGAAGCGTGGCGAGCGCAGCGAGCCCTGCGTGGGGACGCTGATACCTTCACAGATCCCTGCGTCCCCTCGCGGGCTTCACAGGTATCAGTGTCCCCTCGCGGGGCTCGCTGCGCACGCCACGCTTCGGGCTCGGTGGCTCGCTGCGCTCGCCACACTAATCTATTCTCAACTCCACGCCGACGTGGATAGTTAATTGTGGGGGTGGCGGCCACAATGGGGGGCCATTATTTTTTACACACATGACGGGGCCATACCCAATGAGAAATGGCCCTTATTCGGCCTTTTCCCATTTTTTCCTATGTTAAATGGACTCAGTTTCAATGTTAAAATAATTGACATTGAAGCCTATGGACAAATCGGGTCCATCGCATAGGCTTCAATGTTAAATATTTTAACATTGAAGCCTATGGAGAAATCGGGGGGCATCGCGTTGGGCGCGCATAGGCTTCAATGTTAAAATAAAATATAAGGCACACGACCGACGCGAAGTACCCGAGTACTGCTTTTTTCAAAGGAAATCTCGGGCATCGTGTGCCTTAAAGTTAAGGCACACGATGCCCGCGATTGTGGCCGTGCTAGGAAAAGTAAAAAGTACCGTGAATAGTCAAATAGGCATTTCACAGACAGGGGTGTAGGCATTTCAAACAGGTGTGGTGTCCACTCCCCACAACTCAGGGGCCTGTGCGCAGTGCACACCTGCAGTCATAGATATGCCTAAACACTGCATGCATCAACATGATGAAATTATTTTAACCCTTTTGTTTGTGTGGTAGGGAAACTTCATTGGGTGGAAATTTTATACTTTTTGAAAGATATCTGCAAATGTAATTTACAATATTTCATAGTCCCTTATAATAGTTTTGTTGTACATTGCTCCTGTGCTGCATATCATTCATGTTTTACATAGAGGAGTCTAAATGGGATGCGGTCAAGATTCCGGCGATCGGAATCCCGGCTGTCGAAATACCGGTGCTGGGATCCCAACTGCCACAATCCTGAGATATTCTCCCTCTGTGGGTGTCCATGACACCCATAGAGAGAGAGAATAAATTAGTGTGCTGTAGTGAGGCACCGGCGAGCGCAGCGGGCCCTCAAGGGGCGGCTTTGCGCTCGTCCCCCCTGTTAGGATTGTGGAGGTCGGGACCCATCTAAATAATATCAGGTTTTTAACTGTACATCTTCGCATCTCATTAAAATACCCTTAATGTCCATTTATCCTGTCACGTGCAGAGCACACACACATGTGATGTACTTGTCTGGCAATCAGAGGGTCAAAACTAATACAACAGTTCCTCCACGTATAGAATTCTACAGTAACAATAATGTTTGTAAATAACACATTTCCTCTTGCATGTGCAAAACTCTCTGTGGATTTGCACCGTTATAATATTCACCGCAGTTTCATGGCTGGCATTACTTGTACAGTATGTGATACTGATATTTCTGAGCTATTAAAGAAAGGACGAGTACAGTAAGCTTAATTTCTTACTATGATGTTTATATAATTATTATATCATCATGCTACAATATTATACAGAGTAATTAAACCTGAGCAATAACAGATGAACACAGCCTTTTCAAGACACGCAGAGCCTTTTGAAACTGCACATAGCATAGTGTGTACTTGCTTTAAGCTATTGAGTACTTGGGAAACAACTGTGCTCCTTGGAAAGATAATGTCATTGAAAGATCAAAGTTAACAGACCACACTTGTGAATGACGTGCAATGCCTTTGTTGAAATAATCTCAAATATACCAATCACTTCAATCTATATGTACTAAGTCTTGGAGAGTGATAAAGTGCGTACCTCCCAACTTTCCCAATTTTCTCATGACGTCCAATTTTTTAGGGACTGTCCCGCGTCCCTCCTGGGGCCGGCAGTCTCCAGCGGTGGGTGCGCAGTTAGGAGTCCGCCCTGCTTCCCACTGCACTGCTGACCACAGCAGCGTTGAAACAGATGGAACATGTCCAGCAGCCCTCAAAGAATGGCCACGCTCCCGTGCCTGGCTGGGAACTACTAAAAGTTGGGAGGTATGATAAAGTACCAACCAATCAGTTCTTAGCTGCCATTTGTCAAACAAAGCAGTTAGGAGCTGCTGACGGAACCCTAAAGTGCTAGCCAATATCAGCTCCTGTTAAGTTGCAGGCTGTCAGTGGCAGATCCATTGCCCCCTGCAGACCTTGCAGTTGCTTGAAGGTGCTAGGTGGCTTGTGGGCAGTGAGGATCTGCCTGGACCTGCAGATACTTTGCTGCAGGTCCTTTGCACAATGGGCACTGCCTTAGAGGAGACAGCAGCCATTTTGGGAGAGACATTTGTATTTGGGCAGATTTATTATTAAATAGCACACACATGTCACCACTCACAACTAAACGGCCCCTGGGTGTAGTTTTAATATAGAAATCCATGATTCATATAATTTGGTGGTTACAAATGGCATAAGGGCCTTCAGAACCCCTTGTGCTAACTGTACATGTAACAATGACAGTGTATAAAACCTTTTGGAGTGGTGTGTCTCATCCCCAAAGCCTGAATACGTTGTACTCACATGTACCCCTGGCTAAGAACCCATGATCTAGATAGCACTCTACTAAGGGGGGTTTGCCAAACACAGTGTACAGTACTTTGTGAATGAGGTTTATATCTAATCCATTCTCAGTACAGTATGAAGTTGAACACTAACATCCTGTGGAAAGTACAAACTAGATGAAAACTGTTTCAGATCAAGCAATATTTTGCAGCCATCTAAAAAGAACACAGAGGATCTAAAATAAATATTAGGCAGGGATACATTTGGACAATTTGACAAAAGAGGATTAGTATAAAACCTAGTGCTGTTCTCTAAGCAGCTAATCTTTTAATAGTTTATTCCATTTACCTGGCATTGAGAGAACAGCTTACCTTCCTATAATACAGTCATTTTGTATTATTATTTTTCTTTCACAATATCGTAATTAAGCTGATTATTCTCCCAGGATAGGAGCTCATTTAGCCTTTTTTGAATATTGTAATGTTTGCAAAATTTTTACTATATACACTGGGATTTAGAGTTGGGCGTACAACATCTGTATTCTACAGTATTGCTTAAAATACACAATTCTGTATTGGACATGCACACTAAATTAGAGATGAGCGCCGGTGACAAAGATTTGGATTTGTCGCCGGGATTTGGATTTGGCTTTGTCAAACAGCGGAGAAAACCTATGGATTTGGATTTTTTTTTCAAAAATGGTAAAAAAAACCCTCCCAAATCACATAATTTTTGCATTTTTTTTGTCCCTAGAGTAATATTGACCTCAATAACGTTAATTTTCAGCCCTTTCCAGACAATTTTGACCACTTTACAGCTCAAAATGTTGGTTTCATTCAATTTAGGCCAAGGTCTGCAGCAAGCTGGCTGGTTATTAACATACTGAACTTCTGACAGTATCAGTATGGTGTATTGGGGTGCAGTACACAGACACAATAAAGAAGAGCAAAATTACACAATGAAAAAAAAAAAAAAAAAAAAAGCTGACAGCCTGCCTGTGTACTGCACCCCAATGCACTGACTGACAGCCTGCCTAAAACAAGACCAGTACAATATAAGTATATAACCCAGCACAAACCCCTCTGCACAGCACAAACCCCTCTGCACTGCACATACCCCTCTGCAGTCTTCAATGCACAAACCCCTCTGCACTGTGCAACATAAGTAACCCCTCTGCACTGCACAAACCCTCCTGCACAGCACAAACCCCTCTGCATTGCATAAACCCCTCTGCACTGCACTGCACCCCTCTGCACAGCACAAAACCCTCTGCACTGCACTGAACAGTGCACCTGCACTGCACCCCTCTGCACAACACCCCTCTGCAAGCACAGCACCCCTCTGCACAATGCCTAGACCCCTGAACTGCAGAGCTGTGCGCAGCTTGTGGAAGCGTGACTGTGAAATGGTGTTGAATTCTCAGGATGCCGAGCCTTTATAGACTCGGCATCTCATGAGAATCTGACGCCAGATGGCCACGTTCGGCAACGCTCAAGTTTCCGAACAAAGACGGAAACCGGGGAATCCGGACCGCTCATCTCTACACTAAATACACTTATGCATATACCCGAATGCAGATTTCAGTAATTTTACACATGCAACTCCTTATGATCGTAGAAAAGGCCCCCATACTCTAGTCTGGCTTGTCCTAAGGACAAGTCAGACCAAATTGCCCTTAAGCTCCCCGGGATGCTCACTTGCGATTTGGCAGGTGATTTTTACATGTGATAAATCCCACTTTGTCCCCAGTACTGCCCAGACCCCACCACTTCCTGGACACTGCCACTGCCCGGCACTCACCGTTGCCCACCGCTGTCCACCCTGCACATAGGTGTGTGCCAGCAGTGCTTCACCACTGGCACACACCTACAGATCGGATCCAATACATTGTGGGTGCTAAAAAGCATCCGCGATGTGCCACTGATGTAATGGATTGAACCTGCAGCAGGTTCATTCTGTAGAGTACGGGACCGTGCATTGGGTCAGATGGAATGTCACGCACATTCAATTTTGGCCGATTTCTCTGCCCAATCTTTCGGAATCAGGTGAAATTGGTCCAAATTTTACTAGCCTTAAGGGAGTATCCAAGTACAGTTAGGGTCAATTTATATATGTAATATATTGATACTTTTCAATTGAGGGTGTTGGAGGACTAAACTCATGGGTGATGGTGACGATAAGCAGGGGCTAAGACCACAATAGTTAAAAAATTAGCAAAAATGTTTAAAATTTTTTAAATCAATTTAATCTATTTTAATTTTTTTGTGGCCTTACCCTTCATACTCAGAGAAATGTGACGGTCCATCATTAGCCTTCTCTGACCACCGGTACAGCAGCTTGCTCTACAATCCCTCCATACCCAGAAGCTGGAGTTCCCTTTAAACTGGCCATTGGTGCAAAAATGACAGTGTAAATTAACTGGCCAATCAATATCCAATTGGGAGCCAGTTTACAGTCACATGCTACTGTCAGCCTATCCTCATACAGCCAGGGGTATAAAGTAAGCTCACAGAGCACTTTCCATTTGCCAGTGGTTTGCTGTTTCCTTTGCTGCAGCAGCTGCTTACTTCTCTTCAGTTGTACGCATTCAGAGACACGCATGGTGTTATTCATCCAAGCGTTTCCTATTTGTGCTGGTCTCATCCCAGTATCTGAACCTGTGTATACTGTCTAGCTGGTACAGCTCGGCACCCAGTACTAAACCTATGCATCCTGTTTAGTTGGTATTGCTCCACATCCCATCATCTGAACCTGTGTATCCTACATAGCTGGTACTGCTCCGCATTCCAGCATCTGCACCCATGTATCCTGTGCAACTGCTCCTCGTCCTAGCATCTAAACCTGTGTATAGGAGAGGCACAAAAGCTAGGAGCCTTGATGTAGTGTTTACTCATATGAACTAGGTGAACAAACAGGACAGATCAGAAACTGAAGTACTTAGATGCAAGGATGACATCTGTAGAATACTGGCTCTGCATTGCACCCTGCCATCTAGTATTGCATATCAGGGGATGCTCTGCTTTCCTTGCATCTACTGTAAGTACTTCAGTTCCTGAACTGTCCTGTTTGTTCACCTAGTTCATATGAGTACAAACTACATTAAGGCTCCTAGCTTTTGTCCCACTCCTCTCGACTCCTGCTCTATCAAACCAACATGTCTGTGTATACTTCTACCAGCAAATATTCACTGGCTCGTGGTGTATGCTCTGCTCCATGCTGACAGACAAAACACTGTCACACTGCCCTATGGTGATAAAGGTGACTTGCAACCCCAGGATACATGCAGAGTCATGGTTTGGACTGAGTATAACCAGCAATGAGTCCTAGGGTAGGCTGTGTAATATAGGACACAATATCAACAGAACAGCTAGAATGAACAAGCCCTCTTAATAAGGAGAGTCACTGCAGCTGAACAGCCTAACACACAAGGAAGAGTGCTAATGGCCTAATTATGTAACAGGTGACAATGCACACAGAACACATACAAGAGACAGTCTGCAGTTACACAGACCCGCCAGAGGTGACAGAAGCCCCTCACACTGAAAAAGGTGCTGGAAGCACCGCACGCCGGGCCAGTAGAGAGAGAGAGAGAGAGAGAGAGAGAGAGAGAGAGGCAGGCAGGAGATATAGAGAAGAAGGAGGTTTAAAAGTCACATTAGGGCGACATTGCAGGGAGGTTGCGGTAATTATTTCCAACTTCCATTACAATTATATCTAAGGAGTATTTATTAAATAGAATACAATATGAATTAAGACAATCAATAAATTTTTTTTTTATAATAGGTTAATGGAATAAAAAAATAAGAAAGATCATGGAGTGCACCTTGTGTGCATGAAGTGACATAAGTTTTATGACCTATGCATGAAATGTATTCCAGAAGCCCTCGGCAACAAGGGATGGGGTGTTTTGTTTTTCTGAAGGTCGGATTGGTTGTTATGTATCAAGCTGTTATTGGTTAGGAATTGTTATGGGTGTGGTTAAGGTTAGGATTAGGGGAGATTCTAGAATATTCTGCCTCTTTGATTTCAAACGTTGGACTGATAAGTACTGTGTTGAATCAGAGACCATATATCACTGTTTTTCACCATCTTTATCTATATCTATCCTTTATTTCTTTTATTCTTATTGCCATTCTGGTAATTTACCTCACCTACTCTATCTTTCTGTCATCTCCTTTATAGCTTTCTATCTTTCCTTGTTTTTACTTGCTCTGTGTTGAAATGTCTGCCAGGCCAAGGAGGGATGCTGGTGTCCCTGCTCGCTTCCTTCAGGGAGCAGGGGTGCCATCTACCTCAAGTGCGAGAGGGCGGGCAAGGGCTAGGGAGCAAGCAGGGCCTGGTCCTGCTTCTGTCCCTTCCCGAGTGCGCACCCGCCCGCCTGGCAGAGATGCGGTGAGAGGCCTGTCAGGCTCTCCTGCACCGCTTGCTAGGCTGCGTTCACCCGCGGCTGATGCTCAGTCAGCGCGCGGGCGGCGGGAGGCAGGCCCCGAGGCAGACTTTATGTCTGCTGACGGGCAGGTTATAATGGCGCCCACGGTTGCGGCGCGATCAACTCGCGGGCGCCGTGGGAGGAGGGAGTCGCCCGCGGCTGATGCCCAGTCAGCTCGCGGGCGTCGCTCTGTGTCACAGCAGCCCGCGGCTGCTACAGCTCGCGGGCGGCCGGTGAATGTGGGAGCGCCGGCTGCTGGAAGAGGCCGCGCGCAGACGGCGGAAGGATCCAGACGCCGGTCAGTAATGGCGCCCGCGGTTGAGAGACCTGCTCGCGGGCGCCGTGTTAGTAGTGGGACGCCCGCGGCTGGCGCTCAGCCAGCTCGCGGGTGTCGTACAGGAGCGCGGCAGCCTGCGGCTAGTGCTGCTCGCGGGCTGCGCGATAGTTATGTAACGGGTCAGGGGTCAGTGGCAGTGACTGGCTCTGGGCAGCAGCAGCGAGGGATTCGCGCTGCCAGGGGGGTTAACCCCAATATTACAGTAGGCAGCACAGGGCGTCAGGGACAGCCCAGGCGCCCTGCTTCAGCTAGGGGGGGTAGGCCTGCGCATGGCAGAGGCCGCTCAGGGCTGCCCCCTAGTGGTGCTTTAGTAGATGCTGGGGAGAGGGACATAACTCCCCAGCATTATGAAGAGGATTTGTATTATGCTCCGGTTGCAACCAATGCCAGGGCAAGGAGGAGGAACAGGAGGGCACTGAATTTTGACGTGCCTGCCGAGGGTTCAGGGGATGGAGGTTCATCCTCTGGGTCCTTGGAGGAGCAGAATGTTGTGGCATTGGTTCCGACCGGAGGCAGGGGTAATCGCTATGGGTCCCACCGTTCTTATGCCGAGGTGGTGCGGGAGGGGGTTGCCCCCTCTGGGAACACGGATTCGGTATCCGCGATCTGTGCAGCAGTGGTATCCGCCATAGTGCCCTTGTTAACCACCGGTCCAGGTGGTCAGGGTGCTGGTGGTCAGCGTCCAGTAGACGCTGCAGCACTGACACAGGCCATGGTGCCGGCCCTTTCCTCTGCCCTGGGTGCCACCAGCAATGTGTCGGCAGGACCTGCTGTTGACTTGATTGATGAGACAAATGTCCATTTTGTGCCCGCAGTAGCAGGCACTTCGGGAGTCATGGATCAAGCAGCAAGGGGACGTCGACGAGGTGATGGCAGCAGGTCTGGAGGATCGTCACATTCTGATGGTGAGCTACCATCCGACCCCGATTGGGTTAACTCAGGCGGGTCGGGGACAGGTAACACTGGCTCTGAGGGAACTAGCTCATCAGGAGGGGGGAGACACAAAAAGGGTAAGCGTGGCAAGCGGTCAGGTAGGAAGCGCGGTCGCAGGCACTCGGACAGTTCGCTGGCCTCCACTTCTTCGGAGTCACCCTCCTCGTCGGATGACGGGGTGAGGAGATCCAAGAAGAAGAGGAGACGTACGAGGCGATCTCCGAGTGAGGATTCAATAGTCACGGTTGAATCCGATTCCGTCCAGTGCGCAAACACCGCAGTAATGCGTGGGTTGCGTCCACGGATGCGGGACAGGATTAGGAAGGGCAAATATGTTAACATATTTGCCCTTACTAGCAAAAGTCAGAAGGCGCTGATTGCGGCGAGAAAGAAGGGCACTGACAGTGAGGAGGCGCTTATGACTTATAATAACTGGGTGCGAGGAATGCTGGTCTTCGCAGCTTGTTATATGGAGTCTAGGCCGGATGAGTATATGAGTTTGATACGGTATCAGTATTTGATTCATAACCTATACACATCATACCGCGGCTATGGATGGCGCACGTATGATGAAGAATTCCGGCGTAAGCAGCATGGGAAAGATATTTGTGACTTTGGCAGAAAAGACATTGAGCTTTATGTTGAGGTCACAAATTCGGCCGTGCCAATGGGTGAGGCTTCCTCAAAACCTTGGAATAGGAAGCAAGGGGGCCAAGTGGCAGGGGGCAGTGCAAAAAGAGTAGGTCATGGGAAATGCTTCGCCTACAATAACAATGTTTGTAACCTGGGTCAGAAGTGCCGTTTTCGGCACTCCTGTATCAGGTGTGGAGGCGGTCATCCCATTAAAGACTGTAGCAAACCATCGCAGGGACAGGGTGGAGCTTCCGGCAGCAGGCAAATCCGCGGTCCAGCGGAGCCAAATCATGCTTAGAGCTCCATCTCCGGTCCGGCTGCAGGCCATGTTGCCGTGGTTGGAGAGGTACCCCTTTAGAGAGGAGGCAGAATTCATTAAAAATGGATTCTCAGAGGGGTTCGCCTTGCCAATCTCGGGTAACATTAATCAAGGGTCTGTGAAGAATTTGCGTTCGGCATATCAGTTTCCTTTAATTGTTAAGGAAAAGGTTAGTGCCGAGGTGAATTTAGGCCGGATGGTTGGTCCTTTTGAAGAGCCTCCTATTCAGGGCATGATCCTTTCCCCAGTAGGAGTAGTCCCCAAAAAGGTGGAGGGCAAATTTAGGCTGATTCAGCATCTATCCAGCCCAAGGGGTGCATCAGTTAATGATGCCATCCCTGAGGAATTGTGTAGGGTGGTGTATCAATCTTTTGATGAGGCCATTGCATTAGTGAGGTCATTTGAAAAAGGGGCTTTGCTTTGCAAAATAGATGTTGAATCAGCGTTCAGGTTATTGCCTCTGCACCCATCAGCTTTTAAATTCATGGGTTTTAAAATAGAGGACGGGTATTATTTCGATAGATGCCTTCCCATGGGGTGTTCCATTTCCTGCGCTTATTTCGACCGATTCAGCACCTTTTTGCAATGGTGTTTGCATGAGGTTTCTGGAGAGTCCGGAATAGCGCATTACCTAGATGATTTTCTGCTAGTTGGGCCACCAAACTCTGATAGATGTTTGGCCCTATTAGAGTATACCCAGACACTTTTTAAGTCGTTTGGAGTACCAATAGCGGAGGATAAAACCGAGGGCCCAACTACAGTATTAACCTTTTTAGGGATCGAAGTGGACACAGTACAGGGACAATGTAGGCTCCCAAGAGACAAGATTAACCGGTTACATGAGGAAATCTTGTTTGGCCTCGCAGCAGGTAAACTGACGCTTAAACAGGCTCAATCATTATTGGGTGTGTTTAACTTTGCTTGCCGGGTAATACCCATGGGGAGGATTTTCATGCGAAAATTAGAAAGGGCTACCGTGGGGATAAGGAGGCCTCATCATTTCATTAGGCTCACAAGCGAAATACGACGTGACCTGGTTATTTGGGATGCCTTTTTGTCTCAATTTAATGGGGTTTGCATATGGCAGGAGGCACCTATTTCTAATTCTATTCTGGAGCTATATACCGATGCAGCGGGCGCCACTGGTTTTGGCGCTTTCTTTGCCGGTAGGTGGTGTTCAGAATCCTGGCCTGCTAGCTGGGTAGAGAAAGGATTCACGAGGAACATGCTTCTATTAGAAGTATTTCCCATTATGGTCGCCCTTGAGCTGTGGCATGAGGTCTTAAAAAATAAGGAAGTGGTTTTTTGGTGTGACAACCTAGGGGTTGTTTACGCTATCAACAGACAAAAATCTACTTCCTTAGAGGTTCTCAGGGTTATCGGGCAAATTGTGCTGACGTGTCTGGTCAGCAACATAACGTTGAGAGCCAGACATGTCCCCGGGGTACATAATGAAATAGCCGATGCCCTTTCGCGTTTTGAATGGCAGCGTTTTAGACGTCTGGCACCAAATGCACGTTTAACGGGTGACATTTGCCCTTTTTATGTATGGCAGGTAATACACCCGGAATGGAGGGGCTAGCACATAGCTCTTTGGCGCCGGCTACGTTTGCCGCATATTTGTCGGCTTGGCAGACTTGGAGCCAATTCCTATTGGAAAGGGGCAACAGAGGTAAGACTTTAAAATCATTAATTCTTGCCTTTGCGTGGCGTTTCTATGTAGCCGGGAAATCTCGTGGCGCAGTGAGTAAGGCCTTAGCAGGCATTTCTTACTTTCTGCGTTTGAAAGGGAAAAGGGACATTACAAAGTCCTTTTTCCTGCAGAGAATGCTCAAGGGCTGGGCGAGATTACAACCGCCCATTCCCGACAGGCGGCGGCCGATTGACGGCCGTCTGTTGGGTAAGCTGGTACGCGCCTTGAAAGCAGTTTGCTCCTCTCTGTATGAGGCCAAACTGTTCGCCATGGCTTTCGTTATGGCCTTCCATGGGGCGTTCAGGGTAGGTGAGCTGGTGGCACCATCTCGGTCATCGGCTTCACCTATGCTGACAAACCATGTCGTCGTTGCCCCCGACGGGTTATGGTGCAGGGTACAACGGTCCAAGACCGATGTAGTTGGCAGGGGGCGTTGGGTACGAATGGGGTCCTGTCCGGATCGGCGGATTTGTCCGTTGGCTGTGGCAGGGGCTTATTCGTCCTTGCGTCCTGACGTGCCGGGGGGATGGCTTATTCATATTGATGGGTCTCCCCTGACTCGTTATCAGTTTAATGCGGTTTTGAAACGGGGTATTCTGCACCTGGGTCTCTCACCGGAGATGTATGGGACACACTCTTTTCGCATCGGCGCCGCTTCGGCTGCCGCTGCGGCGGGTTGGTCTGATAGATCTATTCGGGCACTGGGTAGATGGAGGTCTGGTGCGTTTCGGCGTTACATCAGACCTTGATCTGGCAGTGCGCCCCCTTTGAGGATTAGCCGCTCGCTCAAACACGCTTTAGTGTTTGGGGGGCCTTGAGGAATTTTTTATTGCCACCGGTTTTAATTACGGCTTCTGCCGGCTGGTGGGTGTGTTTTTTGCCTCAAGTCAAATTGGGGCGACCCAAATCCCCCCCCCACCCCCCCCCCCCCAGCCCAATGTTAGGGTTTAAACAAAGCCCAATGTCAGGTTATACTCTATTTTAAATTAATCTAATTCAAAAAATCATACTAATTTTTCTAAATATTCTTTTTCAGGCATGAGGATTGACCCGCAATGTATCTGGTTGTTGGGTCATTCCTTTGTTTACTGGTTATCAGTTTCCCCAAATGTTCTGGATTACTCTCAGTATCCAGAACTGAATCTGTTCAGATGGGTAGGGCACCGTGGGTTGCGGTTTTCGCAATTTAGGCAGACATTCGAAGAGGCAGTGGATAGGTTTGGTTTTCCATTATTTTTAATTGTGCACTTAGGGGGTAATGATTTAACGTCCAGAACCTGTCTGGAGGTTAGATTTGAAATCAGGAACGAGTTAGTAGATATTTTGCAGCGTTTCCCCTTTTGCAGAGTTTTTTGGTCAAACATTATACCAAGGCAGAATTGGAGGGGTGCTCTTAATCCTGGTGCAATTGACCTGGTTAGGCGGAGGGTGAACTCAGTAGTGGGTCGAGCTGTCTGTCAGCATGGCGGATACTCGATTCCGCATGCGGGTATCACCTTCCGCGATCAGAGATTGTACAGGAGCGACGGAGTACACCTTTCAGAAGAGGGTATGGCCTTGTTCCTTAGGGATATTGTAGAGAGTTTGAGGGGTATGTAGTTTAGTCTATGGTGGCGGTGCCGGATCGGGAGATCTCGGCAGGTGGCCGGTCTCAGAACGGTGGCTAGGTTAATTTGTACATTAACACCTTTTGAGATTTATTTCCCTTGAGGGGCAACTCCTTTGGAGAAAGTGACGTTAGCATGGCAACAGTTTTTCCTTCAGGGGCATCACCGATCCAGGTGGGCCCCTTATGTCGCTTTAGTTGAGTTGTGACCTGATGGGGAATATTTAGATCGTTCAGGTAGGTGGCCTGAACTTTATTTTAAGGACAGGGATGTGGCAGGAGGCCTGTTCTTGTTCTTTTGGGCAGTCGGCCCAAGAAATCTTTATTTAAAGCTGTTCTGACCTCGCCACCATAGATAGTTAAATTTAAATATTAAATTTAAATATTATAATTAGATCAAATAGGCCGCCCTCTTTCAGAAAAATAAAAAGACGACCCCATTCACCACATTTCAGTTGTCCGAGTCGTTATTTTAGATAAGATGATTTGAATGGTGCATGAATGCAGTGGGTCATGAAAGACTTAAGATCATGGAGTGCACCTTGTGTGCATGAAGTGACATAAGTTTTATGACCTATGCATGAAATGTATTCCAGAAGCCCTCGGCAACAAGGGATGGGGTGTTTTGTTTTTCTGAAGGTCGGATTGGTTGTTATGTATCAAGCTGTTATTGGTTAGGAATTGTTATGGGTGTGGTTAAGGTTAGGATTAGGGGAGATTCTAGAATATTCTGCCTCTTTGATTTCAAACGTTGCCCGTCCGCCCTAAATGGTAGGTAGTAGTTCAGTTCATTTTATTTGTCGTCTTTTATTGAGAGGCCGGTCTCAGAACGGTGGCTAGGTTAATTTGTACATTAACACCTTTTGAGATTTATTTCCCTTGAGGGGCAACTCCTTTGGAGAAAGTGACTTTAGCATGGCAACAGTTTTTCCTTCAGGGGCATCACCGATCCAGGTGGGCCCCTTATGTCGCTTTAGTTGAGTTGTGACCTGATGGGGAATATTTAGATCGTTCAGGTAGGTGGCCTGAACTTTATTTTAAGGACAGGGATGTGGCAGGAGGCCTGTTCTTGTTCTTTTGGGCAGTCGGCCCAAGAAATCTTTATTTAAAGCTGTTCTGACCTCGCCACCATAGATAGTTAAATTTAAATATTAAATTTAAATATTATAATTAGATCAAATAGGCCGCCCTCTTTCAGAAAAATAAAAAGACGACCCCATTCACCACATTTCAGTTGTCCGAGTCGTTATTTTAGATAAGATGATTTGAATGGTGCATGAATGCAGTGGGTCATGAAAGACTTAATGTAAAATTGTTAATGTGATATAAATAGATAAGACATATAAATCAAATTAATAAAGAGAGATGTTCACATTCTGTAGTAATCTGTGTAGGAGTATTTCAATGAGAATATTCAACTGTCTTATTAATGTATTCTACTTTTTTATTCCATTGATCTTTCCTAACATATTGTAACTTAATAACTCTGTATTTATTATTTTCCATTATCATCACCTTCCTTCATCTAATATTCTTACTAATGCTCACAGATTTATTATATGTGCTATTCTTATTAACCTCTGTGTTGTTCGTGCTTCTTACTCTGAATCTTATACTTATTTGACAATACTTGTTTCTGGTGTTTAATCAGTCAGTATGGAACATAAAAGTACAATAAGCTCAACATTCAAAGCTGTTTATTTGGCCACAATTGTTTAAGATCTGAATGACTTGATCATTGTGGAGCAAATGATGTTAGATTAGTTATCGGGAATGGTATCTGTGTAGGAGTAGTTCAAGGAGAATATTCTAATTGTACATGTATTTATATTTTCTATTATTATTCTTTCATAACCAAACTTTAATGCTCCATTATCTTCCTTCATGTTTTAATCTTATTAATACTCACCAATGTATTATATAGAAAGTGCTATAATTATTAGCCCCAGTGTTGTCTAACTGATATTTAATAGAATTCTTTCATTAACTACATGTTTCTGGTATTTAATAAATTAGTATAGACCATAGAAACGAACTCAATACCCACAGGTGATATTTTTACACACAATTATATAAATCCTTAATTATTGGATCACTGAGAAACTGCTGATATCGGAATAGGTAGGATAATGTGAACAAATTTATTTGATTGGTTTCAGAATTTTCTTAGGGTGGAGGTGTATGATACCTTCTGAAAAGGACAATTGGCGAGGTTGTCCATCTCAAACCAATGAGCATCAAACCATCATTTATCAAGTACTTGCTATAAAATGACAATTAGAAGCTTATTGGCTGATACACATGCATAGAAGGATCAATATATTTCCACTGTAGGGTTCATTGGCATTGGGGGAAGGGGATTACTAATCCGGACCTGCACATCTCTGTCTGAAATGGTGGCAAAATCTAGTGCATATGCTCCATCTTCTGAAATATAACTGGGAAGATGGCACCGGCTGAGGAGGAGCTACCCGCTTCCCAGATCAAACAAGCTAAGGTGCCTCCCCCACTCGATCTGAACAAAGTGGCCCTACACATTTTTTTATGCATTTTTTCTAGGGAATATGGACATGTCTCTTATTAAGGACAAACACCCCGTATGTTCCCAGGGCCCGATGCTGCAGTCTTTACAGCCCTGTTAGTATTATGCTTTATAAAAATGTCAAGGTACTTCCTCATCTTTGCGGCCACCGCTTACGCTACAGAACTTACATACTTATCATCCCCTTGCGGGCTCGCTTGGTGGCTCACTCGCCACAACTTTACTAAAGGTAATAGATAGTCGCATGGACATAGGAGGGTGACATGGCTGCCCCCCACATCCTCTACACATTCTGCTGAAAATCCTTAAGAAGTGGTTAAGTAGCGGCTAACATACTTCGCGTAGATGATAAAGAACCAATGTCGGTACTTATGTATTATCTGGGCTCCCATGTTAAATGCACCCCATTTTTTCATACCCCTACTATCCAACTACGCATGGAGTTGATTTTATATAGTGTGGCGAGCGCAGTGAGCCACCGTGCCCGAAGCGTGGCGAGCGCAGCGAGCCCTGCGAGGGGACGCTGTCTCATAAGAAAAACGGGAGCCCAGATATTACATAAGTACCCCAATGTACCCCAAAAGTTGATGAGATAAAATAAAAATAATTTGTTCCTTAATATTCATGCTTCGTTTGCTACATCCAACCACATTTGAAGGTAAATTATATACACTGGATAAAAAAAGCTTCAGATTTACAATTGAAAACTGTATATTTAAAAATCAAATTATAGAAATCATACGGATTTTGGAAATTGGAAGCTAAGCTTCAATAACTATCTTACCAAGGATTTATATAATACATTTGTTTAATTGTGTAAAGTATAAAAGTTTGGATTGAGCTGATTTTGTCAGATGGTTTCTACTTCAGTTTAATGAGAAAATACTCTACATGTTTTATCCCACGCTGTTTCTAATGACTAATCTGATTTAATACATTCTACACTCTGTAGGTATCTTAAAAAAAAGTGGAATGTAAAAATAAAATGCATTATGTACAGAAATAATAATAAATAATTCAGACATGATGTAAGAGTTTAAATATAAATAGAATTCTGTTTTTTTTTTTAAGACAATGAATTGTCAGAAGAAAGAATGAATTATAATTAATATACTTTAACATTTTGTAGACAGGGTTTACAATAATAAATTATTTATAAGGAAAAAAGTCACATATGACAAATTAAAATGATGGTATTCGTTAAACAAAATAATAAATGTTTCACAAAGAAACCCCAACAATATTATTTACATCCCAACCTTGGTGATCAGTGGAGCCTTCATCTTGCGTTGGAGTGTGAAGGAGGCAGAGCCTATAGGAAAAGGGGGTGGAGCTTTACAGCAGCGCTATTCACATCACTGTGGGGATGTGCCAAGCATCTCTTCAAGATGCTGGGTAACCCCAAGCTCTCCATATACTGATTTTAACACATTCCAAAGCAGTGCTGGACTAAAAATAGAACCTGACATTTAAAAAAATATAGGCCTATTTCGGTGTTAGCATCTGGCGCCTGGCCAGAGGTTTTTATATAATGGGTGCAAAGTGCACAAAACTGCACCCATTTTTCTAATACTTACCCTTTGGAGCCCGGCGGAGGCAGGAGCGCTGCCGAGATCCCAGAAAAAATTGTGTGGTGGCCATTTTTCCGCAATTTGCGCATGTGCAGTGGAGTCTGAGAGTGTTATTGCTCAGACTCCACTGCTCAGAGCTACTGTGAAAATCGCTGGAAAAATGTCCACCATTTTTCCAGAGCTTTGTGCATGCGCAGTAGGGTCCGAGCACTTTATTCCTCAGACCCTACTGTTTCCTGCAGAGAGGAGGGGTCCTGCCGGAGGAAGCTTCACATGGGCCTCCTCCTCTCTTAAGACGCCCCTGCGCCTGGCATAGACATCTCTATTCCTTTCTCCTCCTACTTCTTAGTCTATTCTCTGACAAATATAACTAATATTAGAACAACATATAATTGTACATCATTCTCTGTAATAAACACACAATTATTGGTGTAGGTCACACAAAAAGGAAAGGAAATGTGGTTGTAGAGGATTAGATAGTGTAGAGGATTATTTAGTGTTCATTATAGTATTTGTTTATGGCAGGGGTGCTGATCATAGATGAAGGCACATATGTGCACACCAAGCAGAGCTGTAACTACACATTTTGGTGCCCTGTGAACATAAAGAGATTTAGCACCTTACTTCATCATTTAAGTAGGAAGAGCACAGAAAAAAGGTGTGACCTCACTGAGAAGGGGGTGTGACCACACAATAGTGCCCCCAATTTAAATTAAGGCAAACAGTAGTGTAACTTACTTACTGTATGTAATATAACACACTAGTGTTACTTATACACATTACATCACACAGCAGTGCTCCTTATTTAAGTTATGGCACAAAGTAATTCCCTTATTCACATTAGGCCACACCATAGAGCCTATTCACGTAATTGTAAATAGTAGAGCTCATTCATTTTACTGCACAGTAGAGCTGATTCACATTACACCACAGAGTAGACCCCATTTATATTATGCCACAGAGTAGAGCCCATTCATATTATGCCACAAAGTCGGTTCATGTTACACCACACAGAGCCCAATCACATTAGACCCAACAGAGCCCATTCACATTATGCCACACAGTAGTACCCCTTATACAAATGAGGCCACACAGTAGTAGTGACCCTTATACACTGTGCTACAAAGTAATAACCCTTACACATTTGCTACACACAATAACACCTTTTATCAAACACATTGTGTCACACAGTAATGCCCCTTATAACATATTTAGCCACATAGGCATGTCATTCACAGATTATGCCATGTAGTAGTAGTGGCCCTTTATCTCACAGTAATGCCCCTTACACATTATACCATACACAGTAATGCCCTTGCACATTATGCCAATCACAGTAATATCCCTTTTAACATTATGCCACACAGTAATGCCCTTATATGCCAGTAATAACATTAGGACACACAGCATTGCTTCTTATAACATTATGCCACATATTAATGCTTCTTACACATTATGCCACACACAGTAATACCAAAAAAATTATGGCCCTTACACAGTAATGGCCTTTTGACTGCCAGTGGTCTCGGCCGTAAATATTTATAGGAAAGCCCACAGCTTGCATATAACGATGGTGTTCTGACTCTCATGCTGCTTGCACCAGTGTTTCAGTAAATATGCAGCTGTGCAACTTGTCTAACAGAATCCCCACCAACCTAGTACAGTGCTGGGCATCTCAGCAACTGGACCTCCCTATCTGACCATTGGCCCTCCTTGCCATTGCCGGAACTTCCAGATGGCCAGCCCAAAACTGATTCAAGATGTGTTTCTTGCCAGAGTGCAGGAAAAAACCCAGTTAATACTTTAACTGGCTAAACGTATTACTTTGATTTATAGTCTTGAACAGGAATCTCCATTTCCTTTCCAGATGGTAGCACCAAAAGGGGTCCAATAGTTTTACTTTAGGCTGGGGAGATTAGAGACATTTTTTTGTCATGGGTACAAGGGCCTCACGCCACACTCTGCACCCATTCACATACTTACATGTTTCCCCTTTCATCTTACATGCGATAAGACTCACTCTTGCATATGCTGCTGATAAATAAAATCTATAAATACTTTTCAGTTTAGCAATATCAGTAATAAATTGTGTCATTTGGGAGACATGTATTAGCGGACACAAGACAGGTTGGTTGCTTGTATAATTATTGACACGGCCTTTGTAAAAACAAAAACCAATTAGAGAAAAATTATCCAGATTCATTTTTGTTTACATATTTTTGAACCTCAACTTTATTGCTGTCACATACTCAGCGGAAGCACCAATTTTCTCACTCTGAAATGGTGCCTCATGCCTCAGTAATGTCATTAGGGCCATTCACAAACTTACAGGTGTGTCCACTTTTGTCTTACATGTAGCGTATAAGATAAGTCATGTCATACTCTGTATAGTACCACCTATGCAGCAGTATAGTAGTAGTAGTAGTACAGGTCGAGTATCAGTTATCTGGATATCCAAAAACCAAAATATTTTAAGTATGAAAACCAGTGCTCCTTCCGCACCATTTTTGTTACTGCCCTGGTCCCACGGCAGCAATCGGGTTCATCTTCAGAGGCATACCCGGTCCCAAGGATGCATTGCGTGGGTGCGCTGGTGATGCCATGACGTCACCGGGGCACCTGTGCAATGCATCTTTGGGACTGGGGATGCCTCTGAAGACAAACTCTATATCTGCTGTGGACGTCAGGGAGCCGCCGGAGGACCAGGTGAGCATGCAAAAAAAAAAAAATTACTAAATCAGAAATAATCCCTTATCCAAAATGCTTGTGGTCCTGAGCATTTCAGATAAGGGATACTCAACCTGTAGCAGGAGTAGTAGTAGTGGTAATAGTAGTAACTGAAGAGGTGGAACTACCATTGGTGCAGCACCGGGGCCTCGGAGGGCTAAAGGGCCCACTGCAGCCCCTTTCACCTTCTTCCTGCCATTCACTGTTTCTCCCTGTCACACCCACCCTGCCTCCCCCTGCCACTCCCTGTCACCCACTGCCATGTTGCATATTGGGGGTTATTTTGGTTCACTCTTTCTGACAAAATCCTTCTTAGATGGACAAAACCATGTGCACTGCAGGGGGGCAGATGTAACATGTGCAGAGAGAGTTAGATTTGGGTGAGTTATTTTGTTTCTGTGCAGGGTAAATACTGGCTGCTTTATTTTTACACTGCAATATAGATCTCACTTTGAAGTAAAACCCCACCCAAATCTAATTCTCTCTGCACAAGTAACATCTGCCCCACCTGCATTGCACATGGTTTTTCCATCTAAGAAGGAATTTGTCAGAAAGAGTGAACTAAAATAACCCCCACTGTGTACTTTTGTTGGGGTGAAGGAGAGGGCCCCAAATTATATTTTTTTGCACCTGGGCTCACCATCCTCAAGTTCTGCCACTAAGCAGCAGTATGGTGGTGGTGGTGGTGGTGGTGGTGGTGGTAGTGATAATAGTAGTAGTAGTAGTAGTAGTGATAATAGTAGTAGTAGTAGTAGTAGTAGTGATAATAGTAGTAGTAGTAGTAGTAGTGATAATAGTAGTAGTAGTGATAATAGTAGTAGTAGTAGTAGTAGTAGTGATAATAGTAGTAGTAGTAGTAGTAGTAGTAGTGATAATAGTAGTAGTAGTAGTAGTAGTAGTAGTAGTAGTGATAATAGTAGTAGTATCTTTAACATTTGAATGCATAATATGCTTTCCGGAAATAGCGTTCCTTCCTTTGCACTGACATTGAAAATCCTCAGGAATTTTAGATTTATCTCTCAGAGATACTTAAGAAGGAAAATGCTTTGAATTACTTGAAATCCCTAAAGAAGACTTGAAAGTTATTAAAATTCTGGAAGTCTTTCAACAAAAATAAAAGGACGAGATATGTTTAATCTATCATCTCTCTATGTACTGTTGTCTCCTTTTGTTTATATGTATGGGGCAAACTATGAACTTGTGTTTTTAGCAATTTTTTTGGCCTCTTGGGAGATCATTCTCATTTTCAGAAATCTTTTTATGGGGCATTACTGTCAGAAATCTTTGTGTTCTCATGTCCACAGCAACAGAACAGAAAAAACAAGTAATAAAATAAACTAGGTTTAGTCGCTTTGAAATTTATGTTCTTTGTTCCTTGACGGAAATATTTTATTTCAGCAAATAAGATGAATTAGAAAAATGTTCAAATCAAAACTACAGGACTTGCTTAAAAATGTTATGAAAGCATTAACATGAAAAGATGTAAAACCTTCATGAGAACTTTATCTTACATAACTTTCTGTAAGTGCTGTAAATACAGGCAACATTTGAAAAGTTTTATTATTTTAACATTAGGTGATGAGGCTAAAGGAGAAATGCGCTGGCTTCAGTGGTGGACCTCCCAGAGGCGATGGAGGCCTTCGGGTGTGATGTGTGCAGCGGGGCATCTGCAGGGGCACTGAGACTAGATTAGAGGAATGGTCAAGAGCATGGCAACATCAGTTTAATGCCAACAAATGCAAAATCATGCACTTGGGTCTAAAAAATCCAAACTAAATATAGTATAAATGGCACGATAATGGAAACTACTGAGGAAGAGAGGGATCTAGGTGTCACTATTTCAGGGGACTTAAAAGCAGGTAGGCATTGTAACAAAGCAATGAAGAAGACAAGTCAGATGCTTGGTTGCATAGGGAGAGGTATCAGCAGTAGAAAGAAAGAAGTAATAATGCCACTGTATAGGTCATTGGTACGACCTCACCTAGAGTATTGTGTTCAGTTCTGGAGGCCATATCTCCAGAAGGATATAAATACATTAGAGACTGTACAAAGATGTGGTCCCCCGTATTTTAAGAACCAGCCCCAGGCCCAACCAGCCAGTGGGGTAATGCCACAGCCGGGGGGAGACTTTTTATACAAGTCCCCCCGGACAAAGCATTAACCCTACCGACCAGTCAGCCTGGCCAGGGGTCCTGGGAGAATGGGGACCCCCCAATAAAGGGGTCCCCCCCTCCAGGACTTACCTGGCAAGGCTGAAGCCTGGTGCTGTCCACGATACCCCTGGGCTGTGGGTACCAGGCTGATAAAGTGTAAAAAAATAGAAGAAACCATTGGGTTTTGTTGTGGAACTAAGATTCTCAGCAAGCCTGGAATGCATACTGGAACTTGGAGAACCACAAGTCCCAGCATGCAGCCCATTAATGGGCTTGCTGGGACTCTTAGTTCCACAACAAAACCAATAGTTAAATAAAAGCACACTGACACATAATAAAAATAAAACTTTAATGGTACTTGTGTATTATCACAGCGCCAAATTTTACTACGTATGCAAACGTAGTAAAATCGCATCGCATGCCGTTATGGTATGGCATGCAATGCGATGCGATTTTGACACTTATAATGGCATTTAATGTAATGTATTAACCCCCCCCCCCCCCGTATCGACGTGATCCCGAAGTGTGGCGAGTGCATTGAGCCCCGCGAGGGGACGCGTATTATGTTACATGTATAACGCATCCCCTCACGGGGCTCACTTCGCTCACCAAGCTTCGGGCTCGGTGGCTCGCCACACTATATAAAATCAACTCCACGCAGACGTGGATAGCGGGGGTATGAAAAGGTCAAAAGACGCGTACCGCTGGGCTCGCCACACTTCAGGATAATGTAGATAGTGGGTGGGGGCCTAAATAAATTACATGATATGTCATTTAATGGTATAGGACATTAAATGCCATTATTAGAGGTTCAATCAGAACCAATATATCATTGCATCGCATGATATACAATAATGGCATGCGATGCAATGCAATTTTTTATCGCACCCTATCTTTTTAATGGATTCACTGACACAGAGCAGTGAATACATTATATAGGAAAATCGCATCGCATACAATTATGGCATGCAATGCGATGCGATTTCACTACCATGAATAGCCCACTATGCAAATGCCGTAGTGGGCGCCGTGATAATACACAAGTACCACTTTAATACACACAGAGCCCATACATACTGATACTTACCTATCTTGAGCCCGTAGGAAGCCCTCGGTCCTGGTACTGGCCCTCAGTCCTGGTCCAGTGTCCTGGTCCGGTGTCCGAAGAAATCCATAGGGGACCTGTGGAAGGAAATTATACTTTTCGGAAACCGGGCTCCTGATGGGCTCCATTGGCTGAGATGTTAGACTGGGACCTGCGAGCATCTCCCATGCACACGCATCCCAGTCACTCACTTCAGGGAGATGGGCAGGGTTAGGGGGGGTGTGGCGACTGACAAGGGCTGGTGGCAAGGAGGCGGGGACCGACGTGGAGCTCCGTCGGAACGGGACGTGTGAGCATCTCGTGCATGCACACCCCCTTCTGATGGATGGTGGGGCCTGGCGGCTGGAGGGGGCTGGCGATTCTTTCACCAGTCACCGCAAGCATGAGGCCGACATTGAGGATTCAGACAATTCCACATGAAAAAAAAGAGCTGCTTCTGATGGTTCTATAGAAAATGTCAGTCGATTTTTACTTTAGTAAATATCTGACATACAAAATTGACAAAAATGTAAAATAAAATATAAATCGACAGAACAACTGAAAAATCCAAAATTTACATTTAGCAAATACCCCCCCCCCCTTCCCCTGTGTCTCCAGGAGATGCAAATTAAGTATCACCACTGACTGAGTTTCTAGGGTACATTGCACTTAAAGGGTCTGATTCAGTAAGGGTTGTAGTTTTGCGAAATTGCAACCCCTGATGGCAGCATGCAGGGGGCTACCCAGCAAAGGGCAAGGCTACCCCACATGCCGGGTCCCACCCTGCTATGCAGGCGCTTTGTTGCTTGCATATTACCGGTAGTCCCATCCCTATGGCTGAGCAACCTAGCCTGCGAAGCCAGGCACAGTAGTGAGTCACCACCTGTCGCTGCCCCATCACCCCTTAGACTGCGGCCGCATTTTTGCATTGTTATTGCAGTTTAAGGGTTCTTGCACGTGCGCAGATTGCCAATAATCACTGATTAGCGATTTTCTGTAATTTGCAGGGGTTACTGAATTAGGCCCAATGATTTGCCAATCCTTATCTTTCTCTATATATGTCTAGTGTCTGTTTGTGTGTCACAGAAACACCGCCATCTGTTGGCAGTGAGTGAAACTACAGCGCTCTCTCTCTCACACATGCACGAACACAGAGGCAATCACCAAGTAGCAGACTAGCTTTCGAAGCATTTGCTTTGAGTGGGTTACTAGTGACTGTATAACTAGACACAGGTACAGTATAAATTTGCAGTTTCTGTTTTTTTACCTGTCAGTCTCTCTTTTTCAATCGAGACCCACACTCTGAGTTTGGGCGGGAATTCCCGAACAGGTTTGGAAACCTCTGCTTGGACTTGTCTGTCGTGTTGCTATTCCTGCTTCATCTTTGCCGCAGCGCAATGTACCATCTATATGCGCATCCCTTCTCACCTGTGTTCATTCATCTCTACCACTGACAACTTGCCCCTGGTAACATGCAAACTGCTCCTCTGCTTCCCAACATCTCAGCTGTATTGTGTACTAAGAACTGTGCTGCTAATTGTTACCTGTGCTTCAGTTACTGTTATGTTTAGTCCTGTGTACCTGTATTGTTCTAATTATGTAACCTATGTACAGCTCTGCGAGCCACTTGTGATGCCTTATAAATAAAATGTAATAATAATAATAATGATAATAGCAAGTGGACAATATATGCATCTACAGTACCACAGTTGCTAATACGTAAACATGGATAATAGTATATGTGGCAGGGTTTCTTTGCTTGTACCCCTTTTCCACTGCCTTGAATAACTCAGGTTTTTGAACATGAAAGCACATCAACCTGGGTTTTTGCTCAGTGGGAAAGTGACCCACCCAAAAAACAGACCTGTATTCAGAAGCCGTGTATACCGGTAACCAAGGTTAACCGACCCAGGACCCATTTACAGAATGGTAGTTGGCTCAAATCGGAATGGTTTCTGTGACAACTATCACCAGGGAGGGAGAGACTCCAGCCTTCGGTTTTTCCTTATTCCCACTTCATATGGGGTGACTGAAATCCAGGGGTTAATGTGAGGGGAACAGGGTGGAATTGAGTTCCACCACTTCTATTGGTGAGGTGGAATGAACATTTTAACCTCCACATTGGCCCTGCACAGTAATTCTCACAGAAAATCATTCTAGTTTGCAGGGGGATGCCAAAAACCCTACCACTGGCCTTGTCTCTGTAGGGTCGGGGGTGGGGGATAATTATGTGTCATCAGGGCCGGTGCTAGGTTCCTCAGCACCCTAGGTAAATGATCTGCCTATCCCGTGCGCAGCCGCCCACCCCTCCATTACCTCGGTTCTCATGCTGGGCACTGTATAGTGGGTGTCGGGGTAACAGCCCTCCAGGTGTCCCGGATCCCTTGGGAACCCCACCAGGCCCTGCACGCTCTCCTTGGGAAAGCTGTACCCATAGCGGCCGCTCTACACGGTGACCTGCACCGCGCTGTTC
Source organism: Crinia signifera (assembly GCF_055691185.1). Taxonomy (NCBI): domain Eukaryota; kingdom Metazoa; phylum Chordata; class Amphibia; order Anura; family Myobatrachidae; genus Crinia; species Crinia signifera. The sequence goes on along the minus strand of NC_139223.1, from coordinate 58,286,098 downwards.
ATCAGCGGCTCGGCGTGGACGAGGGTGGTGAACCATTGCAGCGGACATCCAGAGGGGCTGGGACACAGGCGGTAAACCGATGCGGCAGCAAAATGACAGGCAAAATGTACGTGTGCCAACAGTACCGGTTGGCGCACGTACAGCCAGCCTGGCATCCTCAGCGCATGGAGACTGCAGAGGACATGGACGCCTTCACTGCCGTCGGCAGAGCACTGTACTCGTGGGACAGATGGATGGAAGCTACTGTGCTCCCCCCGTCCACCTCCTGTGCTGCCCCACAAAGATAAATAAGGGGCGCCCTCCAGTGGCCAGTGCCCTAGGCAGCTGCCTAAAGCTGCCTAGTGGTAGCTCCGGCCCTGTGTGTCATAGAGAAATAGTTCCCCCACCTCTGCATGACCACTTTAAGCCCTGGTTAAATCTCTCCCTGTCAGTCTACCTAGTAACAGCTTGTGACTCCCAGACAGGACATTTCTCATTCCCCCACTGCAAGTCAATGGTTTGTTATGGAGTTTATGGGAGCATTTTCCAGCTCTTGGAGATTACTTCATCTCAAAGAGCTGGCACTGGGCTGGCGTGCAGAATGAAGGGTGCCAACCCAGGAATATCCTGGGTTGGTGCCCCATGGTGCACCAGTAAGTCCCATTTCTGAACTGACCCAGAACCGTGTTCCAAATCCCAGGTCAGACCCAGAATTTTGGGTGGAAATGGTGTACTGCCTTTAACTGCTCTTCCACTTCTCTCCCCTGCTTTGCAGTTATAAAGGCAAGTGCAAAATTCGACCAAGTCTGCATATGGACATACTGTATGCATACTTTTACTTAGAAGGAATAAGAGTATTATTGACACGGTCATGGTCAACACATGTAAAATTTACATGAGTTTTTCATGTATTTTTCCTTAATTTTTTGAAACCTTATATACTTTACCATCCACGTGGCCTAAAAGTGGGAATGGTGACGTTTGCTGAGCACAGCCGAGTCAATACTTAACACCTGAAACTGTGCACTGAACATGTCCTGCAGAACATATCATAGTGCGTGATTACTGTACCACCCTATGAGAAAGTCTACAGATCTCTACTTTGTAAACTTTCCTGGTATAAAAATAATCCCAAAATTGGATTAAATTGTTCTCGATGTAACAGACCAATTATATTTTTATAGAGTTATTTTATCGATTGATTGAAGAAAATTTGACCTATTAGTGGGACGGATGAGACTGGACAGAGCCAGATTCAACTCCAATAACCTTTGCTGTCAATCATTATTGAACCATCTGCATTTATATTGTCCACACAAAAACTTTCTCTAGTTCCTGAAGCATGAAATCACCTTTATGTCAGAAATATAATTCCCATCTCCTGTCTAATGCACTCGTTCTCTTTTTTCCTGGAAAATATTACACACGACAGACACATCATAATAATTGGAAAATATGTGACATTACTGGGGTGTCTATTTCAGAATTCTAGTATGCCGTGACTGCAGTGTACTATATGCTTTGGGCCTGAATCAGTATATTAGTATATTGCAGTACACACACACACACAGTACACACACACACATATATATATATATATATATATATATGAAGCAATACGGATCATACAGCGGCACTCCACAGACGAGTTTCAAAAAAAGTGCTTTATAGTTGTCCCTTTATAAAGGGGTATCCACTCCCCGAAACGTTGGGACACCTATAAAGCCCTTTTTTTGAAACTCGTCTGTGGAGTGCCGCTGTATGATCCGTATTGCTTCATATCCTACTTCATATCCAGGAGGCACCCGCAGCAGCTGTAAAAAGTTTTGGGAGTGCCAGGCTGAACGTCTATATATATATATATATATATATATATATATATATATATATATATATATATATATATATATATATATATATATATATATATATATTGTGTATCTGTATATTTTCCACAGATGGAGCCATCCTCATCTAGCCCTTTAATAGGATTAAGTGAGTAATGGTATTACTCTGCTAATCCGCTACTGTATTGTTCTACTGTGTATATTGTATTGCAGATGAGAACAATAGGCATTGGCTCAGCATGGCTCACCATGGCTATCCAGAGATGGCTAGATGAGGCTGATTCCGTTGTACAGCATGTTATAGTTCCATACCTAAAACAATAAAGCACCCGATTTTTAATTGTACAGGAACCCTGATGCCTGATTCCTATGTTAAATGCACCCCCAGACCCGATTTTTAATTGTACACCCACCCTGATGGGTGATTACTATGTGAAATGCCCCCCACATTGATTTCATATGGTGTGGCGAGCGCAGCGAGCCACCGAGCCCGAAGCATGGCGGTGCCTGTACAATGTAATATCGGGTATAATCGCGATGCAACGCGATATTAAAATTGTATACTCAGCCCGGGGAAAGGCTCAAATCGGGTCCCATCGAATACCTTAATTAGTGGTATGCGATGTGATGCAATGGGAGCCCAGATAATACACAAGTACCAAGTATTTTTGTAACCAGGACCAGTCCAAGAGCTGGTTATAGAAATACAGGGGGGCACTTTTCAGTTTGTCCCCTGTATTTCTGTAAGCAGCACGGTCTCTAAATTATTTATTTTTCACATTTTTACACAGAGAAGCCTGCCCGGATCTGACTGAAACGTGCAGGCTTCATGCTCATTCGTATTTAGCTGCCAGGAAACGACAGCCAAATACAAATTCACCATTGGAAACTACGACTCCAATGGTGAATTTGTATTTGGCTGTCGTTTCCTGGCAGCTAAATACGAATGAGCATGAAGCCTGCACGTTTCAGTCAGATCCGGGCAGGCTTCTCTGTGTAAAAATGTAAAAAATAAATAATTTAGAGACCGTGCTGCTTACAGAAATACAGGGGACAAACTGAAAAGTGCCCCCCTGTATTTCTATAACCAGCTCTTGGACTGGTCCTGGTTACAAAAATACTTGGTACTTGTGTATTATCTGGGCCGTATTTGGGTCGGTCATGGACAATCCCGGTCGTACACAGGATTGGGGATTTTAATCATTTTTCTCCTAAGAATCTCTGACAAATTAAATAATTGTTATTTGTGAAACTTACAATACATATATGATTTCAACTTGCTATATTATTTTGTTTCAAATTGTTACTATCTGTAAAACTGGATGCCTAATGACTAGGGTGCAGATTAAAGCAGAGTTAAAAGCGCTGGGGTAAAGTATGTGTGAGAAATACATTATAAGTTCGGGTGTAGCGGCTTCCGGTTTCGGCGGTGTATGTGGTATCAGCTCCCCAGGCTTCCAACGCGTTTCGAGAGTGAAACTCTCTTTGTCAAGGATGCCAGAAGACCTAGGTAAGCGTAGGGACAGATAGGGCATCCTAGGTTCTTCAATATAGTGCCGGAAGACTCGCACGGCTCGGACCCCCAAAACTGCTCACGAAGAGCTGTAAACATTTTATTTAAAAAAACGGCAAAGCACTTTTTATCATGTGATATAATGTATTTCTCACACATACTTTATTCAAGCGCTTTTAACTCTGCTTTAATCTGTACCTTTACCATATAAAAGCTGCTATTACGAGCGCAGACCACGCTTCCCACATTTTCCCTAATAATGACTAGGGTGGCCAATCCTGGAAACAGGATTGGCAGGATCCCGGGATTGGAGTTTCCAGCGGGGTGCGGGACCGTCCCAAAAAAACTGGTTAGTCCCGTGAAAATCGGAGTTGGGAGGTATGTTGCATCTTCCTTTAGCAAATAAGCTGTGCAGATTGACAGTCATGTACTGTATAAAAATAAGATGGTTGAAGACTTCCTTTGCGCTACTGTGATATGGGATTCGCCCTTTCGGAATCTGGAGATATAACCCTTTATCCCCCAACAAAGCAACTATATGAAAAATGTATTCCGAATTAAGGCGCTTCCCTAATGGGCACTATGAGAAATTGAATCACTGTATAATACTCTCCTTTTATGGTGTTCCAGTAGTTGATATTCCGTCACTCCGTTCCGCTTCTCTCCACGTTTTTACTCGAGACTCGTCCCGGAATCTCTAGTGAGTTGATGTACGCCCATGTGATGCAATTTAAATAATTACAACGATTCAACAAAAACGTGCTTTACACATTGGATCTTGCAAGGCTTTTATTTTCCATATAAACATCGAGGACCGAGGCGTGGCTTGGCTGCCGGGGGAGACGGACGTGCTCTGGAGAGGCTCCTGCACGGCGTCCAGCAAAAGCACTCCCCGAGCACCACCACCGCTCGCCAGGCCACCCGCAGACCGACTGACCGCCGCCACAAGCAGTCGGGACCGGGAGGTAACATCCCGCGGAGCCGGGGGACGCTTCACGCGTCCCTGCAGGTTGCGGCCTGTGCCTCCCCACACAGCCGGGGACTCGAGTACACCAGAGGCCCGCCGCGGCTCTCCAGGGCGACGAGGAGAGTACCACGTCTCGTCCGTGCCTGCCGCGGGAGCGCTGACCCAGCTCACCCCTCACACACCGCTTACCCTTCCTGAGGACACAAGCTCACAGCCCCGTTCCACGCTGCCAGATTTACAGGGGGTTCCCTGCGCAGATCAACGCTGGGCGGCCATCTTACTGCAGGCAGGGCTTGAGGGAGCCTGGTCACTGGCTGGACCGTGCCTGGCTGACACTCGCCCCGCATACATCTGAGCACCACAACTCCAGGGGTCTTGAGGTGGTGAGTTGAGGGGGAGAAGGGGGGAAGACCCTTTCATATTGCAATATAAGCAAACTACAAATTAAACCTGGTGCCTAACACCTCAGTACACGCTAATCTAGCAAGGTACTTCTGAAGTGAGTCTATCTGCCTTAGAGCGCCATCTACTGGATAGAGTGGAGAAGGAAATCCTACAACTGGAAAAAAAAAAAAAATATATATCACACTCTTATCTCTTATAAACCATCTTCAATAATGGAAAAATTTGTTGCCAAGCCGCCACGAATCCCTCGTGGCTCGCAGACCAGCAGGGGCAAAGGTCGAGATGCAATAACAGTCGAAAATCCTCAATCACCGGCCGGCAACTATAATTCCAGATCACCTAGCCAGGCATCACCCACAAATACAACAGAGCCCACCAGAGCCTTACCAACACACGAAATTACCGAAATTCTATCCTCCCTATTGGACCAAAAGTTGGCCCCTTTAAAGGACTCATTAGACTCCGCTCTCACCCAATTAAATCAACAAGCACAACGCCTATCTGAAGCAGAACAAAGAATTTCAGACCTAGAAGACGACCTAACAGTAGCCAAAAATGTCATCTCAGAACAAGAAAGGACGATGACGTCCATACAGGACAAATTGGAAGATTTGGAGAACAGAAACAGGAGAAGTAATGTCCGTCTTATAGGACTACCGGAGTCGGTTAAACATTATGACCTCATGCACCTGGTGTCCCAGTGGCTTCCGAGAGAACTGGGCTGTGTTGCTGCTTCCGGCTCGCTGATAGTTGAGCGTGTCCATCGCATTGGTCCAGATAAACAAACCACCACCAACAGACCCAGACCGGTCATCATGAAGCTTCTAAATTATGCAGACAAAGTACGGCTAATGGAGGCATATAGAAAACACAATACACTGGAGTACCAGGGTGCCAAGATACTACTTTTTCAAGACTTCTCTTACATGGTTGCCGCACGGAGAAGAGAATTCTCCCCAATTTGCAAGCGTCTGTTTGAAATGGAGGTCAAATTCGCACTAATCTACCCAGCGAAATTGAGAGTGCTATATTCCGGAAAAACATACTTCTTTGAATCCCCGCAGACAGCAAAGAACTTTGTGGACTCTATGACTCCTACGCACTCATCCGGAATGGATGATGCGGACTGATCTTCCATAAGGATACGGGTAATATTGCCTCTATTTAGAACAAAATTCAAGTTATGGACATTGGTTTATGGTTTAGGTTTATGTTATGCTCTAAGTTTATCTGAACATTTAAACGGTACAGTTGTATATTCTAGATGGTTACCCACTTCAATAGCTGTTATAGGTCTAGAAGGAGAAATAGATAGAAGTTACCAAATGCCTTGCTATATAGAGGCGTGGGGTGTCCTACACCTCCTTTACACCCTACCCCATGCCCCCCCCTCCCATTCCCTTTTATTCACTCGAATTGTGTTAGATCTCTTTATTAGACTGGCTCCTGGGGTGTCTCCTTGGACAACGTGCTGGAACATATATACCTGGATCGTCCCTACGGGGCGATACTTCGGGAGCCAAACTCACTGGGTTCAGGAAATGATAAAAAGTTTATGGAATGTTATTATATACTTAATTGTTAACGACACACAAGGTTTACTACTGTCAAGGAATACCCGATGTCCTACATACTTCGTCAGGGAACACACATTTCCCAACTGTCCGCTTGCTGGGACGGACAGGGGAAGGCCCCAAGTTAAGCACATCTTGTTAAGCTGGCCTAGGCTAGGTATTGGATAAATGTCCTTAGCTACAACCAACCCTACCCAGGCGCAAACAATGATCAAGTTAGTGACCTGGAACGTAGAAGGTTTAAACACACCAATCAAAAGAAAAAAAATCTTGACACGTCTTAAGAGATTAAAACCAGACATAACACTACTCCAGGAGACTCATTGGAGGTCCTCCGATCCTAACACACTAAGGGACTCCTGGATTGGAGACTATCATGCAGCATCTTGTGCAACCAAACAAAAGGGAGTACTAACAATATTTAGCAAATTTTTATCCTACACTATAATTGACACTATGAAGGACCCCGAGGGCAGATATCTCTTTATAAAACTAACTATACAAGATACCGTATATACCATAGCTAACATATATGCCCCAAATGGCCATAATGCACCTTTCTTTTCCAGTACATACTCTAAATTACAAGACTGGGCGGAAGGTGAGATTATACTGGGAGGAGACTTTAACTGTGTCCAACTGACAGAGCTAGACAGAGACACTAATGCGAACACCCAGGGAATACCTACCCCTCCATCCCTATCGCTCTTAAAGGACACGTTGAAGCTCTCAGACCCCTGGAGGTGCCAACACCCTGACTCTCGCGAGTTCACGTTTTATTCACATCCCCACAGCTCCTCATCCAGACTAGACTTCTGGCTGATCACAGACACACTTATTCAGAAAGTAGAGAAGACCCGAATAGAACCCATACAGCTCTCTGATCACGCCCCAGTTTGGTTTACATTAAGATTAAATACACCTATCCCAAAATCATATAACTGGAGATTTCCAGCTTATTTAGAAAACTCCTCAGATTTCCGAACGCATCTGGAACACTCGTTCCGTACTTATGCGAAAGACAACAGCGAACATGCTGATGACATCAACCTATTCTGGGCAGCTTCAAAACCGGTAATACGTGGCCAAATCCTGGAATATGTCTCAAGGAAACGTAAAAACCTAAACACCCAACTAAAAGACTTAAGCCAACAACTAACCACCACATATAACACACTTCTTTCAAACAACTCACCAGGAAACCGACAATCCTATCTTGCCGCTAAACACCAATATGACCTAATATACACCGAAAAAGCTAAATTCTCTTACGACATACAAAGAAACAAATTCTTTAGACACAACAACAAGTCCGGTAGATTGTTAGCAAACCTAATTAGGTCCTACTCCTCCCCCTCCCAAGTCACCCAACTATGCAGCGGACCTAACACAGAAGCCACTGATACCCAAACCATCTCACAAGAATTTCTAAAATATTATCAGACACTATATGAGGCGCCTACTGATCATCCACTGGAGGGTCAACGATTCTTAGAATCTGTTAACTTACCTACCATAACGGAAGAAGAAAGGGAATTACTGATAAAGCCAACTGATGAATTAGAACTCCTGACCTTAATTAAATCTCTGAACAAAGGGAAGTCACCTGGCCCTGACGGGTTCGGAGCAGAGTTCTATCGAATTATAGCACCTATACTGGCCCCACATCTAGTGAAACTTTTTAACTCGATGCTCCAAGGAAACCCTGCCCCCACCAAATTTAACGAGGCCAGGATAGTTGTCTTCCCAAAGCCAGGAAAAGACCCAAAACGTGTACAGTCATACCGACCGATCTCATTATTAAACCAAGACTTAAAACTATTTACGAAATTATTGGCTAGTAGATTGCAACCCATACTACAACGTATACTTCACCCAGCTCAAAACGGGTTTGTTAAAAATAGGACATCGGTCCATAACATTCGCACTCTAATGGCAGCAATATACAGCTCAAAACAAGCAAAAGAGCATAAAACACTAATAGTCAGTTGTGATGCCGATAAGGCGTTTGACCGGGTTTCATGGAAACACATACAAAGAGTTCTACAAACACAACAGTTTGGCACAAACTTTATTAAGATCTTTAATATTTTATATGACAACCCGGAAGCCTTTTTAACAATTAACGGACTAAATACAAAAACGTTTAAATTATATAGAGGAACACGCCAAGGCTGCCCTCTATCCCCCCTACTCTTTAACTTAGCCCTTGACCCGCTGATTCGTGCTTTCATCCAGGATACAACCTGGCAGGGTGTCAAGATAGGTCCCCATGATATTAAGGTCTCCGCCTTTGCGGATGACCTATTACTATATTTTCACGAGCCGACAGTGGCTTTTCCATCCATGCTGACAATACTAAAAAATTTCAATTTAATATCAGGATTTTTAATCAACTTTGATAAAACGGAGGCATTGGCGGTGGGAACGGCAGCGAGGGATGGATGGAGAAACACGTTCCCATTTAAGTGGGCAGACAGATATATAAAATATTTAGGCATACGAATCTCAGCCGACACAACGGAATGGTACAAGTTAAACTTTTCCCACCATATAACCAAGATGTTAGAAGACTTCTCGAAATGGCAACACCTTCCCATATCCTTCTTAGGTAGATGTCATCTATACAAGATGGTAGCATTTCCCCGCATACTATACCCAATACAGATGCTCCCTTTTTTACTATCAAAAAAAGATATACACACCATAAATAAAGCCCTCTCAAAGTTCATATGGGCAAATAAACGCCCACGCATAGCAATGTTCAAACTTAAACAATTACCCTTACTTGGAGGTATAAACCTTCCCTGTCCTGAAGACTATTCTCTAGCAGCTAATTATAGATATGCTATAGATTGGATAGGAAATAGAGACAACTATGTAAATAAGAATCTTGAACAAGCCTTGCTACCCCAATATGATCTATTAAAGATATTACACTTTCCAAACTCAACCATGCTAAGAGAACTACGACTCAATCCACTTATATGGGCGCCACTCAAAGCATGGACCCAAATACGTAGACGCAATGGCCTTAAACCAGAAAATTCCTTATTCCAACCATTGATAGAAAATCCAGCTTTCCAGAATGGAGAAGCTAATGAGGTCATTTACAGTTGGCACCTCCAGGGTCTACATTCTATATTTCAATTTCTGAATGAGGAGGGCACGACGGTACTAACTCTGTCACAACTAAAAAGTAAACATCCTACTATAAATTTCCCTTTTTTCGCCTACTTCCAAATGCGCAGTTTTATTACACGTATACTAACCCGTCTCCAATCTATTGAGAAAGGCTTCCCTTTAGATATCATGCTACGACAACGTCCTAATTCATCTTATTCTACAGCCTTGATATATTCTTATATAAGACGAGAGATAGACCATACCAAATGTGGGACGGGGTTAGCAAGGTGGAAGGATTCATTCCCAAACATGACCTTAAAAAAGATTATTCAAATGACTAACACACTTAATAAACATCTAGTCTCTTCCTCATATGCTGAAATGAATATGAAAATACTCCACAGGGCATACTACACTCCCCGACTACGGTTTCTCACTGGGACCTCAGAAGACTCCCTATGCTTTAAATATGGATGCCCAGATGCGGACATAGTACATTGTCTATGGTCTTGCTCGGTGGTGCAAGCACTCTGGAAACTAGTTCAAGATTATATTAATACGAGCTTAAATATACCTTTTGTGGCCACTATAGAGTGGGCTTTTTGGAATCAAATAGAACCCCAAACTCCGCCCATGAGCAAAGAAACAACACAATTACTGGCCCGCATAGCATCCGCTACGAAGAAAACAATACTATCCCAGTGGATACAGAAGGAAAACATACCTATCTCCCTAATGATGCCCCGACTGACATTTTTGTATCAAATGGACTGGATAGAATGTTCATTAGACGCAGAGTCGCGCTCAACAAAATTTTTTGCTATATGGCTTCCATATATACTAACACTACCTTCTCTCACCAAAGAAAACATCCGCAAAGTAGTGAGATTAACAACCTGGTATAATATAGAAACACTTGCTAAAGGCACGCCACCTTTTTAGATATATAAAGACTGTTTATGGACGAAAGCTTTTGTACTATACATTATATGTTAAGTTTGTATTTTATGTACCAAGATACTGCTATTACTTGCTAAACTGTATGAACACAATAATAGACAAATTGGACTCGGAATGTTATACAATGTTATATCTTTATTGCAAACAATGTGTGTCAATGACATATTTTTCATATCTATTCCAATAAACACAAGTTTAAAAAAAAAAAAAAAAACATCGAGGACCATCACAGTCCTGAATTTTGCATGCTCGGTCTCTGACCTGTCTACAGATATGTGCGGACCCCAATGTTTTTGATTTGGTTCTAATTCATCACAGTGAGTTTCTTTTGGCAAAACCACCCTTATAGCCTATTTCAGCCTGGATCGCTAATCAGAGAATTTGCAGTGGACTGTGACCAGAAAGCCGCTGCCCATACAGAAAGAAAAACTGCTGCGTGCAAAATTGCAAGTGAATCGCAAACAGCGATGTATTCGCAGATGCATTCGCAAACACCAAACCTTTGAACAGTTTTTCCATCTGCACCAGTCATGGGCTTCCACTAATCTGCTCAAGAATCATGCTTGAAGTGGTCACCGCTGACGTCAGAGACTCACCCGAAAAACGCCTGGGCATGCATCCGTTTTCACAAACACACCTAGAAAACGACATGGGGGAAATTTAATAGGATGAGCAATTCAGAAAGTGAGAGATCTGGTATGAGTTTTTTTTAAAGCGGCAATCATTTACACTGCAAAACCAGTTTGATTTTTAAGTGTAAATGATTGCTGCTTTAAAAAACTCATACCAGATCTCTCACTTTCTGAATTGCTCATCCTATTAAATTTCACTCCACGTTTCTGCCCCTATATGCCAGCCTCCTGTCCATGAAACTACGACTAAGCTGCGACTTCCATGTGTACAGATATTTTTATGCTAATTGACTCTGCACATGTGCAATGCAAATGCTGCGCATGCATTGTCGTTCAATAATCACACGATTTACGAATTCTCAGATTAGCTGTCCACATTGAATTAGGCCATTGGTTCCGATTCTATTTTTGGTTTGGGTAAAAATCATAAGAAATCAATAATATTTCCTAAAGAAAAAAAATTCGATAAAATCTATAAAAACAGCTAAAAATCATGTCATTTTTAAATCTCAAACCTCCGGTAGAGCCGTACCGGGACTAGGTCGACAGTCATTAGGTCGACACTGTTGGGTCGACATTTGGGTCAAAAAACAGTTAAAAAAACCCATGTCAACCTTGTGACCTGTCGACCTAACCCATGTCGACCTAACGCATTTGTCAACCTAAACCCACGTCGACCTTGTCCCATGTCAACAGACACCTGTTGACATTCACCCATGTCGACCTAGAACCCTGTCGGCCTTGCTGCCTGTCAACCCAACGGTGTCGACCTAATGACTGTCGACCTAGTCCCGGTATGGTTGACAATACGATAAAACACCCCTTGGTTTGTAATGCTTTGTTTCGGGGATCCGGAATGGGTTTTGGTTTGGCACAGATACACGAAATTCTGGTGGATTCGGTTTTCTGGGTTACTAAAACCGCTCGTCTCTAATATGAACAATTATATAAAATGCTCTATTTATGAAAAAAAAATTCAGCATGAATCATTTATAGTAGACTATAATTAGAAAATCTGTCCTGCTGTCTAACTTTCAAGAAGCATAGACGATTACATATGTTTTTCTTGTCTAATGATGTTGCTTCATTCGCACATCTAGCTGAATTACAGGTTTGTTATTTGCCCAGGTAATATGTGCAGATTCGTCCTTTCATCCCCAGCAGTTTAAGTCTGTCTAGTTAACTGTCCTGTTTCCATGGATTTGCAATGCCATGAAAAGGAGACAATTCCTATATGATAAGGTAAGACGTTTACTCCCCCCAGTTTCATTAAGGGCAGTGAGATGGAACTTATTTAATTCAGCTCCAATTCACAATTCTGATGGCTTTTACATTTGTTTAACAATTGCACTTTACAGATATTAATTAGGAAGTATGTGAGGTATGATTACTGAGAATAAAAAATGAAGGTAAATGGAAATTTAAGTACAGTAACTAGCACTTATCAATGCTCTGTGAATACAAATGGGGCATTTATAAACATATTCTGCAAACCATTTGGTTAACAATAATTATGCTCATTATAAAACCATACAAATAAAACAACAATACAAATAAACCCCTTAACAGTCATTTGAAAGAGGGGAGAGACCCGCTGTTGTGACTCAGCAGCATTTACAGTATACAGATGTAGCTACGCTCATCATTGCTCCAAACGCGCCATAAGAATCGCATGTTAAGGCGTACTAAGGCGCAGGAGCTTTGCAAATGCTATCCATGCCAATACAAATGTCGTAGGAATTGTTAAACATCTCCTTGCTGCATTTGTGATTGCAGAACTATGGCCAGAGTCCCAGTGTTTGATCCACATCGCAATCAATGATGTTCATCTTCAATGACAAGCTGAGCAAGCCTCAGATTTCACTGATTTACCGTCACAGGGTGGCTTAAGAGGCCAAGAAAACTTTGTTTTGCGACACAACCCCTTTTCTGGCAATGCCAGCCAGCCTCATCCCTCCCCCAGAACACACATTAAATGCAGAGTGGTATAAGAAAGCAAATCAATTATCCGCAATGCTGACGATTTGCTGTTGGAATGGCTTGGCTACATAGAAAATGGTTAGCACATCGCGGCACAACAAAATGTTTGTAAACACTAAAATAAGCTAAGTAGTCCACCAATAATTATCTGTGGTGTGTGCTGTGAATACTTTAATTGCCCCCTTTAAGTATATTGTAGATGATATCTATCTTATGGTGTGTACACATAGTGAGATTACGTCTTTGATTTTGACTATGAAGTCAAAAACGCACCGGCATCAAAAGTACAGAAAGTCAAAATCAAATAGAATTCGCACATGAGTTAGCAGAAATAGAAAAAGCAAAAATCAAAGAGCAGAAATTGAATAGCAATCAAAATCGAATTGCAAATGAATATCACCGTGTGTACACACCATTAGATAGCAAAGCCCTATTATAAGGGAACTTGGCCTCATTCTGTACATGTGAGGCTGAAAATAACATTGATCCCCAATAATGATGATTTCAAAATCTACAATATTATTATTGGGCACAGAAAAATCTTCTTTGATCGGAATTATTTTTTATGAGCCAAATAACATTGTGTCTGCAGATCTGATCACCTATGTTTTTGGATTTATGAAAACAATAACCTTGTTTAGTCAGTCAGCAGAGGTGGACAGATTAAGCCATTTACAGATTCAATTGTGGATTATATGTTATACATTCTCCTATCAGCAAATGAGTTACAGTGGGAATTATCATTTCCTAATCCATTTACATTGTTTTGTGGAAAATAAGTTTTATTGCATCCTGTGAAGTGTAAATTTCACAGCCTATTATTATTACATAAAGAATTTTGTTGGCTTTGATCTTTCACTACATATTATTACAGTGGCATCGAGAAGTGTTATCTGTAACTGTCAGCTACTGTATGTATATATATATATATATATATATATATATATATATATATATGGACTAGGCTACAATTTGTAGATTCTGTTTGACAAGTCTATTAATAATGTGGTATTTGAATAAATAACTGTAAGGCTGCGACTACACGTTGCCTTTTGACAGGTCCCTTTTAAAGGGACCTGTATGGCAGGAAAGAGCCTGCACATGGCTGCGTCTACACATTGCGTTTTAGTAGGATGCAGTGGAACAGGAGCTGTTTAGCAGCTTACTCAAGAGGTATATACACAACCCTGCTGCATCCTGCTAAACAGGATGTGTGTAGACATAAGAAGCTGCATCCTGCTAAACAGGATCCTGTTCAACTGCATCCTGCTAAAAGGAAATTTGTAGATGCAGCCTTAACCTTAACAGTTATCCATGGTCTGCTCAGTGCTAACCACATGTATTTTATTGTAAAATGGATCGATTCATTTTATTTTAGATATTTACGGGGGTATTCAATGTTTGATTCCGACTGTAGGATCGTTCCTGACAGTCGGAATCAGGGACATTCCGATGTCAATTGGACCATCAGTATTCAATGTTCCGACTTTCGGAAGAGTTCTAACAGTCGGAATACATGTGAATTGTCGAAAGCCACGTGTATTTGGTCAAAAACAGCCATGGATTTGACCATCCAGTGGCCATTTTAAACCAAGCAGATTTGACTTTTTAGAAAATCTAATTTGACAGGCTTTAATGTGGTAGGAAATGGTCGCATTGAATAGATGTATGCTGATATTCTGAAATATCTGCACACATTGACTACCCCCCTTAAGGTCTGATAAAGAGATTTACACAAACCTGAGTGGTTCTCACCATTCTGCACATATGTCCAACCTTGCTTGATCTGGGAAGCGGATCCCTCTTCGGTATTCAGTAAAGATGTCACACATGCACTAGAATGTAAAGACTCATACACAGCACCACATTCCTTGCTGTTACTGTGCAGCACCATCTTGTCAAAGTTGTCACTGGAAAGACGGTGCAGATTAGGGTCCCACTACCTGAATCATGGTAAGTATATTTTAGGATGGAGGGATCAGGCCCCCGTCAGGCCCCTACAGCAAATTAGCAACCCGCCCACCTCTGGCCATAAGGCAAAAATGTAAGCAATACCAGTGAATGGAGTATACATTCGCTTTAAGACTGTTTGACAAACTTTTTAACACTTGTTATTTTATTCCAATTAATTTCAGATGGAATTATGAAGCAAAGCTGTGATCTCTGCCTCATCTCCAGTATCAAACAACATGTGTTACTTGCAGAATTAGACATAAACACCATTACCACAATTTTCCTGCTGGTCACTGACACTCCCATCCCCAAATCCTGGAAGAACGACAATCTGCTGTTTTAGTTCAGTAGCTAATTTGTTACATTAATTATACTGTATGTATTCACTTCTGAAAACAAGCTGTAGGATAGCAACACAAATATGACAGACTGTCTCTCTTGTTGATTAAATTCACTTTTTTTGCCTGCTTGCTAATTAACTTTCCAAACATAATCCTGACTTTGTATTGATTCTGACAGAGTGTGACATCACAACATGTTGCTTAGTGATATATGCAGCGGACTTGATTGATTTCCTGTTTACACATTGATTGGATGTTAATTAGTGAGATCTAGAAAATTCTTTCATTTGCATTTTAAGCCTGCTGGGGGCGTCATGTTTTTCTTCCTTGTGTCTCTAATCATTACTGTTTGCTGGGCAATTATTAATTGTATTCAAGGGCTTATTGTGCATTGGTTGGGGTAAGCCATTTTTAAAGAAACATAACTAAAATTTGTCTTAATTGGTTGAATATTTCAATGGAAAATGTGACCAGAAAGTAAGACCTGTTTAATTACTTTATTGCAATATATGCTGTTATTGTTATATTTATATAATCATTATCATCATCATCAATAATGTATGTTGCTTTTATATGCTATTTAAAGGAATTCATTCAGATTAGACTGCAAATACACTGCATTTATTTGACAACAAAGTTGTGTACCTCTCTGAATGCAGTAAGGCAGTGGTTCCCAAACTGTGGAGTGCCTCAGGACACTTGCAGGGGTGCCTTGGGTTGGTGGACCAGAATCAATTCATATTATTTATGGTCAATGTACCAGGCAAAACCAGTGCTTGTGGCTGCCAATCATAATATATATGGACAAACAGAAGCAAATCCTGTCCCTCACCAGATAACTGTGACATATAAACACAATGCACTTAATTTAATATATTTTTTCTGAATTTCTCGATAAGAAGCATTTGGCCTAGGGGTGCCTTGAAAATGTTTTGATGCTCTGGGGCGCCGTGATTCAAAAAAGTTTGTGAACCCCTGCAGTAAGGCATAAATGAGATCTATTATTATTAACCTTAATTATATTCTTAGGAATTTAATAATAAATGTTGGAAGAGGGCACGTGTGTGTGTAGAAGCAATCAATTCCAAGCCTCAAATCTGTTGATTGTGCATTGTGAAAGGTCCCCATAAACATCCTAGCATCTGATGTGTGACCTTTGACATGTACACAGATTAACATTTAACAAACTTATCTAACCCTGAAATAAAGACTCGGAGACTTGGGTTTGGCAGAAATTGTTAGCTGAATTTATTTAAAGCTCTTTAAGCGAATTAATTGTATTATAATTCATTAATTAATAGTGGCCAAGAAAGAATGGCTAACGATCTAAGCTCCACCCCACAACCGACATACGCAACCAAACATTCCCTAACCACAAGTGGTATGCGCTCAACCTTCTACATTGACTGTCCACACCATCCGGGTGGTGTCGCTGTCCCCGAGCGGGTGATCCAGCAAAGACCTATAGTCAATGAAAGGTGACTGTTAAAACACAGACAGATGGGTTCCCGACGGCCACCGGCTATTCTCCCTCGTGGGGATACAATCGGGATACCGACTGTCGGAACCCTATACCACACCCCTTTGCAGAATCATCACTTAATGAAGACTTAAATTAATTAATCTGCAGTTCTTTCCCGCCCTTCAGCCAACGCGCTTAATGAACCCCCCCCCACTATTAAACCAGAATTGGGCGGGAGGGTGGGAAATTCCACAGAGAAAGAGGAAGACTCCTCCTTTCCTGACCCTATTATCCCAGCTAACTCTGCCCTCCCCTGCTTCCTTATTGGATCCAAGTCACATGCTTCCTTAGGCACACACAGCCTTGGATGTTTAACCCACTCCATGCCTATGGCAGTCATTACATTATTCTTCTCTTCATTGTGACTTGTGATTGGTCCTCTTATTTACAATCCCTTGTTCTTAATCAGTAAGAGCGGACCATAGAGAAACAGCCTTATGTACATCTGGATTGGTCATAGTACATTATTCCAAAGTTCGTTCACACAGTTCAAGATTAAGCCTTCGGGGGGCCTGGGGAACTTTAGACAGGGGGGCCCTCTCCCATTTGTCATTACTGGCCGCAAACTGTACAGGAAAATATTACACTGTCAAAACACAGAGTAAAGGCAGTATGAACTTGGTCAATGGGTAACTGCAGGGGTCGGAATTAATATAAACATACATACACATAAAAAGTCTGTGTGTGTCCCTATATACATATATACACATATATATATATACTCTGTAGAAGCGCTGACATGCTCAGCACTGCCTCTGATTAAAAACCCTTCCATGACGAGGCCGCTGCTTTCCTTCAAGGCAAGAGAAGCATATGATGAGCTCAATCAGAGCTCAGCAAAAGCCTCTCAGCCTCTGACCTCTTGCGCAAAATCTTATGGGACTTAGTCAACTCCCAGTAATGCACTGCAGTGCAGTCCGTGTGCCTTGGCTCCCGAAACTCAGCACCATTAATCATTGTCAACATGGCAGATAGCTGAAGCTGCAGCACTTCCCCACTCCCATGCACAAAACCTTTAGCTGAAAAAAAAAATACATGACAACCACAGGGGCCCCTAGATAGAGGGGGGGCCCAGGGGTACTGAACCCCTGTCCCCCCCCCCTTTGGGTGCACAGCGTTAATAGGTCTGAAATTCGAGTAACTATAATACACCCAAGCCCACTGAGTTGCACATAGATCGGGCCAGATGCACCAAGCTTTAAAAAGTGATAAAGCAGAGAGTGATAAACAACCAGCTCCTGACATTTTTCAAACACAGCCTGTAGCATGACAGGAGCTGATTGGTAGGTTATCACTCTCCACGTTATCACTGTTTTCTCTAATTTATCAACTGATGCAGAAACCCCACAATGTGTTACTTGAGCCAACTTTCCTAGGCATGGGGAAATGTACATTGCTGAGTGTCTTAGCTGCTACAAACTTTTGTTGAATGTTAAGTGCATCCACATTTTACACTTTTTCTCCACTTTACTACTGTAGTTGATTAAACTATTGTGGTTATTAATATATGTGCTCAGGGGCATTGCATAAAAAAAATAGATTTTCTTTCCATGGAAATTTATAACTTGACAATTTCTCCAAAATTTAAAAACTAGCTAAAAAATGTCAGTTCTCTCAATGTTCTAAAAAAATGAAACAATGGAGCCTAAAACATAGGCAGAAATGGGAAATTTAATGATGAAATATAGAAGAGCGCTGTCCAAGTATTTATATAAAAATGCAATCATATATGAAACAATATAATATAATTTTATTATTATATATGACATACAATTACATTTAATAGCAGTTAGAATACTCGAATACTGTGACGGTAAAAAGAAGGGTAACTAAAATGGTACATGCAGGGCTGCCGAGAGGTATGCCGGGCACTGGTAAAATGTTGATGTGTGGCCTAATTCCTAATTGCAGGAGGCGTGGCCACCTAAATGTTTAGGGGGGGGGGTGTCGAAACAACTGTCTAAAGTTGAGGGGGGAGTGTTATTGTTGCCCCCCCCCCCCCTCAGCAACAGCAGCACACACCTACAGCATGTGCTGTGCTGACAGCAGGCTCAGCATGAGCTCTCACGTTGTCAGTGAGATGCTCATGCTGAGCCTGCTGATGTTGCCCGGGAGGGACTGAGTGGAAAGGGGGGGGGGGGGGGTCAGACCAGGGCACCGCCGGGCCCCTCCAGCAAGCCCAGGCCTGGGTAATTAGTACCTGCTCCCCCCTCTCAGCAGAAAAAATCTTTCAAATATGTCAAGGGTTTTAAAAAGGTCCAGGAGGCAAACAGTCTTCAGATGAAGGGAAGCATTAGATCATGAGGACATGCACTGAATCTAGAGGGAAGGAGGTTCAGGGGAAGTTTGAGGGAAAATTACTTTACAGAAAGAGTAGTGGACAAGTGGAATAGCCTCCCAACAGAGATGGTAGAGGCTAAGACAGTAAACAATCTAACCATACTGTACATGGGATATACATCCTTAAAAAGAATTAAGGATCAAATAGGGTTTGAGGTAACAATATGGTTAACAAAGGGGCAGACTAGGGGCCAGATTCTCTAAGCTTCAAAAGTGATCAAATCCAGAGTAATAAACAGCCAGCCAATCAGCTCCTACCTGCCATGTCACAGACTGTGTTTGAAAAATGTCAGGCAGGAGCTGATTGGCTGGCTGTTTATCACTCTCCATTTTATCAATTTTGAAGCTTAGAGAATCTGGCCCTAAATGGGCCGAATGGTTCTTACTGTATCTGCCGCCAAATTCTGTGTTTCTAGGTAAAGGTGGCCTTTATCAGGTCTGTAGAGCAATGGTTCCATAACAGTCCAAGTGGGAAATTTACTACGATAGGAGTTCTATTTTACATGGGATGCTATGGGCAACCAATCAGATTCGGTCTATTATCTTTTAGAGGGTGCTAAATAATGAAGTCGATTCTGATTGGTTTCCTATATCAACATCCCATGTAAAATAGAACTCCCATCTTAGTAAATTTCCCAATTTTTAAGGCTATCCAAGCGTAAAGATAAGTGTCTTGATAAGTGCGTTGATCCAAGCATGGCGTTTCCTAACATTCTGAGTCCCAGGGGATATTTTCAAAATACAGTAGGTGTGAAAATCACCAAGCAAACCTTTTCATTAACCCTTTGAGTACCAACGTTGCAATGAGATATCCTCAAGATATCCATTAAAAATGCCAGAGCCGCTCACAGCAACTGCTCTTGTCTGGGTGCAATATTCAACGATACTTTAATGAATGGACTTGGCTGTATTTGCATTTATTTATACTAAAAGAACAGTCACTGTGAGCGACGCTGGCAATTTTAGCAGATATTTTAAGGATCGCTCACAGCAACGTTGGGTTAAACCCAGGATTGTTAGCGTTCCTTAAGGACAGAGTTTGTCTATTCCTGTTCCGGTGATTGCCAAGATATATAATGCCAGATTATTTGCCATGAAAGCTATTTACTAAATAATACATTATATAAGAGTAAGAACCAATGCTACTAAGCAGTGCAAACTACTCATCTATTGTTACTAAACAACTTACATCAAATAATAATAGAAAAACATAGTTACTATTATTATTATTATTTGATGCTTTTTGTTTAAAGCGTTTTGGTAAACCACTTTTATACTGTTTATTAACAAGGCCAAATAATAGCTGTGGTTCCATAGGGCAGTCATGCAAACCATACGTGAAACAAGGACAAGCAGTCATTTTCTGCAACATAAAAATATTAATGCGCAGAGACTGCAAAATAGGTTATGCACCAGTTTAGGAAATGTCTTGTTATTGCCTGATGAACTTGCCTAAAAAGAAATAATACAATTAGAAAATATTGCATTTATTAAATCCAATTAAGAATGACATTTGTAGTATAAAGTATATTATATATTAGCCAATGTGCTAGAACAGTCTCATTTCATTATATAAATATATGATACAGTTCATTTAAGCAAATACTCATGTATGTACTGTAGTACTTTAGGTCCTCAATACCAATAATGGTACTTGTTTCCTAGCACGGCGCCCAGATTTTCTACGTACGCGAACGTAGTGAAATCGCATCGCATAGTATGTGCTTTTTTTGCATCCGATGCGATTTTTTATTGTATAAGCACCCATACCATGAGATGTGATGGTACTTCATTTTAAAAGCACCCACACACACCCCCACTATACACGTCACCCCGAAGTGTGGCGAGCGCAGCGAGCCCCGCAAGGGGACGGGGTTAAGTGTCCTCCCGACCTTTTCATACCCCCACTATCCACGTCAGCGTGGAGATGATTTTATAAAGTGTGGCGAGCACAGCTGGCCACCGAGCCCAAAGTGTGGCGAGCGCAGCGAGCCCCGCAAGGGGACGCGGATTACTTTACATGTATTACGTGTCCCATCGTGGGGCTCGCTGCGCTTGCCACGCTTCGGGCTCGCTGCGCTCGCCACTCTTTATAAAATCAACTCCACACCGAGGTGGATAGTGGGGGTATGAAAAGGTCGGGAGGACGCGTAACCGCGTCCCTTCGCAGGGCTCGCTACGCTCGCCATGCTTTGGGGTGACATGGATAGTGAGGGTGTGCATGGGTGCATTTAAAATGAAGTACCATCACATCTCATGCTATGGGTACTTTTACAATGAAAAATTGCATTGCATTTGTAACACCCTGCTCAGTGGGGGAGATGTAGTGCACTCACCGGGGTCGCTGGTGTTAATCACCCCACCACACAGGTTCTTCTTTTTCCTTGTAGAGTTAGTAGAAGGAATACAGGTTCACACGAGTATTGTCCTTTTAAGGCCTCGCTTTGAGGTCATTTATTTTGCGTAAGACTGCCCGTGGGTAGTCTCCTATAATTGCAATGGGTTATCACAATAAATGCAATACATTTCTATATTCACTTCAATGGTTCAATATCTACCTCAGCAGACATATATATCTGAGGCTTAACTGTTTCAAAGTAGCATTAATCAGAACATACATCACATGCACATATCCACAATTCACAGTGCAACATACTGTAAGTAAATATCAACAGTCTCCTTTATAACTGTACTGTTCAGTGTATCTTAAATGCTCAAATTTCAGTTGAATAGTCACGTGGTACTGACGTTTGGGATATACATGCATGTGGCAAGTTTAGAGTAGAGATTTTGGACGTAGGGCAGTAATGTCATTAATATTTAGCACACTTGTTAAATAGATGCCCCCTGAGTGTCCAGAATGTTCACAAGTACTTCTAATGCAAGATACTTCATTTGCAAGATACTTCAGATGCAGGATACTCGCCAGGACCTCTGCTAGCCTTCTGCTGCTGCCGGTACTCCCACTGGGTTCTCTCTTTCTGCACAGTGCCACTCCCAATTCCCCGGCTCCAGGGATGCAGGCCCACTCTCTCTCTGACCCTTGCAGCTGCACACTTGCTGATGGGGATGACAGGCTGTCCTCACTGACCAGCGCTCTCTGCATGCTGTCAGTCTGTGCCCCCCATACACTTCAGGGCATGCAGCTTTATCTTCACCCAAGTCAGGCTGCTTTCCCCAGCCTTCAGGGCTCTGCAAGCTTCAGCATTCACCAGCCAAAAACTACACACTTCTCACTCTGCTGTCTCAGACTCCTAGGGAGAGATTCCATCCAGGATTTCTCACCTTTTCTGCAAACTTGTGAGCTCTGTACATTGTTTCTTTTTTGCAAACTGATCTCCCTTGCTGTGAGCTGGGCTGTTAACCCTTGTTGTGCTGCAAGCTATATAAGCTCAGTTTTGTGCAACTCCAGTAGTACTTTTGAATACACAGGCTGGAGCCTGTAGTGCCACAGCTACTTTATGCCTGCAGGCCTTTACAGTGTTTTCATTACGTTATGCTGCTGGCACTTGTAGTGCCCCAGCTTGTGGGGTGCCACACATTGCATTGCACAGACAAATTGCATGCGATGCGATTTAACCGCAGAATAGCCCACTAAGCAAATAGCTTAGTGGGCGCCGTGCTAGGAAACAAGTACCCCAATAACATTACCATACCTCCCAACTTTTGAAGTTGGAAGGTTGGGACGTTCACGCGGCGAAGCCGCGCTCGCACCCGAAAAGGGGGCGCGACCTAGAGAAAAGGGGGCGTGGCCTCGCTGGGTGGCGCGAACTCCGGCCACGCCCCCATTTTCGCCGCTCGTCGGCGCTGAATAGACAGCATCTATTCTTGGCAAGCTGGGGGGGGCTCCCAACTGTCGTTCCCCCCCCCACCACGGGACAATGGCGGCCCCGGGCGGGACGCGGGAACGTCCCCGAATATCGGGCCGTTCCCGCGGTAAGCGTGACAGTTGGGAAGTATGCATTACATTTATTAGATTAGAAGAACTATGTCATATCCTTTGTGGTCCACTTGGCAAAAAAGCCTACAGCTCCTCAAATGATTAATGGACACTCGGAACACAAACATTTATATAATAAAAGGGGCACAAAGTCAAGAGATATGGCATGAAACATATGTTAAAGATAATTATTTTAAAAGAATCTAGCGATGAGATGGACTATAAGAAATGAAGGTCAGAAACATAATGACCTTGACAGTAAAGCTGGCCATACATCAGAAAGATCGATCTTAAGATCGATTGCGCTCATGATTGTGTACAATTTCCCTTGAAATCCCCGGCAGTCCTTGGTGGTTTTTGGACACACAATCTACACACAATCGATCATACAATCAATCATACAATCCATCTACTGCATGATTGTGTACACAAGATGTGCACACAATCTGCATACAATCCATCTTACAATCAGTCATACAATCCATCTGCTGATTGATTGTATGATTATGTACATAAGATGTGCACACAATCTGCATACAATCCATCTTACAATAAGTTGAGATTGTATGATTGGGTACAATATCTTTCTGATGTATGGCCACCTTTAATCTTCAAGCCCATGCTGTGCAGAGATATACTTGAAGGGCTGATTTCTCCTGCGCGATTGGAAACCCTAGAGGTCAAGGCAGTATAGGTACTGGCTGTCACTAGGAAACATAAGTAATAGACACTCTTCTCTTGTACTCTAAGGGCCAGATGCATTAAGCTACAAAAAAATGATAAAACGGAGAGTGATAAACAGCCAACCAATCAGCTCCTATCTGCCATGTCACAGGCTGGGTTTGAAAAATGACAAGCAGGAGCTGATTGACTGGTTGTTTTTCACACTCCATTTTATCACTTTTTGACACTTGATACATCTGGCCCTATGTGTTTAGGATCTGACCTATACTGTACTTTACACAGCAAATAGCTACAACTGCTCAGACTGAGGGCCAACTGTATCAAGCTTCAAAAGTGATAAAATGGAGAGTGATAAACAACCAGCCAATCAGCTCCTACCTGTTATTTTTCAAGCACAGCCTGTGGCATGAAATGTAGGAGCTGATTGGCTGGTTGTTTATAACTCTCCATTGTATCACTCTTTGAAGCATCATACATCCAGCCCTTGATACGGTATTAACTAAATAGAACACACACAAGATATACTTACCTTAACAAGGTTCTATGCGCCTGATTCCGAGTTGGATACAATGTCAATGGTGAACGCAATTGACATTGTGATGTACAGTCCCAGGAATGTCTTGAAATTGTATCGGGCATTCCCTCACAGGAAGATAGCTAAATAGACGCATGGAGGTGTACTGATTTATGGAATTTTTTAGGAGTGTCACAGGTGTGTCATTGTGGTGGGTACTAGCCCCATAATGGCTACGGTTGGCCATACATGATGGACAATCTGCAGCATCGGGCTGGTATTTCAGCATCTGAAATTGGATATCACAGTCCTTGCACATTGAGGGGTAGATTTATTAAGCTCGGTGAAGTGATAAACTGTCTGTTTTTTATCACCGGCCAATCAGTTCCTACCTGTCATTTTTCAAACCAAGCCTGTAACTTCACAGTTCGGATCTGATTGGCGGGTGATAAAAACCAGACACTTTATCACTTCACCGAGTTTAATAAATCTGCCCCTCAGACACTTGATTGTACTCCAGGGAAGTGTGAAATAATACCTGCAAAAGACGGAGATGCTGCAGTGCCTGACTCAGAATAAGGCCCTACAGTATGAGGGAATACATAAAAAAAAAAATACAAAGGGTCGGGCTGAGATGGACCAAAGTTGTCTCTTTTCACAGAAGTAAACTGCTTCCTACAGATGTACCCACGCTCATCCTTGCTGTAGTTACACAATACAGATGTCTTAATGACAGCAATGAAAGTAGCATGGGTTGGCATAGTAAGATGCAAGAGGATCCACAGTATGCATTACACAGCTTCACTGCTGGGTGGTGATTTCTTCACTAATCAAGATTACAATGCTACAATAGCAGTGGATGAATACTGTGCTGTATGTGTAAACAGTCGCTGAACCAGTATTTTTGATAATTCAGGGAGACGCTGCCCAGTTCGGGGGGTTGGGGCGGCAAGGGGGACAGGCGGGGGAGGTGGCGGGGACCCCAGGCAGGCTCCGTAGCCACAGGGCATGCAAGCGTCTCGTGCGCGAGCGCCCCTGGTGCTAGCCGGCTGCTGGCAGGGGCTGACTGGGATGTGTAGTTTCACAGCTGGAGGGCCACAGTTTGGACATGCCTGTTCTAGACGATAATAGATAGAAGCTGATTGCTTACTATGGGCAACATCCCAACTTCAATAGAACTCCCATCTTAGTAAATTCACCCCTTAGCGTCATTGGGGCATAGAGTCTCCCCTCCTGAATATCCTCACTCCTATACATATGTTTGGCCTTTTTACATTCAATATTTTTAGGAGGCAAGTTGCTGGAAATTATCTTAGAAGCAATTAACAATGGTTTTAAAAATAATGAATTCTTTACAAAACGTGAGAATAATTAAACACAGCCTTATGCTTATACTGTATCTGTAGGAATAAAATATGGCCAGTGGATTAACTAAGACAGCAAAATCATTATGGGATCGTTGCACAACGTAGAATAAAAGGCAAGGAATGAAAGCCTGACAGTCACAATGCTTCATTGAATGGCTTTATTATGTCGATATCTGCATTGGTACTTAGTGATTTATTGTAATTACAATACAATTCAAATCCCCTTCTCATTATCACTGGTGATTACCCGCTAGGTACTCCTGTAAGATATTCTGCCGCAATGGATTCCTGAATTGTCCGCTGTTGTTCTAAACTAATTGGTGCATTATAGAAAAGCACATTGCGATCTGTTTGTAGAAATTAATTATTTATTTATACATTTTGGTACATATATTTATATGGAAATAGATATCAATAATACCATAAAAAATCATTAAAAAATAAATTTGAAATGTTAGATTTTGTTTTTTTTCCGATTAACATTGGCTTTTTAATTTTGAGAACTTGTGCTGTTAATTATATGTGTAGTAGTAAATTGGACTTTACCATTTAACATGGGTATGGATCATTGGGTGGTAAAGATGGTCGACATTAGTCATTAGGTCGACAACACTGGGTCGACATACTGCACGGTCAACAAGGGTATAGGTGGACATGGGACAATGTCAACAGGTCATTAGGTCGACACAGGCATTATGTCGCCATGGTCCAGGTTGACAGTCAAAAGGTCGACATGGGGTTTTTCACAGTTTTTTTACTCGAATGTTGACACAGTTGACATAGACACAGGATTAAGGGCACCATGTCTCCTTGCATGGCTCGCTGCGCTCACCATGCTTTGGGCATGGTGCCTCACCTGCACTCGGCACACTACAGTATTTTATTCTCCCACCACACCCTAGTAGATGGTAGGGCATGAAATACCGCCTGTCGGCACATGTTGGCTCAAAAACAGTGAAAAACCCCATGTCAACCATTTGACTGTCGACCTAATGCTTGTGTCGACCTAATGACCTGTCAACATTGCCCCATGTCGACCTAGACCCCTGTCGACCTTGCAGTATGTCGACCCAGTGGTGTCGACCTATTGACTGTCCACCATCAGTTATATTACAGATGTGTTCTCACATTCTCATGTAATGAGCATCGTTACGCCCAGCCCCACCGAAACAATCTGAAAGGAGGGCCCAATGTTTTTCTCTACCTTTTTCATCTTAATTGCACTGCAGAGACACAGCACAAAGCCACTAACGGTGTACGCGAAACACAAGGTCATGAATTTAACCACACAGGAATTGATGAAACAAAGTTGCAAATCAAGCACAATCAGGGCAATCTTAAAATATATGTACACTGGTTGTGGTTTTTTGGGGGGGACACGAAAAATGGAAATTCATTTGAAATCTTCTTACCCCTAAGGGGGTATATGTATATGTTGATGTATCAATAAACCCTGTCATATTTTAACCCTTGGCGCCAATCACGATTGTCACACCAAACTTCCTAAATATATGTACACTGGGCCGCTGCTCCCACAATTCTGGGGGGGTCTAAGCAGCTATGGGTGGTCGCCACTCAATCATATCAGTGAGGCAATATTCTCTACCTGCCTCCCAACCTGCAGCCAGACAGTGCTGACTGGTGGATGGTTGGAGCTGTCCACAATCATGGTGCTGACAGCCAATCACTGTATGGACGCATTTAGAAAGATAACGCAGGACCACTGCACTGGCATGTTATAATTTTTTTTTATATTGGTTGTGGGAAAGGGCGGGTAGGAGCCCCAGTGCATTGCTTGTCCGGTACCTACTATGCTGTTAAAGTGACCCCGAGCACAATGGTACTTGGCAAGGGAAAAATCTTGTCCAATGCACTACTGTCGCACACAATGTACAAATATTTCAAGACACAAGTAGTTAGTGGATGTTAGCAAGACAGCATTGTCGCCTACAATACTTTTAATTATATGAATAAGAACGCTCATTATGAGCAAAATAGAGCCTTGGCAGGCATGGCTGACTTGCACGGGACCTGGTACACATGGAGGGTATTAGGCACAACCTGAGCCACAGTATAAAAGGGCAACACTGTACTTGTTATTTATAATGTCATGCAAGGATTATACAACCACCACAGCTCTACAACACAGATGGAGCCTTCTTCAACTAGCCTTCTCTGGAGAGCCATGGCTCACCAAGGCTTATTATCGTCTTTTTTTCTTAGCTGCAATACAATACATAGAACAATACAGTAGGGGTTTAGCAGAGGATTAAGTCTGACAGCTCTGGCTCACTTAATCCTATTAAAGGGCTAGATGAGGATGGCTCTATCTGTATTAGAACTTTAGGATGGATGTTGTGGGCATTTCAGACAGATAATACTTGCATTAACGCAGGTGGCGCTTTCAAAAAGTCAGAAAATATACAAAATGTTTGAATTAATTGATCGCTGCTTTGACAAATGTTTATTCTCAGATCAAAAGCCCAATAAGAATATATCTTGTTGTATAAGATTATAGGTAAAGCATTGGAGTGAAGCAAAACACAAATATTTGGGTAAGTTGTACAGCAGCTACTATATGTGCAAGGATTAGGATCCATTCAGTGAATGTTAGTATAAAAGCTTGGAATACACTACATGGGAAGATTGGAGAAGAGGATATCCTTGTTGCTGATGTAATGTTGAATGCAAGTTTGCCATAATTATTTCCACATTGTATGCCCAAGCTAATGGCATATGTTCGCCCCATATGAGAGTCGGAGGCATCACTATTGCTATGCCACTCCCATCCATAATCTTGGTTCCATATCTGTGAACATTATCAGTACACACTTGCACCAGTTACATCAGACCTAACTGAAAACATTGCACATGCGAGCCCGGTCCATTGGTCATGTGACCCAGTTATATTAGTTCAGACACAGGTGATTGAATGGCAATTATTCTGTCTTCCTTACTTCCCTACTTGCACATGCTTGGCTCTGGAGCAGTACCATATGTGCGATGCATTAGGCAAAAAATCTTAATATAAATATTTGTGCTGTGTACAGAGAGGTGCACAGTACTTATACCTGTTCGGGTGTATGTTGGTTATTGCACTATGAGCTTGATTCAGCATGGCTCGCTAAGCAGCGTACATTCCCTGCTAGCAAGCCCATAAATGCTGCCAGGGCCGCGGACAGGGGGGTGCCAGGGGCCCGGGCAGCTGCCCACAGTGGCACAGCACCCCCCCCCCGCGCACAATGCCACCCGGCGCTGGCGGCAGGCACGCACAATACACAGTGCAGCCTGCAGAGTGCAGAGCCTAGGATACAGAGGGGCTCGGCGCTCTGCAGGCTGCACTGTGCAATGAGTGCTCCGTCCGAGTCCCGACACCTGGAGGGAGAAGATGCTGCGATGCTGCGCTGCCACCGCCGCAGGTAAGTAATAGTAATTGGCTGGGTGCCGGCATGCGAGGGGGGGGGGGGGGAGGCGTGTGTGTGTGCTGGCGTGCCTGGGGGGGGGGGGTTGTGTGTGTGTGTGCCGCCGGCGTGTGCGTGGGGGGCTGAAGGTCAGTACCGGGCTCCAACATTACTAGCGGCGGCCCTGAACGCTGCATGCCTTCCCAGCCGAATGTCCATCCCTCCGCCGCATCCCCTCGGTACCATGACTTTTATTTCCGTCAGAGTCCACCAAAGAGGGGGCTGCTTGCCCCGAGCAGGCATCAGCCGCTTGTGTTCCCAGGGAAACGCCCAGCATTTTTTGGGGATGCCAATAAAATGCTGAGCGTTCCCCTGCTACCAACCCTACACGCCCCCCGCCCTCCCTGAAGCGAATAGCCTGGTGAGTGTTTAACTCACCAATGCCATTGGCTGCAGGGCTTGGGTCGAATTCTTTTTGCAACGAGTAATCCCGAACCGGCCCTTATTTGTATTACCCTTTGGTTGTTTTATTCTTAGTTAATCTCTCTCTCCCAATATATATATATATATATATATATATATATATATATATATATATATATATATATATATATATATATATATACAGTATATATATACACACACACACACACACACACACACACACATAATATATATATAAATATACACAGTATACAAGCTGCACTTGAGATATGTCCTTCCTAGTTCTGTGGAAAGCAGTATACTGTATATATGGATGGTGTTTGTGCTTTTATGGCTATAACTTATATCATATGTGTTTCTATATTTACGCTTTATATATCATCACCATATTATTGTAAATGTCAACTTGTGCCTTTATTATTCATGCATGAGAGGGAAGCATACTGTGGTAATTTATAGGTATAATTAAAGTGCAATCCAATCATGTTGTTGGGGATTTAATGCTTTAAGTTGTATTCTTTATGCGTGATTGCAGATATATAACATCAGCAAACCCCCACATTCTCGTATGACACAATTGGAGTTAATGAGCAAAGTCTCACTGAGAAAATGGCCCTTATTAAACCATAATATAGCACATTTATGTATAACCATTGTATCTATTAAGGCTTATGAACAAGTTCAGCCTGTAAAGAAAGAAGTTGTTCTGTGAGGCTCAGTATGCATTCAAATATATGCAATAGTTTTGTTTAACAACCAGCCAATATATTGGGCGGGATGCACTAAAATTCTAAGGTGCATCTTACCACTCATCACGGCTGTATCACATCCATAATAATATGCACTAACATATTATTATTATTATCAGTTATTTATATGGCGCCACAAGGGTTCAGCAGCGCCTAACAATACATAAATGAGCAAAAAACACATAACGAATGAAAGTACAAGACAATTTTACACAATTACATGGTAAATATGGATAGCTGCGTCAGGGGGCAGGACACTGAAGCAATTGTCAGGGTGGCAGAGGTCTATATATTCTAAAAAAAGGCACATGAGGAGAGAGGGCCCTGCTCGTGAGAGCTTACATTCTAAAGGGGAGGGTAAGACAGACAGGAGTGACACAGAAGGGGTAGCAGTGAGCATAAATAGACTGTTCGGATGAAAGATGGTTGGATTTTATGCGGGAGGGTGGGAAGATAATCATTTCAGTCTTAGACATTTTGGGCCAGTTGTATCAAGCTTCAAAAGTGATAAAATGGAGAGTGATAAACAGCCAGTCAATCAGCTCCTACCTGTCATGTCACAGGCTGTGTTTGAAAAATAACAGGTAGGAGCTGATTGGCTGGCTGTTTTTCACTCTCCACTTTATCACTTTTTGAAGCTTGATACATCTGGCCCTTTAGGTCTAAGAAAGTGCTGGATCATCCAAGAATAGATAGCAATGACACAGTTGGAAATGAGTGAGGATAGAGGGAGAGAGATCAGGAAAGGAGAGGAAGAATGGAGTATTATCAGCATAAAAGTAATGTTTGAAGTTGAGTCAGCAAATGAGCTCACCCAGAGAGGGCGTATAGAGAGAGAGACAGAGGAGAAGAAGAGGACCAACATTGGAAGTGCAGGACAGGTGGAGGCATTAAAGGTACAGCTGGGCATTTTCAAGTCTGGCAGTGCAAATACAAGCATTAATGTAGGAGCCGGACTGGAGGCAAAGCCTGGGGGTAGGCTCCCCTGACAGGGTTTGTAGGGAGCTGACTAGCTGGACAGTCATAGAAGGGGTGTCTAAGGAGAGGGTCATAGGGGGAGGGGCTTAACGGGGTGTAGTAAGGGTATATAAGCAGAGTGCAGGCAGGAAATAGGGGTCACTGGGAGATTTTTCTGAACAGCTAAGCAGCACTGCATCTCCCATGGCTTCCCCAAACGCTGATGCTGAGGTATCTGCAGCGCTGGCTGCCCTCAGGGAGGCAGCAGGCACCAGAGGGACAGAGTGGCTGCAGCAGCAGATGTCAGGTCTGCTGGGGGGACTGGGAGCAGCAACGCAGGAGGCTGCTCCAGCGGGCGCACGGCCTCGGAGGTCCAGGCCTCCGGAGCGCTTCAGCCCATCCGTGTCCCCCAGGGTTCAGCGCCGTTCTAGGAGCCCCGTCAGGGACCCTCCAGGCCAGGCTGCGGGCCGGGCACCTTCCGCCCGCAGGACCAGGTCTGGGAGGAATCCAGCATGCAGGCGGAACCCTCCGCGCGGGGGGAACCCCCCCCACGTGCAAGAAGATCCGGCGTCACGTGGGTCTGGACCTGGAGCGGCGGGGCATGCGGGGCATGCTGCTGCCCAGCGCGGGGTGAGTCGTGCCAGGGGGGCAGAAGTACAGGCTGCGGACCGCAGGCCTGGTACACGGAGCGAGAGACGCACAGCTGGCTCCGCCTCCAACGCGGTCACGCTGGCTGGTGCTATACCTGAAGGTCGGGATGACAGGAGAAGAGAGATGGCAGCGTCAGCAGACGATGGAGAGATACCTGGTCCTTCTTCATCTGGGACCCGTCAGGACACTGGACCTGCGGCTGCTGGGTTCACAGCCCCCAGGCAGCCTGGTGAGTCTGTCTCTATGTCTATTAATGCTTTAGCACAAAGTCAGGGGGGGGGAGGGTTAGCCCCCCAGGGGGAAATGAGTAGGGGCTTTACCGAATTATTGAGTGGTTTTGCAGATTGGCTGGTGGGTTTGCGGCAGGGGGCGGGGCCGTCCCCGGCGGCAGCATGGGCACCGCAGAATTCGGGCACACCAGCTAGCATTAGTGTGCCGGTCAGTAATAGTGTGCCTGTTAGCAGTGGGGTGCCGGTTAGCAGTGGGGTGACGGTTAGCAGTGGGGTGCCGGTTAGCAGTGGGGTGCCGGGGAGCAGCGTGGTGCTGGTATCCGGCGGGGAGCAAAGCAGCAGCAGGGCTGAAGGGGGCAGTGTGGTGACGCAGGATGAGAGTGGGAGGCTTAGTGACACTGCGAAAGGGGAGGTGTATGTATGTTTTGAGGGGCCATTGGGGGCCCACCTGAAGCAGGAGGTGAGGGAGAAGATTTGGAAAGGGGAATATGTGGATATATTTTCATTACTACCCTTAGAGCGTTTTAACCTGGATAGGCCCCGCAAGGAGGAGAAAAAGGAGGAGGAGGAACGGCGGCGGTATCGGCTGATACCGCGGTCATTCACAAATTGGTTACAGGCATTTGCTATTTTAGCTAGTGTGATTGGGGAGAAGGCACCTGACAATTGTTCAGGCTTATTCTGTTACATGGATGCGATAGGAGAGGCATACCGTGTGTACGGGGGCATGGCCTGGCTCAGGTATGATGAGCAGTTTAGGCAGAGGAAGGCGGTTCGCCCCAACATTCGTTGGGATCATAAGGATATTGCTTTATGGTTAAAGGTAACGGCCCCCATAAAAAGTGGGCAGCCCTTTCGGGGGGATGGGGGGGGGCCGAGAGAGGCCACAAGCGGGACGGCCATGCAGAAGGGACTCTGCTTTGCCTTCAACGACGGGTCATGCCGGTTTGGAGCAAAATGCAAATTCAAGCATGAATGTTCATCATGTGGAGGGAACCATGGGGCAAATAAATGCTTCAGAGGGAAGTCCCGAGACAGTAGTTCAAAAGGGGGCGACACCAGTTCGGCTGGAAAGGATGCTGGGTTATCTGCGTAGTTATCCTGACCAGCGGACAGCCGCCTTGTTGGAGGAGGGGTTTAGGGAAGGTTTTAAGATACCTTCTGACGTGCAGGTGTCAGGAAGTTTTAGGAGGAATTTGAAGTCTGCTAGGGAGCATCCTGAAGTGGTGCAGGAAAAACTGTTTAAGGAGGTGCAGCTGGGTCGTATGGCTGGACCGTTTAGGGCGGCACCGTGGCCAGAGTTGATAGTCTCTCCGTTGGGGGTGGTGCCAAAAAAGGAGGCGAACAAGTTTCGTCTGATACACCATTTATCCTTCCCAAAAGGGGCGTCGGTCAATGATGGCATTGACCCCGACATCTGCTCGGTGGTTTATACATCCTTTGATGCGGCCGTTAAGTGGGTGAAGCGGTTTGGGAAAGGGGCCATGTTGGCAAAGACTGATATTGAATCGGCATTCCGGTTGCTGCCTGTTCATCCAACCAGTTTGCGCTTGTTGGGATGTTGTTGGGATGGGGAGTTTTTTGTTGATCGTTGTTTACCGATGGGGTGCTCCTTGTCGTGTGCTTATTTTGAGGCCTTTAGTTCCTTTTTGGAGTGGGTGGTTAAGGATGTCTCTGGGTGCAGTTCAGTTATTCATTACCTAGATGATTTTTTATGTATTGGTCCCGGGGGGACCGGTGTATGTGATTTATTGTTGAGGACTGTTGAAAGGGTGTCGGCAGACTTTGGGGTCCCGCTTGCTCCGGGAAAGACGGAGGGCCCTGCGACTGTGATCAGTTTTTTGGGTATTGTCATTGATACTGTGAATATGGAGTGTCGCTTGCCTGAAGAAAAGTTACTGGGTTTGAAGGCCGAGGTAGGGAGGGCGTTGCTGTTGAAGAAAATCAGATTGAGGGAATTACAGTCCTTGCTGGGTAAGTTGAATTTTGCGTGTCGCATTATGCCGATGGGCCGCATTTTCAGCAGGAGGCTGGCAGCAGCGACAGCAGGGGTGGTTCTTCCTCATCATTTTGTCAGATTAGGTAGTGAGTTGAAAGGGGACTTGCGGGTGTGGGCATCTTTTCTGGAAACCTTTAATGGCAGGGCGTTGTGGATGTCAGACACGTGCGTGGCTACAGAGCTAGACCTTTTCACAGACGCCGCTGGGAGTGGCGGTTTTGGGGCTTATTGCCAGGGACATTGGTGTGTGGGCCGGTGGCCGGAGTCTTGGGTGCAGAGAGGCTTGGTTAAAAATTTAGCATTGTTGGAATTGTTTCCTATTTTGGTTGCAGTTGTTGTTTGGGGTGAGCTGTTCCGCGATAGGAAGATTTGTTTTTACTGCGATAATTTGGGGGTGGTCATGGCTATTAATCAATTGTCGGCATCTTCACCGCCGGTGGTTACTATTTTGCAGCAGTTGGTATTGGAATGTCTGGCTTTGAATTTGTGGGTTGTGGCTAGGCACGTTCCCGGTGTCTCTAACGGCATTGCGGATTCTTTATCTCGTTCACAGTGGGAACGATTCCGGGAGTTGGCGCCAGAGGCGGACAGGGAGGGGACCGGGTTCCCGAGTCGGCTCTGGGCTCTGCTGGACGGGTAGTCGATCAGCTCATCAGGGAATCCTTGGCCCCAAATACATGGTCGGCATACAATCAGGAATGGCGGAGCTGGTTAGAATGGCGTGAGGTAGTAGGTTTGAAAGAGGATGATGATGAGTTGGCTGTCCTGCTATACATAGGCCATTGTAAGGAGATTGGTTGGTCAGTGGCTAAGATCACGCGCTGTATGGCGGGCTTAGCTTTTGGGTTTCGTGCAGGTGGGAGGCCTGATGTCACAAAGAATTTCCTGATTGCGCAGGCTTTAAAAGGCTGGAGAAAAGGACATGTAGTACAGGATCAGAGAAGGCCGGTGTCCTTCCAGTTGTTGCAGAATATGGGCAGGAAGTTGGGTGAGGTCTGTAGTTCCAATTTCGAGGAAAAGGTTGTTCGGGGTAGCCTTTTCGCTTGCCTTCTTCGGGGCACTGCGGATTGGTGAACTCGTGAGTCCAAGCGTCTCCAGGCCGGGAGGTTTGTTAGGGGAGGATGTGGATTTATACTCGGATAGGGTGGAGCTAGTGGTGAGGAGGTCTAAGACGGATCAATTAGGGAGGGGGAAGAAGGTAGTTCTCTTCTCTGTACCGGGCTCAGATATGTGCCCGGTAGCACGGCTGAGGATATTTAAGGAAGTCAGAGTGGGCAGAGAAAGGGATCCTTTGCTGATGCATGCGAATGGGTCCTTTTTATCACGGTTCCAGTTCACAAGCGTGTTTAGAGCAGTCCTGCGGACGTTGGGCCTCAAGGGGGAGGAATACGCGGGTCACTCTTTCCGCATCGGGGCCGCAACTGAGGCTGCTAGGATGGGTTTGGGAGATGAGCTGATTAAGCGCATTGGGCGATGGGAATCGTCTTGTTTTCGTTCATATGTTCGTTTAGGGGATTGTTGAGGCTGATTGTGTTCTTTCTAATTTTAGGGCATCCCCCGTGCCTGATTTGGATTTTAGGACATTCATATGTCTTTTGGGGAGCTTTGCGGGCTGATGTCAGACCGAACGGCCGCCAGCTAGGTTTGGATAGAGAGGAGGCAGTGGTTCGATGGCTGGGGAAGCGCGGTATGGTATGGAGTGGAATGTTACAGGAATTTCACCGTTTTGTTCGGCTCGATAGGGCTCCCGACATATTAGTGTTGCACGTGGGAGGGAATGACCTTGGGAGCAGACCATTTAGGGAGTTGATACGGGATATCAAGTTTGATCTCTTACGGTTATGGGCAATGTTTCCAGAGGTGATCACAGTTTGGTCGGATATTGTGCCGCGCCGTTATTGGAGGGATGCAAGGTCGGCTGACAAGATCAATAAGGCACGGATAAAAGTCAACAGGGCAATTGGGCGTTTTATGGCTAGAAACGGCGCGGTAGTGGTGAGGCACAGGGAACTTGAGTCTGGTGCCGGTGCTTTTTGGAGAGGAGACGGTGTGCATTTGAACGCTGTAGGGATCGATGTTTGGTCCTTGGGACTACAGGAAGGGATAGAAACAGCGTTCCGGATGTGGGGGGGTCGCCCGGGGTCAAGGGCTTAACCCCGTGCTTGGTGGCGGAGGGGGGTCCTCGAGGTTAGTGGCATTGAGGCTTAATTATGTGGCGGGGAGGGCCCCATGAGGGGGCTGGACTCCCCTGGGTGAGGCTAATTAATGAGCACTGGGTGTTGACAATTGGTGCCCTCGAGCCAATCGCTATCGGCTGGGGGTAACAACTCCTGGAAGTGCTTAGAGGTGTGGATTGATTTATTGAGGGCCTCGGGGACCACCTTCCGTGGGGAATGTTTTTGATTATTGTTAATTTTGTATTGTTTCAATAAAGATGGCTGCTGTGGCCAATTTTATCCAACAAGAGAGTTATGTCATTTGTGGGGGGATAATTGGGCACAGCGATTAGACAATACCCTGTCATGTAGGAGCCGGACTGGAGGCAAAGCCTGGGGGTAGGCTCCCCTGACAGGGTTTGTAGGGAGCTGACTAGCTGGACAGTCATAGAAGGGGTGTCTAAGGAGAGGGTCATAGGGGGAGGGGCTTAACGGGGTGTAGTAAGGGTATATAAGCAGAGTGCAGGCAGGAAATAGGGGTCACTGGGAGATTTTTCTGAACAGCTCCCACCCACCCTCCCTAATTTTATAATTTTTAGGAAGAATTATTGATAGGTTGTCTTTTGTCACAGTGGCCTGTGTGGAGGGGGGTCCTCGAGGTTAGTGGCATTGAGGCTTAATTATGTGGCGGGGAGGGCCCCATGAGGGGGCTGGACTCCCCTGGGTGAGGCTAATTAATGAGCACTGGGTGTTGACAATTGGTGCCCTTGAGCCAATCGCTATCGGCTGGGGGTAACAACTCCTGGAAGTGCTTAGAGGTGTGGATTGATTTATTGAGGGCCTCGGGGACCACCTTCCGTGGGGAATGTTTTTGATTATTGTTAATTTTGTATTGTTTCAATAAAGATGGCTGCTGTGGCCAATTTTATCCAACAAGAGAGTTATGTCATTTGTGGGGGGATAATTGGGCACAGCGATTAGACAATACCCTGTCATGGTTACAGTGAATGTTCTTGCTGATGTCAAAAGGTGATGTTATTATGGAAGAATATCCACATTAAGCAGGCAGTAGTATGTTGTGAGGATAAAGTGAACTCTCTCAAAGCAGTCCTTTTGTTTTCAGAGTTGTGGTTGTTATTTCTCCATCTGTTTCACTTTGGTGAAACGCTGGTATAACACTGCAGTTATAGGTGCCCACAGACGCTACAATTATCGAATGCGTTTTGTACTTTTTAAGCACAAATTGCATCTTATGTACAATTATTGGATGGTGTTTATGTTCCCTGGAGCCCGATATTGTATGTCTAAAAAAGTACGTGCTGCACGTACTTTTTAGACTACATCTGAAATTTAACATTACAAACATGGGTTCATCACATGCATCCAAGTGCACATCTCATAGCAAGCTGGAAGAAAAATTGTATAGAACCATTGTACAGTCAAAAACGCATAGCACAGTACAATTGTAGCGTCTGTGGGCACCTTAAATGAAGCTGCGCTTTAAAATTGTGCCCTTCAAATATTGTGCACACAGGCTTTACTGGCCACAGCCTATGCAATGATCCTTAAATGCTGAGACATTGCATGTACTCTGCTTAATTGGACTCTACTGCCCAAACACCACCCCCTACTACAATGAGAAGTAATAAAAGTGGCTAACATAAACAACCATAGCATTCCAAGATAACATGTATCATTAAGAATTATATGAAGTTCAGCCCTTCACCATACCTCCCAACTTTCAGGACGTTGGAGCCGGGACATAGTTGATGCGCGCCGCAGTCGGACCAAAATTTCAGGGGGCGTGACCTAATTTCGGGGGCATGGCCTATACTCGCAGCTCTCCCGCGAGGCCACGCCCCCATTTTGACGCTATGGGGGCATGACCCAGAGGCTCTGTGAGCCTCTAGCCATGCCCCCAGCCCCCTGTGCATGCGCACAGCGTTTATTCCCCGCTGCTTAGCAGCCGACAGGGGGACTCCCAACAGCCCCCCCTCACCGCCGGACACTGCCGGCCACGGGTGGGACAGCGGGACAGGCCCTAATAATTGGGACTGTCCCGCTAAAATCGGGACTGTTGGGAGGTAAGCTTCACAGAGGCAGGAGAGATTTTCTAGTTAACTTACAAAATGAAGGACTTCAATTTGTAAATTGCAATAATCTGCAGTCCAGATCAAGTATGTAGAATGTTGTTTACCTATGACAATATCAAATCAATCTAGGACAGGGGGTGCAATAGTCTACAGCCCAGATCAGGTATGTAGAATGTTGGTTACCTATGACAATATCAGATCAATCTAGGACAGGGGGTGCAATAATCTGCAGCCCAGATCAGATATGTATAATGTTAGTTACCTATGACAATTTCAAATCAATCTAGGACAGGGGGTGCAATAGTCTACAGCCCAGATCAGGTATGTAGAATGTTGGTTACCTATAACAATATCAGATCAATCTAGGACAGGGGTGGAATAATCTGCAGTCCAGATCAGGTATGTAGAATGTTGGTTACCTATGACAATATCAAATCAATCCAGGACAGGGGGTGCAATAATCTGCAGCCCAGATCAGATATGTATAATATTAGTTACATATGACAATTTCAAATCAATCTAGGATAGGGGTGTAATAGTTTGCAGCCCAGATCAGACATGTAGAATGTTGGTTACCTATGACAATATCAAATCAATCTAGGACAGGGGGTGCAATAGTCTACAGCCCAGATCAGGTATGTAGAATGTTGGTTACCTATGACAATATCAAATCAATCTAGGACAGGGGGTGGAATAATCTGCAGCTTCAAATATTATGCACACAGCTATACCATGCACACAGGCTAATCCGGCCACAGCCTATGCTATTTTTAACACAGCTCTGAATGTGGGAGTCCCTCTATGGATGCGCATAATAGCACCCCCCCCCCCCCTCCCCCCCAAATCTGTGCTCACCACCACTGAAAATACATTTTTAAAAATAAATTTGCAAAAAATACCTGGGCACGCCACAGCTCTCAATGCCCCTGTTTTTTTAACCACATATTTCTGTTATCAGAATTATTAATTGGAGGGACATAAAGGGACCACCAGACTGGAACCCCAAAGAAAGCACAGCTGACAGCAGAGAGGCCTGTGTTATTTTACCATCATGCTGTTATTGTTAGCATTCATTTGTGGACTCATCCAAAGTGGATGATGGTGAATCAGGAGGAAGTTTATTGTGGTGTGAAAATTAAGGCAAGTCCTTTTCCCACACACAAGCTGAATATGTCCACCAACTATGTGTAGACCAACCCTTGTGGTACGAGTCCAAAATTTATTGCATCTATTGTACTGTATTAGTTTCATTGTAACATAATTACACTATTGCATTTTTAGTTCTCTTTTTGTGGGTCACCCACTGAGTACATATGGAGAAAATTCATTCATTTGGAACTCTTTTCTGTAGGACTAAGCGCCCTGTGGATCCTTTGGAGATATTTTTGTTTTTATCTGCACTTGGGGTGTTGGTTGGTCACACTCACATTCGAGAGGCCATTTGGGGCCGCTCTTAGTGCATATAGAAGATCCTATCAGTTCTTTCAGACATTATTAACTTCCATTGCTTGGGAATGTTTCCACTGCACAGAATATCATTGAATACAGATACCTACTTCTCAAAGACAGATAGACATTATAGTAGGATGCATGGAGCGAAGTGAGGGGGCATTGTCACACTCTGCCTAAAGGGCATGTCTAGCTCTATATATGGGTGTGTTAATGCTTAAATGCTTGTTGTTGCAAGCTATTGCTGTACAATATTAGTAACAATATATTTTGGGACATTTTGCAAGTATTGATCTAGCGTTGTCTGCAAAAAAAGGGTTTCATGTTTGCGACTACAGGGGGTATTAAATCCGCCACCGTTATTTCCAATGGGTAAATAGCAGCGGATGGCTATTCAACGCTGTCTTTCCCGACAGCATTGAACAGGCAAAACGAGCCTAAAAGCAGCCTTGCTCCTTTTGCCAAGAACAGCTGTGAATTGTCAAGCTCACGGCCGATCTCGATGATGGGTGCGCCCCCATTTCGGCACTCAGCAGGTGGGACATTTAATCAGGCAGGCCGAGAGCAGGACAGGGTCACGACTGTTGGGCCGGGACTGTATACTGCCCTAAATATTAGCTGTGATAATTATTTTGTACTCACCTAGCATAATGACATGATACTGTAAATGTGATTCCTATGCAATAATTGCAAATGCAATAATATATGTGAATTTATCCATAAGCATATAAGTAGTTTTTCAGCATATTAAATGTTATTTTATTGTGGACACTGGACTGCCTGCAACTTGTAGGCCCTACCTATACTTCTTT
Organism: Crinia signifera; assembly: GCF_055691185.1. Lineage (NCBI taxonomy): Eukaryota > Metazoa > Chordata > Amphibia > Anura > Myobatrachidae > Crinia > Crinia signifera. The sequence goes on along the minus strand of NC_139223.1, from coordinate 58,245,513 downwards.
ATTTTTTCTTTGTTATCTCTTTATTGTATACAATATATTTATTAATTAAATGTGTGTTTTATATTAATTTGCGCTCTCTGAGTTTTATCTCTCTCCTTCTTTGCTATTGTTGTATTCAGTAATTGTCCAGATAACAACTGGGAGCTGCATAGATTAAAAACATCTAAGGTTAATGATCACTGGAAAATCTCATTTATAATTGTTTGCGCCCGATCTAGATTATTTTTTTTTTACCTATATTTATTGGATGTACTGTTTTTCATATTATTGTAGCATTAGCCAAATCATTATGGACACCAGGTATTCTAATTAAACAAATTCTTACCCTAAATCAATCAATATCAGCAGCAGCATGCTATGGATGAGTGCACACCAGCATGCATAAAGACCCTGTGTGATCATGTGCTTCTGTCTCTCTCTTCTCTTAAGGGGTTCCCACAAGGGGGAATAATAAGAGTCATCAACAAGGACTCCTGGGCAGCTACACCAAATCACAGAGTACAGCAAATGACTGTCCTTGCAAAGAAACTCCTTAGTTGCACTTCTGGCAGAATCTGAAGAATCCAGGAGATTAGAAATTCAATGCAGGGCAGCAGGAGATTTATTACTGGAACAGGAGCTTCCTGCAGGATTCGGCAATTATGGAAAATATTTTGTTATATCAAAGAAAAACAAACAACTTTGCTGAAGCATATACAGTAAGCATACTGTATGGCTGGAATGCATAAAAGAAAGGCTGAAATGCGTTTATTATATAATGGAGTGTATAAACTAATACATGAGCCACCAGAAGCAGACTCACTCTTTAATACTTTTATAATTGTAATACTCAGTTATCACAACCGTTTGTGTTACATGTGTTAAATGTTACATTGGGTATATTGATTTTGAAAATAGGCGTACCAATTTGTAGGCTGGAAAAATTCTTGAAGGTTAACTGTAAGTTTCTTTATAGTCTCAGGTCTAATGAAGCCGCAGCTTTCCTAATCGTTTTAAATTTAGGGTCTGTGAGATAGGACTTTTTTTTGCTTATGACACCAGCTCATTGCAATGATATGCAGCATTTCAGCTTGTCCAATACATCTGAATGGTCCATCAGAGGAGAAAATTACAGTGCATTGCCCCATTGCTATTATTATCACTCACTGAAATAGACTGTCATGCCAGTGGTGAGACTGTGCTGTAAAGTAACTTTCACAAACTCCACCATACACAGATGGTAGTAAGATAGGAAACTATGATTAAGCTGGCCATTGAGTAATTGTTCTAATAGTAAGGTAAAATACTATAACTATCATATCATTGATTATTGGTCGATCAGGCAAGTTGCACGTTTTTTGGCATTTAGAGTCAGACCTATACATATAAAATACAGATGTTTGTCATGTTTCAAGTGACATCTTTCTTGAGGGGCACCCCTTGCAGATGACAGGGGTGTGGGTTGTTAGGTCTACACCAACTAGGTCAACAAGCATTGGGTCGACACCACTAGGTCGACATGGATCAAGGTCGACATGGGTCAAGATAAAAAACAGTGAAAAACCCCATGTTGACCTTTTGACTGTCGACCTTGCCCAGGTCGACCTAATGCTTGTGTCGACCTAATGACCTGTCGACCTAGACCCATGTCGACCTTGACCCATGTCAACCTAAACCCATGTCGACCTTGCTGCCTGTCGACCTAGTGGTGTCATCCCAATGCTTGTCGACCTAGTTGGTGTAGACCTAATGACTGTATCCTGATGACAGCCGTGTAATAAAATGAAGGTCTAATTCCCTGCTTGTTAGCTATCACCTGTCCCAAATGTACTGGGGGAGTAAAGTTATTAAGGTGACTACCAGATTACTGTGCCAGTATAACTTACTTATGGAACAATTACTGTATGTACATTGTGCTACATTGCCAATTGGACTGCCTAATGCCAAAGTCTCCTTCATTATGTGGCAGTATGTGTGTGTGTGTGGCTAAGGGGCAGTGTGTGTGTGTTTCATACATGCCTACCCTCCCGCATTCAGCGGGAGGCTCCCAACTTCTACGTCATCCTCCCGCTAGGGTTACCACCTTTTTGTTGAGAGATTCCCGGACAGTGGCCCGCCCCTTGACACACCCACAGCCCCGCCCCCACCACGCCCCCAGCTCCGCCCTTTGACCCGCCTAATGTTGATTTTTTTTTTTTAACCTTTGCTTCAATTTCATTCTTGATTTTGCATACCATAATGCCAGTTACATGATACATCATACACAGTAATGCCCATTACACGTTATGCCACACACCGCGATGCCCATTACATGTTACGCCATACACTGCAATGCCCATTACATGATATGCCAGGACTAAAAACGTTCTTTTGTAAAGGAGGAACAATATAGACAGTGCGCGCCGTAGGCGCGCGCAAAAAATTTTCAACATAATACTGATTACACGTCACACACCCATTACATGGTATACAAAATGCCATAGTATACCACATGCCATAATGCCCATTACATGTTATGCCACACACCATGATGCCCATTATACATTATGCTTATTATTTGTTATGCCAGGACTAAAAAATAATTCTGAGATAGGGACAACACAGGCACAGTAATGCTGATTACACATCATACACCTATTACATAGTATACCACATGCCATAATGCCCATTACATGTTACGCTATACACTGCAATGCCCATTACACGATATGCCAGGACTGAAAAAGGTTTTCGTAAAGGAAGAAAAATAGACAGTGCGCGCCGCAGGCGCGCATCAAAAATTTTCAACATAATGCCGATTACATGTCACACACCCATTACATAGTATACAAAATGCCATAGTATACCACATGCCATAATGCCCATTACATGTTATGCCACACACTGATGCCCATTACACGTTATGCCCATTACTCGTTATGCCAGGACTGACATTTTTTTAAAGTAGGGATAACATAAACTGTGCGCAGCAAAAAAAATCACCATAATGCCGATTAAAGGTCGTATACCCATTACATTGTATACAGTATACCACATGTAATATTGCCCATTACACGTTATATCAAACATTGTACCGCCCATTACATGTTATAGCAAACACTGTGATGCCCATTAAACATATGCCACACACAGTTATGCCCATTAAACATATGCCACACACCATTATGCCCATTACACGCTATGCCACACACTCTATGTACCCCACTATTGCCAGGGAGGGGGCAGATGATAGGTACCCCAATACTGTCACATGATTCCCCACCCCCCCACCCCATCACCATTACCTTTTAGGATCAGCTCCTGCGTGACCTTGTTAAAGCCCTCCTGCTGGCAGTTGTGGAGTTGAAGCAACAGCTGCACTGGGAGTCTCCAGCCAGGTAGGGACGAGGGCAGCCTGGGTGCCCGTGGGTGGCTCCTCTCCATGGCTCACCCCAGGGTCCCTCACTCTAGAGACACATTGCAGCTTGCCTTGCAGTCCCCTGTGCTGGAAATCTGAAATGTGCACAAACTGCCCGTTCCCCCCCCCCCCCCCCCCAGGTAGCAGCGCCGACTCCCAGTCCCACCCGCGGACGGCCCTGCTCAGTCAGGATGCCCGGGCGTTATTTCAAAACAGGTTTCTGTGCAGAGTCAGGCGTTGACCGGACACTCTCTCCCCGCCACGCCGCGGGCCGCCCTCCCGCCACTAACTTCCTCCTCCCGGAGCAATCACCCCGCTCTCACCACAGACACGAGCGCGACCTCGGTCACACACCGTCACCTGGCTCCGGATCTCCGACGTCCTGTCACTCACTCCGCATCTCCGGCTGCTCCTCACCCGGCAAAACGAGATTTGTAAAAGCCGCGGACTGTCCTGCACATCACACACAGCGCTGCCGGTATCTAGCTGGCTTTCTCCGGCAGCGCTGCGCAGGATCTCCCTCAGGTCTTTAGTTCCCGGACATTGTATAGTCCGGGAACGCCACCCCTCCGGACTCCGGACACCCGGTCTAATTACCGGACTGTCCGGAGTAATCCCGGACGGGTGGTAACCCTACCTCCCGCTGCCCCGCAAACCTACCGGCACCTCCCGGTTTTTGGGGTCACTCTGACCGAATCCGGGCTGCGCATGTGCGCCGGGGGCGGGGCCTGCACACTAATCATCACAGCCGGCCACCGCAGGGTTGTGGATAATCATGTCCGAGCTGCTGCCACAGTCAGGGACAGGAAGTGTGTGGATGGGAAGAGCAGGGGAGTCAGCAGCAGCCAGGGCTTTCGAGGTTGGCCACGCCCACCACACTCCGTGCATCAGCCTGCTGCTCTCCCTGCTCTCCCTGCTCTGTCCTGTCACCCGGCTGCCCTATGCTGCTTCCCCCGCCACCACACAGACTGCTCCCATCGCCCTGCAGGGTCCCTGTACTCCCTTGGAAGGAGCAACACAGGCAGGTGCTTGGGAGTGGGTCTGTAATATGAGGGAGTAACTGTGTGCACATGGTGTAATGTGTTTGTGTGGGGGGGAGGGGGGCTGTGTATATAATGCATTGTGTAATGTGTTTGTGTGGGGGGAGGGGGGCTGTGTATATAATGCATTGTGTAATGTGTTTGTGTGGGGGGAGGGGGTCTGTGTATAATGCAATAAAGAGTGGACGGTTTATAATGTAATAAGGGTTGAGCTGCTGTGTATAATTTAATATTGGGGTGTGTATAATGTAATAATGTGCTGTGTGTTATGTGGTGTGGCTGTGTACAATAGACTATGGACCTGGTAAACGTGATCCAACATCATGCCAACCCCCCCCCCCCCGTGCGCGAATTCCCACATTAGCATGAAAGTGGATGTGTACATTTACACATCCCCTTGCATGCGGCCATGCGGGAGAGAAATCCTTCGATGGTAGCTCTCCCCATGAAATTTATTTTCCCCTTCTACTGACTGACTTTCATCCTGGCCGAATTCAGGGCGGGGGCTAATGTCAACCGTCTGCCCCAAGCCGGCATAGACACTCTTGCGCTCACAGGGGTACGTCCAGCGTTTTTATTGGCGCACCCATAAAACACTGGGCTTTCCCCTGCTAGTGCCCTGTGTCCTCCAATACTGGAGCGAACGCCCCAGCGAGTGTGAGAGTCAGGGACGGCATTCTACCAGGGGGGTTGCACATGCGCATATTCGCACATGCGCAGACTCCCGCCTCATTGGTGCTGCAAATTTTACTAGTGCCTGGAATCTCCCTGAAACTAGTTTTCAAAAGTAGGCAAGTATGGTGTGTATGATTATGAGGAACTGTGTGTGTCTATGGGACAGCAGCACGTGGGTGTTGCAGATGTTCATGCATGTGATTATAGTTCAGGGCTGGGCAACACCGGCCCTCCAAATGTTGATGAACTACACATCCCAGCATGCCTTGCATCAGTTTCAGCATGGCCACATAGCAAAACTAATGCAAAGCATTCTGGGATGTGTAGTTCATTAACATCTGGAGGGCCGGTGTTGCTCAGCCCTGTTATAGTTGGACTGCGCATGTGCTGTGACCGTACTATGCATATGCCAAGGTTCCTGTGATCACATTGAGCATTTTTTTGCATAGCATTTGATAAAGAGGGACTGTTTGGTGGAGGTAATAGGCTGTTGCAGCAAAAAAAGGAAGCATGTTTTGGTTATGTTCAGGCATGTTTCTGCCTTCAGTTGCGATGATGTACAGGGTGCCAGCATTGTTACTGCAGTAGCCGGCCTGCATGACCATAGACTTGTAAAAGATTGCAGTGCATGTGCAGTGTACATCTCCATTGCGTACAAATCTACAGCAGACTTTAAATAAATGTCCCCCCATATACAGATGTAGCGCCTCTCGTCTAGCCGGGGGCTGGTGGTCGGATCGCCGATTGCCAGCCGCCGGAAGGGGATGCGTGTCCCCTTCAGGTGGAGCCCACCACCGCCCTCCGCGCCCTCCATGCCGCTCCCCCATCAGTGCCCGCAGCCCCCCTAACCCTGCCCATCTCCCTGAAGCAGAGACCAGCAGGGATTCCCCCACTGCTGAAATACTGCGCATGCGTGTGAGATGCTCACTCATCCCAGTCAGATGGAGCACCTCTCCGCTGGCGATTGCCAGCAATGAATCAGAGGCGCTCCATCTGTAGATTAAAGTAAAAAAACATTTACCGTATATACTCGAGTATAAGCCGAGTTTTTCTGCCCAATTTAATGGGCAGAAAACACCCTACTCGGCTTATACTCGAGTCAAGTGCCTGCCCATAGCATTTAGCCCCATTCCGCTGAGCCGGCGGAACACTAGCTCCGGCGCAGACATACCACAAAGCGCCGGAGCTGTGCACTGCTGCTGCCGGCTCCCCCGCTGGCTCCCCCGCCCGCTCTGCCGCCCGTTCCCCCGGCTTCCCTACCTTGCCATTCTCCCGTCGGCGCTGTGCTGCAGCAGGACAGAGCAGGGGCTGGACACACGCAGGAGTGTCAGAGGTTGACACTTCCTGCCTGGTGCTCCGCTCCCTCTGCTCTGCTCCGTCCTGCATATTAAGTACCAGTATTAACTGGTACCCTGAATAAAGGTATTAAATAAAGTAAAATAAATTCTGGTGTGTGGGGGGGGGGGGGGGGAACACTGAGGGGGCTCTGGGTACAGTATGTGCTGTAATAAATTACTGTACCTTTATGTTGTTTTTTTTACACACGTGTACTATGCATGTCTGTGTGTGTGTGTGTGTAGTACAGCATGTTTGTGTGTGTATGTATACTGTGCAAGTGTGTGTATGCCTGTCAGCGAAGAACTCACAACGTATACAAATAATGCTGACAAAAACACACAAATGGTATACACACAGTTGACACAGACTGTGTCAACTGTGTGTATACCATTTGTGTGTTTTTGTCAGCATTGTTTGTATACGTTGTGAGTTCTTCGCTGTTTGTATGTATACTACCAGTAATACCGTATGTGTGTGTGTCCCGGCTTATACTCGAGTCAATAAGTTTTCCCAGATTTTTGGGGCAAAATTAGGGGCCTCGGCTTATATTCGGGTCGGCTTATACTCGAGTATATACGGTACTTTAAACAAAGATACTGAATCTCCTATATGAAGTAATTTCTGTATGTCCCTTGTGTAGATTAAAAATGTCCCACAGGCTACATCTCACTGGCACAGCTCTCCCCAATCTCCTTACATCTCACTGGCACCTGATGTGTCCGGATTAAAAGAGGTTCCAGATCATCAGGTGCTGGAAAATCAGTGGTGTACCTGTACTACATGGCCATCCTTGGGAATAGTTTACCCTACATAAGTTTTGTATTTATCTTTCCCATATAGATTACAAGATTTTAAATGGACAACCGTGGACCAAGAAAGATTAATAATTATGGGGGCACAAATGAAATAATTAAAGGGACAAATTTATTTCAGTAATTTTGGTGGCATTACTAATTTCAGTCATACAGGAGGCATAGTTATGTTATTGTTATGGGTGAGATTTCCCATACATACATTTACAGTATGCACTTACAAGCTTGCAACTACCTATATATTTAAGATTACAATCATTGTTACAGCCTGAATGCAATAACGTTTATGGGCTGTCAGTTTATGCTGACACATGTAGTGCCAGAAGAAGAAGCACTACATTTTGACATTTTGTAAGCTTATAACCCACCAGCAGATGCAATCAGTATCCCAGCAGTTAGTATGCCGGCATTGAGTATACCGATACCGGCATCTCGACTGCCATCAGTAGACTTGCGCCAGAACATCAAGCCATCAGGATGCCAATGCTGGAATACCAACAACCAGCATCTGTAACAGTGAGTAGGCTGCAGGGAGGGAAGGTTAGGGGGCAGTGGTAGAGTAAGTATACTTACTTGACCCCTGTTTGGATAATCTCCTTTTGGATGCCGCTGACAGTATTTAGATTGCCGGCATCTGTATACTGACCACCAACAACCTGACGGCTGGTCATCCGAATGTATCCTGCAATGGCCAGCGGTACCAGAAAGGGTTCTAATCATTTTATGGCCATTAACCATGAGTGCCAAGCCTGAAGCTGCCTTGGATGGGCTGTTACAGAATAAAACAAATAAACATGTGTTCTTTCTTGTTATTCCAATTTATTTCTGACAGTTGACCATGTCATATGAGCTACTGTATCTTCCTGCTGCCCGGAGGCCTTCCTCTCTTTCACTCTCCACATCAAGTTTACCTCCACCTTGGAGATCTTGAACTGCCATCCACGTTCTTGCCATTTTCTGTGCAGTGTTCAGATCTCTGACCTACTGTAGGACTCACCTGTGCCCCCACTTCAGTCTATCCTTATGGTCCCCTAATACTTATGCAATTTGGGCCAATTTCACCTGATTCCAACATCCCGTCCAATCCGTGGTCCCTTGTACATCGGACCGGAGGTCAAACCTGCCTGCAGACCTGACATCCGTCTCTGACCCCCTACCAGTGGCAGGGAAAGGACCGCATGCAATATATCCTATGGGATCCTGCTGCTGGGTAAGGTCCCAGATGGCTCAAGGGGGATTGGATGGCCATACATTGCTGTGACTTCTCGCAGTAGTATATGGACACCTTAAAGCACCATCTGCCACTCATCTCAATTACCTTTATTGCCACTCAATATCGGCCTCACCCCTCTTCCAAACGCCCCTCTGGCTCATGCTCTAAATGTTGCTTAAACCTTACATTGTCATATAAATCCCTCAGTCACTTCACTAGTTGTGACTTTTAGTATTCCCAGTGATGCTTAATTTCTTATTGCTGCAATTTGCAAGTCCCAGAAAATGTTAATTACAGTATGCCACGAAGACTGTAGAATAGACATTATTGAATAAGTAAGCATACTTTTTGTTAATTGTGGAACTCTTTAACAGACACCTGCACTGAAAAGGTTAATATGTTTCAACTGATAAAGTGTATTCTGACCAGCAAGTCAATTTTCTTTGGTCACAGTGACCTTCTAGATGCCCCGAATCTACTTTAATATATCCTCTCTCAGACTCTCCGAGCTGAGGGGGAAAAATTGCCAATTTGTAGAAGTCTTGTTGTTGATGTTTGTGCTGATTCTGGCATTTCATGGATTACTAGCTGTGCAGTTTTTGAAAACTCAAATATGTTTTGGAATATTAGGAGCTGAAGCAATGACTTAAATAATGAGACCTAGAGCAAATACAGTGTACTGAAATAACCCCATCTCTTTTAGGGTATAAATAAAATAAAATAATTGTGTGCTTAAACTGACCTTCACATTTAGTTGCTTATGCATTTTGTTATTTAACTTTAATTACATTAGAGCCATTTATCCAAACATTTGATGTATTTAATTAGTTAGTCAAGCTTGGGGAAAGAGAAAAATGTAAAATATTTAACACAGCTGGGACCATTTATAATGGGCTACACCTCCAGGGATGTAGTTCTGGCAGGGTTCCCCAGGAACCCTCCAGTAGAGATGGCTCCTGAGTATGGCGGTCAGACCGACTGCCCATGGGCAGAAGCCCCAAGGCACACTCAGCACATCACCGGTACAGATGGAACCAAGCTTATTCATCCGCTCGGTGCTCCGGTGCGTTCTGTCTCAGAGTGCCATTCGCAGAGAATGAGGTGCGCGCATGTGAGAGGCTCACAGCTTGCAAAGATGGAAAGCTCTGGTGTGCGGACAGGATGAACAACCATGGCTCCAAAATGTCTGCCCCCTTACAACAGACGCTTTTTGAGGATGCTAGAGGAGGCGGTGGCCTCCTCTAGCATCCTCAAAAACGGTCGGCTGTTAGGGGCAACCATTTTGTTATGGTCATTTTCAAGCAGCAGCCAGGAGGAGCGCCGGGACCCGGACTGCAGACAAGGAGATTTGCAGGACCTGGAGGCGGCATCACATTTGTGGCGCAAGGCAGGCTGCTGCTCCCGAGCAGTGCAGCATCATAATAGCCCCCCCATAACAGACCCCCGGCGCCCACCCTTAACTCAGTGCCTCCCCGTGGCGGCAGGTTCTGGGGGGCTGCTGTTACGCCACTGATATATATATATATATGTGTATATATATATATATATATATATATATATATATATATATATAGATAAATATATTGGGAAGTGGAGGAAAAACAGCGCTTCATAGTGCATTAAACGGAGTTTTTTAATTAGGACAATAAAATATCAACGGTACAATTCAGAGTAGCCCCGTACCAAGATTATGCACTCTGTGGACTGGATACCACACGGTTTGAAATAAGCACAACACAGGCATATACTGCTCACATGACCATCGATGGACCCGAGTGGACCTCTATCAGTGCGCCGCCACGCTGGATTGCAGGACGGGGGACGAGAAGCCACAGCCGGAGAACACGTCTGGGAGGCAGGTAACAGGTAACAGGAGCGACGTAGGCCATATATATATATATACACACCCATGAGCAGACCACCCAACCAGAACACTGGTCACGCCCCCCACATTATTAGGTGCTGGCCACAACCCCTATTATTGGGCATAATAGGCCCTTGATAATTTTCAGCTCCAGGCCCATTTAGACTTTAATCTGGCAATGGCTGTTTTATACTAATAAGGATAGTGCAAATGTCATGTATACCAATCAAAAATATCTTATTATGAAAATAATGTACTGTATGGTCTGTAATGCTTTTATAGCTAAATGATATAAGGTCACTTCTATGATAAAGGGCGGGATGCTATATAGCAGAAATGCGGTAAAAACCCCGTTTTCGGGGTTTCTACCGCATCTCTATATGCTATATGGCGCCTCCGCAGTGTCAGCGCTGCGGAGGGAATCGCCAGCTAAAGCTGGCGAATCCCTGCAGAAGCCTATGGGCTTCTTACCGCAGCGCTGTTTGAGGGATCCGTCACGGATCCCTCCCAGCGTGCCCTGCGGCCGGCGCCGGGGTCTGCGCATGCGCAGATGGACTCCCGGGTCACAGACCCGGAAGTCCAGCGCCGGCACCGCATCGCAAGGGACAGCTCTTACCGCAAGAGCTGTCCCTTGCATGAATAACGGCATATGTTATAGCATATGCCGTTACTAATAATGCGGTAGCCGGCGATAATGGGCGCGGATGTTACAACATCCCGCCCACAGAGAGGATTTGTTAAAAATGTGATACTTGTGTAGGGAAAGTTTTCCAAACAACTTTTCCATTTTAGTCTATGGATAATGAGTCATTTAACTAGATTACCCATGTGGGAGATCTTATTCTTATTAAAAACTAGCTAAGCCTACCCATTGTTGCCGAGTGATGTTTCATTTTATTAAATTATAAAAAAAAATAATTTCACAATTTTGTTTTAGCATCTAGCTATTTATTTGCGTATTCCAATTATTTTAGCAATGAAACACAGTTGAAAAATAGAAACAGGTATCTAAAGTGTACGTCCTGCTATACCACTATCAGTGTGTTGCAATGAGTACATATCGCAAATTACTTCAACTAACATCACCCAAATAGGCCACCCATTACTCACAGGGCAGTTGCCAAACTTCTTGCCAAATAAGAAGAAACCACATCAGTTGCAGATGAAACAAAAAAGTGGAAGACAAAGAACGGTATTCCGACAGGGAAAATCGTTGTGCCAGCCTATTCATTGCTACCTTTTCTGACTGCATTGAAGGCAGATTTAGAAAAAACAGATGCGACATTAAAACAAGCCAGATCTGTTTTGTCGAAAACTGCAGTGGATTGCCGAATCCACATCCGTATCTCGATAATCCGTTAATCCAAATAATGTTTGCTGTCACGCCCACTTTTTCATCACTTGACAGCCGGAACATGGAATTCCGACTGTCGAGTTCCTGTCGAGCTGAGTGAAAATAGCCCTGGATTTCAACTGTCACAATGTTCCAACAGTCCGAATCCTTGACTGAATACCCCAATAAACTGCTATAGATGAAAAAAACAACTGCTGTGCTGGCGTTATTTCCAAAGAGCCCATAACATAGCACTCATTGTCTATTTCGTGAATGTGGGATTAGTTGTATTACAGTCGTTCAGTGATGGCTTACCTTGATACTCCAGCTGTTGTTGAACTACACATCCCAGCATGCCCTGCATCAGTTTTAGCATGACCAAATACCGAAACTGTAGCAGGGCATGCTGGGATGTGTAGTTCAACAACACCTGTAGTGTCAAGGTTAGCCATCACTGCAGTAGTTGTAATTAGTTGTAATTGTTGGAGAATTTTGTCTACACATAAATGGCTCAATGAATGGCCTATTTGGGTGATGTTGATTGAAATGATTTGCAATAGCATGTTTGCTTCGTTATCTAGATATCAAAACCATCTCAACACGTTATGTTTGCGTTAGTGACATGGGCTTAATTCAGCCTGGATCTCTATTTAGGGAATTTGCAGTCTGTCCGATTATGGAACGACTGCACATGCACTGCATCAGCATAGTGTATGCATGTGCACAAATAGCAGTCACGTAGCAGTTACAGTTTGACTGACAGGAAACCAGAATATTAGGGTTCGGGAAATGGCGTTTTTCTGTGTGTATTTGGAAAACACAGGCGTGCCAAGGGTGGGTCTCTGATGTCAGCCATGACCTCCTCCAGCCTGTTTCTTTAGCAGATTTGTGGAAGCCTTGAAGTGTACACATTGCATTTTGGCGTCCGCAGATGTTGATTTGATATCGACGGCCTTCATGACTTGGTAGGGTAGCCGGCATTTGCAGGAAGGGAAGGACGGCCATGCAGCATGGCCCTAGTTCCGAGATAGTCGAAATACTGTAAACTGTGTACAGAGAGAGAGAGTTAGATTTGTTTCTGTGCAATGTATTATATTGGCTGCTTTATTCTTACACTGCAATTTAGATTTTAGTTTGAACACACCCCACCCAAATCTAACTCTCTCTGCACATGTTATATCTGCCCCACCTGCAATGCACATGGTTTTGTCCACTTGCAAATATTGCATTCTAGCTATCAGATCTGAATTAGGCCCTACGTTTGGGAAAGCTAGATTTTCTGGCGTTTGTTGCATATTGGTCGGGATGCATCAGAAGTTTAACTCTTTCTGGAGGTTAGACCTACATTATTACATTGATACATCCCACCCCTGGTCTTTTGCTTTACCCAAATAAACTTTTATCACTGAAGAAATAGTGAAATACGTGAAAGTGAAAATGGTCCATTCAATGGGTTCTTAGTACTTTTTTTGATACATTGTAATTTTTTTTTATGAATGATTACAATTTATATTTTTCTGTTGAAAATGGCTGCTAATCCCTTTTCATTTCACTATTCTGTTGGAAAATTTATTTTCAACCTTTGAGAATGAGAGGTAATTTTAGTGTGTACTCTGATAAACTACATTTATGGTACCATAGCTTGTGTTCATAAAAAGGCAAAATAAGGTCATGCTGTGAACAGTAAGTAGCATTTAATGTGAAAACCCATTATGCTTAATAGACCCATTAGGGTAAGTGTAAAGTTACAGATGGAAACTGTACAGAAGTCTGTCTGTGGGTGGAATTTTCTAATAGCAAAGTATGACTGCACTCCCCATACTGTACGTATCAAGCAAAACTTCATGGAGCTTGCACCCAAACTATAGAGGGAGTTGCCTAATACAAGCCTATGTGCTTCTCTCTGCATAAATCCCTAAAGCTGTGTACACACGATGATGCACATATCGCTGAGCGACCATATCGCCAGTGATTTCATGTGTGCGGGAGATAAATTGCTAGGAGTGCGCTCCCGCTGCCAGCCCTCCATGGTCGCTGGTCGCAGGAGCATGCTCCTCTGATTATGGCTAAAAATTGCTGGTCACTGGTGCACAATGCATTGTGCACCAGTGACCAGCGATTTGTAGTCAAAATGAGATAGAGACAGAATGAGACAGAATAGCTTGCAATTTTCAGCCAAAATCGCAGGTCGCTGATGAAAACAGTACACTGAGCAATATATTGCTGAGAGATTTTTCGCCAAAATTGCACCCTGTGTACGCAGCTTAAGAGGAATCTGATAAGATCCCTCCCAGTGTCCCACAAGGACCACGCATGCACAGTAGGACTCCCGTTTCATAAGCCCAGATATCATTGGATGAGCTTTCTTTTGTGTTAATAATTGCAAATCTACAGTGCATGCATACCATGCTAATAAATGCCACTATGCATGCGGTAAGCGCTGTATTGTATTCAAAATGTGATGCTTGAACATTTCGTTCTAAAACATATTGTTTGACTTGTATGAATTTTTAGGACATTTTTATTTTCCCAGAACAGCAGGCTGTAGCCCTTTAATGTTTGCTAAATTACACATCCCAAGGTATTAAGGCGCTAGGGACCTGATCCAGAGTTATCTGTAGTTTAGTGAGAATTTGCTAGACTACAACTCCCGGTGCTTGCACACGGTAGGGCCGTCCAGCACAGGAGAAGGCTGCCTCGCACACCAGGGGGTTATTCTGGATTGCGAATGCCCGGCTGGCCGCCACCCCCTCGCAGCGTGTGTTCCCCCCCACAGGCTGCGAATGAATGTTTAACATAAACATCCATTCGCATGCTGCGGGGAACACCCACATAATTTCGATGGTCACTGACCATCAAAAGATGTGGAAGGTGCACGCATATAAAAGCGACTTTAAAGTCACTTACATATGTGTGTACACTTGGATGGAAATGGGCGGACAGCTGTCATCTGGTGACGTCAGCCGCCCGCCCCCCGCACCCACGTCACAGCCTCATTACCATGAGAACACCCAGCTGGGCATTCCCATATGGTGATGAGGCAGGCCGGGGCCCTCCGCCCCCTCCCCCCACCCGCTATGTTGGGTGCGTGCACCCGGCGAACAGACTGTTTGCCGTGGATGCACGCACCATGCATCTGCACAGAAACATGCGCAGATGCATCGATCCCCCGAGCGAATGCACAGGGGATGCGAATGAATGTGAATAACCCCCCCAGGTCGTAGCCCGCAATGTGCCTGTAAAAACTTGCGGGCATATCACTAAAGTGCAAGTAATTTGCTACACAGCGAAGCCCTTGCACATCACCACCTGCCCCCTGGCTGCACAGCCTAGCTGAGAAGCCAGGTGCAGTCCTGCCATCTTTTGGGTAGCAGCGGCTGCGTGTGATGTCATGTAGCTGCCACACCCCTCCTCCCAAGCCTTCTGCACTTGCCTGCAATGTCCAGTCTGCTCCCACGAAACACCACGTCACCACACCTCGTCGCCGCCGCCCCGGCCAGCACTGAAACTGTGATCAGAGGTGATCACAGTGTCAGTGCTTGCGCATTTGTGCCCCAGTAATTCTGCAGTCATCTCTGAATCGGGCCCAAAGATGTAGTATTAAAATATTCTGTGAGCTGTAGTTCAGCAACATCACACGTTTATTTTACATGCCGTCACCATTGTTTTTGATAACCTAAGTTTTGAGAGTGCGTACTGTAAGTTGTGAACAGTACCTGACACTTATGCTGGGTACACACCAGGACGACTAGGGCACGATTCTGTCAATTTAGATCCAATTCCGACCGGTTGTATGCAGATTGTATGTACTATCGTGTGTTTTTGACATTTATTTGATCCGATTCCGATCAAATGCGCGTTCACGCCGCTCGTTTGGTCGCATCTTTGGTCCTACGTGCTGCAGGTAGGATCTGTCAATCCCAGGCCGACCGACCGTCAATCGTATGCAGATCGTGAGTGTTTTTTGCCGCCTCCGTCGTCCGTCCGTCGGTGCGTCCGTCGTTTGATCCAGCCTATTTGAGTGGCATTTCCTAAACACTCCCCCGGCGCCATGTTTTTCCACATAGCAAACAGCGCTGGCGCAGCAGTTGGACTCTCCTTCTTGTCTCATCTCCCAGAACAACAACCTGGTATGTTTGCACTCCCAATGCTCTTCTATGCATGCCCACTGTTGCCACCAATGTATATAGTGTGTATAAAGCACTGGTTTGGCAACCGTGCACCCGACCATGTCACTGTTTTTTTTGGGTGGGCCCCATGTCTGTGTGTATACATATAACCAATGTCCACCATTGCAGTATTCAAAGCACTCCTCTCTGCTAGGCCCCATTCACCTGTGTGTGTGTGTTTGTGTATATATAGATATATATACATAAACCATTGTCCACCATTGCAGTATTCCAAGCACTCCTCTCTGCTAGGCCCCATTCACCTGTGTGTGTGTGTTTGTGTATATATAGATATATATACATAAACCATTGTCCACCATTGCAGTATTCCAAGCACTCCTCTCTGCTAGGCCCCATTCACCTGTGTGTGTGTGTTTGTGTATATATAGATATATATACATAAACCATTGTCCACCATTGCAGTATTCCAAGCACTCCTCTCTGCTAGGCCCCATTAACCTGTGTGTGTGTGTTTGTGTATATATAGATATATATACATAAACCATTGTCCACCATTGCAGTATTCCAAGCACTCCTCTCTGCTAGGCCCCATTCACCTGTGTGTGTGAATAGCAATCTGCACAATAAAATGTATAGTGGTTTTCATAAAAGTTTATTAACATTTTAAATACTTAAAACATAAGAACTAGGTAAACTGGTAACTATAACTATAAAAATTTAAATATGAAACAAAACATGGGTATAACTATAACAACTAAAATGGTTTTATCTTTTTACAGTCCCAATGTCCAACGCAAAGGAACAAGAGTTTTTGGAAGGGTTTATTGAAAAATATCGTACACACGAATGCCTGTGGAGAACCAAATCCAAGGAGTATTCAAACAAAATGAAAAGAAACCAAGCCTTGGAGGAGTTGGCACGCTACAGTCTTCCATTTCACCCAGAGGCCAATGTTGAATGGGTGAGGAAACGCATCCAGAATATGCGCACGGTGTTCTTAAAGGAACACAAGAAGATGGAGGCTGCAAAGAAGTCTGGTGCTGGAGTCGACGAGATGTATCAAACATCGCTCTGGTACTATGACCGGTTGACATTCACCCTCAGCCAGGAGTCGATGAGGACAGGAGTAGTCCTTATGGTCGAACAGGAAAACCAAGAAGTCGCGGCGCAGGAGGAGGAGGAGAATTCGCAGTCTGCATCGGTGAGTCTATTTTTTTGGCTATCTAATTGATTCCTCCTGCCAATCCACAGCGCCCTCCCCATTAAAGTAGGCCATGTACTCTTCCCTCACCTGTTTGGCTCGTGCACTCCCTGTGTAGCGTTGTGTTGGGGTTTGCAAGGAGGATATCTGCACTACCTCCTCTGGCAGTTCTTGGTCTTCTTGGAGTGCTGTGCCTGTAGCCCTTTGCTGTGTGGCTTTTCTGCGGAGCAAATTGTGCAGGACACAGCACGCCGTGACAACCCAGTCAATTTTGTCCACCCTCAGGTTAATGGCAGTGTGAAAAATGCGAAACCGGCTTGCCAGGATGCCAAAAGCATTTTCCACAACACGCCGTGCCCTGGATAGCCTGTAGTTAAAGATCCTTTTGTCATGGTTCAGGCCCCTTTGCGCATATGGCTTCATGACATGCTCGTGCAGGCCAAAAGCCTCGTCAGCCACAAAAACAAAGTTAAGCCCCTGTTTAGTTTCCTGGACAGACGGCAAGTGAAGGGTGTTCGCTATGAGCCTTTCGTAGAACTTTGTGTCCTTGAAAGTGCCACCATCCGATGCACGGCCATTCCTTCCTACATCCAGGAAGATAAACTCATAGTTGGCATTCACCACAGCCATTAGTACAATGCTAAAATAGCCCTTGTAATTAAAATAGTAGGAACCACTATTGATAGGCTGGGCTATGCGGACATGTTTGCCATCAATGGCTCCACCGCAATTTGGGAAGTTCCATCGCTGTTCAAACTCCTCTGCGATGACTTTCCATTCATTCACGCTGGTAGGGAACTGAAATTAGAAGTAAATAGAATTGATTAGTAAACATGTTCAATTTTTTTACAGCTTGGTGACTACCCACCTGCAACCCCAGACCTATCTGTCCTATCTGATAATGCATGCACATCTAACGAAGTTCCTACTCCGGCACGCACTCCGCCACCCACCCTGGAACCCACTCCACCACTCCCCCGTGCCAAAAAAATGCGTGGCAAAGGAAAAAAAGGAGAAGCAGCGGCACATGAAGAATTTATGATGCGGGCACATCAAGTCCTGCAAAGAAACCCGGACAAACATGACAACTACTTCACTTATGTGGCAGAGTGTGTTCGCAACATGGCTCCTGACCAGCAACTTACTTTTGAAAAGTTATGCATGGAGTTGGTGTATAATGGCAGTTTAGGGTATCTCAACAGTGGCACTAAAATAGTTGGCATTGGTAGTGCACCAGACACACCACTGTCATTAGAATCACCAGTGCCTACTCCGCCTGCCACCGTAGCAGGCCAGTCGAGCACAATTCCAACACATACCCAGTCAACACCTACACAGCCTTCTCAACCCCCCCAGTACCGTCAATTCTACAGTTCTTTACTGATAGAAGATCCAGAGTGTCCTGTTTTTGAGGATCTGTCTTAAAAAATAGGCTACTTTATCATTTACCATCGACATGGTCTCAGCTGCAGGTATGTGATGGCCACTGCTCACATGGCGTATGGCGCACATCAATGGGGCCGGGACCATTGCATCTGCGCCATGCGCCATGTGGGCCGCAGCCTTTACATATCTGCAGCAGACATCCTCTGCCACACAAGGGCCACAGTGTGTATTTTTGTTTATTTATATGCTGCTACCTGTACCTGCATTACCAGAGGGAGAACAGGATTCTCCTCAATCTGGATAGCAAACTCCATTTATTGCCCTTTTGTCTTTACCAATAGTATGGGGTACTGTGCGGCAGACATGGTCTCGGCTGCAGGTATGTGATGGCCACTGCTCACATGGCGTATGGCGCACATCAATGGGGCCGGGACCATTGCATCTGCGCCATGCGCCATGTGGGCCGCAGCCTTTACATATCTGCAGCAGACATCCTCTGCCACACAAGGGCCACAGTGTGTATTTTTGTTTATTTATATGCTGCTACCTGTACCTGCATTACCAGAGGGAGAACAGGATTCTCCTCAATCTGGATAGCAAACTCCATTTATTGCCCTTTTGTCTTTACCAATAGTATGGGGTACTGTGCGGCAGACATGGTCTCGGCTGCAGGTATGTGATGGCCACTGCTCACATGGCGTATGGCGCACATCAATGGGGCGGGGGCCATTGCATCTGCGCCATGCGCCATGTGGGCCGCAGCCTTTACATATCTGCAGCAGACATCCTCTGCCGCACAGTACCTTATCCCTACTGTTGTAAGGGCATGTTCCAGAAGTTACCAGAGTGTCTTTTGTCTTGGTTTTCTACATATATGCTGCTACCTGTACCTGCATTACCAGAGGGAGAACAGGATTCTCCTCAATCTGGATAGCAAACTCCATTTATTGCCCTTTTTTCTTTGCCAATAGTATGGGGTACTGTGCCGAAGACATGGTCTCAGCTGCAGGTATGTGATGGCCACTGCTCACATGGTGTATGGCGCACATCAATGGGGCGGGGGCCATTGCATCTGCGCCATGCGCCATGTGGGCCGCAGCCTTTACATATCTGCAGCAGACATCCTCTGCCACACAGTACCTTATCCCTACTGTTGTAAGTGCCTGTTCCAGAAGTTACCAGAGTGTGTTTTTTGTTTTTTTATATGCTGCTACCTGTACCTGCATTACCAGAGGGAGAACAGGATTCTCCTCAATCTGGATAGCAAACTCCATTTATTGCCCTTTTGTCTTTACCAATAGTATGGGGTACTGTGCGGCAGACATGGTCTCAGCTGCAGGTATGTGATGGCCACTGCTCACATGGCGTATGGCGCACATCAATGTGGCCGGGACCATTGCATCTGCGCCATGCGCCATGTGGGCCGCAGCCTTTACTTATCTGCGGCAGACATCCTCTGCCACACAGTAGCCCGTACTTATTGGGAAAGTTTAAACTGGGTCATACATACTTAAATCTTTATATATAGTGTGTGTTTTTGTACAATATCTTTTATATATGGTATTATAATATATTTTTGTTGACACAATCTATTTACTATTTTACATGTTTTAACCATGAAAGGCCTAAAAAACCTGTTTCTGTCCTAGGCCTAAATTATAAATAAAAATATTTTGTTTGCACAATAAAGTGTACAGTGTATATTTCATCCTTACCTTGCAATACTGGTACTGCAGCACCTTCACAATGGCTTTGCAGGTCTCCGGGATGATGAGGCCCAAAGCTTGCGGGGAGATGAGGGATCCAAACTTTAGGTCAGCAAGAGACCGTCCTGTCGCCAGAAACCTCAGGGTGACCACCAGCCGTTCCTCAGCAGGGATAGCCATGCGATACTTGGTATCCTGCTTCTCGATGTGGGGAGTCACCAGACGCAGCAATTCCTGGAATGTGGCATCATCCATCCTCAAGAAGTTACGGAAATCGTCTGGGTTATTCTCCCTGATGTCCCTGAGCAGTGGCATGTGCGAACGAGTCTGACGCTGAAGTAGCCACTGCTTTGTCCAGCATGATCTTTCTCTCCTGCGCTGGGCTCTCTGACGCCTGAGCTTCAAAACTGCATAATAGAGCAGGTACTGTTGCTGGTGACTACCCATCACTGCATTCTCCATAGTGCAGGGTTAAAAGACACTTTGTAATGGCAGGCAAAACAAAGTAATGTGTAAATAGCTATGTCCAGCGTTCAGCAGGTATAAACCAAGCCTCACTAGTAACAAAGCAGAAATACACTGGTTTAAAATGGCTGCTGCTATTCCTATCCCCCTCTGCTAGTCCTCCCCCTCTGCTAGTCCAGCCCCTTCATTCAAATTTCAAAGGCCCATCTGACGACGGTCGCATGTGTTCTTGCAAAAAAAACAAAAACCAGCGATCCGACCGTCTTAACGACCATCGCGGGCGCATCGGGATCGGATCTAGATCGTTCCGCAAAAAAACACAATTTTTGCTAATCGTTTGCTGGGGACTGCCTGGGAGCTCCCGGGAAGTCCAAGGGAAATCGTTCCATGGTCGTCTATCGGTCGTGAACGACGGTGGTCGTCCTGGTGTGTACCCCACATTAGTGACACAACATGGGTTATGTATTGTAATAGAATCACCTTGCTCTTCTAGAACATCCTGCACAATTAATATTCAGGACAGCCAGATGAACGGGTCACGGCGGATCTATGCGGAATGTGAATTATATTCATCAGCACATAAATTATAAATGCACACTCTCTGCTGTATCAGAAGTTCACATCACACACTCCCCCCCCCCCATGAAATGACAGTGTGTAGTGCCTTGACTTCTTCCTAATAATAATTGAATTTGAGTACTTAGCATTTTTTATGCTCCTAACCTGAAAGTGAACCCATCATTTTAACGTATACATTTTATATCTGTTGTATCTTTTTATTCATCATTTATGAAGTGTTCAGTCATGTTTTATGTAAAAATAATAGTTTGAAAAAGAAGAAAAGATTTCCAATTTATTCTATATACAGTATGTGTTTTCTGAACATCTTATGCCAATCATTTTTAAAATGTGTTATAGGGTCCAATCAGGAATGTCCTTCCTTTGTTTTTGCTATGCCCCTGCCAGAAACCCCTCTACATTGGTGATCATCACACTCACTAATTGCTGGAGGGAAAACAGTGGGACTCCAATCATTACTGCTTCTGTCTGAAGTCACGGTACTATATGGGGTGGACTGAGAGTGAAGATAAAGAAATTGCAATGACATATTATGTAAATCATTTCTTGCAGTGGAACAAGTCATGTTGCAGAGATTTGAAATGCCAGTCTATGGCAAGGCATTAGACAGTGCCAGGGTGCTAGTTTAACCAATGAAAAAAATAAGGGGGACGACGACTCTGCAGAAATGTTCCAATTTCTTGTTTATCATGGCCCACACGGTGCAACTGCAAATGGTGCAGTTAAACCAGGTTCCACAATAACACAATAAGAGACTCCCACAATAAATGTATATTTGTTGTTTAGTAGTTCAGCTCTTCAGCGCATTTATGAAGAACGGCCTACAATACATAAAACAAACTCACCACTTATGTAGGACCGGGCCGGGGTACTGCACATCTCCGTTCACTTCCTGCTTCCCGGCTGTTCATGGGCCGCACAGAGGTGACATCACAGCATGTAGAAAATAGAAAAAATCATCTGTGAAATTTTTTTTGTCAAACTCAACTCCATTTGTGAATGAATATAGACCACTACCCTCTACCTGTTAACCATACATCTATTATCTAAATATTATCCAAAAAAGCTTTCTACAATAAATACATAAATGTACAATCTGAATAGGAACCGAAAGTATATCAACTGTTCCCAATATGTTTATTCACAGGGCTCTAATCATAGCATTTAGAGATTTTTTCATCACTATATTATAGCCAATTGTTTCCACCTAGTTGGTACATTGTATTATAAAAAGCACTAGGGCAGATGTATTAAGCCTTAACAAGAGATAGATGCAAGTGTGATAAGGAGAGATAAACATCCAGCCAATCGGCTCCTTACTGACTTTTTTCAAACACAGGCTGTAACATGGCAGTTAGCAGGTGATTGGCTGGACATTTATCTCTCCTTAACACCCTTGGATTTATCTCTTGTTAAAGATTAATACATCTGCCCCAATATACAGTAGTCCTAGGCAGGGGCGGATCCAGGATAAAATGACAGGGGGGGCACCATGATAAAAGAGGGTTTAGGTGGGAGAGGGCCAGTGTTAGTGGTGCCAGTGTACATGCTAAGAGAGCGGCAGAGAGAGGGTGGCAATGGGATTAAAAATAGGCCCTGGCATTTAAAGTATGCAGGCCCACCATGGCAACAAAAGTGAAGGAAGTAGTTGTGAGCGCGCCGAAGGCGCGCTCTGGAAAAGGGGGTGTGGCCACTCAACAGGGGGCATGTCCTTGAGTGTAGTGTACAACACCATATACAACTTCTACACATTATGCAACAAAATACTAGACCCCATTATACTTGCCCCTTACACATGATGCCAAATGGAATGAGCCAAAATTCAAACAATGCCACATGGATTGTGTCACAATTCACATAATGCCACACGGATTGAGCCAAAATTTACATAATAACATGCGGATTGAGCCAAAATTCACATAATGCCAAATGGATTGAGCCAGAATTCACATAATGCCAAATGGATTGAGCCAAAATTCATATAATGCCACACTGATTGAGACAAAATTCACATAATGCCACACTGATTGAGACAAAATTCACATAATGCCACACGGATTGAGCCAGAATTCACATAATGCCACACAGATTAAGACAAAATTCACAATACGCTTCATAAACAGGGACATTGTCCACCAAAGGCGCGCATTAAACATTTACACCATAATGTCCATTGCACGTTAAGTTACACGGCATGATTTCCATTATGTATTATGCCAAACACCATAATGCCTATTAAAAATTATGCTACATACAGTAAGTGCTGCTTATCTACATGCTCATTGCCAAGGGTTCCATGCTCATTGCCAGAGGTTCCATGCTTGTTGCCATGTGGGATTACATGCTCATTGCCAACGGGGAATACATGCTCATGGTAAATGGGGGACAGCCGCCGCCAGGCAGAAGTGATAGCCACTGACAGTGGCAGAGCCTGGCTGTATTCCGAGCACTGCAGGTCCCAGCTATTTGAAATAATACCCATTTAACACCAGAAAATGCATTCCCAGGTTGGCCCCTTTTACACCAGCCTAGTCCCTGCATTTTCTGGTGTGAGGGGGAGAGAAAACCACCCCTCCCCCCCTTTAACCAGTTATCTCATTTAACCGGCTATATCTTAGGAACTAACTGACCCATTTACATGAGACAAGTATCATATTGAAGAACTTTTGAGTGGGCTTTGAATGATTTTAATCCAGTGAAACTGGAACGTTTGGTTCCAGAGTAATCTGCCCTCAAAGAACATGAACAGCCATGAAATTACATTTCAAAAATAAAAAATCGATTTACACGCTATATCTCTGGAACCGATTGACCGATATGGACAATCCTGGAATCATATTGAAGGCCCAGCGATTTGGAATTGCAAGCTCCTGTGATGCTAGGGGGGGAACTGGCAGCCGTCGGAACCGGGTGGGGGTCGGAATTGACGTGTGCCATATTATCCTATGGGGAAAAAATGTTACAGCTTTACCAGGCGATATCTCCGGTTCCCGGGGGGCTAGAGACATGGGGCTGGCCTCGTTGGAAAGCTCTGGTCCTCATCTACAAAATGAACGACAGGGGGGGGGGCACGTGTCCGGGTGCCCCCCCCCCCCCCCCCTGAATCCGCCACTGGTCCTAGGGACTCATTGGGCAGTATTCAGTGAGGCCAATTCGCCATGTTTCACGGCGAATTTGTGCTATTTTCGTGTTGGAAGGTGATTTTTTGTGTCAGAAAGTGAATCATCCTATTCAACGTGCACTTTTCGCCATCTGCGAACAGTGAATGACGGACAATTCGCCGTCTGATAGTCTCCCCAATTCGCTGAGGTTTTTCAATAGGTTTTTCAATGTGATTCACCGTGAGTGTATTCAATGAGAAGATTGCGAATTGCTTTCTAAGTGATTTTTGCCGTGTGTCACCGTGTAGCAATCGCCATCTTTTCATGGTGAAGTGGAATGCGAACTTTTAAAATAAAGTTTTTTTTTTTTTTAAATTAGTGTAAAAAAATCAGGAATTTTATTCTGTGAAGCGGCATGCTATTTTTATTCATGTGCTTACAGCACATGAATATATATTTAATTAAAACATTTTTTTTTACACATAACGGCCAGCAGGGGGCCTGGAGCCGAGAGCCGCTCATTACATATTCATATATTCACTGCTCCCGATCATTACATATGCACGATCGGTAGCAGTGCTAGCGGCTCCTATTCGGTCCCCTGCTAGCTCTCCTGGGGGGCAGCTTGTGCTGCCTGGGTCCCAGGGAGCCCTCCTCCCCCCACATACCTTCTGGGGTAGGCAGGGAGACTTCCATCTCCCTGCCTGCCGCCGTCCCCCGGCTCGCCGCAGGGGTTAAGATTCGCCGACAGGGGCGGCGAGCTCCTGCGGCATTGAATACTGGGACAGCGAGGGCTGGCAGCAAAGGCTCCAGCCCTCCGGAACACGGCGACAGTGCAGCGAATCCTAAACAGGATTCGCTGCACATGCCGAATTTTGTCATTGAATGCTTCCCATTGAGTCCTCTAGGGTATAACGTCCCCAATCTATGGATACACATTTATTCAAGCTGTAAAAGTTTCTTGCCTCTGTCTCCCCCTCTTCTCAATGGCGGAACATGATCTTTGATCCGATAACGGATAGTTGAGATATTACTGTATGTCATGCATGTCGGATACCTGCCAGACTTTAGCAGAATGACATCATCACTACAGTAAGTGCCATTTTTGCTTTTTTTTTTTTAGATTATAGTCACATTAAGAATTATTCTTTCTTGATTCACCCTCTTGGCAGACCACATCCCAACAATAAAAGTCACACCCCACACATCACAAGTAATAGACTCTGCAGTGGCACTGTAATAGGCATTTTTATAAATGTCATCTCCAGACCCATTTGGACCTTTACATGGTACTGCAAATAAGAAGCATATTTTGTGTATAATCTCAGGCTCCGGCATGTCCAAACTGTGGCCCTCCAGCTGTTGTGAAATGACACATCCCAGCATGCCTTGCCATAGTTTGAGCATTCCCTAATAGCAAAGCAATGCGTGATGGGACTTGTAGTTTCACAATAGCTGGAGGGCCATAGAGCTGTAACTGTATTTAGTGCAACTTAGACGTGAGAACTTAGTATGTAAGCTCTCATGAGCAGGGCCCTCTCTCCTCATGTACTTTTCTAAGGTTTTATCTGTTACTTTTATACTTGTATCAGTGTCCGCTGCTTCAACTGTCTTTTATTTACCATGTACTTGTCCTAATGTGTATTTGTACTGTAAATCACTATTTTCTTGTTTTTTTTTGCTCATCCATGTATTGTCAGGCGCTGCGGAACCCGTGTGGCGCCATATAAATAAATGATAATAATAAAATTAATAATAACAATGTTGCCCAAAGTAAATATTTTATGTCTAGCATTTTTTTGTTGCATCCTAGAAAATGATAGATCGGTGACTATGGGCAACATCACCTCTTTTGGTACTTGTTTCCTAGCACTGCGCCCAGATTTGCTACTTACGCAAACGTAGTCAAATCGTATCGCATAACGCATAGTACTAGCATGCAATGCGATGCAATTTTCACTAATGAATGTTCTTAAATTATTTATGCTACATTAATCAAATTTGTTAAGTAAATTAGTTATTAGTTAACACATGTCGTCATTACTGTGTCAGCTGTATGAATGTGAATGTGTTCCTAAAACACCAGCACTATCCACGCCACCCCGAAGCGTGGCGAGCGGCGGAACGTGTCCTCCGACCTTTTCATGGCTCCACTATCCACGTTGGTGTGGAGTTGATTTTATATAGTGTGGCGAGCCACCGAAGCCGAAGTGTGGCGAGCGGACGAGGATTACTTTACATGTATTCCGCGTGCGCTCGCCACGCTTCGGGCTCGGTGGCTCGCTGCGCTCACCACACTATATAAAATCAACTCCACGCCGACGTGGATAGTGGGGGTATGAAAAGGTCGGAGGATGCGTTCCGTCGCCCCTCGCGGGGCTCCCTGCGCTTGCCACGCTTCGGGGTGGCGTGGATACAGGGGGTGACGCAAAACAATGCCAGAGGTGCTTACAATTGTAAAACGTATACAATTGTAAGCACCCATCACATGTAATCACATCACATGTCATGGCATGGGTGCTTGTACAATGAAATATTGCATCGGATCGCATCGCATTTGGTGCAATGCCATCCTATGCGATATTTCATTGTATAAGCACTCCTGTGCACTTAATATGGACATTGCATCGCATCGCACAGCACTATACACGGTATGCGATGCGAAGCGATTTTCCTATGCAGAATAGCCCACTAAGCTATTTGCTTAGTGGGCGCTGTGCTAGGAAACAAGTACCTCTCTTTTTAGAAGCTTTAGTAAATTTACACCTAGGTGACCTCCTCTCTGGTGGATCCCTAATAGGAAGTTTGAATCTGGGAGGAACAACCCCACTAAAGGGCTCATACGAGCCCAGTTCCGATGTTTGAGGGTCTGTGTGTGCACAATGTGTTTTATTGCGAAAGACTTCGGTGACATCGCCCATGAGAATGCCCAGCATTTATCGGCGTCCCGATGAAAACGCTGGGAGTTCCCACAGCTATGCGGTTGGGCCCATGTCACAGGACGTCAGCCTCCCGCCTTGTCTTTGTCCTGGTACAAAAAAAAAAATCAGGTGTCACTGAGATATCATTCGATGGTTGACGACCATCAAATGATTACTCCTGCAGTGGAGAAATACATCCCCTTGCATGGTTGATCAGTGGTGCGGGGGGTGGGGGTATTCGGCGGGTGCTCTCTCTCAGGTGCTCGGTAAGCTGCAATCTTCACAGTTTACCAAGCAAACCAGAATCAGGCCCTAGGTCCGTGAAAGCCAAGCACCACAGAGCAGAACACGAGAAAACGTATAAAGCTGGCCATACACTAGGTGATTTTAATGCAATATGTCCACTTGTTATGCGACTGTAGCGATCAATCCTATGAAAAGTGTTGAAATCGCATGTATTTGACAACAGGTCCGATGCGATAGGTGCTGCGGCGGACATCGCACTGGACCCTGCGAGTCACAGCTAATGCATTAGCAGGCCTGGGATCACACCTCATATATCATATGTATGTGACAGTAGGTCCGATGCGATATGTGGTACCGCGGACATCGCACCAGCACCTGTGAGTCACAGCTGCTGCATTAGCAGGCTTGGTTGGGATCACATGCGATATATTGTATGTATGTGACAGCAGGTCTGAAGCAATGCGTGTTACCATGGACATCGCACCGGACCCTGTGAGTCACAGCTGCTGCATTAGTAGGCCTGGGTGGGATCACATGTGATATATGGTATGTATGTGACAGCAGGTCCGATGCGGTATGTGGTACCGTGGACATCGCATCAGCACCTGTGAGTCGCAGCTGCTGCATTAGCAGGCTTGGGCGGGATGGGCGATTTGGATGCAATATGTCCTTTTGTTATGCGATAAATCCTATGAAAAGTGTTGAAATCGCATGTATTTGACAGCAGGTCTGATGCGATAGGTGGTACGGTGGTCATCGTACCGAACCCTGCGAGTCGCAGCTGCTGCATTAGGAGGCTTGGGAGGGATCACATGTGATATACCATATGTATGTGAGAGCAGGTCCGAAGCAATGCGTGGTACCGGGGACATCGCACGGGAGCATGTGTGTCGGAGCTGCTGCATTAGCAGGCTTGGGTGGATCACATGTGATATATTGTATGTATGTGACAGCAGGTCCGATGCAATATGGACATCACACCGGAACTTGCGAGTCGCAGCTGCTGCATTAGCAGGCTTGGGTGGGATCACATGTGATATATTGTATGTATGTGACAGCAGATCCGATGCGAAGTGTGGTACCGGGCAGGGCCGGTGCTAGGGTGTCCGGCGTCCTCCTGCAAACCATACATTTTGCGCCCTTTCACATTGCCATTGCAACAAGCTGCAGCCCGATTGTGGGAGCCTATGCAACATGCGATCCTATGGAGGATCTCGGGTGCATGTACATGTTTGCATACACCATCTTAGTGCTGTGTCCGCAAAATGTTGCAGGCACTAAAGGTGCCCATACACGCTGCGAGAATCGCATACGTTATGGCCTAGATCACATTGCACGGCATGCATGCAATGTGTGTGCGATGCAATCCAAAAGCAGTACAAAAAGTATGTACAGCACATACTGTTTGTACAGTGTGATGCCCACAGGAGCGCATATCGCATCACACGCTGCTATTGCAGTGTGTATGGCCACCTTTAGGCACATAACCCAGCCCATTATTTAAAAAGTGACTAAATTAATATAAAAAAAAATCTACAATTATTTAAAAAAATTGTTATAAACATGTACAATAAAAGATTAACTGTTCTTTTGCTGTTTAACTCTTGTGCAGTCCCTCCTCTTCTATCTGATAGCTGACAGGCGCAGGGAGCAATGGGTAGGGGGCGTATCCGGACAGGACATGTCATCCAGGCATTCACAGACAACGCAAATGTCCTTGAGGAAGAGGGGGGCAGGTCCCAGGAGGGGGACAGTGTATGCGCAGGGAGCTGCTCAGCCTCTCCATACTGTGGCCAGATGTCAGACAGGCACTGCGGGCGGTGTGCAGACTGTGTGCACTCGCGGTACAGGGTGCAGCTTTTTTTACTGCCACCTGCCCGCTGTCAGACAGGCGCTGCGGGCGGCGTTGCAAGAGGCAGAGACAGTGAGGGCTGAGGCAGCTTTAGCATAGCAGGGAGGGAGACGGCGCCTTTTCAGCATGGCGCCTCCCTGCTTTGCAGGAGCTGCTGAGTGGGTAGCGCCGGCCCTGGTACCGGGGACATCACACCGGAACTTGCGAGTCAGGTGCTGCATTAGCAGGATTGGGTGGGATCACATGTGATATATCGTATGTAAAAATCACCAAAGCCGTCCTCTCCCAGGGATTGTGCATGCGCATAATCACACATGCTCATGCACAAACCCCAAACATCAGGGACGGGGCCATATCGGCCCTTAAATGAGTTGGATGTAACTGGCAACATTTTCAGAATAATTAGCAGCTTAGCAGCTCTTCCAACACACCCATGCGGTGGCTGCTTAATGTCGTTTTTTTTTTTGGGGTGTCGCCAGTAGCCCTAATCCCCAGCTTGTTCACGTCAATTCCCTCCAGTTTCAAAACAGAAAACAAAGTCAAAGAGAAAAACACTGTAAACGTGTAACAATGGTTGTTGGAACTGGAGGGATCAGTGACAAGTCTTCTTAAAAAATACAAAAAATTTAATTTATTAAAACACTGTAAAAGTGTAAAAACTTTTGAACTTAAAAAAAAAAAAAAACTCACCGCTTTAGACCATTGATCTTACTTTTGGTTCTTCCGCTTTGCTGGGTAGCCGTCAGTTAAGGTGGGAGAAAACGTCCAGGTCGAAAGAGTGCTGTGCGGCACAGAGGGCAGGTGTTGTTCTCCTGCAGCCATTCTGTAAGACAGGGAACATGGAAGTAGTGGTGACAAGGTGATACAGCCATTTCTGTACCTACCTCCATGTCCGAGATGCAGATGGTGCAGTGCTCTGTTTCCTCTCCGTCCGCAATGGTGCGCCTGCTGTAGGTGGGCCGGCTGGGCATGAACCGCATGAGCCTTTCCAGCAGCAGGAGGAGTTCTGCTCTCACTGCAGCTGCCTGATGGTCACTGGCACGGGGCTCATGTCCTCCTCTTCCTGACGATCGTCCAGATCTTCTTGCTGATCGACTCCCATGGTATGGTCTGCGGCGTCCTGACCTCAGCCATGTCCTTCTGGTGTTCTGGGTCCGTCTGGTGTTTCCAAGCAGCTGGGCTAACTCCCTTTGGCTCATTGTGGCTGGTGAATATGGCTGCACAAATGGCAAAAAAAGGTGAAAAAAAAAGCACAGATGTGATTATGCGTGGTGATCCTGTCTCTGGTGAATCAGTGCTGGTGAAACAACCTGATCTCTCCTGGGAGGTCTTCTCTCCTGTGTGTGCAGCAGCTTCTACCCAGGAAATGCCAGTGCTGAGGCTTTATACCATGGAGGATGTGGCATGCGGGTGGCAGTTGGTGATGGTCATGCGGCACATCACATCTACAGTATACTCCACATCATCCTCTTCCCACTGATATTACACAGGGGGACATGTGGGAAATCAGTGGGAAATGGCATGTTAGTGAAGAGGGGTCATTACACCAATAGCAGGGTGGTATGGGGTATCTTCCAAATCCATCTCAGTTCTGCTGCTGGACCCAGTGTGCTCAACTGTCATTGCTGCTGCCACCAATTGGTGATCTCTGTGGTCCCGGCTGCCAAACATGAAATAGTCTGTCTATCTATCTATCTATCTATCTATCTATCTATCTATCTATCTATCTATCTATCTATCTATCTATCTATCTATCTATCTATCTATCTATCTACTGTATCTATCTATCTATCTATCTATCTATCTATCTATCTATCTCGAAGGTCAAGAAAGACTAAATCGTTGTTGCCATTAGAAACCACTGTGTCCTGCTTTTTATATTGACGACAAGTCCTGTGAGTGCCACCATTGCCAGCATGTATATTGTGTAACTCCATGCTGGAAGGCACAGGGCAGTTACTAGTAGCGGGAGCTGCGGGTACCATTGGTGGAGTGCCAGGCTCTTTCTGTGACTGATTTTTAATCAGACATATGTTTGAGTTTCATTAGTTATTAAGCCACAGTCTAAAGCTTCTTTTTATTTATACTTTTTACAACCCACTGCTGTCCACTAGTGGGTGGACATGGGAGCAGTAATGTCACATGTTTTAAATAGCCAATACGATCCCGATTTAAGAACTGGGTAAATCTGAACCCGCACAGCTCTAGAAAAAAAAAAAGGTGTTAAAAAGTGCAAAATATTGCAGTGTGGGACCCCAAAGCAGCCGAGCCTCACCAACCCAGGGGGATCCCAAATCATCCCTGAAATGGAAAATTGTACACAATTGTATTTCCCATCAGATACACTTTCATATACAGTATGTGAATACTAGAGTCCACTACTATTATGGGTCTCTAGTTATCCCTGGATGCCATCATCCAAGGATAAAAGTAATATTTTGATCATTATATGTCTTAGGACACTTGTAATCCCTGCACACAAGGTTCCATGTGGTCTAGTCTCCTATTCAATTTGGCTTACATAAGCAAAATTTAAATAGAATTCGCATGCATTGGATCCAGATGCGTGGACCCGTGTAATTGAAATCAAATAGAAAAGTAGACTGTGTTGGCAAGACTCTGCCTTGCCGTATGATACGATCCTGATCGAATTTGGATCAAATAGCAAATCAACTGCACCATGTGCACACCCATTAAAGGGGCCTTGGGTGGGTGGTACAGGATTAAAACAAATTATTTATGCTCAAAGTGATAGGCAAAACCAGTGCTGGTGGCTGCCAATCATAAAATATGTGGGCAATTAGAACCACCACTATGTAACTAAACCTAAGGGTGACAGATACGCACACTTAATAAATAAAATAAGAACATATTACATTGATAAGAAGCTTTTGGACTAGGGGTGCCTGAAAAAAAGGCCGATACTCTAGTACCCATTCACATTGCAAACACACGTCAGACCATCCAAACCTGGTCCGGCACTTTTGTATTAAAACCAGGTTGCCTACGATACAGAGGGCAACCCAGATTTAACCCTTCTTATACCTCTTTCACACCACACAAATAACCTGGGTCCAAGCCAGGTTGTTGCCGGGTCACTGTGCAGTGTGAAAGGGCCTTATAAAAAAATCCCTCCTCCACACCGCTTCCCGGCTTATTGCTGGGTCACTATGGACAGCTTCGCCCCGCATATGCCGGGTCACTTCCAGGTCGGACCCCTGTCCAAATCCCAGGTGCGATGTGATAAACAAAAGTCGAATTGCCGGGTTGGTCAACCTGGGTTATAAGCTGTGGAGCTTTCACACTGTACCTGGACTGGGATCATTGGATAGACATTAACTAGGTCGAAAAGCATTAGGTCGACATCACTAGGTCCACATGCATGAAGGTTGACACGACTGAAGGTCAACATGGGTTATTCCGACAGGTCATTAGGTCAACGGAATGGGATCATTCGTCAGACTGCATTTAGGTCTACAAGCATTAGGTCTACACCATTAGGTCGACTTGCATTTAGGTCGACCTGACTGAAGGTCGACATGGGTTAGGTCGACAGGGTCATTAGGTCGACAGGTATAAGGTCGACCGGGTCATTAGGTCGACTGAAACAGTCGACATGGTTTTGTTTGTTTTTTAAAAAAATAAATTTTTCAAGCGTTGACAGAGTCAACATAGCACCGCGTCCCCTCGCATGGCTCGCTGCGCTCGTTATGCTTCGGGTGCACATATCAAAGTCGACCTAATGACCCTGTCAACCTTCAGTCATGTCGACCTTCAATCATGTCGACCTAAATGCAGGTCGACCTAGTGGTGTAGACCTAATGCTTGTAGACCTAAATGCTGTAGACAATATGACCATATCCCAGGTCAACATGGGGAAAGTTAACAGTCAAAAGCGGACCTCAAGTCAATGCAACATTTACATTGTGCCACCCTCTAGTGGCCGGCACCCATAGGCAATTGCCAAAAGCTGCCTAGTGGTAGCACCCGTCCTGAGCTTGTGTTAACTATTTTCCTAGATGCTTTGAAATTCGTGTGCATTAATTACTTACCTTTAAAGCATAGTCTGCTGTGAGCATTAAGGCCTATACACACTAGAAGATAATCTTTTCAATCTGGCTGGCTGGAATGAAAATCTGGAAATTCCTAAAACCAAATTACAATCAACCGTTTGCTCCCAAATGCTGGAAAATGGACAAAAGCAGTTATCTGCATAAAGGCCCATACACACTAGAAGATATTGGCATCAATCTCATTCAGAAATTGGCTTCTTAATGATATTGATAGCAATATCTTCTAGTGTGTATTCCTAATATCTTGAACAATGTGCCCCCCCCCCTCCCCCCACACACTCATTGTTAAAGATATTGACATCTTCAGGACACGCAGGCCAATCTGCCAATATTGCTCATGCACCCAGTGATCAGTGTGTATGCACAATATCTTTCATGATCAGCTCAAGGGAAATTGTTCACCAATATCTTTTGGCTTTCATATCGCTAGTATGTACAGTATGACCAATTTGTCTGTAGGACCTATTTGTGTCATGCTTAGAAGCAAATGGTCAATTGTCATTTGCTCCCAAATATTTCCAGATTTTCATTCCAACCAGCCAGATTGGAAAGATAATCTTCTAGTGTGTATGGGCCTTTAGACCAGATAGCATGCCTGAAAGCAAACATTAATGTGATAGCTATGTTCATTGTAATAATTTTGAGCAATAGGGCATCCAAAGCCCTGGGATGCCGGTGACAGCCCCAGGCTTCAGCCCTGGATGGGTGAAGCCTGGGGCAGGGACCCCATTATTGGGGGGGTCCCCACTCCCCCAGGTACCCCATCCAAGGCTGACCAGTGCCAGATTAAGGTGTAAATGGGCCTGGAGCTGAAAATTATCAAGGGCCTTTTATGCTCAATAATAGGGGTTGTGG
The DNA here is from genome assembly GCF_055691185.1 of Crinia signifera. Lineage (NCBI taxonomy): Eukaryota > Metazoa > Chordata > Amphibia > Anura > Myobatrachidae > Crinia > Crinia signifera. The sequence continues at coordinate 58,211,347 of NC_139223.1, read as the reverse complement.
CCAGCACCTAATAATGTGGGGGCGTGACCAGTGTTCTGGTTGGGTGGTCTGCTCATGGGTGTGTCTCTATTTGTGTAAATACTTTCAACTAATAATTATATATGCCTGGAAAAGGCAGGGGGCTGGCATAGGAAAAATACAGGGAGATACACACCATAATGACCATTACTTATTATGCCAAACACCATAATGCCTATTAAAAATTGCTCATTGCCAGGGGTTCCATGCTCATTGCCATTTGGGATTACATGCTTATTGCCAAGGGGGAATACATGCTCGCGGTAACTGGGGGACAGCTGCTGCCGGGCACAAGTGACAGCTATTGACAGCCGGGCATAGAGCAGGGGTCTGCCCGGCTGTACTCAGAGCACTGCAGGTCCCGGCTATTTGAAATAATACCCCTTTCACACCAGAATATGCACGGACTTATCCAGGAATATGGTGTTAGGATCATGCAATGACATTCCTGGGCTGACCCCTTTTACATCAGTCTAGTCCTGGGGTAGTTAACCCTAGTCCTCGAGAGCTACCAACAGTGCATGTTTTGTAGGTCTCCTCACAGAATCACAAGTGAGCTAATTAGCTCCATCTGTGGATCTTTTAAAATGTGTCAGTGATTAATGAGTGCAGCTGTGCAGCAGCTAGGTTGTCTGGAAAATGTGCACTGTTGGTAGCTCTCGAGGGCTAGGGTTGGCTACCACTGGTCTAGTCCCTGCATTATCTGGTGTGAGAGGGATAGAACCCCCCCACCCCCTTTAACCAACCCTATATTTTCGGAACCAACTGACCCATTTACATGAGACCAGTACTGTATAATATTGAAGAACTTTTGAGTGGGCTTTGAATGATTTAGGTCTTATGAATCTGGGCCGTTTGGTTCCAGAGAAATCTGCCCTCAAAGAACATAAACAGTCATGAAATTACATTTAAGAAATGAAAAAAAAAACGGTTTAACCTCAATATCCCTGGAACCAATTAACCCATATGGACCAGCCTGGTATTAGATTGAAGGCCCAGCGATTTGGGTTCGACTGAGATTAACCTCAAGCTTCAGTGATGCCAGATGGGGAACTGACAGCCTTTGGAACTGGGTGGGGGTCGGAATTAGCGGGTCCCATGTTATCCTATGGGGAAAACGTTCTAGATTTGCCCGGCAGTATCTCTGGTTCCCAGAGGGCTAGCGACACAGGGCTAAGCTTGTTGGAAAGCCCTGTTCCTCAGCTACAAAATGGATTGGATAGTGGGCCTGGAGCTACAGCTCCATCAGGTCCATTGTTAATCCGGCCCTTTTGGCCGGGGGAACATATGTAAAAAGTGTCCCCCAGCTGTGGCATGACACCGGTGCTGGTTTCAAAATATGGGGGACCCCCAGATTTTTTGTCCCCCGTATTTTTGGAACCAGGTCCAGCTGAATGAGCCCAGGGCTGGTTATGCTCAGGAAGGGGGACCTCACGCCATTTTTTTAAAACAAATTTGCACATTTCCACTAATTCGCCCGTTTTCATGACTAAAAATCACCCATTATCGCAGTTAATCGCACTTTTTACCCGGAATAATCACCATATGTATGTGGCAGCAGGTCTCATGTGATGTATAGTACCAGGGACATCACACCGGAGCCAGTGAGACGCAGCTGCTGCATTAGCAGGCTTGGGTGGGATCACATGTGATATATCGTATGTATGTGACAGTAGGTCCGATGCAATGTGTGGTACCGGGGACATCGCAGCTGCTGCATTAGCAGGCTTGGGTGGGATCACATGTAATATATTGTATGTATGTGACAGTAGGTCCGATGCAATGTGTGGTACCGGGGACATCGCACTGGAGCATGTGAGTTGCAGCTGCTGCATTAGCAGGCTTGGGTCGGAACAGATGTGATCTGTTGTATGTATGTGACAGCAGCTCCAATGCGATGCGTGTTACCGGGGACATCGCACCTGAGCCTGTGAGTCGCAGCTGCTGCGTTAGCAGGCTTGGGTGGGATCACATGTGATATATTGTATGTATGTGACAACAGGTCCGATGCGATATGTGGTACCGAGGACATCGCACCAGCACCTGTGAGTCGCAGCTGCTGCATTAGCAGGCTTGGGTGGGATTGACGATTTGGATGCAATATGTCCTTTTGTTATGCGATAAATCCTATGAAAAGTGTTGAAATCGCATGTATTTGACAGCAGGTCTGATGCGATAGGTGGTACGGCGGACATCGCACCGGACCCTGCGAGTCAGGTGCTACATTAGCAGGATTGGGTGGGATCACATGTGATATATCGTATGTAAGAATCACCGAAGCCGTCCGCTCCCAGGGATTGTGGATGCGCATAATCACACATGCTCATGCACAAACCCCAAACATCATGGACGGGGCCATATCGGCCCTTAAATGAGTTGGATGTAACTGGCAACATTTTCAGAATAATTAGCAGCTTAGCAGCTCTTCCAACACACCCATGAGGTGGCTGCTTAATGTCGTTTTTTTTTTGGGGTGTCGCCAGTAGCCCTAATCCCCAGCTTGTTCACGTCAATTCCCTCCAGTTTCAAAACAGAAAACAAAGAGAAAAACACTGTAAACGTGTAACAATGGTTGTTGGAACTGGAGGGATCAGTGACAAGTCTTTTTAAAAAATACAAACAATTTAAATTATTAAAACACTGTAAAAGTGTAAAAACTTTTGAACTTTAAAAAAAAAAAAACTCACCCCTTTAGACCATTGATGTTACTTTTGGTTCTTCCGTTTTGCTGGGTAGCCGTCAGTTAAGGTGGGAGAAAACGTCCAGGTCGAAAGAGTGCTGTGCGGCACAGAGGGCAGGTGTTGTTCTCCTGCAGCCATTCTGTAAGACAGGGAACATGGAAGTAGTGGTGACAGGGTGATACAGCCATTTCTGTACCTACCTCCATGTCCGAGATGCAGATGGTGCAGTGCTCTGTTTCCTCTCCGTCCGCAATGGTGCGCCTGCTGTAGGTGGGCCGGCTGGGCATGAACCGCATGAGCCTTTCCAGCAGCAGGAGGAGTTCTGCTCTCACTGCAGCTGCCTGATGGTCACTGGCACGGGGCTCATGTCCTCCTCTTCCTGACGATCGTCCAGATCTTCTTGCTGATCGACTCCCATGGTATGGTCTGCGGCGTCCTGACCTCAGCCATGTCCTTCTGGTGTTCTGGGTCCGTCTGGTGTTTCCAAGCAGCTGGGCTAACTCCCTTTGGCTCATTGTGGCTGTTGAATATGGCTGCACAAATGGCAAAAAAAGGTGAAAAAAAAGCACAGATGTGATTATGCGTGGTGATCCTGTCTCTGGTGAATCAGTGCTGGTGAAACAACCTGATCTTTGCTGGGATGTCTTCTCTCCTGTGTGTGCAGCAGCTTCTACCCAGGAAATGCCAGTGCTGAGGCTTTATACCATGGAGGATGTGGCATGCGGGCGGCAGTTGGTGATGGTCATGCGGCACATCACATCTACAGTATACTCCACATCATCCTCTTCCCACTGAAATTACACAGGGGGACATGTGGGAAATCAGTGGGAAATGGCATGTTAGTGAAGAGGGGTCATTACACCAATAGCAGGGTGGTATGGGGTATCTTCCAAATCCATCTCAGTTCTGCTGCTGGACCCAGTGTGCTCAACTGTCATTGCTGCTGCCACCAATTGGTGATCTCTGTGGTCCCGGCTGCCAAACATTAAATAGTCTGTCTATCTATCTATCTATCTACTGTATCTATCTATCTATCTCGAAGGTCAAGAAAGACTAAATCTTTGTTGCCATTAGAAACCACTGTGTCCTGCTTTTTATATTGACGACAAGTCCTGTGAGTGCCACCATTGCCAGCATGTATATTGTGTAACTCCATGCTGGAAGGCACAGGGCAGTTACTAGTAGCGGGAGCTGCGGGTACCATTGGTGGAGTGCCAGGCTCTTTCTGTGACTGATTTTTAATCAGACATATGTTTGAGTTTCATTAGTTATTAAGCCACAGTCTAAAGCTTCTTTTTATTTATACTTTTTACAACCCACTGCTGTCCACTAGTGGGTGGACATGGGAGCAGTAATGTCACATGTTTTGAATAGCCAATACGATCCCGATTTAAGAACTGGGTAAATCTGAACCCGCACAGCTCTAGAAAAAAAAAAGGTGTTAAAAAGTGCAAAATATTGCAGTGTGGGACCCCAAAGCAGCCGAGCCTCACCAACCCAGGGGGATCCCAAATCATCCCTGAAATGGAAAATTGTACACAATTGTATTTCCCATCAGATACACTTTCATATACAGTATGTGAATACTAGAGTCCACTACTATTATGGGTCTCTAGTTATCCCTGGATGCCATCATCCAAGGATAAAAGTAATATTTTGATCATTATATGTCTTGGGACACTTGTAATCCCTGCACACAAGGTTCCATGTGGTCTAGTCTCCTATTCAATTTGGCTTACATAAGCAAAATTTAAATAGAATTCGCATGCATTGGATCCAGATGCGTGGACCCGTGTAATTGAAATCAAATAGAAAAGTAGACGGTGCAGGCAAGACTCTGCCTTGCCGTGTGATACGATCCTGATCGAATTTGGATCAAATAGCAAATCAACTGCACCATGTGCACACCCATTAAAGGGGCCTTGGGTGGGTGGTACAGGATTAAAACAAATTATTTATGCTCAAAGTGATAGGCAAAACCAGTGCTGGTGGCTGCCAATCATAAAATATGTGGGCAATTAGAACCACCACTATGTAACTAAACCTAAGGGTGACAGATACGCACACTTAATAAATAAAATAAGAACATATTACATTGATAAGAAGCTTTTGGACTAGGGGTGCCTTAAAAAAAGGCCGATACTCTAGTACCCATTCACATTGCAAACACACGTCAGACCATCCAAACCTGGTCCGGCACTTTTGTATTAAAACCAGGTTGCCTACGATACAGAGGGCAACCCAGATTTAACCCTTCTTATACCTCTTTCACACCACACAAATAACCTGGGTCCAAGCCAGGTTGTTGCCGGGTCACTGTGCAGTGTGAAAGGGCCTTATAAAAAAATCCCTCCTCCACACCGCTTCCCGGCTTATTGCTGGGTCACTATGGACAGCTTCGCCCCGCATATGCCGGGTCACTTCCAGGTCGGACCCCTGTCCAAATCTCAGGTGCGATGTGATAAACAAAAGTCGAATTGCCGGGTTGGTCAACCTGGGTTATAAGCTGTGGAGCTTTCACACTGTACCTGGACTGGGATCATTGGATAGACATTAACTAGGTCGAAAAGCATTAGGTCGACATCACTAGGTCCACCTGCATGAAGGTTGACACGACTGAAGGTCAACATGGGTTATTCCGACAGGTCATTAGGTCAACGGAATGGGATCATTCGTCAGACTGCATTTAGGTCTACAAGCATTAGGTCTACACCATTAGGTCGACTTGCATTTAGGTCGACCTGACTGAAGGTCGACATGGGTTAGGTCGACAGGGTCATTAGGTCGACAGGTATAAGGTCGACCGGGTCATTAGGTCGACTGAAAAAGTCGACATGGTTTTGTTTGTTTTAAAAAAAAATTTTTTTCAAGAGTTGACAGAGTCAACATAGCACCGCGTCCCCTCGCATGGCTCGCTGCGCTCGTTATGCTTCGGGCGCACATATCAAAGTCGACCTAATGACCCTGTCAACCTTCAGTCATGTCGACCTAAATGCAGGTCGACCTAGTGGTGTAGACCTAATGCTTGTAGACCTAAATGCTGTAGACAATATGACCATATCCCAGGTCAACATGGGGAAAGTTAACAGTCAAAAGCGGACCTCAAGTCAATGCAACATATACATTGTGCCACCCTCTAGTGGCCGGCACCCATAGGCAATTGCCAAAAGCTGCCTAGTGGTAGCACCCGTCCTGAGCTTGTGTTAACTATTTTCCTAGATGCTTTGAAATTCGTGTGCATTAATTACTTACCTTTAAAGCAGGGGTCTTCAACCCATGGCCCGCAGGCCACGAGTGGCCCGCGGAGCTGATCTCAGTGGCCCCCTGCCCGCCATGCACAGGATTTTTTTTTTAAAGTAAAAGAAAATGCTGCCAAAGGAGGCAGCGTAATGGAGTCCCCCCGGGTGCCGCCTACCCGATTTTCATTGGCTGCAGGTAGGGCAGAGGAGTGGATCCAGCGTGGCTGAGGGAGGAGGAGGCACTTCTAGTGGGAGCTGGGACCCGGCAAAGCTGCAGGAGGAGGCAACGCAGCTGGCGGGAGCAGGGGACCTGGCGCAGGAACTGCAGGAGGAGGAGGCACAGCTGGCGGAGGGGACCCGGCGAAACTGCAGGAGGAGGCATGGATGGTGGAAGCAGGTGACCCAGCAAAGCTGCAGGTTGAGGAGGTACAGCTGGCGGGAGCAGGGGACCTGGCAATGCTGCAGGCATTACTGGGGGCATTGTGTGTGGGGCATTACTGGGGGCATTGTATGTGGGGCACTTCTGGGGCATTGTGTGAGGGGCACTTCTGGGGCATCATATGTATAAGCAGGAGTACTGCTGGCATTATGGTCTGTGGCATAATGGGCATTAGTGTGGGGCATAATGTGCAATGGGCATAATTTTGTGTGGATTAATGTGTAATGGGCATCACGTGTGCGGCATAATGTGTAATGGGCATTACGGTGTATGACAAAGTACAACAGGTATTATGGTGTGTGGCATAATGTCTAATGGACACTATGGTGTGATGCACAATGTGTAATGGGCATTACGGATAAACAGTGTAACAGTGTATATTGATTTAAGTAGCCTTTCATTGTTTGGGTTTGATCTGTGAGGCATACTAGTTCACTGTGTGGGCCTTCATGTTTATATGTCACTGTGCAGCCTTCAGTCAACTTAAGCGTGTCAGGACAAAGACCATTCCTGCGGTAACCAATGTCTGGTCATGCCGGTTGCAAAAGAGGTGTCAGGTAATTGTTTTCCTGCTAGTTGACACACTTTATAATTAGACCACGCCCCTTATAATAGGGCCACACCCCTCTTTGGGAGCGCGCCTACGGCGCGTGCAATTTATTAAATATCAATTTATATATGGGAGGGGGCACATATTTTACTGTTTGCACTGGAACCCAAATTGGCTGCTGATGACTATTGGGGTATGTGTGTGTGGGGGGGTTATGTGATGAGTATGGGCGGCTGTGCCAACTATCTATGAAGGACTGTGCTGACGTTATAGGGGAGCTGTGATTCTATGGGGCTGTCCGAAATACTGCAGTAGAGTTTAGTGGCCCTCGGGCTTCACTGGATTTTTTTAGGTGGCCCACGCTGTCTTAAAGGTTGAAGACCCCTGCTTTAAAGCATAGTCTGCTGTGAGCATTAAGGCCTATACACACTAGAAGATAATCTTTTCAATCTGGCTGGCTGGAATGAAAATCTGGAAATTCCTAAAACCAAATTACAATCAACCGTTTGCTCCCAAATGCTGGAAAATGGACAAAAGCAGTTATCTGCATAAAGGCCCATACACACTAGAAGATATTGGCATCAATCTCATTCAGAAATTGGCTTCTTAATGATATTGATAGCAATATCTTCTAGTGTGTATTCCTAATATCTTGAACAATGTGCCCCCTCCCACTCATTGTTAAAGATATTGACATCTTCAGGACACGCAGGCCAATCTGCCAATATTGCTCATGCACCCAGTGATCAGTGTGTATGCACAATATCTTTCATGATCAGCTCAAGGGAAATTGTTCACCAATATCTTTTGGCTTTCATATCGCTAGTATGTACAGTATGACCAATTTGTCTGTAGGACCTATTTGTGTCATGCTTAGAAGCAAATGGTCAATTGTCATTTGCTCCCAAATATTTCCAGATTTTCATTCCAACCAGCCAGATTGGAAAGATAATCTTCTAGTGTGTATGGGCCTTTAGACCAGATAGCATGCCTGAAAGCAAACATTAATGTGATAGCTATGTTCATTGTAATAATTTTGAGCAATAGGGCATCCAAAGCCTGGGGCAGGGACCCCATTATTGGGGGGGTCCCCACTCCCCCAGGTACCCCATCCAAGGCTGACCAGTGCCAGATTAAGGTGTAAATGGGCCTGGAGCTGAAAATTATCAAGGGCCTATTATGCTCAATAATAGGGGTTGTGGCCAGCACCTAATAATGTGGGGGCGTGACCAGTGTTCTGGTTGGGTGGTCTGCTCATGGGTGTGTCTCTATTTGTGTAAATACTTTCAACTAATAATTATATATGCCTGGAAAAGGCAGGGGGCTGGCATAGGAAAAATACAGGGAGATACACACCATAATGACCATTACTTATTATGCCAAACACCATAATGCCTATTAAAAATTGCTCATTGCCAGGGGTTCCATGCTCATTGCCATTTGGGATTACATGCTTATTGCCAAGGGGGAATACATGCTCGCGGTAACTGGGGGACAGCTGCTGCCGGGCACAAGTGACAGCTATTGACAGCCGGGCATAGAGCAGGGGTCTGCCCGGCTGTACTCAGAGCACTGCAGGTCCCGGCTATTTGAAATAATACCCCTTTCACACCAGAATATGCACGGACTTATCCAGGAATATGGTGTTAGGATCATGCAATGACATTCCTGGGCTGACCCCTTTTACATCAGTGTAGTCCTGGGGTAGCCAACCCTAGTCCTCGAGAGCTACCAACAGTGCATGTTTTGTAGGTCTCCTCACAGAATCACAAGTGAGCTAATTAGCTCCATCTGTGGATCTTTTAAAATGTGTCAGTGATTAATGAGTGGAGCTGTGCAGCAGCTAGGTTGTCTGGAAAATGTGCACTGTTGGTAGCTCTCGAGGGCTAGGGTTGGCTACCACTGGTCTAGTCCCTGCATTATCTGGTGTGAGAGGGATAGAACCCCCCCACCCCCTTTAACCAACCCTATATTTTCGGAACCAACTGACCCATTTACATGAGACCAGTACTGTATAATATTGAAGAACTTTTGAGTGGGCTTTGAATGATTTAGGTCTTATGAATCTGGGCCGTTTGGTTCCAGAGAAATCTGCCCTCAAAGAACATAAACAGTCATGAAATTACATTTAAGAAATGAAAAAAAAAACGGTTTAACCTCAATATCCCTGGAACCAATTAACCCATATGGACCAGCCTGGTATTAGATTGAAGGCCCAGCGATTTGGGTTCGACTGAGATTAACCTCAAGCTTCAGTGATGCCAGATGGGGAACTGACAGCCTTTGGAACTGGGTGGGGGTCGGAATTAGCGGGTCCCATGTTATCCTATGGGGAAAACGTTCTAGATTTGCCCGGCAGTATCTCTGGTTCCCAGAGGGCTAGCGACACAGGGCTAAGCTTGTTGGAAAGCCCTGTTCCTCAGCTACAAAATGGATTGGATAGTGGGCCTGGAGCTACAGCTCCATCAGGTCCATTGTTAATCCGGCCCTTTTGGCCGGGGGAACATATGTAAAAAGTGTCCCCCAGCTGTGGCATGACACCGGTGCTGGTTTCAAAATATGGGGGACCCCCAGATTTTTTGTCCCCCGTATTTTTGGAACCAGGTCCAGCTGAATGAGCCCAGGGCTGGTTATGCTCAGGAAGGGGGACCTCACGCCATTTTTTTTAAAACAAATTTGCACATTTCCACTAATTCGCCCGTTTTCATGACTAAAAATCACCCATTATCGCAGTTAATCGCACTTTTTACCCGGAATAATCACCATATGTATGTGGCAGCAGGTCTCATGTGATGTATAGTACCAGGGACATCACACCGGAGCCAGTGAGACGCAGCTGCTGCATTAGCAGGCTTGGGTGGGATCACATGTGATATATCGTATGTATGTGACAGTAGGTCCGATGCAATGTGTGGTACCGGGGACATCGCAGCTGCTGCATTAGCAGGCTTGGGTGGGATCACATGTAATATATTGTATGTATGTGACAGTAGGTCCGATGCAATGTGTGGTACCGGGGACATCGCACTGGAGCATGTGAGTTGCAGCTGCTGCATTAGCAGGCTTGGGTCGGAACAGATGTGATCTGTTGTATGTATGTGACAGCAGCTCCAATGCGATGCGTGTTACCGGGGACATCGCACCTGAGCCTGTGAGTCGCAGCTGCTGCGTTAGCAGGCTTGGGTGGGATCACATGTGATATATTGTATGTATGTGACAACAGGTCCGATGCGATATGTGGTACCGAGGACATCGCACCAGCACCTGTGAGTCGCAGCTGCTGCATTAGCAGGCTTGGGTGGGATTGACGATTTGGATGCAATATGTCCTTTTGTTATGCGATAAATCCTATGAAAAGTGTTGAAATCGCATGTATTTGACAGCAGGTCTGATGCGATAGGTGGTACGGCGGACATCGCACCGGACCCTGCGAGTCAGGTGCTACATTAGCAGGATTGGGTGGGATCACATGTGATATATCGTATGTAAGAATCACCGAAGCCGTCCGCTCCCAGGGATTGTGGATGCGCATAATCACACATGCTCATGCACAAACCCCAAACATCATGGACGGGGCCATATCGGCCCTTAAATGAGTTGGATGTAACTGGCAACATTTTCAGAATAATTAGCAGCTTAGCAGCTCTTCCAACACACCCATGAGGTGGCTGCTTAATGTCGTTTTTTTTTTGGGGTGTCGCCAGTAGCCCTAATCCCCAGCTTGTTCACGTCAATTCCCTCCAGTTTCAAAACAGAAAACAAAGAGAAAAACAATGTAAACGTGTAACAATGGTTGTTGGAACTGGAGGGATCAGTGACAAGTCTTTTTAAAAAATACAAACAATTTAAATTATTAAAACACTGTAAAAGTGTAAAAACTTTTGAACTTTAAAAAAAAAAAAAAACTCACCGCTTTAGACCATTGATGTTACTTTTGGTTCTTCCGTTTTGCTGGGTAGCCGTCAGTTAAGGTGGGAGAAAACGTCCAGGTCGAAAGAGTGCTGTGCGGCACAGAGGGCAGGTGTTGTTCTCCTGCAGCCATTCTGTAAGACAGGGAACATGGAAGTAGTGGTGACAGGGTGATACAGCCATTTCTGTACCTACCTCCATGTCCGAGATGCAGATGGTGCAGTGCTCTGTTTCCTCTCCGTCCGCAATGGTGCGCCTGCTGTAGGTGGGCCGGCTGGGCATGAACCGCATGAGCCTTTCCAGCAGCAGGAGGAGTTCTGCTCTCACTGCAGCTGCCTGATGGTCACTGGCACGGGGCTCATGTCCTCCTCTTCCTGACGATCGTCCAGATCTTCTTGCTGATCGACTCCCATGGTATGGTCTGCGGCATCCTGACCTCAGCCATGTCCTTCTGGTGTTCTGGGTCCGTCTGGTGTTTCCAAGCAGCTGGGCTAACTCCCTTTGGCTCATTGTGGCTGGTGAATATGGCTGCACAAATTACAAAAAAAAGTGAAAGAAAAAGCACAGATGTGATTATGCGTGGTGATCCTGTCTCTGGTGAATCAGTGCTGGTGAAACAACCTGATCTCTGCTGGGTGGTCTTCTCTCCTGTGTGTGCAGCAGCTTCTACCCAGGAAATGCCAGTGCTGAGGCTTTATACCATGGAGGATGTGGCATGCGGGTGGCAGTTGGTGATGGTCATGCGGCACATCACATCTACAGTATACTCCACATCATCCTCTTCCCACTGAAATTACACAGGGGGACATGTGGGAAATCAGTGGGAAATGGCATGTTAGTGAAGAGGGGTCATTACACCAATAGCAGGGTGGTATGGGGTATCTTCCAAATCCATCTCAGTTCTGCTAATTACTTTGTGTAACTGTACATGCAAATAAAGTAAAAAACATACATGAATGACGCAGGTATGTAGTAATATGACAATGGTATAGTATAATTATCAGTGCAAAACACACATAATTGATGGATGGGCGCTTCTTTTAATGGATGACAGTTCTAAAAATCAAAAGTCTTTGTTAAAAGGTATTGCTGGTATTACTAGCAACAGGGAGGTGTTCATAAGGGTGGGCACAGCATTAAGGTGAGGCAGTGCACCCCTAACTCTCAATGGGGCAGATGTATTAACCAGCGTTAAGTGCAAAAATGCACTTAACGCTTGTTAACTGGGGGGGATTACGTCTGTCCCTAATGTATTACTAGCGCACCTAACGTGTGCTAGTGACAGCCCGCCGAGTTACGCTCGGCGGGGCTGTCCCTGCAATCCCCCCCAGGCATTAATGGCCGGGGCGATGTATTAACAGCCTTCAAGGCGTTAATTCGCCCCGGCCGCTTCGCCAGCTCAGGGCTAGCGTTGTCCTATCCCCCACTATGGGGACAACGCTAGCCCTGCGTCTGGCTTGGGCTGCGCTTGAGGTCTCGCGGTTTTTGCGAGATCTCGCGCATGCCCAGTAAGCCTGGCAGGGGGGGCGACGGCGAGTGCACATGTGCGGGGCGGCGAGGGAGCCGATAAGGAGAGCCGTTAACGCTGGGGATAACGGCTCTCCTTATCGGCTTTGGGGGGGTTAATACATCTGTCTATAACGTGTGCCCGCTTCTCCTCGTTATGTAGGAGAAGCGGGACGTTATCTCTGAAGCGCAAAGTGGGGGGGTTAGTACATCTGCTCCAATGTGTGCACACTTATACCCATATGTAACTCTGTCTGTACGTTACATCTGCCCCACCTGCATTGCACATGGTTTTGTACATTAAAGAAGGAATTTGCTTTTGCAAACCAACCAGAATCAGTCCCACTATGTGCAAGGTGACAATGCACCAGCCAATCAGCTCCAATATGTAAATTGACAGTTAGGGGCTGATTGGCTGGAGCATTATCACCTTGCACATACTGGGGCAGATGTATGAACCAGCGTTAAGTGCAAAAATGCACTTAACGCTGGTTAACTGGGGGGGATTACGTCTGTCCTAATGTATTACTAGCGCACCTAACGTGCGCTAGTGACAGCCCGCCAAGTTACGCTCGGCAGGGCTGTCCCTGCAATCCCCCCCAGGGATTAACGGCCGGGGCGATGTATTAACAGCCTTCAAGGCGTTAATTCGCCCCGGCCGCTTCGCCAGCTCAGGGCTAGCGTTGTCCTATCCCCCACTGTGGGGACAACGCTAGCCCTGCGTCTGGCTTGGGCTGCGCTGGAGATCTCGCGGTTTTAGCGAGATCTCGCGCATGCCCAGTAAGCCGGGCAGGGGGGGCGACGGCGAGTGCGGATGTGCGGGGCGGCGAAGGAGCCGATAAGGAGAGCCGTTAACGCTGGGGATAACGGCTCTCCTTATCGGCTTTGGGGGGGTTAATACATCTGCCTATAACGTTTGCCCGCTTCTCCACGTTATGCTGGAGAAGCGGGACTCGTTATCCTCAAAACGTTATAGGCAGATTAGTACATCTGCCCCAATGTTCCTTATGGGGATAGATACCACTTCTCCTAGCTTCATACATTTATAGTACCCCAATGTTTCTTCATTCCAAAGGATGTTATAACAAGGTGATCATCTATATATATCTCTAGTGTCCGTGTGTCACCGAAACACTGCCATCTGTTGGCAGCAAGTGAAACGACCTCTCTTTCTCTCTGTCACACATGCACAAACACAGAGGCAATCATAAGGTAGCAAAGTAGCTTTTGGAGCTTTTTGCTTTGAGCGGGCTTACTAGCATTTCTATATTTATGTAAAGGAAAAGCATATTAAAAAAAAACTATGTCTAAGGGGGGTATTCAATGTTGGGTCACAGCTGTCGGGCTGACATGACAGCCATGACCCTGTCCCGTTCTCGGTCTGCTTGACTGAGAATTTGCAGGTGGGATTCAATGTCCCACCTGCAGCGGGCCGATAAGGGGGCTTGACCAGGAGCTGCAACCCGGAAGCAGCGAGCTGCAGCCGGGAGCTCGTCAGTTCCCAGCCGTTCTTGGCAGAACAAGCCTGACTGAAGAAGACAGCATTGAATTGGGCCCCGCAGCCATCTCCCCCGTCGGGGATAAAAATAATGATATTGTTAAAACTGGACCCTTGTTCCTGCAACAGTGCAAAGAGGGCCATATACATGTTTGTATGCAATTGTGATTGTGATTGAAATACTCTAGGCCTGGGGTAGCCAACCCTAGTCCTCGAGAGCTACCAACAGTGCATGTTTTGCAGGTCTCCTCACAGAATCACAAGTGAGCTAATTAGCTCCATCTGTGTATCTTTTAAATGTGTCAGTGATTAATGAGTGCAGCTGTGCAGCAGCTAGGTTGTCTGGAAAATGTGCACTGTTGGTAGCTCTCGAGGGCTAGGGTTGGCTACCACTGCTCTAGGCTACAGGGCTGCTAATGTTAGTGAGTGAATGGAAAGAGATGCTCACCAGAGTCATCACAGACTCAATCACTATTGCGTACACATTAGAGTTCTGTATGCAATTACGCAAAACATCAAAGCTAAGAGATAGTGTATTGCAATGCAGACTAATCACAGCATTAGCAGCCCAGGCGCCTTTTGTTTTCACATCGGATCATGCAGCCTTCAGAAAATATACGCATTTTACCATCCCTTGTGATCGCATCACATTTAGTCTTTCTGCTATCGATGATACCATCTACACTGTTCTATTGATGTACCTATGAAATCAACTGCAATGGTGCAGAAGAATGAGCAAAACAAGAACCAATACATTTTCCTCTATAAATAACTATTTTTTGGCGCTACAAGCAGGAAATCCGTCCTCTGATTATAATCATACTAATTTTGAACATCGAGATTGGAAAAGACGGAATACTGTATAATAAACCATTCGTTCAGTGGTTCTGCGCTCTCTTGTGTGCCTGTTTTCTGAAAAACTATTACGTTGCTTCTGAAGCTCTTAAAAATGCTTGGAAGAGAATATGGCATTTAAAAATGCAAACCAGCCGAGCGTTCTATGCATTAAAACAGCAGAGCTGCAAGTCTGAAGAAGTTAAGACATCCACAAGGGGATTTTCTATTACTTATCTGAGTGGAAAAAATGACTTAGAAATTGACCTATAAATGATTATTACTTGACCATTAAAGTAATGGACTGCAAATGGCAGAGATGGACTCCTGAACTATTTTAATTTATATGTGGGAGGTATTTATAACCTTTCACATCCCGTGGCCTATGTGTCACATAAATTGATTCGTTTTTCTTCATTTTTTTCCTGGCTACCTGATTTATTTCATCGTGCTCTGCTAATTTTAGAACCATTGTCACATATATATAGTATATATTAAAATTCATCTTAAATTACACACATCTTTTTTCCTCTGTCAAAATCTTGGTGTGGATGGTTCTCACATAATTCAAACATTCCAGATACCATTATCAGAGGTTGGGTATACAGATGGATGAGAGTATACAAACATTAATCACTTCAATTCTATTTTAATTCAATTGTACCCATTGATTTATGACTTACTGAGTCACTTTTATGCCCTAATAAAGGATTTGAGATTTAAGAGATGTCAGATCTTTAGGTCAAATTTCTCTGGTGACTGATCACATAAGACCATTGGTGCTAGATTTTTGTTGATTTGATGGAATTTCCAGATCCAGGGACTGGAGGATAATTATCAAAAACGACATAAAACAACAAAAGTAATATTTTTCCAAAAAACTTGAAAAATAAAACCTAATCAAATGCGCTGTATATACATGACAATAAATAAAAGGTACAGTATAAAGTGGAAAATGTTATATTATACGTCCCTCTTGTGTTGCTTAGAAATGGGCAGTCCATGTTATGAAGATAGTGATCCGTGTTGTGTTGATATATTGATCAGAAATCTTCAATCAATTATTTCAAGCAATTTCCAGTGCTCCAACGTGGTTAAGGTATTAAAAATATATACAAAACCATGTATAATAAAGTCTCAAACCATTAGTACAGTGAATAAGTAGATATTTAGGGTGACATTCTATGGGATGAGGTAAATGCGCATGTTTTTTTCGCGCACCACATCGCCGCTATTCGCACTTTTTCAAATCGCACTTTTCAGTCATAATTCGCATATTTAATGTGATGCGCTTTGGAGGCTGAAAAGTGTGAAGAGGTGCGATTTGCGGCGAAGTGTTGCGATTTTAAGTCACAAAAAAGTGCGAGTTCTTCTGCCGGTCATGTGCGGATTTTGGACCAACCGGAGTGCGATTTACAAAACTGTCTCCGCATGACTAAGAACCCCCCAACCTATTGGCCCATCTCTGTCCCCTCCATTATGCATCACACCCCCTATATAAAGGGGCATTGGCGCCATTTCACTCTTTGATAGGAAGTAAGGAGCATGGAGAGGAGCAGTGGCAGTGTGATTAGAGGAAGAGGAGTTGGTGGCAGAGTGAGGAGTGGCAGAGGGAGCAGTGGCAGAGTGAGGAGTGGCAGAGGAACCAGTGGCAGAGGGAGCAGTGGCAGAGGGAGCAGTGGCAGAGGGAGTAGTAGCAGCAGCCAGCCAAGTGGGAGAGCCAGCAGTGTGGCAGGCAGCATGGCCACAGCAAGGCCAGCCCCAGGCCATGCCCTGGGCGTCCAGCCCCAGCAGGAGGAGGTGGAGGATCCGCTGGCATCCCCATCCTACAGCCAAGACCTTGACCATACCCCACAGCAGCTGCAGGAGGGCCACATGTCAGAGGTGGAGGAAGATGGTGGTGAGGAGGAGAAAGACACTGGCATGGAGGAGGAGGGGTACATGGCTGGAGTAGAAAATGAGGAGGAGGAGGTGGAAGCTGGCCGCACAAAAAGTGGCCGAAAGGTCCGTTTTTCATATGAGGAAAATGCAGCACTTGTCCGGGCTATCCTGCCAGTGTTTGACCGTTTGCTTGGCAAATCTCACCACAAGACCACTGCACAGCGCAAAAGGGCTATGTGGAAGGACATCACCCAGGCGGTGAACGCTATCAGTCAGCACAAGCGCCTGGTCCGCAATGTGAAAAAGAGATTTAACGACATCAAAAGGCAGTTGAAAAATAAAATGGCCATGGAGTTGGAGGAGGCCACCAAGACTGGAGGAGGAAGCCCCACCACTGTGTGCTACAATTCATATGAGGTGAAGCTGAAGCGCATCATACCCCCTGAGGTCCTGCCTGGCATGCACGTGGCGGATTCCGATAGGCCGCAAACGCCATCCAGAGCTGGTAAGTGTGACCCCATGCAATCTTAAACATACATGCCAATGTATTATAACTGTAATGTTCACTTGTATTGTTATGCTAAGTAAAGTGCTGCTGTGGAACTACATAGCCCAGCAAGGTCATGCACAAGAAATTGCATGCTCCTACTTTCAAATTGCTCATAATGCTGGGCCCTGTAGTTCCACAACTGCTCATATTGTTTAACAGGGATGCAGTTAAAATCCCGGCGGTCGGGATCCCGGCGTTCAGAATCCCGACGCCGGAATCCCGACCGCCGAAATGCCGACACATTCTCCCTCCTGGGGTGTCCACGACACCCCTGGAGGGAGAATAAATTAGCGTGCAGAGTGTAGCGAGGCACCGGGCCCGCAAGGGGGGGCGATCCACGTCCCCCCCTTGTCGGCATTTCGGCTGTCGGGATTCCGGCGTCTGGATTCTGAACGCCGGGATCCCGACCGCCGGGATTCAATACTGAATCCGTTCAACACTGTAACATTCTTTCTAGCAGCCTAAAATGTATGTGGCCAAAAACACAGAGGTGTATTGGTGGTTTAGCTGCCATGACTACATACCACAGATTATCCAATAGTTGTCATGTGCCCACTAATTTAATATTAATTTTACCAAATAATAGTGTTAAAAAAAGGGAAAAAAATGTGGTGAAAAAATAATGCAGTCCAAATCCAAAGAAAGTATTGTCCATTATAGTCATTTCAATGCATGGGTTTTGTAAATGCTTATCCATTGTAAGGTCCATAATGGCTGCCCATCTTTCCTTGTACAGATTGTCGATCCCGAAGTGCTGCAGCATCCAAGACAAGAAGGCCCGTTGCTGCAGAATCTGCGGAAGCAGGTAAATGAACAAAAAACACCCCATTACACATACAGTACACACACCCATGTCACATCTACAATATCTCACACTACATTCATCTCCTGCTGCTACATTGCAACGGAAATGAATGTCATCTGAGCTAGGCATGTGATTTATTATTAATGTCAATGTTACATGCTGTATCGGGGTACATGTGTAAGTACATAACACCCCTAGGTATGTGCGTACAGCATCTCAAGCCCTATGTCAAACAGTATAGACGACAGTGTGGCCTATATATGCATCAGTACTTACCTCTTCATCTGTATCCACAGGTGCTATACAACTAGGGTCCAACCAAACAGATTCTTCAATACTGGTGTTAGACGAAATGGACATCATTCTTGATCCGGTCGAGACCTTTGCGGCAGAGGAAGAAATACAGACCTCATCACAGAGTGATCTTCCCCCAAGTGGGGTGTCTCCCAACCCACCCCCACCCACCAACACACCCCATACAGCAGCTTCTGCTTCCCAAGTAGCTAACTCCTTGGTTAATTTCAAGGACAAACAGTTAGAATTCATGGCCTCCCAAAGCCTCCAAATAGGTAACATCCAGGGGTACATGCGTGACACCTTCCTTCAGTTACGCAAAATTGCACGTAGTGTACGGGTAGGTGTAGGCACTCATGTGCGCATTGCTAACAGCATTGACACCCGTTTTGCAGAACAAACTGCTGCTGTAAGGGAACAGAATAGGCATATTGGCAGCCTGGCTCAAAGTATAGCTGCACTTACCCAATCATGCACAGCGCAGACCAATGCCTTACTAGCTATGCAGGCCCAAATACAGCAGCTGGAAGCCAATGTGGGAGGTGGCACAGCATCAACCCTCAGCAGTGTATCCAGCACCCCAATAAGTGGCTCCCCCACTTCCCCACCCCGTCGGAGTGTTAGGACTCGTGGTGGCCTTGGTGCAGGGTCTAGAAGTGGTGTAGGGGTGCCTGATGCTGGGAGAAGGTAGCTCATATATATGTTTGTTAATTTTGTCTAATCCCAAACATCTTGTAACATGCCCCCACAGTTGTTATCTTTCACCTGCAAAAATGCAGATTGCGTCTGAAAAAGTAGGCAGAAGTAAAAATGTCTAACCACATACCATTGTGTTTGTGTCTTTTTCTCAAAACCAATTATTGTGTGAATTATAACATATTGCAATGGTATATGACAATGGGATTGCACTAAAGTAGTGTGGGGTAACTCCATGGCAAAGGTTGTGGATCTACATATTCCAGCAGGCTCTGACACTCATGGTTTGGACTGTAATGGTTGTAGTGTGTCAGGGCATGCTGGCACATGTAGTTCCACAACACCAGTGAGCCATGTTTGACTGCAACCTTCATTCATACATGTATCAAATGTACTTACAAGCTAGATACCAGCAAGGGATAGGTCAGCCCCACCATCTGCATCAGTTGGGCACTGTGTATTAGGCTAAATGTTGGTGGAAACAGATGGTATTGGTCAATAATTTGTTTATGAGTACACTTACACCACAGGTACATTTTGGAGTACAGGGCACATGTGCTTACCAGAAAAGTAACGGCTGCTGATGTATGTCCGGCACAACTTCTTTAAAGAAAGTAACACTTGAGTAAAATGCTTACAGAAAGTGGCCTGTGATACCCCCAAGGCCCATGAGGTCACAGACTGAGTGGAGCTTGTGGCCAAATAGTAGAGGGCACACATTAATTTGTGCTGGCCAGACACTGCATAGTTGGCTCCCCCAAAAGGGTCCAAATCATCTCTCACCTGCTCATATAAGTCCAACAGGTTAATGCGGTTCAGCGTAACCATCCCCACAACCTGTTGATCCGAGAGGGAGTCCAGGTACAGCCGAGCACGATACATACGTGGGGTACGCAGTAGTCGGGGGGCTACCAGGATCTGGTGCGCAGCTTCCTCCCTCCTGCGCAGCTCCTCCAAATGGGCCACATCACAGATAAGCAACTCCAAAATAGTCTGCAAAATCTCCATGTTTGAAACCCTCACAGGTGTCCTTAATGATGTTGGGGTTTATGTAGGGGTGTTTGTGAGTGAAAATGAGGGCACCTGTGGTGAAATGAACCATGTGTGACCAAAATGAGTTCTGGGCCAAATCGCCAAACAGAACCTGGTCTGAAATAAGTGCGATTATTAGACACCTAAAAAGTGCGATTTGCAAATGCGCATTGCATTAAATAAGCGAGTTGTATACTTTTCTATACGAAAACATCTGGATGCGATAAAAATGAGAAATAATTTCGCACTTTTGGTCCGCATGCCTTAACGCATATAATATGCGATTTCAGTCCCTTAGCGCATCCCATTAAATTGGCGATTTGACGGGAAAATGCGATATCGCCATTTTGTTGTCTAATTAACGCCAAAAAACGCAAATTGCATCCCATAGAATGTCACCCTATGTGTTTAGTAATGGTCCATTTAGGCTGCAATGGTTCCAATTGAAGCAATGAAAAGAGTGTAATTAATGACTAATGAGTAGAGGAGTGGATTGTATTGTGTTCAGCTGACAGTGGTTCAGGTGCGGGGGTACTAATTGGGCGATCCGAATGTCTAGTGCATGACCGAGTGGTGTCCGCAAAGTGAAACTTGCTTATGAAGACCGCATATTTCCTGGCTGTTGGTTCGTTTGCAGTCGGTGTTCTGTCCGAATGCACGCCTACCAGAGTTAGTGCACTCCCTCGTGTACGCCCATATTTACGCCCAGTTTAGCCCACTTTGAAACTACGCCCTTGTGTAGGTCCGAATGACGCCCATATTACGCCCATATTTCCCGAGTGAATGCGGTGCACATTTCTGTACAGTATTAGTGAGAACGAGTACGGCGACCGTGCGTGGCACATGCGCATTGCTTTGCCTACACATGCGCAGACGGCTAAAAAAACGCCATCCGAAAGAATTCGGAAAACTACGCATCGACCAGAATAATGCCCTAATTTGCTTGTCCTGTGCATGATACTACCCCCACCTGCTATCAGGAAACAAGGGGTGTCAGACCATGTATATTCAACACATCCAAGATGAGTTAGGCAAATCTAAATAAAGAAGTGTCATACTAAATGAAGGCATGTATCTACATATACCAAGTTGGTATAGAATATCTAAAGGTTTCTTTCAATTTATATGTGCATCACCTTCACCATTACGGTAAGTATGGGTAAACATATCCCAACTCACATTCCACAGACCCCTCACATAAAAGTATCTTTAAAATTTAGGCAGTCAATATGCTCAAAAGTGGATGGCGTATAAGCCTCACACCCATAATAATGTATATTATATATCATATTGCCACCCCCTACAGCCTGGGCTATTAAAGTGTAATACAATATGTCAAGCAATGCCAATGAAAAACTATAGAAAACAAGTAATCACAAAGAGAATAATATGCCAAATTTGATCTGTTGAGTGGCCTCTAGTAGTCACTGGCGGTACTTCACCTCAAAAAGGTGAGGAGGATTTAGCCTTTATTGTAGATACACTGCATATACTGTAGATACCAAATACATTACACATCAAAAAGAAATACAGCATGCTCAAAAAGTGACGCTCAGCAAAAGGTCCTATGAGGAGCCCATTTTTTAAATTGTTTTTCAAACTGGATTTGCCTGCTGCGATTGTATTATAAAAGCTACACTAATGCAATAATATGGTACACTAATGTAACAATACAGAACATTAATGCAACAATACAACATTAAATGCAACAATACGGTACATTAATGCAATAATACTGAGCACTAATACAACAATACGGTACATGAATGCAATAATACTGTGTACTAATACAACAATACGGTACATTAATGCAATAATATTGTACACTAATAGAGCAATACAGTATACTAACGTGACAATACTGCACACTAATACAACAATACGGTAGTGTCAAGTCCCTGTGGCTTTAAAGAAACAATGCGGCATTGCTGACAGCTTAGTCGATAGTCTGGAGTCTGTGTATCCCTACGGTCATGCAGCCAATCGCAGGTTGTGAGAAGTTGAAACCACCATTGCTGCATGCAAAATTGCAGACGATTGTTACACGACTGTCATTTTTGCTGCCACTCCCATGTAACCTCCTCCAGAAGTTTCCTAAATATCCGTCATTTTTGCTAATTAATCCTCTTTGCGACCATGGTCAAAAGACCAAAAGCAAGAAATCATGCAACAAAATGGGGTTTCCATGAATGACTAAATCAGGCCATGAGTATTAGGAATATACGTGCCTACTTTTGAAAACTAGTTTCAGGGCGATAATAGTTGATAGTAGAATTTTACACAGCGCCCCTTTGAGGGGCCGTGTCATGCTCCACCAAAAGGGCGTGTCTAGTTCCATATATGGAGAGATAGTGAAAAGAGATTGTGAACGTGGCACCTAGCTACATCTGAGAGGAATCTTTTAAATTTACATAAAGTGCCCATACACGGTACAATTTAATGGCACAGCACAAAAAGTATGTTCTGCATATAATTTTTGTACTAGATTGCATCGCATTCAAAATGCATATGATGCAATCTAGTACAACATGCACCATGTATAGGCACCTTTATATCGAAATGTGGATGAGCCTTAAAGCAGTTAGTAAAAGCTATTATACAGTACATGCTAAAGAAAAGTCACTGGTACGTGTCAGGAAATGTTCATCTATTGTGTTTTACACGTGTTCCATATAAATGGCCACAATACATGTAGCCATGGGGATCATTGTACTCCTTCATGATGGTCTTTATAGATCCTCTCCTTTCCACCCACCTACGCCAAAAATACGAATTTTCGTATTCGTATTGATGGGACATTCGTATTTGTATTTACAAATACGAATGATTACACCATCAATAGAATACGACAGAAATCACCATTCAAAAGAATGGTGATTCCTGATTTACTAAGTGGGCATATTGAAAATACGGCCGCTAATTAGCGTTAAATGGACGGGCAAATACGGCAGGAAAATACACTTTATTTTCCTGTCATATTTGCAGCCTTCAGTGTAAAAAAATAAGAATAAAAAAAAAAAATGAAAAAAAAAACTGGCGTGGGGTCCCCCCCACAGCTGTAACCAGCACCAGGCTGAAAGAGCCGGGGCTGGTAATAAAAAATCAGGAAACCAGACAAATAGGGGTTCAAAATACGGGGGACAAAATGAATAGGGGTCCCCCGTATTTTAAGAATCAGCCCCAGGCCAAACCAGCCAGCAGGGTAATGTCACAGCCGGGGGACACTTGTCACAGCATAAGGTCCCGCAGCCAAAACATCACCCTACTGACCAGTCAGCCTGGCCAGGGGCTGAAGCCTAGTGCTGTCCCCGGTGACCCTGGAGAAGTGGTCACTGGGCTAATCTTTATGTAAAAAAAAAAGAATAAACTATTGTTTAATACTGTGGAACCCAGTCCCAGCAAGCCTCCCCCGCAAGCTGCGACTTGGAGAACCACAAGTCCCAGCATGCGGGGCATTAAAGGGCCCGCTGGCACTTGTAGTTCCACAGTATGAAAAATAGTCAAATAAACACACACACACTGACACATGAAAAATAAAACTTTAATACATCCAAAGCCCACACATACTGATACTTACCTATCTTGAGCCCGTCGGTAGGTCCCTGGGTCCAGGGCTCCATGGTCCAGGGTCCGGTGCCTTGGTTCCTGGGTCCAGGGCTGCAGAGTCCAGGGTCTGGGGTCTTGGTTCCGGGGCTGGTCCGGGGCTCCAGGGCTGAAGAGTCCGGGGTCCAGGATCCAAAGAAATCCATATGGGGACCTGTGGAAGGAAGTCCTACTCACCAGGTCATTTCCCCCTCCTTCCCTGAGGGCATGGGCAGCAGAAGAGGGACCACTCTCCTTTTCGCCACCCCCCGTGGCTCCAGTAGTGCATCCTCCCTCCTGCACCCTCCACAGAACAGCTAGGGAGGGAGAGATAATGCGCAGCAGGTCCCCTCACCGACCACACAGAGCGACTCTGGGGCAGTATAGGGGCCTCTCCTCCTCCTCCCCATCACCACAGAGCATGGAGCACCTTCATTCAGCAGCTCCTGGTCCTCCCCCTACGCCGTCATCACTGAGTGCCTCCATTCAGCATCAGCGCCAGCAGCAACTCCTCTTTCCCTCTCCCTTCCTCCAGCGCTGTCCAAGCAGCGGATGGTCCTTCGTCCATACCTTCACCACACACTGGCTGGCTCCCATCACAATTCTAAAGGGTGCAGGGGATAGCCTGCAGGACCATGCCCCCCCCCCCCAAGCCGCCGGGCCCCATAGCAGTTGCATCCCCTGCACCCTCAGTAGTTACGCCTTTGCCCACCAGCCCCCACACACCGATACCAACTTTCCAGAACCTCCGGTGCAGTGTGCAGGTGGCGTCTTAGAAGGTCAGCACCTGCCGTTTGCATTAAGGACCTTATTCTAATTGATTCGGTCCTCTGTTTGTTTGCACGGAGGACCGAGGGTTTGTGTCTGCACATGCGCAGATGCATTTCTGCGCATGTGCAGATGCAGGGTGCGTGCACCCACGGTGAACATTCATGCACCCTACACTGGGGGGGGGGGGGCAGTGAAGGATGGGGGGTTCTGGGCAGCCCCATTGGCATATGGGAATGCCCAGCGTTTCATTCACGTTCCCATGAGAACACTGTGCATAATAAGATTGCAGCAAAATATACAGGGGGGTATCCAATTAGCAACGGCGAACATTTTACGTTTTCCTTATTTTCTTTTGGCTATCCAATCTGGTTGCTCAAAAAAACAATGTAAGCTAGGTTCACACTGGACCACATTCTTAGTGATTTCTCAGACTCTGGCCCCGATGCACTAAGCTTCAAAAGTGATACAATGGAAAGTGATAAACAGCCAGCCAAACAGCTCCTACCTGCCATGTCACAGACTGTGTTTGAAAAATGTCATGCAGGAGCTGATTGGTTGGTTCTTTATCACTCCATTTTATCACTTTTGAAGCTTGATACATCTGAGCCAATGACTGCTCAGAACAAAGAAATCAGAATGTCGTCCAGTGCGTACGCAGTATGTCGCTGATGATGATCCTCCTTCACCTGTACATTTCTGGATGAAGTAGATTATTACTAGTGAGAGCCATGCTGTGGAATGCACAAAGGGCTGGATTCAGCAATGATTTCTCTCCCCATTGGAAATAAAAGGGAGTCTAAACTGAATTTTATTTCTGTCAGAGTCCGCCGAATAGGGGACAGGCGCTGATGTCATGTGATGTCAGCCGTCGGCCCCGAGCAGGCATCGGCCCGCTTCCATTCCCAGGGGAACGCCCGGCGTTTTTATGGGGATGCCCGTAAAATGCTGGGCATTTCCTTGCTCCGGGCTGGTGTCACAGGCAGTCTGCACAAATGGGAACGGGGACTAATTCGTCCCATCCGATCACTAATGAATCACCCCCATTGTCCGGCATGTACCCAGCTTTACTCCCAAAAATGTAATTGGAGACCACCTGGAGTAGGGATGCCAATCCCGGGGCATTTTTTCAATCCCGGGATTCGGGATTGAAAAATGCTCAATCCCGGGATTCCCGGGATTGGCCTCCATGGTTAAAAAAAACAAAACCCACGTCCCTCCTCCCCAAACTGGCCGACCCGCACATTAACACGGCACATTAACACTATCCCTCCTGCCCTGCACTGCGCTGTCACTTACATGATGGTGGTGACAGGCAGTAGCAGGACCTTCTCCAGCGGGCATGCGGCTGGGAGCTGCTCAGCGGGCGGCTAGGTGCTGCGCAGCGGGCGGGCGGCTTGGAGCTCTTTAGCGGGCGGGCAGCTTGGAGCTTCTCAGCGGGCGGGCGGCTTGGAGCTCCTCAGCGGGCGGGCGGCTTGGAGCTCCTTAGCGGGCTGGCGGCTGGGAGCTCCTCAGCGGGCGGGCGGCCAGGCGAACAAGTTCAGAATAGTGTCTGTGTGCTGCAGCGGCATGACGGCGGCCGGGCTGTGCAGCGTTATGTGATGTCAGGGGTCACGCTGCGTAGCCCGGCCACCGTCATGCCGCTACAACACACACAGACACTGTTCCAAACAGCCGTCTGATGGATTTTTTCAAACAGGTACTACTAATCCCGCAATCCCGGGATTGGAAGGCTCAATCCCGGGATTGAAATCCCGCCGTTTTTAGGCTAAAATCCCGGGATCCCGCCGATCCCGATCCCGGGATTGGCCTCCCTAACCTGGAGTAATGGGCTACAAAATATTTTACATAGAGACATTCAGACAGAACTTTTCACAGGTCATTAGTCAAACTCTGACAGAACATTTTTGGCTGCGGCAGCTCAGTATGTTCTTTCAGCTGCTGGTGCATGTGTCCTAAGAGGCTCCTGTGCTTTCAGGAGTTTGGATACACATTCTTCATGCTACGCATGGCTTTTATCAGAGTTCCCACCTATGAGTTGATGGATCCATATGACAGTAAGGACATTTCAGTACTGCATGTTCCTGCTCTATGTCGTTGGTGTTGATGAACACTTCCCAGACCTTAGACAAGAGAGCAATTATATTCACTGTCCTTCACTTTATATAATAATATCTATAATAATTCTCCCCACACCAAACAGGGTGAGAATATGACATCCGAATTGTATCGGAATGGAACGGAAATCGATTTTGATTCAATCCCAATGCGCTGCCCCGAATAGAAAATTAGACTGCAGGCAAGACTATATAGTACAGATTTGATCCCAATTCCATTGAATAACAAGGCAATCGCACCGTGTGTAACCCCTTTAAGGTGCGTCTTTGTATGCAAGTTGCTGATCTGAGAAGCCAGCAATAGGGGTGTCTCAACACAAATTCAAGGACCTGCCCTATTTACATATCCAGCATTTGCATTGACAGGCACTGCATCCCCATCTGAATGAGCCCCATTGTGTTTCTGTGTTTAAATCCGGAAAATATCTTAAACTTATATTATTTAAATTAGCATGAATTTAAATGATATGAATTTGTGTAACAAAAAAAACAGGGATATAATTGTATTTATTGCTGACAACGCAGCTTGATATCACCCTGAGTGGTCTTGAGGTTAGGTTGTACAGCTATGAGAGGTTAGGTGCTCTGCCTGTATTGGTGTAATTATGTTGCTTAGGAATTGAATTGAATCTCTATATTATGTATCATTGTCTAGATTACCATACAAATCTGTCCCTCCCTCTGGCTTTACACACAGTGTACAGCACATCAACCATGTACTGTATGCTGTGCTCATCATTAATTGAAAAACATTACTAAATCATATAACTGAGATAGGCCCCAGCCTTTCTTTGCCACAAGTTCAGTATCCCATTGTCTTTCCATGCTCTACTGGTAGGAAAATTGATTAAGTAGTGAAGTAATTAACTACCCAGAATATGAAAAATCACTGTAGCAGGGCATGCGGCCCGGAATGTATAAAGCTCTCCTGAATGGGATTTGACCTTGTACGTACAGAGAAGTGATGGATATTCAGGCTATAGATGAATAGATGTTATATGCAAAAAAATGCTTTAAGCCAATTGATTCTGATGCAAGCTTTTCCTACCCTTAATAAGCCTCATTCCTATAATTTCCAATTCATTTATTTTTATGAATTATATAATCTGAACATTTCTGGTCAGCATTATTTAAATATATATATATTTAAAAATATATTCTAACTTTTGTAAAAAGACAAGGCCGAGTAATACAGTAAATCCCAAGCACATCCCACATTCCAATAACGACCCCGGTCTCCACCTACAGACACACCACACCCTCAAGGGGCCTACACACAAAGAGTGTTCTGAGCAATGCTAGATGGCCAAAGAGGGGAATTTAAGGCCTGATTCAAGATATAGGCAAACCCAATGACTGATAGGGTGAGTTAAATTCGGGGGCAGTGACAGTGAGCATGTACAAATGGAGCGCCTGTCAGCCAGCCTGCAGGATTGCCAGATGTCCTGAGCTGGTGCAGGCTGGCGGACAAGAGCTCCATCTGATGGCGATGCTCCAGCGTCTCACAAGCTCACGCATCAGCAAGGCGGCGGGGAGCAGCTTCCCTGCACGTCTCCACTTCAGGGAGACCGGCAGGAAATGGGAATGGGTGCAGCCAGTGGGGGCTGCGGAGGAGTTGCAGGGAGGTGCAGGGGACAGGTGGAGTGCTCCAATGGAAGGGTTTGTGCGCGCCCCTTCCATCAGCTGGCGTGGGGCAGCGAATGGCGATTGCATTGGCAGGAGCTGCTCTATCTGTATGCCATGTTTTCTAGGTGTACCAAGGCTAGGGTGTGTGTTTCCTGGCCTCTGCTGCATGATTATTCTGCCTATCTTGAGTGGTACACAGATGGCTGATGGTCACAACAGACCAAAAAAGCTGTCAAGAGGCATATTTTACACAAGATTCCTGCTGTAGCATTAGCATATTATTGCACAGCAGTTACTTCCGAAAATGCAGCTGATATATAAAGTGCACAGCATCTATTCACCGCTGCTCTGAGGAGTACCTCAGTGAGGGACAGGAGCACTCCACAAAAATCAAGGACAGTTGGGAGGTATGCAGATTGGAAAGGGCACAGTATTATACATACAGAACTAGGGGGGCACAAAGCAGTACATACTATATAGATGGGGGTATGTTGGAGGTAAGATGAGCCTAACAAGGAGCATGTGGTAAATGCCTGGATCTGTGAAGCCTATATTTCCAAGGTAATTTCCCCTCATGTCAATAGCTGGCTATACCACGGAGGGAGATGTGTGCGTATTGGAAAGGCTTTTGTGGTTTAACCCTTTGAGTGCCAGCATCTCTGTGAGAGATGCGCAAAATATCTTCTAAAAATGCCAGCGTCACTCACAATTGTTATATAAATTCAAATAAAAAATGTTGTGAAAAAACAGATGATATTTTCTTATATAAGGTAACATTACAGGTCATTACGATGGCCAATGTACACTCCTATTTTGTCAAATTCGCTCGGCACTCAAAGGGTTAATGGATGCCCAATAGCTACTATGTTTGTGCCATTGAAATGTGTATAAGTCGGACATAAGTGTCTGTGATTTGTGCCGGGTGGGGAAGCTGTACATTTATATGGTGTCCATGTTGACTTAAGTCGACACATGGTCGACACAATGAAGTCGACACAATGAAAAACGTATGTTGACATTTTCCAAGTCAACCTAATGTTTGTGTCGACTTAATGCATGTGTTGTCCTAGGGACTGTTAACCTATAGTGGTCGACCTAAGTTCTGTCGACCCTATGACCCATACCCCACACAATACATATACACAGCATTTAGTTGTTTTTAATGGTTTTACATGCTGCTTTTTACTACTGGGAAACAGAAATATATTGGTTTGCTAAATCTGTTTCCTATGCAATATGTGGATCAGGTTGGACACAGGCTAGTTAGTTGCTCAGTGCTTGTATGATTAATATTACTTGTACAAACACACAGAGAAGGTCACAGAATGTAGGGAGCATGTTACGGGCTCTCTGTGGATAGGTCTGGCTGCAGCCCATGCACAAACATTTGCTGACACGGCCCAAGCTATTGCTTCTTGTTTGTGTTTGTGGAGCCATGAATGTCACCACATCGGGTGTTCTTTCTGTAAGTGGTAATAATAAAAACATGAGGAAATAATTGTTACTCAAGTCACTACAACTACTGTAAGTGCCGCCAATATGTTCTATAGATACGTTTATATACAGCCAGCCCATTAGCACAACAAAGTAGGTTGTTTTTAAACGTTTTGCTAATGAGTATAGTTATTATAAAGAAGCTGTCTAGTGGAAGCACACCGGCATCTTCACCATGGTTTTATTTTGTCTGGATGACCACAGACAATAACTATTACAAAGTAAGTGTGTATGATGGCATAACTGCCACCAGTTTCCAGAGATCTACTCCCTAGTCACCGGCCAACTCTTACGGTATCATACACACAGACGAATGGTCCAGACATACCTTATATAACATGGATGCCTCATCCCGCTCCCAAACTGACAAATGACACTCCTACCTTTCCTTTAGAAGGAGGTTCTAATGGGTGCTCTGTTTTATCCCTCACATGACTTCAGCTATGCCAGGCTGGAGGGGAGACGGGACTGAATTCAACAAGCAAGTAAAACACACCTTATTTTTTTTAAATCCATCAAAAGCATGACTTCCCTTGGCTTAATAGCTGAATGACCCGGGTTTCTTTATAGCACACTGCCCCTTTGCCATTCAATGCACTGCACTAAGGGGCAGATTTATTAAGCTTGGTGAAGTGATAGTTTATTATCACCGGCCAATCAGCTCCTAATTGTGAAGTCACAGGCTTGGTTTGAAAAATGACAGGTAGGAACAGATTGGCGGTAATAAAAACCAGACACTTCATCACTTCACGAGCTTAATAAATCTACCCCAAACTGAGCCAACTGTAACATTGGGAAGCTTTATGTAATAATCCGCTATGCAAGTTATTACATCGGACATTGGGCCTGATTCTGGTTCACTTGCAAACGCAAATTCTCTCTGAAACCATGTGCACTGCAGGGGGGGGGGGGGGGCATATGTAACATGTGCAGAGAGAGTTAGATTTGGGTGGGGTTTGTATTGCAAACTGATATCTATTGCAGTGTAAAAATAAAGCAGCCAGTATATACCCTGCGCAGAAACAAAATAACAACCAAATCTAACTCTATGCACATGTTATATCTGCCCCCCCCCCCCCCCGCAGTGCACATGGCTTTGTCCATTAAAGAGAAAATTTGCTTTTGCGAGTGAATCAGAATCAGGCCCATTGTGCAGTGCACTATAGTGTACATGATTACACAGATGGATATATCCCAGCAACCTTGGAAGCTGCACAAGAGATCAGGAGAAAGTCACATGACCAGTGTCTAGCAATCTCCCTGATAATACCGCATACCACCCTGTGATCTCCTGTCACTTTAGGGGTGGGATGTACTAACGGGAAAATGCGGTAAAACCCCCGTTTTACCGCATTTTCCTATGTACTATTACCCGGCCTCCACGTCACCGCATTGTAGGGTATCGCCACCCGACGCCTCCGCCGAAAAACCCGCCTCTCCCCCTCCCTCTGGCTTACCTGGCCCCGGTCCTCCTGGACCCGGAAGGTAACACCTTCCTCCCCCTAGTGACGCAGCCGGATGTCCTTCCGGCTGCAGGGGGGAGAAGGAGACGCCGGGGACAGCCTGCTTAGCTGTCCCCAGCGTAAGGGATGCAGTAGGGGGCAGGGAGGTGACGGAGACCCCCCCGCACACCACATTCCAGGTATCGCGGGGGGCCTCCGTCACCGCATCGCGATGCCAGCCACATATGTTAGTACATATGCGCTGGCATCGCGGCGGACAGCCGGCGAAGGGCGGCGATGTATATTAATACATCCCGCCCTAGGTGAGAGATCGGGGGGTTGATAAACAACTGAATACCCCCTTGAGATAGAAATGTAGTACTGTATACTTATAAATTCTAATAGCTGTAGTACTTCAATGTTTTTAGCCAAATTTGGCCATCTGAAATCTCATTGATTCTCAGCAGCCCCTGCATGTCACTAATTCATCCTTTGTATGTCACAGAGATCATAGCCTACATTATCCGGGTCTGGTCACGGGCAGCCTGTTATAGCTTTATTAGGAAAGAACATATACATACAAGAGTATGGAAGGCGGTTTTAGCCAGTTTGTAACCAGAAATACAGTTACTGTAACTACGAATAGCAGCTAAACAGTAATTGAGCGGCGGTTACAAAACACGTTCACGTTACCAAAGCTTTAGGGGACTATTAACAAGATGGAGCTTTGGTAACCGGGCTATTTATAATAACATTATCCAAGGATGAGATAAATTGCTCTTGAGTGTATTCTATGATAAGAATGTCCTGAATGGCAATTAGCTATGAAAAATGATTGGACTGGATGTTATACAGTATACTGTAGCGGGCATGCATGGGAAAGAAGGAAATTACACGGCAGCAGGAAAGGAAGGTGATATTTTTATTTTCTACAAAATGAAACGTTTTTTCATGCTTTGGTTTCTGCTTGTTAAAAAACAAATCTTTATTGCAATTCTTCAAGACGTTATCAAAATAAATGATTTTGGAAAGTACATGAACATGGGTTTTTTGTGTTGTTTGAAACAGTGAAGGATTATAATGAGGTCAGGTGGGCAGCCACAAACAGTACGCAGCAGTAGGGAGCATATATGTGCCCTTTGCACCTTTATAGGATGCTTGTGCACTGCCGGGAGAAGTGAGACCTACCCAAGTCAATGGGGGAGATTCTCTAAGGTATAAATGCGGTAAAAACCCGTTATCGGGTGTTTACCGCATTTCGGGATGCTCTAAGCATCCCCCACTGGGTTACCGCGGCGGGGGGCATCACCAGAAAAGTCTGGCGATGCCCCATAGAAGCCAATGGGCTTCTAACGCGAACCCACCGCCGCCCCGCATGGACCCCCGCTGCCCCGCATCGCCCCCTCCCCCCTCACCTGTGTCCGGGCAGCACAGAGCTGTGCTGCCCGGACCTGTGACCTCCTCCCTGCACTGATCCTCTTCCGGGTGCAGGGAGGAGGAGAGCCCGGCACAGCAGCAGCAGCACCGGTGTGGGAGGGAGGGGGGAGCCACCGGGACCAGCTGGGACCCAGCGACTCTCACCGCAAAGGACAGCTCTTAACGCAAGAGCTGTCCTTTGCTATAATTATCGCATATGTTAGAACATATGCGATAATTATGATTGCGATGGGTGGCGAAGGGGGGCGGAGCTGGGCGGCGAGTTTTACAGAATCTCCCCCAATATGTGAAAAATCGGGGCAGATGACTGCACGGCTCATTTGCAGAGAACCTGAGCCATCCAACGGTATTTTATACCTCCATACTGTCCCGCATTCCGCTGGAACATCCCGTTTTTTTCGGACGTTCCCGCATTCCGCCAGGGGCCGACAGTTTGCCGCAGTGAGGATTGGGGGCAGTTGGGAATCCCCCTTGTAATCCGGTAAATATATGCTGTGCGCATGCAGAGAGGCAGGGGCTGGCCAGCAGCTTACAGAGCCACTGGTCCGGCCCCCACAGCTGTGAAAAGGGGGCATGGCCTCAACAGAATGATGCAATTTGTAGGCCATGCCCCTTACCATTAAGCCACACCCCTAATTTTAGGCGCACACCTAACTTGCATGAAAAGTTGGGAGGTATGGTATTTATCTGCATGTTCACATCCTGCCATCCTTTCATTAACTAAAAAGCCTTACATACAGTACACTTATAGTACCACAGAGGCAGAAAGCACAATGGAAGTAATTTCAGACCTGATGAAACAGCTGCAAATTTGCACAGGCCAGCGGTAAGGTAGACGTCGCCCTGCCAGAGTGAAATCCCACCTTGCGAATTAATGTGTAAGATGTGTACGGCTAGGGAAGAATTTGTAGCTGAGCGAGAATGTCCAAATTCCTATACTCACCATTGAATGATATTTCCACTGGTCACCAGTCAAGCACCACGTAGTTAAGGATTTACTCAGCGGCCACGATGAATACAGGCATATCTGGCCTGGCGCTAATGTCACACACACACCCTCACCTGTGGAATAGTCCATATGTAATAGTAATTGAAAACCAAATCGTACCGTGTGTACGCATCTTTAGGAATACGGGTTTTCTATTTTTATTTTGTACAAACTGCCCTACAACATTTTTAATCAGTGACGCAACTGATGGTGTTGACAATTTTATGTTAAAGGAATGCAACAGGCAAATGAAGAATCTGCTGGTAATTGTTATCTAATGAGACAAATAGGCAATTAAGTTCTTGAAATACGGACAATACAGAATTGCTGGCAACTCAGTCACATCTCTACTTGTGATTAATGGAGCATGACTCCTGGTTTCAGGGCCTTTGTACATACGGTAGGCAGGCTTTAGAGAAGACATGCTGATGGAATTGCTGTTTGCAAAGCAATGTGAATACCCTTAGATGCGCATGTTTTTAGATGGGTTACTTGCACCATGCATGTGGTGGTGAAAGTGTGTACTGATAACGATGATGGCAATGATACCAAAGGTTTGGATAGAGACATTGTTGTTGCATAAACTCTACATACTGACAAATATCCACAATTTTTATCCATGCACGCAATTGCAAATGACTTGGGATGAACTCTACACCAGCGTCCCCATGTCTGCATCAGCTGTTACAGGAATACATAGCTTTCTCCTATACTCTCGTTCTCATAGTATCCTTATTTCACAGGATAAAAAAAAAAAAATTAAATTAAATTTAAAAAAAAAAGAGAACAGCATCATGAAAGTAATCTTGTGGATCAATGACAAGCACAAATGTCATGATCCAGAGCTTCTAAAAAGACTGACAATATCATTATATTTCACAGTAGGGAGATATATAATGATCCCGTATACTTTTGTTATATAAGAATTTGGCTAAGAACCATATTCACCTCTTATTTAAGTTTTCTTTCATTTATTCACATTAACATTATAAGATATACATTAATTTATACAGAAATTCCACTAATTTAACACAATATATTGTCAAATAACAGAAAAAAATCTTTATATTAGTCAATTACAACTTAAAAACATAGAATAGATGACAACATAAACTTTCTTTCCCCTTTGTTTTAATTATTGGTACAGTATACTATACTATAAACCGCAAATACAACTTTTCCAGAAATTACCTACCTGGTTCCGGGCTGCCAAGAGATTCTGCAAGTCCCAGTACTAGAGAGATGTATGGCCAACTATCAATGCCAAGGGCCTGACTAAGGGTTACAGATGCCCTAGGTTAATATAGAAGTGCACCCCCTTTCCTCATCACCAATTCTTTCACTCATATTCAGCTAAAAATCTGTAACAGGCTCGGGCCTCAGGTCCAGTCATATTGCCACTTAACGCCCTAGCACTGTTGGCAACGGCAGGAGTTGCATCAATCAGAGCCTCGGTGGCTCCGCACAAGTTTAATGGACCTCATGTATTTTTGCCGGCTGCAGCCCCGTTTTTGCAGGAAAACATGGCTTATTTTTGGGATATGGTTTTGCTTGCCTGAGGAAGGCAAAACAAAATCCCTGATAAGCCGTAACGTGCTTTAGTTATAGGGAGGTAGTTAACACTTAGGTGGGTATGCAATCCTCTGCCGCTATTTCCAACGGGGGGAAGTAGCTGCGGGGCCCTATTCAATGCCGTCTTTACCGACAGCATTGAAGAGGGCTCACGGCAGGGCGAGCCCAACTTTAGAAGTTGTCGCAATCCCGGCCGCAGATCAACAATCCCCGGCCGTTAATGCAGACACGCTCCCTTTTCGCTGATCGGCAGGTGGGATATTGAATACCGCCTGGCAATCTGCTGTCGGGCAAAACGCAAATGGGCCAGGATCACGGCTGTTGGGAGGGATCGACAGCCGTGATCCGGGATTGCATACTCCCCTTAGAGTGCGAGCATTGCTGTGTGAGATGTGCAAAATATCTGGTAAAAAATGCCAGGGTCAAAGTCGAAAAATAGGAATCACTTTAGGTATTGCAGTCAAATATAATCTGAAGTGAATGAATTGAAGTTTAGTTAAACATTGCGCCAAAAAAAGAACGCTACCATTTTTAGCGGATATGTTGTACATCTTTCACAGCAACGTTGTCACTCAAAGAGTTAATCATTCCCATTGCCCAAAACGGCAATTATTCACCGATCAGTATTCGATCACAGATGTTTTCCCCTGTTATTGAGTACTTTTTTGCCCATATAATTTCACTTTTGTTTTTGTCCAATCGGCATTTGTGAAAACTGATGAGAATGCCCAAAATTCACTAAACACGTGGATCAGTGTCAAATTCACGGATCTACGTGGTTTTAGCCTGTTCCAGATTTTTTACCCAGGTGATACTTTGGCACGGAGATTGAATAGGGTGTATCTAATGAGCCCTAATTTAGGGGGCAAAAAATTGCAATTTTTCAACTAGCGAAAATTCCATCAAGGATTAAATACCCCCTATATTCACTAATATATTTGGTGTACTTCCTGGCTTGACTCTGTTGAAGTAGATGTTGCAGGTAAATGAGACATCAGGGGATGTTGGCCAGTACTCCGAACACACACATTAACATATTAACTATAGTGGTTATTTTTTTAATGTCAATGTAGTCTAGATAATTCACTATGCTCCTTTGAGTGCGGTGTGAGGGTAGGCACATGTACCGGCTGAGGATGCACATGTTGAATATTTATGCATCTTTGAAGTTTTTCTCCATTGTGTGGAATTCCTGAAGAGTTGCAGCCATAGAGGTATATAATGCCTTTCTTCTTGTGAATGTGGCACATGCACCTCCTCAGGAGAAATGAGAACTTCTGTCTGTCCAGAGTGATATCTTCTTGCCATTATTTAGGGTTATACTGTGGGCCATGGAAGTAATGGATGTGTGGGTTTCTGAAAAGACAAACACTAGTGCACAGTAAGTATCACAGCAATACTATTTCTATACTTAAACTTCTTTGTCTTGAGCTTTTTTAAGCTGGCTAAAGGAGAAAACAAGGTACCAGAACACTGAAATTGATTTAAGTTTGAGTATTCATTATAGGGAGACCCATCTGCTATTTTGCCATCATCCTCAGCTTGTGGGGTGCATGGTGGTAGGTTCAACAATATCACTTGGGTCACAGACACCTGTTGCGGATGAAAAGACCATAAAAGGGTGTGGCCTTGTTGGCCGACTCTATTGACTTGTGTGGTTGCACTACCGGCTCCTACAGTTTTTCTGTTACATTGGACTCATCTGCAATAGATTCTTCCTCCACTTGGCTGCCACATGCTGTCTGGCAAACTGTTGCCAAGAATTCATGTGAGTGAGCATTCTTTAACAATGATTTTCTTTTTGTCACAGTGTATCAATTTGCTGTCTTTTGTCAACTGCAGTTTGAGATTCGCAAATATAAGGAAACAGATGACAAAGCACTTGATGAGTGCATATTACGAATTGCCACCCTGACTTTTAGACATTAGAAGAAGCATGAGTGTTTGGGAACCAGAGGAGTTATATAAATATTATGTCCCAACACTGTATAATTTGTATGACCAAAAAGTGCCCCTGAATTGTTTTCATAACATAAAAGGTCTCACTATAGCTATTAAAGTCTTGAGAGTTCTCAACTTTTTTTAATACTGTTTTAACTTTAGAATGTAAGCTCTAATGAGCAGGGCCCTCTTTCCTGGTGTGCTTCTCCTTCTCTTACTTAATATATCTTTGATGGCATCAAATCCTGTGGTTTTCTGCTTTGGCGGCAAACGCAGGATTTTTAGAGGGGGTTTTCCAAATGTAATCAAAAATCTCCCACTCTGCAGCGCCTTGGAGTAAGAATGGGAGTCTGGGGAAATGGTAACAGCCTTGAAAATTGGTCTTTTTATACACTGGATACTGTATGGAATACAGTATTAATATTTAACAGTACAGATGGTCTATAGTATAGTAACATTTAAATAAGATAAGTGGTCAGGAAAAGGTTAAACATATAATAAATAAATACACAAACGTTATAGAATCATGGCTGCACTTTCTAAGCTCACAAACTCCCACTTCATGGTAAGGCTCCTCTCTCTTCCTCCTGGCAGCTGCTTTGGTCCATTGCGATGTTTGAGGGCTCAGATCCACACATACAGTAAATGTGGTAGAAGAACACTAGGTACACTAGGCATGTGCAGCATCTCTGCTCTGTCCCTTACACTGCATGATGTGATGGCAGCTCTATTGATCATATCATATACCA
This sequence comes from Crinia signifera, assembly GCF_055691185.1. Taxonomy (NCBI): domain Eukaryota; kingdom Metazoa; phylum Chordata; class Amphibia; order Anura; family Myobatrachidae; genus Crinia; species Crinia signifera. Next base: position 58,173,699 of record NC_139223.1, on the reverse strand, counting down.
TTGCTATTGTTGTCATAATGTAAGGCACTTGCCAAGAGGAGGGGGGTTTCTGGAAAACCAGAACCCCCCCCCCCTGCGTTTGCCTATGCTACAGATGAATCTTTCCTCGTTGTTGCTGGCGAACCTGCTGGCGATCCACCAGCAACACGGCGCCTCTACCTGACTGAGACGCGCGTGCGTCCGTCCCCCACGCACGCGCGTCTCAGTATCGGGGCGGCGAGGCGGACGCAATACTGTCCGCCTCCCGCTCCAGGGGGCTGGGGGGGACCCGAGGCACTCCGGGGGGGGGGGGGGGGGTGTGTGCGGTCGACCGAGGGCAGCACCGTCGGAAGGGGACACTCCTGACGAAGGACAATCCTGAAACGCGTTGAGTGTTTTGCTGTGGACGTTTCCCTGGAGAAGAACAGCTGCCGGTTCGGTGCGGTGTCCCCCTGGTGCTTCTGGTTCCCTGTTCCAGACGGTTGTTCTAGGATTCACCTTTGGATCCGCTCACTTCCATCTGGACCCTGCTGTTTTGCCATTGTGGAAACATACCATGCTTTTATATCAGTCTACATATTGTAAGTGTGGACCTTTTTTATTAAATATCTTTTAAAAAGGATAATTTGCACTATTTTTGTATTCCTCTGTCACCCCTTAAACACACATTTGTGTGAGGAAGGGGGGTCTGTATTTACAGGTCCATCTGCTGGAACTAAAGTGCATAAAATTGGTGATATCCATTTCTTTATTACACTATGGTTAAACACTGAGCGCTTTTATTTTTCACACCACCCCCTTTGTCTCTATTTGTAATCTCAGGTATTTTCTTGGATATATACCTATTTGGTGTTGATTAATTAAGCTGCACTGTGTTTCTAATCGCGCACTGATATTTGGAAACTGCTCTTTTGCTATTGAGATTACAAGAGGTGCAAGCAAGTAGGTGGTGGCTAGATAGTAGGATGTAAACAGGCAAGGGGTCGGAGAAGCAGCTAGTTTATGCAGGACTAGTTTATGCAGTGGAAGGGTATGCTTTGATGAATAGGTGAGTTTTCAGTGCCCGTTTGAAGCTTTGCAAGGACGGAGAGAGTCTAATGAAGCGAGGGAGTGCGTTCCACTGAAGGGGTGCAGCAAGGGCAAAGTCCTGTACTCTAGCATGGGAAGCAGTGATCAGGGTGGAGGAGAGATGACAGTCGTAGAGGGCGGGAGGGTGTATGAATGGAGATGAGGTTAGAGATATATGGAGCAATGGAATTAGAGATGGCCCTGTATGTGAGTGTGAGGTGTTTGAAGAGGATTCTGTAGGGGAATGGAAGCCAGTGCATTTGTTGAAGGGGAGTAGCAAAATTAGAGCGGCGGGAGAGGAAGATAAGCCTGGCTGCAGCATTGAGGACAGATTGGAGAGGAGCCAGTTGGGATTGAGCGAGGCTGGTGAGGAGAGCATTACAGTAGTCAAGCCGTGAGATGACCAATGAGTGGATGATCAGCTTAGTTGCACTCTGTGAGAGAAAGGGCCTGATGCGAGCAATGTTGCGTAACTGGAACCGGCAAAATGGGCCAGGGCTTGGGTGTAGGGTGCAAAGGAGAGGGAGGAGTCAAGAGTGACACCCAGGCAGCGGAGTTGGGGAACGGGGGAGATGATGGTGTTGTTAACAGTGATAGAGATATTAGTAGGGGGCATAGCTCTGGGTGGGGGAAAGATAATAAGTTCGGTTTTGTCCATATTCAGCTTCAGAAATCGCTTAGACATCCAGGTGGAGATGGCAGAGAAGCAGTTGGAAACTTGAGAGAAAACAGTGGGGGACAGATCAGGAGAGGAGAGGTAGATTTGGGTGTCATCAGCTTAGAGGTGATATTGGAAGCCAAAGGAGTTAATGAGTGCACTCAGAGAGGATGTGTACAGAGAGAACAGAAGGGGGCCAAGGACGGAACCCTGAGGGACCCCGACAGGAAGGATGGAAGGTGGTGAGGTGGAGCCAGAGGCAGAGACTGAGAAGGAACGGTTGAAGAGGTAAGAGGAAAACCCGTTGAAGACTGTCAGGGGTGGGGTCCTGGGGTGCACACCAATTGAGAGGTGCGACCCTGCGGAGACCTTTCAGTAGAACTGCATACAAAGTCAAAGGTGCAGGTGCACAAATCAAACTCCCAATTTAAAAGTTGAACAAAGTAACAGTTGAAGACTGTGCCAGAGAAGCCAATGTTTTGGAGTGTGTGGAGGAGGAGAGGGTGATCCACAGTGTAAAAGGCAGCAGATAGGTCCAAAAGGATAAGCAGGGAGAAGTGACCCTTGGATTTGGCTGACAGCAGGTCATTGGTGACTTTCACTAGGGCAGTCTCAGTGGAATGAAGTGGGCGAAAGCCAGATTGAAGGGGATCAAGGATGGAGTGGTCAGACAGGTAGCTGGTATTTTAGAGGCAAATGGGAGAAGAGAGATAGGGCGGGTAGCTTGTGGGAGATAAAGGGTCCAGGTTTGGTTTTTTAAGAATAGGGGAGACCAGAGCATGTTTGAAGGGTGAGGGCAGTGGCGTAACTATAGCACCGCAGCCCCCGCGGTCGCGGGCGGGCGCTGTGCATATGGGGGCGCCGGGGGGGCTGCGGTGCTATAGTAATCCCCCCGCCCCCCCATCCCCCACATGCTTACCTGTCCGCGTGTCCCGGCTCCCCTCCTGGCTTCAATCAATGCTATGGAGACGGACCACGATAAAATGGCCGCCCCATAAAGCAGACTGTTCTCTGAAACTGCCTGCGGTATGGGGGCGGCCATTTTATCGTGGTCCGTCTGCATAGAATTTATTGAAGCCAGGAGGGGAGCCGGGACGCGTGGACAGGTAAGCATGCGGCAACGGGGGGAGGGGGGACGGGTGGGGAGGGGGGGCGCCCCCCCATTAACGGTGGGGGGGCGCCCCAAACAAAACTATGCCGCTGGGTGAGGGAAAGATGCCAGTAGAAAGAGATAGGTTAAAGAGGTGAGCAAGGTGGGAGCAGCCAGTGGGGGAGAGGGAACTGAGGAGACGGGAGGGGTGAGGGTCCAAGGGACAGGTAGAGGGGGGAGAGGATGAGATGAGGGAGCGGACTTCCTCAGCTGTAATAGGGCAGAAGGATGACAGAGTGGGGTAGTTGGGAGGGGATGATGATTGGGGTGGGTGGGCAGCAGAGGGGGTATGGGAGGCGATATCATGTCCGATACCTCAATTTTAGAGAGGAAGAAGGAGGCAAAGTCAGTGGCAGTGAGGGATGAAGGGAGGAGGGGTGGTGCAGGGCGAAGTAGAGTGTTGAAAGTTTCAAAGAGACGTCGGGGTATTCAACTGTAAGTCACTTTGGGGCAGATTTATTAAGCTTGGTGAAGTGATAAAGGGCCTTATTCTGGTTGGAGCGGCCAAACGTGCATACGTTCGCTATTAACGTACGCTAGCCGCACGCGGCCGTTGGGGTTAAGTCCACCCACAACTCAGTCGCATACATACGGGCATAAACAACGTAGAAGGGGAGTGGCGTACAAATGAGCGTACGCCAACGTACACGGACGGGCCAGCCCTTACACTCCGACAACTGGCGTACAACTGAGCGTACGCCGCCATTTACGGACGTCTCTCGTCCGTCTTCCCACCGCCTTCTTGCGGAGATCTGAGCGTACGCCAGCTTGCACGGACGGGTCCCTATTGTTTTCAATAGAAAAGTCAGCTTATGTCACCGCTCGTGAGAGTGAGCGTACGTCCGTGTACGCTGACATACCCTTCATATATATGGACCTGCAAATCTTGCCTTTCAACTATAATTATGAAAATTAATTAATTGATTGAATTAATTAATGTGCAAAATAGTGGTCATGGGCTTAAAACATTGCTGAAACATCCTTTGTAGGTGTTAGATGTGGTTTATGTTATTGTATCCTAAATACAAAACCTATGTTTGTATTAGAGTGAACACGTTGACACATGTCGACTTGTGTAGATTGAGTGTGCTACTGTGTAAAGTCTATGAAAGCACGTAGTGAATGTGTCTAACTGTTTAGCAAATACCTACCTTAGCATATATAAGCAGGTCTTCAAAAGATTCTTACCTTAAATTAAACAAACCTTTAAATGTAGAGAAGTATAGAAAGATAAGCTTCCAATGTGTTTGAGTGCTGTGTGTGGCTTGCAGGTAGTGAAATCATGGTTTGGACTTAATAGACTGCAGCATTGCTTATTACATTCAGGTGTATGTGTTTGAGTAGGAATCAGCGTTAATTAGCAAACTCAGGCGCACGCTGGCATGCGGTATCTGTAGGGGTGGTTTGAGATGGCGGTTGGCGGCCGCCTGTTTTGTGTCCGAAATGAACGGTGCCTTAGTCGATCGTGCGGTAGTAGCACCGCTCATTTTTGGTGCACACCCCCGTGTACGCCCATATTTACGCCCATTTTCCCTCATTATTTCGGCCGCTCCCCTCTTCACGCCCCTATGCCGCCCCCAATACCCGTACACTCGCGTACAGGTTTTTTCGCACGTAGAGACCCGTCCGTAAGCGTTGGTGAGTGGTCGCGCCTGCGCATTAGCGAATGTACGCATGCGCAGATCATAAAAAAACCCGGGACGTACGCGTACGGCCCGGCCGCTCCAACCAGAATAAGGCCCAAAGTGTCTGGATTTATCACCGGCCAATCAGCTCCAACTGTGAAGTTACAGGCTTGGTTTGAAAAATGACAGGTAGAAGCTGATTGGCCGGTGATACAAACCAGACAATTTGTGCAGCGAATTCCCTGTGGCGCCATATATATAAAGGATAATAACAACAACAACAACAATAAACTGAAAATAGCCCTGTCATTTGGAAATAATGGATTGGTGTATTCAATGCAATTTTCTTAAGTAGCCAAGGTTAACATGACATCAAACAGAGTCAGGACACTGATGCATAATCTGTAGAGCAGAGGAAATCAGATGGAAGCCAGGAGTAAGTAAATGAATAACTAGTGTGACAACGAATCGCATACACTGGATAAGATGAAGTGTTGGTCTTTATTGTGTAGCAGGTGAACAGCATACCAGGTAATCACAACAGAAACCACTCGATTTTAGTGGTGAATTGGGCGCTAGTTTGAAAATAACAGAATAACAAAATTATTATATATAAAATATTTTTTTTTTTTTTTTAAAGAATGTAAATAAATGTATGATTTAGCTGCAGTCCTCCTGTGTGTACCAGTAGTGCAGGTACCCTACAACTGTCTATCACCTGAACCAATAAAGGTGCAGGCCACAAACAGATACAGAACAGAACAAATGGAGTCACTGCGCTATTATTTTGTTCAAGATTGCACCACGGATGAAGTCACTTCACATACACATTTTCTTTCATTTTGATTGGTAATTTTATGTATATTTATTTTCTTAAAAAAGAACATATATAAAAACGATACATTTTTATAGGCGGCCACCTACAACTTCACAATGTAATACAGGTCGAGTATCCCGTATCCGAATATCCGTTATCCAAATTATTCCGAAAACCAGACATTCCAGAAAGTGAAATTTTTTTTTTTTTTTTGCTAAAAACTCACTAGGGACATTTGTAACAGCATCATTGGGGACATGATATGTAACTGGCACTATATATGTGCAAGCCAATGATTGCTTGGCATTCAAATTCAGTGCTGAGATAGTACACACATTTTGTTTCACGTTTTGAAACCTTGTTTTTTGAACAAATAAAATATATTTGTGTGTATTTTATGTGGTAATAAAATATATTTGTGTGTATATTATGTGTTTATACAGCATAAATGCAAGATACTTCAAAATACATAATTGAAATATTAAAATATTCCGAAATACGGAATAATCCGTTATCCAAAATTCTCCTGGTCCCGAGCATTTTGGATAAGGGATACTCAACCTGTACAATCAAATAGCAGATAAATATTCCTGTTATATATGAAAAAATGATGCAATAAAAAATGATGCAATAAAAGATTTTGAGCCTTGAAATACATATAGAAACTCAGTCCATTTGTTTATGCAAAGGAAACACTTAGTTCTTTTGCAAGAATATTTGCGTTTGCAGGGCGCTAATAGCCTTTGCCTCTAGACAGTCTCTTTAGTTGAAATGTAATGCGGGACCTACAATGTCTGTGGTAAGTTTGTTAGAAATATTCAGTAACTGGTAGTAGCGCACTACGGCGCGTCTCTCACCTGCGCACAATGTGCGCTATGATCCCAGCCGATACGGAGTGTTCCTCCGGTGAGTGGGTTGTGGGGGGGACGCCATGGAGATGTTGGAGCTGGCGTGTCACTCACCCACGTTGTTGGTCCGGACGGCTGGCGCTGCTTTCAGGTGCGTGGTGACGTCGGATCTGTTCCGCTCTCTCCCCAGATGTATTGGTGCCAATGTTGATTATGCACGGGAGGCTTGTAGATCCGCAATCAATGGTGTCTGAGCACATATTTCCAAGAAGGCTGTTAGCTGGGTAGACCTCTAACGCGTTTTGCCCTATCAGAGGGCTTTTTCAGAGACTCTTCTGAATTCCTAATATGTTTGGATGCCATGGTGCAATCGAGCTTATAACAATGCCTGCAGGGGACCCAATTCAGGTATCCCACATTTTTTCCTCAATATCTATGGTTTGTTTTGCATAATGGTGCTATTTATGGCTCAATTTCTATACAATGTTTGGCTGTTTTTTTAACAGGCAATTGGGGATCTGCAGGATGTTGGACCCCTATATATATGTCACATATTTTGGAATATTGGCGAATATTTGCGATGGTTGTCCATGGCTTATTTTTCGTATTTTTTAAATTAGCTAACCATATGCTCTTATGCAATTTACAATGTTTTTGACTAAGTGCTATTGTTATCAATGATGTGATAGTTAAGTGGTCGTGTCCGTCTCTCTCTATCTCTCTCTCTCTCTCTCTCTCTCTCTCTCTCTCTCTCTCTCTCTCTATATATATATATATATATATATATATATATATATATATATATATATAGCGTATAATGTACACTATACAGTAGCATAGTGGATTTCAGATATGCACGTCCTGACTTGGTGTAGGTGCTCTGGTGCCCTCTGAAAGGATTTGTAGTAGCCAGTGGCACTCAGAGACAATCATTTCTCAAACAGATATATTTAAATAATGTGCATCAAAAGCCAATGTTTCGGGGTTCCAAGACCCCTTTGTCAAAGTGCAAAAAAACTTAAACAATAACACATTAAGTTCTTGTCTTACCCTGGCACTGTTGTGATTTCAATTATCTTAAATCTATACTTAGAGATTAAAAGTCCATTTGTTTACAGTAGGGATATCAGTACCTCCGTGCCTGGAGATGACTAGAGAATTACCAATTTATTATGGGCCTTAGAGAGAGAACAATGACAAGGTGTTTCAGGAGATAAGTCACACATATAATCACGCAGATGATAGTCCAATTGCAATAAACCCATGTTTTTATCAGGCAGATATTTAATTAGATGTTATAAATCTGTCATCCTCTGAGGTCACTTCAATGTCTCAGAGGAAGGTGTTCAAAATATTTCTCATATAACTGTCTCCCCCACCTCCATTTAAATGCTCTACTGTGAATCTTCCAGACTGAAAGAAATCTTCAATCTCCAAATAAATAAACAAAAATATTTTAACCCGACGTTCAGTCCAACCAAAAAGACGTTATGTTTTTCCCAAATTGAACTCATTTTTATATTGCTAGCCAGGCTTGCAGTATTTCTTGTTAAATTACACTCCAAATTTAATATATGCTATTGTAAACGAAACCATCAATCTCAGTAGTGCACTAACACCATGCATTGGAGCGAAACTAGTTTATTGAGTTTGTGGGAGACCAAATGCAGCATTTCATTCAATTTCAGTTTACAAGGCTGTATCGTGCTGTGTAGAACAGTGCTCTATTTTATTAATGTGCCTCCTTCATCCTAATTGACTCTCCACTCTGAATTTGAATGAGGAGAATAATACAAGAAACAGTGGGAGAATATTTTGAAATTCATTTTGCGCAGGTCACATTTAAAGTGAAATTTATGAAACATTTATTTATGCTGCGTATCGAAGATCTCTATTTAAATATCTGCAGAATCTGAAATTCATGCTTTTTTCTGAATTATACATTTATTTGCTAGCATGGTGAATCGTGAACATCTGGTTGCATGAATATTATTGCATAGAACATCGGGCATCTAGATAAGCTTGAATGAGTTTTATTATATGTTGAATGTATGTATTTTATAATGTATTTTCTGGTGGTAGGAGTCATTACATATACAGTATGTAAAAAACAAATGGGGATTTTACGGATTGAAAGTCATATTTTATAGTCCAATGGAAACATACTGTATAATGTAAACAGCACAGCTCATAACATTAAATGACCAATAATTATATTTACACTGTTTTAAACATGTTTCCTACTTAGAGAGTGTAGGTTTAACACATCTGCCTTTTTGCCATTACCATGGTAGAGAATTTTAAAATGTATTTATTATTTATCAACAGTTTCTTATATAGCGCATATATAGTCCCTGCCCCAGTGGAGCTTACAATCTATATTTTACCTACCACATATACACGCACACACAGACAATTGGGAGCCAATTAGCCTACCAGTATATTTTTGTATTGTGGGAGAAAACCAGAGTACCCGGAGGAAACCCACGCAAGTACGGGGATAATATACAAACTCCACACAGTTAGGGCCATGATGGGAATCAAACCCATGACCTCAGCGCTGGGAGGGAGTAATGTTAACCATTACACTATCCGTACTGCCCATGTTACTGTATAACATATATACAGTATTACAGCATATCTATCTATTGTATCCATAAACATGTGCGTGCACCAGCTTGGTGAAGCACAGGGTGGGGACTGTGCAAGGGGCATGGCAATTGCGATTGTGTCACAGCTCCACTGCACAATGACTATATTAAAGGCATTGCACAGAGGGGGTGGGGCCATGATGACCTAATTCAAAATGAATCTCCCGGGTCTATTCAATTATAGCTTGTGGCAGCTTGCAAGTGGCATTTAACAAGTGTTTCTGTTTGAGCCTGAACAGAAACAGAAAATGTCCTGATCGCAGGTGCTAATTCCTGTTAACCCATAGGTCCAGGAATTAATATTTTATTCTATGGGATAATATGCTGTAGTGGGTAAAAGGGACTATAATTGAATAGCCCTGGGTGTTAAAGCTTGGGGCTACCACACTTTCCCGGCACAGTAAATTAGTGCCTGTAATTAAATCCACCCATAATATAATTTATTTTGGGATCATTAATTTAGTGGGTGGGATAATCATTCATTAAAGATCTGAAGAAGCCGCTGATACCGACTAGGAGCCGGTGAAACGCATAATCCATTAATATCCACTTTCTCTGGATACAAGAATTTGCTGGAGCTTTTCTGCCTGTCAACTTTGGGTGAACAAAGGTTCTTAAATATCTCCCAGGATCTACAAATTATACCCAGGGCTCCCGCACCATACCACACATGGGAAGGTATACTTAACCGGATCCCAGTGTGAAAATCAATCAGTTCCGGCCAGACCCAAAGTAAGAGACTATTGTGTTCTTATTTAAAAATTTTATTTTTCATTCTTTATTTTTTAGCTTCTTTTTTTTTTTTTTTACAACTAATCAATACTAACAGTGCCTGTCCTCTAAGGAATCAAGTCTAATATACAGAACTTTTAACACTAAAAAGAGGACTTACAGTATACTAAATAGCTGCTAAAATTTTACTAACTAACTGAGTCTATATATGTAATACATTTTTACGTGTTAACTCTGTTTGTTATATTTTTAAACACTGGCCAGTGACTTAAAATGTATGTATAATAAATACTAGTTATTTTAAAAGATACTCTCCAGCGCATTCTCTATATTTTTTATTATTTAGTATTTAATTAAAGAATAAGAGATTGCAACAAGTTTGTACTCAGTGACTAGCATCAATTCTTGTACTTAAATACAAAAGGACAAATTTTGAATTAAAAAAATTGCAACCCTAATAATATTCGGTCTATGACTCTGCGGAATGTAATAAAGTAGAAAAGTATTTGATCTGCAATCATTTCCAGCGACTACAACATCAGCTGTATGGACAACTTTTTGGAATATAAATTGTGTTATTAATAAAATGTATTCAAACCAGGGAACTGTGGCATGAACCCAATTGTAAAACCTTTGTCACTAGTTAAACCTTAACCCTTATACCATAGGGTAGTTTTTCAGATAACAGCATTATAAGAATGCATGACCCAGGGTTGCCGACCCTCCCGGAATTACCGGGAGTCTCCCGAGAATCGGGTCCCCCTCCCGGCCCCCCTCCCGGCCCCCCTGGAACCAGGGGCACCCCCACTGAGCCCCCCGATCGCGGCATTTAAATGCCGCAATCCGCGGGTCTCAGAGGAGGGGGCGGAGCTAAAATGACACACTTTAGTGTTTTAGACTATTTCCCGTAATGGGGGCGGGGCTTAATGACGTCACAGTCAAGCCCCGTCCCCGAATGGGTAATGAAAGTCTCCTCTCCGGGCTTCTCCCAGAGAGGAGCATTTGAAAGTCGGCAACCCTGGCATGACCACATAGAGGTGGGATGTACTAAGCATTTGCGGTACATCTCGGAAAAGGTCCCAGCGGCTCTCCCACTCCTGCCGTGCCCGGCAGCCTCCTGCTCAGATGGCTGCAGGAACTGCTAGTCTCCTCCTCCTCCATGCTAGGTGCTAGGGAGGAGGAGGTCACTGGTCCAGGCAGCACAGCAGAAGGCTGCCCAGACATTAGGTTAGGGGAGGTGGAGAGGGTAGTGCAGGGTCGGTGGGGGTCGTTGCAGGGCGGCTGGGAGGTGCAAAAAAAAGCCCATAGGCTTCTATGCGGTTACGCCAGCCCACGGCAAAGCCCCAGTGGTGGGGCATTTGTGCATCTGAAAATGCAGTAAAAACCCAGATAGCGGTATTTGTACCACATTTTCTGTTTAGTACTGTTTAGCCCAATAAGCAATTGATTCCAATGTATTCCAATGTATTATACTTTTTCATAGAGGCACGGCTCTTTAGAAAAATAAGTTTGAACCAGTACATACTTGTTCTCTATAAGGCAACTTAATTAGCTCTGATGGATTACATTGTGTGTATTATAGATTATACAATCTTTCTCTACTTGGGGAGCATATGGAAACCCTTGTATGGTAATTAGGGCTCAATTTGTAGCACAAATGGAGGGACAGAATGAACATGTGATTAATAGTGCAACAATCTGGGGCCAATATTTTGGTCTTCGAGGATTACAGTATGGAAAGAAAATGGATCATTTTGCCAATATTAGGACAATTTTTTTATATGAAAACAAAATAAGTGAATAATAAATAATGCTGCGGACAAATCAGGAACCACTAGTATTGTGCCCATTCCATTATATTTAAACTTGTCTATATTTTAACCCCTTCCCGACATTTGACGTATATATACGTCATGGCCGGGATGTACTTCCCGACACATGACGTATATATACGTCATGACTTTAAACTGTCCCCGCGTCTATAGACGCAGTGACAGTTTAAACATGTCTGCTGTCCCTGACAGCAGACATGTCCCAGCATGTCCAGGGGGGTCGGCGATGCCTCCCCCCCGTCGGCGATCGCTGTGATTGGCTGTTCAATGTGAACAGCCAATCGCAGCGTTTTCCTGTGTTACCGGCGAATATGACGCTCGGTAACACAGGTGTCAATCACCGCCGGGTGTGAGGGGGCATGAGGGGGTCACTGGTGATGACCACACCTCACCCCACCTCACCCCACCTGCCCCCAAGGCTGTGATTGGTCCGTCGGACCGACGGACCAATCACAGCCAAGGCGCGTCATTTAAACTAACGGTGACTGCGCTGCAGACGCCATTCCGGTCTGGAATTGCGTGCAGAGCGGTCACCGGCCACTCTGTCGTGCTATACATACCTGAACCTTGCCTGATACTTACCTGATCACCTCTGATCACCGCTGGTAGCGTGCTGCCAGCAGCTGGATGCTTCCTGGATCTTGTGACTTCCTGTGTGCTGCTGCTGCAGTGTCATAGAGTCACAGATCGTGAGAGATAGTGACAGATAGTGACAGAGAGTGATAGAGAGTGCTATATTTTGTGTCTGCTGCACCCCTTTTGTGCTGATCAGTATATCTGTGCTGAGCAGAAACTTTTTTTTTTTTTTTTTTTTATATATATACCTGTCAGTTGCACCAAAAGTTGTGCTGCCTGTGCAACTGACTGCTGCCCCCCCTGCTGCCCCCCCTTTTGTGCTGATCAGTTTAAATTAATTAACTGATCAGCAACTTTTTGGGGGTCCAGGGTTTTTTTTTTATATATACACTGTCAGGTTGCACCCACAGTTGTCTGCCTGCTGCCTCTCACTGCTAATCAGTGTTGCATCACTGCATCACTGATCTGCAGTTTTTTTTTTTTGGGGGGGATTGCAGTGGGGTTTTGTTTTTACACCCACGTTGCTTTTGTGGGTGCTTTTGTGGGTGTCCTGTGGCCGCTGATCAGTGACGTACATCACTGAACAGCATTTTTGGCACAGGGTTGATATAATTTTTTTTCTGCAGTTTTTTTAAATTTTTTTTTTTTTTTTTGGAGAGTGCTGTGGTTTATTACACCCACGTTGCTTTTGTGGGTGTCCTGTGGCCGCTGATCAGTGACGTACATCACTGAACAGCATTTTTGGCACAGGGTTGATATAATTTTTTTTCTGCAGTTTTTTTAAATTGTTTTTTTTTTTTTGGAGAGTGCTGTGGTTTATTACACCCACGTTGCTTTTGTGGGTGTCCTGTGGCCGCTGATCAGTGACGTACATCACTGAACAGCATTTTTGGCACAGGGTTGATATAATTTTTTTTCTGCAGTTTTTTTAAATTGTTTTTTTTTTGGAGAGTGCTGTGGTATTTTTTTTTTTTTATTGTTTTTACACCCACGTTGCTTTTGTGGGTGTCCTGTTGCCTTTGAGCGCTGTTCAGTGACGGACGTTACTGACCAACATCTGTGCTCAATTTTTGGCGCAGGACCTTTTTTTTTTTAACCCCTTCAATTTTTTTTATTGGGATCAAATTCCTGTATAAAGTATTTTTTTTTCTGCACTACATACACTACACACTACATACCCCCCGTGTTGAAATAAAGTTTGTACCCCCCCTACACTATACACGTGTTGAAACATTACACTTACAGAAACACAAAAATAAAAATGGCATCCCAAATGTCATCCCAAATGTCATCCCAGTCATCCAGAAGAATGTATTCAGCGGAGGAGGCATATGCCATGCTTGCCTCTGACTCTGACACAGCCAGTGATGCAAGCGGGGAATTTGAAGGATTCGTCTTAAGCTCCTCTTCCTCCTCTAGTGATGAGGGACCCCCTCAAAGACGCCCCCGTAGAGCAGCTGAGACCCCCCCCAAATGATTGATCCCGTATGGACCCCACCACCAGACAATTTTGAGCCCCAGGTTCCTGAGTTTTTGGCCATCCCAGGAATCCAATTTGATTCAACAGGTCTCAGAGAAATTGACTTTTTCAAATTATTTTTCTCTGATGATTTTATAAATTTAATGGTGGACCAAAGTAATTTATATGCCCAGCAGTTTATTGCTCAAAACCCCACGTCATCATTTGCTAGGTGGACCCCTGTAGATGCAGTAGAGATGATGACGTTTTGGGGTCTGGTGTTACATATGGGCATAGTAAAGAAGCCAGAAATTAGGCAATATTGGAGTACAGATGTTCTGTACAGCACCCCATTTTACCGTATGGCCATGACTCGGACTCGTTTTGAGACAATCCTTAAATTTTTACATTACACCGATAATGCACAGTGCCCACCCAGAGATGATCATACCTTTGACCGGCTATTCAAAGTCAGGCCGGTCATTGATCATTTCAGTGCCAAATTTGCAGAGATGTACATCCCTGAAAAATTTATTTGTATCGACGAGTCCCTTATACATTTTAAAGGAAGGGTTAAATTCCGCCAGTACCTTCCCAGTAAAAGGGGAAAGGTATGGCATAAAAATGTATAAACTGTGTGAAAGCACCTCAGGGTACACCCACAGGTTTAGGGTATATGAAGGGAAGGATTCAAGAATTGAACCGCCAGAATGCCCCCCCTCCCTCGTAGGTGTTAGTGGAAAAATTGTCTGGGATTTAGTGCACCCCTTCCTAGATAAAGGTTATCACCTCTATGTGGATAACTTTTACACTAGCATCCCCCTGTTTAAGGCCCTTGGTTCAAGAGGTACAGCAGCTTGCAGTACTGTGCGCAAGAACCAAAGAGGCCTCCCAAAAACGCACATTGCCCAAGTACTGAGAAGGGGTGAAAGCAGGGCACAATCCACCGAAAATATGTTGTTGGTCAAATATAAGGACAAGAGGGATGTCCTTATACTGACAACAATTCATGGAGACAGTACCACCTCCATCCCTGTACGAGGTACCAGTACCCACACCTCAAAACCTAATTGTATCCTAGATTACAATAAGTACATGGGCGGAGTGGATCTTTCAGATCAGGTACTGAAGCCGTACAGTCCCCTGCGGAAAACAAAAATCTGGTACAAGAAGCTGGCCGTGTATATCATCCAGATGGCACTGTATAACGCTTACGTGCTATTCCGTTCTACCAGCCAGAGGGGGACATTTATGCACTTTCAAGAGGAAGTCATAAAGGGCCTAATATTTGGGAACCAGCAGGCAGAGGGCCCCAGTACTTCTAGTACTGGCCCCCGTATTGTACCAGGGCAGCATTTTCCTAACGAAATCCCCTCCACTGCAAGAAAGGGCAGGACACAAAAAAGGTGCAAAGTTTGCTATAAAAAGGGAATAAGAAAGGATACTATTTTCCACTGTGAAACTTGCCCCGACAAACCTAGCCTATGTATAAAGGAGTGTTTTCAAATATACCACACATCTATGGATTATTAGGTTCATCATTTCACCGTGCTTCGGGGGTCTTGCTAATGCCACATAGCACCCACCATTCATTCCACCAGAATCTGAGCTGCAAAATCCAAAAATCACTCCTTCCCTTCTGAGTCCTGCCATGCACCCAACTGGTATTTTTTGGTCACATATGAGGCATTGCCGTACTCGGGAGAAATTGGGGCACAGATTTTGGGGTGCTTTGTCTCCTTCATTCCTTGTGAAAATGAAAAATTTTGAGCCAGAACTGCATTTTTGGGGAAAAAATTTAATTTTTCATTTTCACTGCCCAGTTGTACCACAATTGGTGAAACCCCTGGGGGTTTGAAATGTACACTATACCCCTAGATGAATTCCCTGAGGGGTGTAGTTTGAAAAATGGGGTCACTTGTGGGGGGGTTCCACTGTATTGGTGCTTCGGGGGTCTTGCTAATGCGACATAGCACCCACCAACATTCCACCAGAATCTGAGCTGCAAAATCCAAAAATCACTCCTTCCCTTCTGAGTCCTGCCATGCACCCAAATGGTATTTTTTGGTCACATGTGAGGCATTTCCGTACTCGGGAGAAATTGGGGCACAGATTTTGGGGTGCTTTGTCTCCTTCATTCCTTGTGAAAATGAAAAATTTTGAGCCAGAACTGCATTTTTGTGTAAAAAATGTAATTTTTCATTTGCACAGCCCAGTTGTATCAAAATTGGTGAAACCCCTGGGGGTTTGAAATGTACACTATACCCCTAGATGAATTCCCTGAGGGGTGTAGTTTGCAAAATGGGGTCACTTGTGGGGGGGTTCCACTGTATTGGTGCTTCGGGGGTCTTGCTAATGCGACATAGCACCCACCAACATTCCACCAGAATCTGAGCTGCAAAATTCAAAAATCACTCCTTCCCTTCTGAGTCCTGCCATGCACCCAAATGGTATTTTTTGGTCACATGTGAGGCATTTCCGTACTCGGGAGAAATTGGGGCACAGATTTTGGGGTGCTTTGTCTCCTTCATTCCTTGTGAAAATGAAAAATTTTGAGCCAGAACTGCATTTTTGTGTAAAAAATGTAATTTTTCATTTGCACAGCCCAGTTGTATCAAAATTGGTGAAACCCCTGGGGGTTTGAAATGTACACTATACCCCTAGATGAATTCCCTGAGGGGTGTAGTTTGCAAAATGGGGTCACTTGTGGGGGGGTTCCACTGTATTGGTGCTTCGGGGGTCTTGCTAATGCGACATAGCACCCACCAACATTCCACCAGAATCTGAGCTGCAAAATTCAAAAATCACTCCTTCCCTTCTGAGTCCTGCCATGCACCCAAATGGTATTTTTTGGTCACATGTGAGGCATTGCCGTACTCGGTAGAAATTGGGGCACAGATTTTGGGGTGCTTTGTCTCCTTCATTCCTTGTGAAAATGAAAAATGTTGAGCCAGAACTGCATTTTTGTGTAAAAAAATGTAATTTTTCATTTGCACAGCCCAGTTGTATCAAAATTGGTGAAACCCCTGGGGGTTTGAAATGTACACTATACCCCTAGATAAATTCCCTGAGGGGTGTAGTTTGCAAAATGGGGTCACTTGTGGGGGGGTTCCACTGTATTGGTGCTTCGGGGGTCTTGCTAATGCGACATAGCACCCACCAACATTCCACCAGAATCTGAGCTGCAAAATCCAAAAATCACTCCTTCCCTTCTGAGTCCTGCCATGCACCCAAATGGTATTTTTTGGTCACATGTGAGGCATTGCCGTACTCGGGAGAAATTGGGGCACAGATTTTGGGGTGCTTTGTCTCCTTCATTCCTTGTGAAAATGAAAAATTTTGAGCCAGAACTGCATTTTTGTGTAAAAAATGTAATTTTTCATTTGCACAGCCCAGTTGTATCAAAATTGGTGAAACCCCTGGGGGTTTTAAATGTACACTATACCCCTAGATAAATTCCCTGAGGGGTGTAGTTTGCAAAATGGGGTCACTTGTGGGGGGGTTCCACTGTATTGGTTCTTCGGGGGTCTTGCTAATGCGACATAGCACCCACCAACATTCCACCAGAATCTGAGCTGCAAAATCCAAAAATCACTCCTTCCCTTCTGAGTCCTGCCATGCACCCAAATGGTATTTTTTGGTCACATGTGAGGCATTGCCGTACTCGGGAGAAATTGGGGCACAGATTTTGGGGTGCTTTGTCTCCTTCATTCCTTGTGAAAATGAAAAATTTTGAGCCAGAACTGCATTTTTGTGTAAAAAATGTAATTTTTCATTTGCACAGCCCAGTTGTATCAAAATTGGTGAAACCCCTGGGGGTTTGAAATGTACACTATACCCCTAGATGAATTCCCTAAAGGGGTGTAGTTTCCAAAATGGGGTCACTTGTGGGGGGGTTCCACTGTATTGGTGCTTCGGGGGTCTTGCTAATGCGACATAGCATCCACCAACATTCCACCAGAATCTGAGCTGCAAAATCCAAAAATCACTCCTTCCCTTCTGAGTCCTGCCATGCACCCAAATGGTATTTTTTGGTCACATGTGAGGCATTGCCGTACTCGGGAGAAATTGGGGCACAGAGTTTTGGGTGCTTTGTCTCCTTCATTCCTTGTGAAAATGAAAAATTTTGAGCCAGAACTGCATTTTTGTGTAAAAAATGTAATTTTTCATTTTCACAGCCCAGTTGTACCACAATTGGTGAAACCCCTGGGGGTTTGAAATGTACACTATACCCCTAGATGAATTCCCTGAGGGGTGTAGTTTGCAAAATGGGGTCACTTGTGGGGGGGTTCCTAACTTTTAGCATCTTATGGTGCCTAGAAACCTACATGGTGCCTAAAAAATAATCTCATAAAAAGGAGGCTCCAAAATCAAGTAGGTGCTCCTTCTATTATGAAGCCTGTGGTTTGGTCAACGTGCACACTAGGGCCACATATAGGATATTTATGAAAACAAAAGAATTGGGGGAATCAATTTTTAGTCACATTTCTCTAGTAAAATCTACTGTGTTCCTTAGAAAAATGTATTAAAATTGCAAATCTGCAAAAAAAATGAAATTTTGAAATTTCACCTACACTTTGTTTTAATTCCTGTGAAACACCTAAAGGGTTAACAAACTTCCAAAATGCTGTTTTGAATACTGTGAGGGGTGCAGTTTTTGAAATGGCATCATTTATGGGGGTGTCTCACATACAAGTCCCTCAAAGTCACATCAGAACTGAACTGGTCCCTAAAAAAATCAGTGTTTGAAATTTTCTTGAAAATTTGAGAATTTGCTATTCATATTTTAAGACTCCTAGTGTCCAAAAAAAATAAAAGGAGGCTGAAATAATGATGGAAACATAAAGTAGACATATGGTCTATGTTAGTTATTAACTATTTTGAGTGGTATGATTATTTGTCTCACAAGCAGAAAATTTAACATTTTGAAAATTGCTAAATTTTCCATTTTTTTACGACATTTTGGTATTTTTCACAAAAAAACACAGACTGTATCGACCCAAATTTACCACTAACTTGAAGTACAATGTGTCACGAGAAAACAATCTCAAAATCACTGGGATAAGTAAAAGCAAAAAAAAGTTATCCGCACTTAAGTGATACTTTTCAGATTTGAAAAAAAGGGCTCTGTCAGGAAGGCAAAAACATGCTGCGTCAGGAAGGGGTTAAGATCCACCTAGGTGGATAGATTACATATCTCTTTTAGATCCATTTATTTTAAAGGACAAGGCAAAATTATTATCATCAGAATCTCACTCCATATCCATAAATATCTCCCACCTTCTTTCCTTACAGTATTTTGCAAAACTTCAGTGAAAAGCCCATTGGTCAGATAAGAAACTTATGTCTTTGCCAGTGGTTCCCAAACTGTGCAGAGGTGCCCTGGATTAGTGGTTCATGGCCAATTCAAAATAGCTATAACCAATGTAATAGGAAAATTGTGAGCAAACAGAAGTGAATCCTGCAGTTAACACATAACTGACACTAAGGCTGAGATATAAACACAATTTACTTTTTCTGATTTTATCAAGGAGAAATGTTTGCCCTAGGGGTGCCAGGAGAACAATTCTGATACTCAGGGGCGCCGAGATTCAAAAAAGTTTGGAACCACAGGTTTATGCAGCCTGTGCCTAATCCAACTTTCTTGACCAGGTTGCCCTAGAATATCAGCATTTTTTTCAAGGCACCCTTAGTCCAAAAGTTTCTTATGGATAAATAAGCCCAATTGACATTATTTTTTTAACTGTCACCCTCAGGTTCAGTTATATGTTGGGGAACAAGCTGTGGTTCTAAATGTGCATACCTTTTATGATTGGCAGCCACCAGCACAGGTTTTGCCTATCAGTTTGAGAATAAATAATTTGTTTTGGTCGGGGACCCTCCACCCGAGGCACCATTGCAAAACATCTCAAGGCACCCCAGGGTGCCTAGATAGACAGTTTGGGAACCACTGGCCTAATCTGTTGTATACAGGAGTATGCAGAGAAATAGACAATCCAACTAGCCTGATTTCAAATCAAGGAGTGCCATCAAAAATCGACTTGAAGTGGTTTTCATAAACTAGCTATATCCTATTTACTTTATAGTCGTCATTGCACCCAGGGCCATCTAGTAATGGGTAAGCTAGAGATGCAGCATGAGGCTCCCACATAAAAATAAGCCCATCATCATGACAGCACGATGATCAGCTGGCCATAAATTATAAGTATTCAAAATTGCATTCCTGTTTTCCAATTACAGTATACAGTTTTTGTACTTTTATATATTTAGGGAGACGTTGGGTAAATCATGTATGGGTTCTACATGCCTAAATTGGCCTCCCCTTCTCTTCAACATAATAATAATAATAATAATAATAGACCCTTCTGAATTTCTAGAACCAGGACCTGCTCTTTAAACCCGGAGCTGGTTACGGCCATGGTTATACTGCATTATGCACGGATCTGACTGCCGACTTGTATTTAGCGGCCATATGTATGGCCGTTAAATAGGAATACGGCGGCATAAAGCCACCTATGGCCGTCTACGCCATCGGGAGAATATGAATCAGTAAATATGGCAGATTAGTAAATCTGCTCTATTTATTATTCATATTTTCCCAAAAATACGACCGATGCTGGTCGTATGAATTCGTACCCCGTATCGGTCGTATTTCAGAATCTTAGTAAATTTCCCCCGTTACCTCTTCCATAGCTTTCTCTATTCTTCTAATACCTCTGTCATTACTTCTTTACTCCATGGGCTGTATGTAATGCGTTGTGAGTCCGGGCGACGATATGGGATGCCAGACAAGCTTTAGGCATGGATAAAGGTTATCACCTCTATGTGGATAACTTTTACACTAGCATCCCCCTGTTTAAGGCCCTTGGTTCAAGAGGTACAGCAGCTTGCGGTACTGTGCGCAAGAACCAAAGAGGCCTCCCAAAAACGCACATTGCCCAAGTACTGAGAAGGGGTGAAAGCAGGGCACAATCCACCGAAAATATGTTGTTGGTCAAATATAAGGACAAGAGGGATGTCCTTATACTGACAACAATTCATGGAGACAGTACCACCTCCATCCCTGTACGAGGTACCAGTACCCACACCTCAAAACCTAATTGTATCCTAGATTACAATAAGTACATGGGCGGAGTGGATCTTTCAGATCAGGTACTGAAGCCGTACAGTCCCCTGCGGAAAACAAAAATCTGGTACAAGAAGCTGGCCGTGTATATCATCCAGATGGCACTGTATAACGCTTACGTGCTATTCCGTTCTACCAGCCAGAGGGGGACATTTATGCACTTTCAAGAGGAAGTCATAAAGGGCCTAATATTTGGGAACCAGCAGGCAGAGGGCCCCAGTACTTCTAGTACTGGCCCCCGTATTGTACCAGGGCAGCATTTTCCTAACGAAATCCCCTCCACTGCAAGAAAGGGCAGGACACAAAAAAGGTGCAAAGTTTGCTATAAAAAGGGAATAAGAAAGGATACTATTTTCCACTGTGAAACTTGCCCCGACAAACCTGGCCTATGTATAAAGGAGTGTTTTCAAATATACCACACATCTATGGATTATTAGGTTCATCATTTCACCGTGCTTCGGGGGTCTTGCTAATGCCACATAGCACCCACCATTCATTCCACCAGAATCTGAGCTGCAAAATCCAAAAATCACTCCTTCCCTTCTGAGTCCTGCCATGCACCCAACTGGTATTTTTTGGTCACATATGAGGCATTGCCGTACTCGGGAGAAATTGGGGCACAGATTTTGGGGTGCTTTGTCTCCTTCATTCCTTGTGAAAATGAAAAATTTTGAGCCAGAACTGCATTTTTGGGGAAAAAATGTAATTTTTCATTTGCACAGCCCAGTTGTATCAAAATTGGTGAAACCCCTGGGGGTTTGAAATGTACACTATACCCCTAGATGAATTCCCTGAGGGGTGTAGTTTGCAAAATGGGGTCACTTGTGGGGGGGTTCCACTGTATTGGTGCTTCGGGGGTCTTGCTAATGCGACATAGCACCCACCAACATTCCACCAGAATCTGAGCTGCAAAATCCAAAAATCACTCCTTCCCTTCTGAGTCCTGCCATGCACCCAAATGGTATTTTTTGGTCACATGTGAGGCATTGCCGTACTCGGGAGAAATTGGGGCACAGATTTTGGGGTGCTTTGTCTCCTTCATTCCTTGTGAAAATGAAAAATTTTGAGCCAGAACTGCATTTTTGTGTAAAAAATGTAATTTTTCATTTGCACAGCCCAGTTGTATCAAAATTGGTGAAACCCCTGGGGGTTTGAAATGTACACTATACCCCTAGATAAATTCCCTGAGGGGTGTAGTTTGCAAAATGGGGTCACTTGTGGGGGGGTTCCACTGTATTGGTGCTTCGGGGGTCTTGCTAATGCGACATAGCACCCACCAACATTCCACCAGAATCTGAGCTGCAAAATCCAAAAATCACTCCTTCCCTTCTGAGTCCTGCCATGCACCCAAATGGTATTTTTTGGTCACATGTGAGGCATTGCCGTACTCGGGAGAAATTGGGGCACAGATTTTGGGGTGCTTTGTCTCCTTCATTCCTTGTGAAAATGAAAAATTTTGAGCCAGAACTGCATTTTTGTGTAAAAAATGTAATTTTTCATTTGCACAGCCCAGTTGTATCAAAATTGGTGAAACCCCTGGGGGTTTGAAATGTACACTATACCCCTAGATAAATTCCCTGAGGGGTGTAGTTTGCAAAATGGGGTCACTTGTGGGGGGGTTCCACTGTATTGGTGCTTCGGGGGTCTTGCTAATGCGACATAGCACCCACCAACATTCCACCAGAATCTGAGCTGCAAAATCCAAAAATCACTCCTTCCCTTCTGAGTCCTGCCATGCACCCAAATGGTATTTTTTGGTCACATGTGAGGCATTGCCGTACTCGGGAGAAATTGGGGCACAGATTTTGGGGTGCTTTGTCTCCTTCATTCCTTGTGAAAATGAAAAATTTTGAGCCAGAACTGCATTTTTGTGTAAAAAATGTAATTTTTCATTTGCACAGCCCAGTTGTATCAAAATTGGTGAAACCCCTGGGGGTTTGAAATGTACACTATACCCCTAGATAAATTCCCTGAGGGGTGTAGTTTGCAAAATGGGGTCACTTGTGGGGGGGTTCCACTGTATTGGTGCTTCGGGGGTCTTGCTAATGCGACATAGCACCCACCAACATTCCACCAGAATCTGAGCTGCAAAATCCAAAAATCACTCCTTCCCTTCTGAGTCCTGCCATGCACCCAAATGGTATTTTTTGGTCACATGTGAGGCATTGCCGTACTCGGGAGAAATTGGGGCACAGATTTTGGGGTGCTTTGTCTCCTTCATTCCTTGTGAAAATGAAAAATTTTGAGCCAGAACTGCATTTTTGTGTAAAAAATGTAATTTTTCATTTGCACAGCCCAGTTGTATCAAAATTGGTGAAACCCCTGGGGGTTTGAAATGTACACTATACCCCTAGATGAATTCCCTGAGGGGTGTAGTTTCCAAAATGGGGTCACTTGTGGGGGGGTTCCACTGTATTGGTGCTTCGGGGGTCTTGCTAATGCGACATAGCACCCACCAACATTCCACCAGAATCTGAGCTGCAAAATCCAAAAATCACTCCTTCCCTTCTGAGTCCTGCCATGCACCCAAATGGTATTTTTTGGTCACATGTGAGGCATTGCCGTACTCGGGAGAAATTGGGGCACAGAGTTTTGGGTGCTTTGTCTCCTTCATTCCTTGTGAAAATGAAAAATTTTGAGCCAGAACTGCATTTTTGTGTAAAAAATGTAATTTTTCATTTTCACAGCCCAGTTGTACCACAATTGGTGAAACCCCTGGGGGTTTGAAATGTACACTATACCCCTAGATGAATTCCCTGAGGGGTGTAGTTTGCAAAATGGGGTCACTTGTGGGGGGGTTCCTAACTTTTAGCATCTTATGGTGCCTAGAAACCTACATGGTGCCTAAAAAATAATCTCATAAAAAGGAGGCTCCAAAATCAAGTAGGTGCTCCTTCTATTATGAAGCCTGTGGTTTGGTCAACGTGCACACTAGGGCCACATATAGGATATTTATGAAAACAAAAGAATTGGGGGAATCAATTTTTAGTCACATTTCTCTAGTAAAATCTACTGTGTTCCTTAGAAAAATGTATTAAAATTGCAAATCTGCAAAAAAAATGAAATTTTGAAATTTTACCTACACTTTGTTTTAATTCCTGTGAAACACCTAAAGGGTTAACAAACTTCCAAAATGCTGTTTTGAATACTGTGAGGGGTGCAGTTTTTGAAATGGCATCATTTATGGGGGTGTCTCACATACAAGTCCCTCAAAGTCACATCAGAACTGAACTGGTCCCTAAAAAAATCAGTGTTTGAAATTTTCTTGAAAATTTGAGAATTTGCTATTCATATTTTAAGACTCCTAGTGTCCAAACAAAATAAAAGGAGGCTGAAATAATGATGGAAACATAAAGTAGACATATGGTCTATGTTAGTTATTAACTATTTTGAGTGGTATGATTATTTGTCTCACAAGCAGAAAATTTAACATTTTGAAAATTGCTAAATTTTCCATTTTTTTACGACATTTTGGTATTTTTCACAAAAAAACACAGACTGTATCGACCCAAATTTACCACTAACTTGAAGTACAATGTGTCACGAGAAAACAATCTCAAAATCACTGGGATAAGTAAAAGCAAAAAAAAGTTATCCCCACTTAAGTGATACATGTCAGATTTGAAAAAAAGGGCTCTGTCAGGAAGGCAAAAACATGCTGCGTCAGGAAGGGGTTAAGATCCACCTAGGTGGATAGATTACATATCTCTTTTAGATCCATTTATTTTAAAGGACAAGGCAAAATTATTATCATCAGAATCTCACTCCATATCCATAAATATCTCCCACCTTCTTTCCTTACAGTATTTTGCAAAACTTCAGTGAAAAGCCCATTGGTCAGATAAGAAACTTATGTCTTTGCCAGTGGTTCCCAAACTGTGCAGAGGTGCCCTGGATTAGTGGTTCATGGCCAATTCAAAATAGCTATAACCAATGTAATAGGAAAATTGTGAGCAAACAGAAGTGAATCCTGCAGTTAACACATAACTGACACTAAGGCTGAGATATAAACACAATTTACTTTTTCTGATTTTATCAAGGAGAAATGTTTGCCCTAGGGGTGCCAGGAGAACAATTCTGATACTCAGGGGCGCCGAGATTCAAAAAAGTTTGGAACCACAGGTTTATGCAGCCTGTGCCTAATCCAACTTTCTTGACCAGGTTGCCCTAGAATATCAGCATTTTTTTCAAGGCACCCTTAGTCCAAAAGTTTCTTATGGATAAATAAGCCCAATTGACATTATTTTTTTAACTGTCACCCTCAGGTTCAGTTATATGTTGGGGAACAAGCTGTGGTTCTAAATGTGCATACCTTTTATGATTGGCAGCCACCAGCACAGGTTTTGCCTATCAGTTTGAGAATAAATAATTTGTTTTGGTCGGGGACCCTCCACCCGAGGCACCATTGCAAAACATCTCAAGGCACCCCAGGGTGCCTAGATAGACAGTTTGGGAACCACTGGCCTAATCTGTTGTATACAGGAGTATGCAGAGAAATAGACAATCCAACTAGCCTGATTTCAAATCAAGGAGTGCCATCAAAAATCGACTTGAAGTGGTTTTCATAAACTAGCTATATCCTATTTACTTTATAGTCGTCATTGCACCCAGGGCCATCTAGTAATGGGTAAGCTAGAGATGCAGCATGAGGCTCCCACATAAAAATAAGCCCATCATCATGACAGCACGATGATCAGCTGGCCATAAATTATAAGTATTCAAAATTGCATTCCTGTTTTCCAATTACAGTATACAGTTTTTGTACTTTTATATATTTAGGGAGACGTTGGGTAAATCATGTATGGGTTCTACATGCCTAAATTGGCCTCCCCTTCTCTTCAACATAATAATAATAATAATAATAATAGACCCTTCTGAATTTCTAGAACCAGGACCTGCTCTTTAAACCCGGAGCTGGTTACGGCCATGGTTATACTGCATTATGCACGGATCTGACTGTCGACTTGTATTTAGCGGCCATATGTATGGCCGTTAAATAGGAATACGGCGGCATAAAGCCACCTATGGCCGTCTACGCCATCGGGAGAATATGAATCAGTAAATATGGCAGATTAGTAAATCTGCTCTATTTATTATTCATATTTTCCCAAAAATACGACCGATGCTGGTCGTATGAATTCGTACCCCGTATCGGTCGTATTTCAGAATCTTAGTAAATTTCCCCCGTTACCTCTTCCATAGCTTTCTCTATTCTTCTAATACCTCTGTCATTACTTCTTTACTCCATGGGCTGTATGTAATGCGTTGTGAGTCCGGGCGACGATATGGGATGCCAGACAAGCTTTAGGCATGGATAAAGGTTATCACCTCTATGTGGATAACTTTTACACTAGCATCCCCCTGTTTAAGGCCCTTGGTTCAAGAGGTACAGCAGCTTGCGGTACTGTGCGCAAGAACCAAAGAGGCCTCCCAAAAACGCACATTGCCCAAGTACTGAGAAGGGGTGAAAGCAGGGCACAATCCACCGAAAATATGTTGTTGGTCAAATATAAGGACAAGAGGGATGTCCTTATACTGACAACAATTCATGGAGACAGTACCACCTCCATCCCTGTACGAGGTACCAGTACCCACACCTCAAAACCTAATTGTATCCTAGATTACAATAAGTACATGGGCGGAGTGGATCTTTCAGATCAGGTACTGAAGCCGTACAGTCCCCTGTGGAAAACAAAAATCTGGTACAAGAAGCTGGCCGTGTATATCATCCAGATGGCACTGTATAACGCTTACGTGCTATTCCGTTCTACCAGCCAGAGGGGGACATTTATGCACTTTCAAGAGGAAGTCATAAAGGGCCTAATATTTGGGAACCAGCAGGCAGAGGGCCCCAGTACTTCTAGTACTGGCCCCCGTATTGTACCAGGGCAGCATTTTCCTAACGAAATCCCCTCCACTGCAAGAAAGGGCAGGACACAAAAAAGGTGCAAAGTTTGCTATAAAAAGGGAATAAGAAAGGATACTATTTTCCACTGTGAAACTTGCCCCGACAAACCTGGCCTATGTATAAAGGAGTGTTTTCAAATATACCACACATCTATGGATTATTAGGTTCATCATTTCACCGTGCTTCGGGGGTCTTGCTAATGCCACATAGCACCCACCATTCATTCCACCAGAATCTGAGCTGCAAAATCCAAAAATCACTCCTTCCCTTCTGAGTCCTGCCATGCACCCAACTGGTATTTTTTGGTCACATATGAGGCATTGCCGTACTCGGGAGAAATTGGGGCACAGATTTTGGGGTGCTTTGTCTCCTTCATTCCTTGTGAAAATGAAAAATTTTGAGCCAGAACTGCATTTTTGGGGAAAAAATTTATATTTTCATTTTCACTGCCCAGTTGTACCACAATTGGTGAAACCCCTGGGGGTTTGAAATGTACACTATACCCCTAGATGAATTCCCTGAGGGGTGTAGTTTGAAAAATGGGGTCACTTGTGGGGGGGTTCCACTGTATTGGTGCTTCGGGGGTCTTGTTAATGCGACATAGCACCCACCAACATTCCACCAGAATCTGAGCTGCAAAATCCAAAAATCACTCCTTCCCTTCTGAGTCCTGCCATGCACCCAAATGGTATTTTTTGGTCACATGTGAGGCATTTCCGTACTCGGGAGAAATTGGGGCACAGATTTTGGGGTGCTTTGTCTCCTTCATTCCTTGTGAAAATGAAAAATTTTGAGCCAGAACTGCATTTTTGTGTAAAAAATGTAATTTTTCATTTGCACAGCCCAGTTGTATCAAAATTGGTGAAACCCCTGGGGGGTTGAAATGTACACTATACCCCTAGATGAATTCCCTGAGGGGTGTAGTTTGCAAAATGGGGTCACTTGTGGGGGGGTTCCACTGTATTGGTGCTTCGGGGGTCTTGCTAATGCGACATAGCACCCACCAACATTCCACCAGAATCTGAGCTGCAAAATCCAAAAATCACTCCTTCCCTTCTGAGTCCTGCCATGCACCCAAATGGTATTTTTTGGTCACATGTGAGGCATTGCCGTACTCGGGAGAAATTGGGGCACAGAGTTTTGGGTGCTTTGTCTCCTTCATTCCTTGTGAAAATGAAAAATTTTGAGCCAGAACTGCATTTTTGTGTAAAAAATGTAATTTTTCATTTTCACAGCCCAGTTGTACCACAATTGGTGAAACCCCTGGGGGTTTGAAATGTACACTATACCCCTAGATGAATTCCCTGAGGGGTGTAGTTTGCAAAATGGGGTCACTTGTGGGGGGGGTTCCTAACTTTTAGCATCTTATGGTGCCTAGAAACCTACATGGTGCCTAAAAAATAATCTCATAAAAAGGAGGCTCCAAAATCAAGTAGGTGCTCCTTCTATTATGAAGCTTGTGGTTTGGTCAACGTGCACACTAGGGCCACATATAGGATATTTATGAAAACAAAAGAATTGGGGGAATCAATTTTTAGTCACATTTCTCTAGTAAAATCTACTGTGTTCCTTAGAAAAATGTATTAAAATTGCAAATCTGCAAAAAAAATGAAATTTTGAAATTTCACCTACACTTTGTTTTAATTCCTGTGAAACACCTAAAGGGTTAACAAACTTCCAAAATGCTGTTTTGAATACTGTGAGGGGTGCAGTTTTTGAAATGGCATCATTTATGGGGGTGTCTCACATACAAGTCCCTCAAAGTCACATCAGAACTGAACTGGTCCCTAAAAAAATCAGTGTTTGAAATTTTCTTGAAAATTTGAGAATTTGCTATTCATATTTTAAGACTCCTAGTGTCCAAAAAAAATAAAAGGAGGCTGAAATAATGATGGAAACATAAAGTAGACATATGGTCTATGTTAGTTATTAACTATTTTGAGTGGTATGATTATTTGTCTCACAAGCAGAAAATTTAACATTTTGAAAATTGCTAAATTTTCAATTTTTTTACGACATTTTGGTATTTTTCACAAAAAAACACAGACTGTATCGACCCAAATTTACCACTAACTTGAAGTACAATGTGTCACGAGAAAACAATCTCAAAATCACTGGGATAAGTAAAAGCAAAAAAAAGTTATCCCCACTTAAGTGATACATGTCAGATTTGAAAAAAAGGGCTCTGTCAGGAAGGCAAAAACATGCTGCGTCAGGAAGGGGTTAAGATCCACCTAGGTGGATAGATTACATATCTCTATTAGATCCATTTATTTTAAAGGACAAGGCAAAATTATTATCATCAGAATCTCACTCCATATCCATAAATATCTCCCACCTTCTTTCCTTACAGTATTTTGCAAAACTTCAGTGAAAAGCCCATTGGTCAGATAAGAAACTTATGTCTTTGCCAGTGGTTCCCAAACTGTGCAGAGGTGCCCTGGATTAGTGGTTCATGGCCAATTCAAAATAGCTATACCCAATGTAATAGGAAAATTGTGAGCAAACAGAAGTGAATCCTGCAGTTAACACATAACTGACACTAAGGCTGAGATATAAACACAATTTACTTTTTCTGATTTTATCAAGGAGAAATGTTTGCCCTAGGGGTGCCAGGAGAACAATTCTGATACTCAGGGGCGCCGAGATTCAAAAAAGTTTGGAACCACAGGTTTATGCAGCCTGTGCCTAATCCAACTTTCTTGACCAGGTTGCCCTAGAATATCAGCATTTTTTTCAAGGCACCCTTAGTCCAAAAGTTTCTTATGGATAAATAAGCCCAATTGACGTTATTTTTTTAACTGTCACCCTCAGGTTCAGTTATATGTTGGGGAACAAGCTGTGGTTCTAAATGTGCATACCTTTTATGATTGGCAGCCACCAGCACAGGTTTTGCCTATCAGTTTGAGAATAAATAATTTGTTTTGGTCGGGGACCCTCCACCCGAGGCACCATTGCAAAACATCTCAAGGCACCCCAGGGTGCCTAGATAGACAGTTTGGGAACCACTGGCCTAATCTGTTGTATACAGGAGTATGCAGAGAAATAGACAATCCAACTAGCCTGATTTCAAATCAAGGAGTGCCATCAAAAATCCACTTGAAGTGGTTTTCATAAACTAGCTATATCCTATTTACTTTATAGTCGTCATTGCACCCAGGGCCATCTAGTAATGGGTAAGCTAGAGATGCAGCATGAGGCTCCCACATAAAAATAAGCCCATCATCATGACAGCACGATGATCAGCTGGCCATAAATTATAAGTATTCAAAATTGCATTCCTGTTTTCCAATTACAGTATACAGTTTTTGTACTTTTATATATTTAGGGAGACGTTGGGTAAATCATGTATGGGTTCTACATGCCTAAATTGGCCTCCCCTTTTCTTCAACATAATAATAATAATAATAATAGACCCTTCTGAATTTCTAGAACCAGGACCTGCTCTTTAAACCCGGAGCTGGTTACGGCCATGGTTATACTGCATTATGCACGGATCTGACTGCCGACTTGTATTTAGCGGCCATATGTATGGCCGTTAAATAGGAATACGGCGGCATAAAGCCACCTATGGCCGTCTACGCCATCGGGAGAATATGAATCAGTAAATATGGCAGATTAGTAAATCTGCTCTATTTATTATTCATATTTTCCCAAAAATACGACCGATGCTGGTCGTATGAATTCGTACCCCGTATCGGTCGTATTTCAGAATCTTAGTAAATTTCCCCCGTTACCTCTTCCATAGCTTTCTCTATTCTTCTAATACCTCTGTCATTACTTCTTTACTCCATGGGCTGTATGTAATGCGTTGTGAGTCCGGGCGACGATATGGGATGCCAGACAAGCTTTTTTTTTTTTTTTAAAAGGGTCAATCATTTACAAAATCAAGCAAAACCATGCACAACCATGCCTTGTAAATGACTGCACCTTTAAAAACAAGCTTTGAGTTCGGCAGGTATCCTACACAGCCACTGCACAGCTGCTGCACTCACAATGTAACACATGGAAGTGAACCATTTAGGAGAACCTACGCGTTTCTGAAAAAAGTTGCAGCTAACAAGAGGTGTGCAAAAAAGAGCCTGGTCCAAAACAAACCTGAAAGACAGGATATAAAGGTATAATGTAAGTAGCACTGTAGGTAGTGCAGTATATCCTTCTATGCTGCACTCGCAATGCATTACACCTGTCCGCATATCCCATTGCACTTCTATAGCTCTCATTGCCCCTCACAACTCTCATTGCCCTCTAAATGCTCATACAGAGCTCTCTCTTCCCCATTAAAGCTCTTAAACACAATTTCTCTGAGGTCAGGGTTTCTGACATTTGTCCCGAGCTAGCTACCCAAGACCAGTTCTCCCCTCCTCCCATCCCAATATATCGGGTGAAATCGGTCCAAATCGGAGGTGTTTGGCATGTGATTGGATCTGATGAACGTTCCCGTTCCCATGTTCCACGGACAAGTCGGACCTGTGTTGCTTATAAATACAGACTATAGTTCCCTCCAATAACTGCTCACCACTCATTCCTCTGACCCATGTGATTGATGCTGAGCCAATAGAGGCACTGCTGCAGAGATAACAGCCCCTGCTTCACTGTCATTATAGCTTTGTCTCTCTACCATTAATGATTTACTGTAGGTCCTGACCCAGGTCAGTGGTTGGTAATGCATCCATTGATAAATAACAATTATAATACTAATGCTAATAATGCTTCTAATACTCATAATAATAATAAAAATAATATTAATATCCAATAAATATTTGAGTTGACAGATCAAGAGTGCTGCAAGCACACTTAAATAAAATAGATAACTAAAAAAAATAACTAAATTTATATAAATATAAATAATTCTAAAGAGACAAACTAGAATCTTCTTTCCCTTCTTGATTCACACATTTTCTTGTGCTCTAAGGAATGCATTTCATTTGGAGTGTGAAAATATTGAGGCCTTGAACTCAATCAATGGCCAGTATTCTGTGCTTTGAAATGTCTTGATGTAATTGTAGACTTTGAGGAGCACACATATTCTGTCTGTTGATTTGATGCACTTAACCCGATGAAAAGGTCTTGTTTTCTATTTGGAAAATATTTATAACATGGAGTCGCTGATTAGAATGTATGCCTTACTATTATCCAACATAACTTGTTCTAGTGCAGTAAATGTAATGAACATTAAATTGGGTAAATGGTTTCCAAACAATTCAGTGTTGTGTTACACCTACCTACTTATATATTAAATGATTATTCCAGGGGTGTACTCATTATGTTGACATTTGCAATGCCATTATTCATAATGTTGGAGCAGTTGAAGCCATCAGGAGCAGGAAGTTCACCTTTGGGCTATTGGGCCACCAGGAACCATTTGCCAACATTGTAACTTGTCAACATTTGAATGTCAACACAGTCAATGCTGACATTTTGACCATGTCAACATTTTCCTGACATTATGAATGTTGATCTGATAGCACCTGTGCCACAATGTAATCTATTAACATGGGGGTTGAGTTATGTCACTGGGAACTATTACCACTGTGGAGTAAACGGGCAATGCTACTTTTTAACCCTTTGAGTGCCAACATCTCTGTAAGAGATGAGCAAAATATCTGCTAAAAATGCCAGTCACTCACATTTATTATATAAATTCAAATAAAAAAAAGTTGTGTAAAAAAAGGATTATCTTTCCTATATAAGGTAAACATTACAGGTCATCATGATGAATACAAATGTTTGCTTGCCAATTTTCACACCTATTTTAACAAATCAATCACTTTGCACTCAAAAGGGTTAATCTCATTATTAGTTATGCAATGAAAAAAGCAAAAACAGATGTGTCCACATCCTGCTATCTTCCATGCACTACAAGTTGCATTAGACATAAGATGTGAGTGCCGTGTGACTTGGTAGTGGCAAGCATCCATTCTGGGGACTTTTCTAATTAAAATGCACTGAATTCACGCAGGGATGGAAATAGGCTGCACCAGCAGCTTCTGTTGATTAAAATTATATGTGGCATGCCTTTATTCTGTGTGTGATGGTGGCTGTATCTGCATATAAAATGGTACCTTACAGTTTTTACTGGAAAACACTGTAATGTTAAACAGAATATAGGCATGCTGCATATCATTTTAGGTATCAGAAGCTGCATGTGCTTCCTATACCTACTCGGTTTGTAAAGAAGATACAGTAACGGAAAACAGTTGTGTGTAAAATATGCCACGTTTAATGCACAAGGAGGCTAAATGTATGTGGATACATCTGTATCTATCTATATCAATTCTATGCTGAAATCGAAGTGACTTCATTAGAATGGAATGGAGACACTGCAGGAAGATTGTAAATCTCAATCATTTGGGCCCACATACTTTGACAGCCAGGAGAGTGTGCTGAATTAATTGCAGGCAGCAGGGCCGGTGCAAGGCATCTAGGCGCCCTAGGCAAACCTACAGGATACCGCCCCCCCCCCCCCCTCTCGCCCCCACCCCCCACATACACAATTGACTTAACATTTTTACTATATTTTTAGATTAACAACATAATCGCCGCACAGTAGGAGCCAAACATTACATTAAGTTGCACAATAGGAGTCAAACATCACATTATGCTGCACAGTAGGGGCCAAAAATCACATTACGCCGCACAGTAGGGGCCACAAATCACACTATGCCACACAGTAGGACCCAAAAATCACATTATGACACACAGTATTAGCCAAACATCACATTATGCTGCACAGTAGGGGCCACAAATCACATGCCACACAGTAGGGGCCACAAATCACATTAT
Organism: Crinia signifera; assembly: GCF_055691185.1. Lineage (NCBI taxonomy): Eukaryota > Metazoa > Chordata > Amphibia > Anura > Myobatrachidae > Crinia > Crinia signifera. Next base: position 58,140,484 of record NC_139223.1, on the reverse strand, counting down.
GACACACAGTAGGAGCCAAACGTCACATTATGCTGCACAGTAGGGCCCAAAAATCACATTACACCACACAGTAGGAACCAGGCCGGAGATTCAAGGAAGCATTGCTCTCTGAGTGTGCCTACAGTAGGTGTCTTTCTGAGCACAGAACGGTCCTTTGTCCCCCACATCCAGTTTCTCTCGAAATACTCTTACATGCATCTGAGAATAAATATGTGTTTATCTCACACTACATAATGCAAAAATATGAATTCATGCCCTCATTATCTCCAGAATTGACTATTGCAGTCTCTTGTTCTTCTACTGCTGTGCCACTGTATCAGTCCCTACATCATAGGGAGATGAGATGCTGTCAGGCACTTCGGGGTGGGGACAGACTCTAATCTCATCAAGCCCGGCCAGTTCCAACCAGTTCTAATCAGATATTGAGGCAAAAAGGAAATAATTTTCAGGGGTATTTAACATGGCGTCATAGCTGGAACACAGGCCCCAATCACATTCTCTCTAAGTAGTTGCCATAAACATCAGGTTCACATATAGCCCACGGGGAATGCCTTTCTCCAGGCTGGCTGCTGCATAGAGGTAAGCAAGGTGCAGGGGCGGATTGGGATTTTAAACCAGCCCGGGAAATTTCTCAAAGCAGCCCTAATGAGGGTGGGATCTCATGAGGGGCATGGTCAGTCAAGGGGGAGGGGATACGCCCACCTCATATATCACTTCTCCCCTCCAGGCTGACTACGCCCCCACCACAGTGAGGGCTATTTCGCACGCTCCGGCCCCTGCCGGGCGGCAAAACCCCGCACGGCGAAAAGCTGTGCCGCACACCGTAGTTAATAATGGACACAATTATGTTGCAGCCGGATCCCACCACTGGGAACTCCTGAATGCGGCACGGATTCTTGGCCGTGCGGGGTTTCGCCGCCCGATAGTAGCCGGAGCGTGTGAAATAGCCCTTATGCTGCAGGCCAGGGTGTATGAAAGATTAGGGTTAGGCTGCGGAAGGGGGGATGAATGTATAGTGTTAGGCTGTGTGTGTGTGGAAAGGGTTACTCTGTGTACTGTATGTGTGTAGATAGGATTAGGCGTATGTGTGTGTGTGGATAGGGTTAGGCTATGGGTGTGTTTATATGGATACGGTTAGGCTACATGGGGGTGGGGTGTGTAGTAGCTACTAACCTGGCCTTCACGTGGTTGAAAGGAGCCTGCTTTTTGGGAAGATGCACCGGACCGGGTTTACTTCATGTCACTGCACTCCAGCTCTGGAAACATAGAATGTGACGGCAGATAAGAACCACTTGGCCCATCTAGTCTGCCCCTTTTTTAAACATGTTACCTCAAACCATATTTGATCCTTATTTTTTTGTAAGGATATCAATATGCCTATCCCAAGCATATCTCCGGCGGGGACCTCTGGTTCCCGGGATCCTTTTCATGAAGCCTTGGCACCTCTCTCTCACACACCCATACAGTCCTCCGTCTTGCTTTTCTCCCCCCTGCACAGTCAGCCACACAACCCAGTCAGGGCCTGCAGCCGTACAGAGCACCCCACACCGGCGCAGCTCAGGCCAGCATGCAAACACTGCAGCGCTCCCTGCTGGAGAGCAGAGGGAGGAGGATGGAGCCCTGGTCCAGGGCCCAGCCAGCGGGGAGAGCAGCCGGTTCTAATGTATTATGGGCCAGCCAGGGCCAATCTGCCCATCGATGTACTGATATCTACGGATAGACACAAATACACACTGATGTACTGATCCACAGATCCATACTGATGTACTGATATACACTTTAGTAATATATACCAAAATATACTGATACACAGTGGTGCAGCACAAGTTGCTACCTGCTCGTGAGGATAGAGGGCGGGATGTTCTAACATCCGCCGCCCCCCTCGACCGGCCACCGCATTCTTAATGATCGCTCATGCTCTAACATATGCAATCATTAACACAAGGGACAGCTCTTACGATGAGAGCTGTCCCTTGCGATGCGGCCACGGTGCTGGACTTCCGGGTCTGAGACCCGGGAGTCCGTCTGCGCAAGTGCAGAGCACGGCACCGGCCGCAGGGCATGCAGGGAGGGATCCGTGATGGATCCCTCACACAACGCTGCAGTAAAAAGCCCATAGGCTTCTGCAGGTAATCGCCAGCTTTTGCTGGTGATTCCATCCACAGCGCTGCCACTGCGGAGGGGGGTTAGAGAATATAGAAATGCAGTAAAAACACAGATAACTGGGTTTTTACCGCATTTCTGGGTTAGAGCATCCCACCCAGAAAGATGCAGAGGAAGCAGAGATACACAGGCCAGTAAGGAAGGTATAGGGAGATGTAGGAATAGAAAGACTGTAGAGAGGTTAAAGAGGGATGCCGGGGCAGTAGGGAGGGGATAGAGAAATTTGGGGCGGTAGGGAGGGGATAGAGAGATTTGGGGCGGTAGGGTGGGGATAGTGAGACACGGGGCGGTAGGTAAGAAATAGTGAGATGCGGAGCGGAAGGGTGGGGATAGTGAGATGCGGGGTGGTAGGTAAGGGGTAGTGAGACTTGTGGGTAGGGATGACATAGTGAGACGCAGGATGGAAGAGTGGGCATAGTGAGATGCACAACGCTAGGAAGGGTGTAGTGAGATGCAGGGCCAGTGGCATAGCTACATATGTAGCGGGACCAGCTCAGCGCTCACTGCTGACTCAGTCGTCTGTCAGTTCAGCCGCTTGGGGGAGCGGCGCCAGCAGGGTCTATGGTGGGCGCCGCTGGCTGAACTGACAGACGACTGAGTCAGCAGTGAGCGCTGAGCTGGTCCCGCTCTGTGCATATCTAATGAGCGGGGACCCAGCGCAGTGTATATTTAATGAGCGGGTCCCCCTCTGTGCATATGCTCAGAGCTAACTGCTGCCTGGGTCAGCTAAGCCAGCGGCGCCCATAGTTAATCTCCTCGCCCCTTCTTGGGTTAAGGGGGTGAGGCGGCACCAGATATTTTTTGGCAGGGGGGAGAAAAGTTTCTAACTACGCCACTGCACAGGGCAGGAGGGAGGGCATAGTATAATGCAGGGCAGGAGGTGGGTTGTAGTGAGACGCAGGGCGCTAGGGTTGGCTTAGTGAGACGGAGGGTGCTAGCGATTATGTAGTGAGATGCAGGGATGGTGTGGTGAGATGCAGGGTGCTACGGATGATGACTTTTTGAGACACAGGGCACTAGGGAAGATGTAGTAAATTGCAGGGAACTAGGAAAGGCATAGAGAGAGATAGACACAGGGGCGAGATCCATGTGACACACACTGACACTCCACACACACTGTAAACACACCTTGCCTTCTACTTCCTGGCTGCTGGGATACTAGTCTGCTCCTTTTCTTGCACCATCAGGGCAGGGCTCCATATAATGGTATCCTGCTTCAGTCAGACATAGGGTGAGCTGGAAGGTTGCTGCAGTGCTCAGTCAAAGGTCACCGTGCCCATGCAAAGTCAGGGGCGTGGCCTAATCACGGACCTCCGTGGCCACGCCCCTTTTATGAAAACAAGCTCCTTCAATGTAGGAGGAGCAGCAGGCAGGCACATTAAGCAGACCTGGAGAGGGGACAGGGACCCGGCCAGTGGCAGATGAATTATCACAAAACTGCCACTGAGCCAAGATACACACTCTGACACAGTTCCGTGTAGCTCCGCCCCCTCCATTTCCATGTAGCTCCGCTCACTGTGGAGTGTGGAATCCGTGTAGCTCCCCGCCGAGTCTGTGTAGGCTAGCTCCGTCCCCTGAAGCCTGCAGTTCAGTCAGTGTACAGTGTACCGCAGCCTGACAGGAGGCTGAGGTAGCCCGACAGACAGGCTGAAGCAGCCCAAATAGAGGGGGCGAGGGGCCGAGGGACCGGCCCGCCGGGAATCTACACGGTGTCCTGGCATCCCAATCCGCCCCTGGCAAGGTGCTATACTGCACAGGCAAACTCTTTTGTCCTGTGTGACTTTTGGCCGGGTGTCCAGCGCACGGGGGGGGGGAGGGGGTTGGGGGGGAGGGACGACGACAGGACAGGCTGGGGACCAAATAATTACTTACACAATAGCTGCACTTGTTGCTGTAGTCGTCTGATTGAGTCGGCAGGCAGCTTCTTCTTGATCCTCTCCTCTGCGGACTGCGGCAGCGTGCTTGGTAGCTTCCTGCTGCTGCTACTGCTGCTGGCTGGCTCACTACCGCCCTCCAGTGGCCGGCGCCCTAGGCAAATGCCTAACCTTGCCTAGTGGTGGCGCCGGCCCTGGCAGGCAGTCTTTACTTCTGTTTCTTAATATTCTGTCTCTCTGGGACAATTTGCTACAGACATCTTTTTGAACCAGGGATACAAAGAGACCAGATACTGTTCTCTTTTTGACTCTGTCATTCTTCATTTTAATGAGGAAAAAATGTCACAAATAGCAGTGAGCGCTAGAAATATCATAATCTGTTTCAGATTTATGTCACATTATGCAGGGTTGTTTTTTTTTAAGTCTAAAAATTCCTTCAGAAAAATAAAATATTTCTTCACTTTTTAATGTGCACTTAGCATTTTTATTTTTTCAAATTCATGAATAAACAGGAAAGGAACTTGTTGATAAACAACATTATCAGCGAACAGATTATAATTCAAATTGTGCCTCCTAAACACACATATAAGAGAAAAACGCCTCTTGTATATGTATGTATATGTATGTATATGTATGTATATATATATATATATATATATATATATATATACACAGAAGTACCAACACACTTGCCATTCCTAAGAATGGGGTGCATTGGCCTGTGACCACACACTCTAGTAAATACAAACACAGGGGGCCCAGCACTCACTACAACAAACCAACTCACCTTAACATTCAAATAATCAATTAAATAAATAATGGGGTTTTAGTTCATGAATTGATCAATGCATTTAAGCTTGCAGCCCATCGCCAAGGGACCCCAGTTCAGTGTAGGACTTGCAGTGAAATGGGGTCCCTTGGCGATGGGCTGCAAGCTTAAATGCATTTATCAATTCATGACCTAAAACCCCATTATTTATTTAATTGATTATTTGAATGTTAAGGTGAGTTAGTTTGTTGTAGTGAGTGCTGGGCCCCCTGTGTTTGTATATATATATATATATATATATATATATATATATATATAGCAAGGAGTTGGGTGTCGGCACTCCGCTCGGTTTGTAATGAAAGTCCTGGGTGCCTTCTTTGAATAGAATTGAAATGTTAAGATCAACCCAGCGTTTGAGTCATTTCTATGCTGCGAGTGCCGCCAACCCCCCCAAACCCATATATATAAATGTGGTTCAGCGCCTTTAGCTCATTTCATAGTCCATACGTCCTTCTCCAACTTGGTAATGAACAAGAAAGTTTTTTCCAAGGTAAGTATTTATTGACGTTACAGAAGTGCAACAAAACCCGACGCGTTTCGTCTATCAACTTCATCAGGTGATTGAATGCAGTACAATTATCAATAGGCTTCTTATTGAGATAATTGGTAGATACAATGCTGGTGGATAAATATTAGACCATAAAAACTTGTGATATGCCTCCTACCCCTCTCTTGTAAGTCCTATAAGGTTAACCAATTGTAATGATGATAATCATTCTGAATAGACCTCAGTCGATTACAGTCAAAATTGTACTGGTGAAAGTCAGTTTGTTCTGAATAGACCTCAGTCAATTACAGTCTCTCTCAGGGACCTCTATCTCTTGCAAAAAAAGAAGGTAACATTGAGATGTGCAGCCTGAGAAGGACCCACATGCTAGGTGTATTACCAAAGAGGTATACTCGTGGAAGACCAACTAATTGTGGTCCCCTTCCAGACTTGTCCATTTTTTCTGAAATATTTAATTCAAACTGATTGGTCACAAATAAAGGATGTCTCAAGAGGCGCTCCAGCCTGTTTTGATTTGAAGGTGACATACCTGTAGTGGATTGAAAAGACCTGTTTCCACTTTATAACAACTATTAGAACATTACCTAACGACATGAGGAAGTCGTTAAGGTGTTGGTTGTTTGTTTTCCTTTTATTGGACCACTTCAATTGTGCCAAACGAATGAAAAAATGTTTTATTGTACTTTTATACTTACTTTTATTAAATTTACCAAGTTGCTTGGATACAGCTTGAAATCATAATTGTAACTTGAACCTGATGGTGGTGGTTTAAAACATATGCGCACTCTATTTTCTTGCTATATATATATATATATATATATATATATATATATATATATATATATATATATATATATATATATATAGGAAAACAGACAGGCTGCGCTAGTCCCTAGAGATGTTTTCAAATCACAATAGTAGTACGGTGCAGCTTCTCCAATAAACCGATCCCACGGATAGAGTTTTGTATGCAAAAGAATAAGAGATAGCGCACAATGAGCAGTATATTCAGGTAAAATTTATAAAGAAATAGCAGCTCACGTACATATTAGGTAAAAGATAAACAGCTTGCCAGCATGTATACACAAGGAGCAACAGGTGGATGTCTCTTCTCAAACAGCGCTGAAGCCGCAAAGCCTCCGACGTCCCATCAAACAGACTCCCAGCTCCAAGTATGTCACAGCAGAAACACGCCCGACCGGTTTCGTCTCTTCTGGACTTCGTCAGGGGGGTGACCCCTGACGAAGTCCAGAAGAGACGAAACCGGTCGGGCGTGTTTCTGCTGTGACATACTTGGAGCTGGGAGCCTGTTTGATGGGACGTCGGAGGCTTTGCGGCTTCAGCGCTGTTTGAGAAGAGACATCCACCTGTTGCTCCTTGTGTATACATGCTGGCAAGCTGTTTATCTTTTACCTAATATGTACGTGAGCTGCTATTTCTTTATAAATTTTACCTGAATATACTGCTCATTGTGCGCTATCTCTTATTCTTTTGCATATATATATATATATATATATATATATATATATATATATATATATATATATATATATATGCAACAAGACAAGCAACAGCACTCCACAAGTTAAAGCAGGAAAAAAGTGTATTAAAGCATCCATCGTTTCGGGGTCTATGAACCCCTTTTTCAAGGTGTACCTTAAAACCCCTTTTTCATGGGGTTTTTCAAAGTGTTCACAGACCCCGAAACATTGGTTGCTTTAATACACTTTTTTCCTGCTTTAACTTGTGAAGTGCCGCTGCTTGTCTTGTCGCCGATTTCTATTAATTGCGCCAGAAGGCACCCACTACTGATGTTGTTGTTTTTGGGAGTGCCATACTGAATTCTCATATATATATCTCATATATCACCCCCTGAGGAAGTCCGCCGAGTGATAAAACGCGTTGGTAGTGGCCTGATTCCTGACGTATTGACGGGTTGGTCCATCTCTATTCAGCGTGCAGCATCTGATCTACCGGTGCGGCTGTGTTGAACAGCCCAGTGTGGACACCGTATCCAGTGGTGTCCCATCTTATGTTTCCTGCCGTCCTATCCGTACTGATGTGATGCCTTACCAACTGCTGGCAAATGTGTTACTTTTAATATACTCATTGGTGTGCTTTTTCCTTTTCTTCTTTTGCAAATGTTTATCTATTGTGAAGTACAGTACTGTAATGTTGAAATATCTTATTTCAAAAGAAATCCTACTTGATTTATATATTTGAAATGTGACATACTATACGTTGTCAACTAATTTCTATATTTTATATGGATGAAATCAGGCACAAATAAGAGCAGTGTGACACTACTTTCACATAGAATTCAAGCCTAATGTAACATTGTATACAGTATATTACAGTACATTTTAAAAGACTTGGATCTTTTTACATCTCATAACTTGCAGTGAACACTTTTCTAATATGACAATTGATCACTTCCTGTATCATCTGCACAAGGCCATTTCCGTGACTGTGGCGGAAATGGCACAATTTCAATCTTACACTATGTGCATAATATTTCACAAAGTGATAATGTATAATACAGCGCCACCTAGTTTACCCTCCAGTATAGCTTTCAAAGCAATACTCAGCCAGAAGCTGTTGCCATACTTCACCTAAGTGAAGGCGCAATTGATACATGAGTTATACAAACTATGGGGGGGAATTGAATAGGATGAGAGATTCAGAAAGTGAGAGGTTTGGTAAGAAATCTCCACTTTTTTAAAGCGCCAATCATTTACACTGCAAAACCAGTTTGATTTTGAAGTGTAAATTATTTTCCCGGCAATTCCAGATCACAGGGATTTCTAACACTGCATATTTTACTAATTTTCTAATTGGTGCATTCATTCATTGTTAAAATGTCCACAGGTGGAGCTCATTATTTTAAATGTACTAATAAAGAGATCCAGGGCAGGGCAAACAGCTGGGGGCAAACCTGGCATGTTGGTACCGTTTTATTGATTACATCTTCATTAATAAACAAGCTCTGTTTCTTAGATCTACAGTATGTATATACTTGAAGGAAAATAAAATCCAAACCAAAAAGTTCAGAGAGAAAACAGACTCTTATTCACACATCAATAGACAGAGCGAACATCACAATAATTGACTAGAAAATATAACGTTAGGCAAATTTAAGAGACTAGAAAGAAATTGTTTGGAGCCTATAATTCTTCAAGATTAGATTACAGAAATGAAGGATAGATTTGTAACAAAGGGCAACAAAAATGAGTCCTTACACATACTGTAGCCATTAAAGAACTTAAAACAATAGATAGGGAATATTTATTAGTAGAAAAAGAAAAGAAAAAAGAATAAGGTCAATAATAACCAGTGGCAGCTCATACCTTTTGGCAGGAGGGGGGCTACCACTGGCTGAGATGTAGGCACACTCCCTGCCGCAGCCGCCATCGCGGCTCCTCCCTGTCCCGCCTCAGGCAGGGCTGGTGCTCCAGTCAGTGCCACTGCCATTGGTGGAGCAGCTCTCCGCATGTTGCGCACCCCCGCAACCCCTCCTCCCCCAACTCATGACCCCCCATCACGCAATTCATTCCCCCCGCTGCGACCCCACCTTCCGCATTTTGTGGACCCCCGCAACCCCCCTCCCATGTTTTGCGGATCCCTGCAAGAAGGGGGGATGCCATGTCACCCCCAGCAGGTGCCCCCCATAGGCACGTGCCTCACGTCTAGTGGGAAATCCGGCCCTGGCCTCAGGCGCTGTGTTCCCGGCACCTGTACTGTGCATGCGGCCAGATTCTATGAGCTGCATCGGCAACAGCCCATAGAAGGGGAATGACTATCCCGGCGCCTGTATAATACAGATGACAGGCACCGGGACCGGCGCGTGCACAGTACTGACACAGCTACTGTGCATGCACAATCCCCAGGTTTTAGGGGCTTACGCTTGGCAATAGGAAGTCACTGCCAGTCACAGTGAATCCTGTGCAATCTCACTGACTGCATCTGACTTTACTACAGAGGCAGATTTTACCAAAACCTCAGTCATTTATACAAAGAAGAGTAACCACTATTTAGAAAAAAAAATTGTATTCAATTATTTAGCTCTTTACATGTACAGTAGGTAAAGAAAGGTAGTCGGGATTTAGGTTTTACAGATGTGGAAATTGCTTACCATGCAGGATGACAAGTACTGAAAATCAAAAGATAACAGGATTTGAGGTAAATGAAATCGGATATAAATTTAACCATTTCTCAAATCGCTACTCTCGGAATGTGGTATATGCATTAAAATTTGAATGCGGCTTCATTTATGTGGGTAAAACCACTAGACCACTAAATATCTGAGCACATTTCCAATGTTAGAAGCCAATTCGGTCTCTGCTATCTCGGTCCTCAGGACTCCACACAGTGCATATTTACCAGGTCTCCCCACAGAATAAAGTAAAATAATTAGTTCCACCTAATGAATGCACCTGTGCACCTGCCGGATGACCTCATACCTCCCAACATGACCCATGCCAGGAGGGACAAAATTTTTGGATATTTATATATGTATATACTTTTATTTGTTTGTTAAAGAAGGGAGCCGCTTTTTAACCCCATTATTTAAAACAAATATAACATTTCCAGGTATGGTGGAATGCATGAAGCGTTCCAATGATCTATTTCCAGGGGTGCGGGTCGCTTTATCTTGTCGCTTGACCTTGTCCCATGTCGACCTTCCCACCTGTCGACCCAACAGTGTCGGCCTAATGACTGTCAACCTAAGTGCTGTCGACAATACGACCGTATCCCATTTCCAGCAGCATTCACTTTTTGGAGCACATATGATCTGTACATAACTATCGGGATTTCATTCCGCCAGATGTGTGCAGGGGTTTCATAATTATTAGATGTTCAATTTCAATTCATACTTTAGGCGGGAAGGCTCTCTTGACCAGCAGTCACATGGGGCATAAGTGGTTGGTTTCAAGGCCGGCTGGTGAGTTCTGCTTGTACTGGGGGACGATGGGCATTTCTATCTGCCATAATAAAAGTTTGTGTTGTCTTCTCAACACAGGTTATGCTTTTGGCCGGGGACGATTCAGTCGCCTCCATTTTATACAGTTGGGGCATTTAAGTCGTCACCATTTATAACCTTATTTGGTTGCAGCTGGTCATCAAGCACATTCCTAGCCATCCCTTACCAGAAGGGTCATTCCATTTAATACATTTTGATGACCTCTTAAATGTATGCAGTGGTACGCATGTGCAGATTAAAAACAGCACCCTCCCAAGCAAATTTGCATGGGAGCGCATGAACCAGAATCACCCCCATAGATTGTAAGCTCCACTGGGGCTGGGACGGATGTGACTGTTCAAATATTCTCTCTGTAAAGCACTGTGGAATATGTGTGCGCTATATAGATAACTGTTAATAATTAAATAATTGGTACTTGTTTCCTAGCACGGCCACACCGATTCTAATCTTGGGCATCGCAGGTAAAAAATCTGATCGGTCGCATCGCATGCGTGCTAAAAAAATCGCATGCGATGGTCCCGACGCGATGCCCCCGATTTCCCATAGGGAACAATGTTAAATGCCTCAATTTACCCAAATGAACAGGGAAGAATGTTAAATGGTCCAGAAACCCCAAAAACACCACAGAACAGTGAAATGGCCCCCCAAAATTAGTTAACGCCACCCCACGATCAACGTGAACCCGAAGCGTGGCGAGCGCAGCGAGCCCGTGAGGGGCGTCGGTACGCGTCCTCCGACCTTTTCATACCCCCACTATCCACGTCGGCGTGGAGTTGAGAATAGAATAGTGTGGCGAGCGCAGCAAGCCACCGAGCCCGAAGCGTGGCGAGCGCAGCGGATACCTTCACAGTTATACGCGTCCCCTCGCGGGCTTCACAGGTGTCCATGGCGACGCGTTTACCTGTGAAGCCCGCAAGGGGACGCGTTTACCTGTGAAGGTATCCGCGTCCCCTCGCGGGGCTCGCTGCGCTCGCCACGCTTCGGGCTCGGTGGCTCGCTGCGCTCACCACACTATTCTATTCTCAACTCCACGCCGACGTGGATAGTGGGGGTATGAAAAGGTCGGAGGACGCGTACCGCCGCCCCTCGCGGGCTCGATGCGCTCGCCACGCTTCGGGTTCACGTTGATCGTGGGGTGGCGTTAACTAATTTTGGGGGGCCATTTCACTGTTCAGGGGTGTTTTTGGGGGTTTCTGGACCATTTAACATTGTTCCCTGTTCATTTGGGTAAATTTAGCCATTTAACATTGTTCCCTATGGGAAATCGGGGGCATGGCGTCGGGACCATTTAATGCTTATTTAGCCGCATGCGACGCGACCGACGCGATTTTTTAACTTTTCAATGCATTTCAATGGGAAATCGGGTCCATCGCGTCGGGGGCCATCGCATACCACTATTAAGGGCACAAGATCAATGCGATTGTGGCCGTGCTAGGAAACAAGTACCAAATAATTATACTGTATTACAATTCAGTTCAAATCAGGTAGACTCCTGTGACTTTGGACAAGTCACTTTGCCATTCAGACATTAGAATTTTGATTGAAAGCTTGGTTTGAAAGGAGAATTGTGCCTGGGAAATTATAAGCATGTCAAAAACAATTCATTTCTTTACAGTGTCCACAATGCTGACAGTCCCGGGTTCAGTATATTGCACAATGTCTATTTTTTTCAGAACTATTTTTTTGCAGTCTAGAATTTTCTCCAGTAACATGTCATTTTCCTCTTTAGAGGATCACTGATTGCAGTCTCCTCTAGTACTCAGCATGTGAACTGAGTTTGTGGTAAATTAGATAGGAAATCATTATATAAATCTGTGTCAGGCTGCCTGTTCCTTGCTTCCTGATTGCTACTGTCAGAGCCATACATTGCAGTAAATCTGAAACGTGTCACTTTTTCATGTTCCTTTAGTGATTATACCTCAAGCCACAATTGGAAAGCTCATATTCCCACCACTTCCTGCATTGTAAGTCCCTAGAATTTTCAGAGACAATCATAAAAAAACAACATAAACATAAAATAAATGTGACATGTAAAACAAATTCATCATATAAATAATTAAAATGAACCATAACTTATTAGTTAGCTTTACAAGTATTACAAATCATTGCTCTTATTGTCATTAAAACATGAAATTTAATTTAGTTTTTACATTGAATACAATGAATCCCAACATGACCCTCTGCAGGAGGGACACCATGCTCTATTCCTGGACTTTCCTCTTAATTTATGATTGCCATCACCTGTGCTGAAACACCTTTCTGATGCATTAATTAAGAGGGAAGTCGAGAGCATTATGTCCATCTTGGAGAGGATCATGTTGGGAGGCAGGGCCATCAATAGGGGGGTTCTGTGGGTACAGCTGTCCTGGACACCGGCCTCTAGAAGGGCCTGGGCAGCTCATTTTGCCCACCACAACCACCCCGACTGCCTTATTCAACCCAGGACACCGTCGGCCAAATACAATGCTGCAACGGCTTTTGAGCCAATCAGAGCTTGCGTACCTACAGCCAATCAGAGTGAGTGGCTGCCGGTATGCGAGCTCTGATTAGTTCACCAGCCGGTGCTGCATTTTAATTGGCCGCCGGCATTCTGAGTTGAAGAAGCCTGTGTTTCAGAACCTCTGGGCTGCAGCTCAGCGGAAGAGGAGATGGGGGAGCAGGAACCGGGTTACGGTAAGTCAAGTGAGGAGGGGAAGCCCAAGGCCCAGACTGGAAATGAGCCCCGGGCCCCAAAATTTCTGATGGTAGCCCTGTTGGGAGGTATGATTTTATCATGTTCATATTGGACATAAAAAAGATGGCATTAGTGTGCGCTTACTGTAATACATTATGGCTACTTGTAGCAGTTTTAAAATCTTTGTATTCATTTAAACTGCGAACACTAATATGTTTAAACAGAAATTTTGAGTTTGCCACTTACATGGAAGAAATATTGCAGTTGGGCGTTTTCAGGTTCATAATATTGCATTGAATACCATCCATAATTAAAATATAATAAAGAGTGACTTTAAAACTAGCTTTATAGCCTCTATGTCTGCATGTGTTCATTCAGAGGGCCGTATTCAATGCGGCTGGCATGGGGGTTAAAAGGCGGGGATTGCAGAAAACAAGCGATCCTCGCTGTTTAACCCCTGTGCCGGCCGCTCACTATTCAATGTTCTGGGGGAATCCTCGCTGTCAGAGGGCATTGAGGATTCCCCCAAACAGCGAGACTTACGGCTAATGCACATGTTACATCTGCCCCACCTGCAGTGCACATGGTTTTGTCCATTTGAGAAGGAATTTGCCTTTGCGAGTGAACCAGAATAAGGGCCTTAGTGTATGTGAAGAGGGGATAGACATCACATGTGGACAAACATGCTCATTCATCTATATTGCTCTTAGATTTATTTTGGTACTTCCTCATCTTCGCAGCACCCGCTTATGCTACGGAACTTACGTAGCATAACCCGCACAACCCTGGGTCCACGTCACCCTCCTGTGTCCACGCCGCCATCTATTACCTTTAGTAAAGTTGTGGCGAGCGAAGCGAGACACCACGCCCGAAGTGTGGCGAGCGAAGCGTGCCTGTGAGGGGACAATGGTGCTATTTTGAAAGCGACTAACATAACTGGCGTAAGCTGTGGCTGCAAAGATGAGGAAGTACCTTTATTTGTTATTGGTTCCACCTTGTGTTATGGCATCACTCAATAAAGAGAATTATCAAATTCACAATTACACTAACTGGTTCCTGGGGTATTTATGGTGCAACAGGATTGGTTTACTGATGCTGTTGATCATAGCAACAAAAAAGTGCGATCACCAGTTTATCTCAATTTACTGAGGCAGCAAAATGATATTCAACTGACCCAGTAATACTGAGATGATAACTTACCTCCTCATAGGACCTGTGTGAGGGAATCTGAGTGCCAGGGCCGTTTCTAGACAATTTAGCTCCCAGGGCGAAAAAAAAAAAATGCGCCCGCCCCCCCCCCCCCCCCCCCAAATACATAACACGGCATAGGAGAAATTGAGCGCGAAATAGGGGTGTGGCCTAATTTAAAAGGAGTGTGGCTTGATATAAGGGCGTGGCCTAGCCTGAAAATAATTACCTTACATCACACTTTTGCGACCTGCGTGACCAGACATTGGTTACCGCAGGAGTTGTCATTGTCCTCCTGCACTTAAGTTGGCGGGCTGAAGGCCACACAGTGACATAAAAAACATAAAGGCCCACACAGTTACCTAGTACACCTCCACACAGTTACCTAGTACACCTCACAGATCAAGGCCAAACAATGACAGGCTACTTAAATCATTATACACTATTTATCCATGATGCCAATTACACATGACGCCGCACACCGTGATGACAATTACACATTACGTCACACACTGTGATGACAATTACACATTATGCCGCACACTGTGATGACAATTACATATTACGCCGCACACCGTGATAAAAATGACACATTTTTGTTGCACACCGTGATGCCCATTACACCCCACACTGGGATGGCAATTACGCAATACTCCCCACACCGTAATGCCCATTACACATTATGCCCCACGAGCCGCTGCCGCACAACTGATGCCATTTACTAATATGCCCCCACAGTGCCAGATATGCCCCCACAGTGCCACACATATATGCCCCCACAGTGACACACATATGCCCCCACAGTGCCAAATATGCCCCCACAGATATGTCCCCACAGATATGCCCCCACAGTGCCAAATATGCCCCCACAGTGCCACACATATGCCCCCACAGTGCCACACATATGCCCCCACAGTGCCACACATATGCCCCCCACAGCGCCACACATATGCCCCCACAGTGACAGCTATTCCCTCAAAGGCCACACATATGCCCCCACAGCGCCACACATATATGCCCCCACAGAGACAGATATGCCCCAACAGTGCCAAATATGCCCCACAGTGCCACAGATATATGCCCCCACAGTGCCACAGATATATGCCCCCACAGTGCTGGATATGCCCCCCACAGCGCCACACATATACAGTATGCCCCCACAGTGACAGCTATTCCCACACAGTGCCACACATATGCCCCCACAGCGCCACACATATATGCCCCCAGTGACAGCTATGCCCCAACAGTGCCAAATATGCCCCACAGTGCCACAGATATATGCCCCCACAGTGCCAAATATGCCCCCACAGTGCCACAGATATATGCCCCCACTTTGCCACAGATATATGCCCCCACAGGGCCAAATATGCCCCCACAGTGCCACAGATATATGCCCCCACAGTGCCAAATATGCCCCACAGTGCCACAGATATATGCCCCCACAGATATATGCCCCCACAGTGCCAAATATGCCCCCCACAGTGCCACAGATATATGCCCCCACAGTGCCACAGATATATGCCCCCACAGTGCCAAATATGCCCCACAGTGCCAATATGCCCCACAGTGCCGGAAGCAGCATATACAGTAACTCACTGTGCCTCCCCCTGCTGCCATCGCCTCTGCTGCTGCATCTTCTTTATCTTCCTTCCTTGGGGAGGGGAGGGGAGCGCATCGCATGTCTCTCCTTCCCCTTCACTGAGCTGTCAGCCATCCATACATCGCGGGCTGTCTCCTGATTGGCTGACAGCCCAGTGACACAGTGAGAGAGGGGAAGGAGAGACGCACGATGCACTCCCTCCCCTCCCCATGGAAATCAATCAGCGGCGCCGGCGGTGGACGGTGAGCCGTAGAGGGGGGAGGAACTGGAAGGGAGGCAGCGCTGGGGGGAGCTGCTGCCGGGCGCCCCGGCTGTTTATTAGAGGCGGACAAGCCGTGCGGCGCCCCGGGCTGCTGCACGGCTTGTCCGCCTCTAGAAACGGCCCTGCTGAGTGCACGTGACCTGGCTTGCCAGTTCCCCTCTGCACAGATATGGGTTACCAGTTCCATACCCATACTTCCACAATCTTAATTAAATATGGGCATAATTGAGGCAGCATGGACGGTGTAATGGTTAGCATTACTGCCTCACACTACTGAGGTCATGGGTTTGATTCCCACACATCGCACAGACCTTCCTAATGCGGTAAGAAGCCGAGCGAATGGAGCGGATGTTTCATGTGAACTAGTCCCCCTTCTGTGGGAACCTCCCCCATTCTCTGCTGGTCCATTGAATGATGGACCGAGTGCTCCAGACCACTCGGACATCCGGGTATGTCAGCTGTCTGCCCCCCACACGTGCGTCACGTGCGGATTACCAACCATACGCCCAGCGTTTTCATGGGAATGCCCATGAAACACGGGGCGTGCGCATATGGTAATGACCCAAACAGCCCTTCACGCCCCTCTCCACCCCCTGCTCAGATGGGTCCGTACGATCCTTTTCTGCACGGAATTCACGGCGTGTTCGGACGTGTGAGGCGTTCGCACATGCGCAGAAACGCTTCTATACAAGCGCAAACACAATACATCAGCCATCTGACCGAACACGCAGCCGTCCGACTCAATTAGAATAAGGGCCCATGTATATTCTCCCCGTACTTGCATGGGTTTCCTCCGAGTACTCTGGTTGCCTCCCACAATCCAAAAATATACTGGTAGGTTATTTGGCTCATACTGTAACAAAATTCACCCTAGAATGTCTCTGTGTGCGTGTACATGTGGTAGGGAATATAGAGTGTAAGCTCCACTGGGGCAGGGACTGATGAGTGTGAATGACCAAATATTCTGTTTAAAGCGCTGCAGAATATGTGTGCGCTATATAAGAAACAGTTAATAAATAAATAAAAATGCAGCCATACTTGAGAAAGAAGTGTTGTATCACATCTATTTATATTATACAGTGGGGTTTTTTATACCCCCAGGTGCTAGACATGGGGCTGGGGGACACAGACAGTGTATGACTGGCTAGAGCAGGGGTGGAGAACCTCAGGCCCTGGGGCCGTATGCGGCCCCCGTCCCCGGTCTCAGCGGCCCTCCCACCCGCCGGGAGTCAAGTACAGGGAAATTCTCATGAGAGGTCGGTAGTTCTCGCAAGAGTCCTCTTAATCAGCCGCAGCCGGAGACTGTCAGTCCTATTCAGCGCCAGCCGCAGGAGTGTGGGACGGCTGCAGCAGGACAATTTGTAAGAGAAATTGTTACATATGGCCCCTGAAGAATTTTCTTCCCCATACAAATGGCCCTTGGCACAATAAAGGTTCCCCACCCCTGGGCTAGAGTCAGTTGGCTCCTACTTGGGAATGGATAATAGGGTTGACAGAGACTAGGTCAACAGTCAATAAGTTGACACCAAATTGTCAACAAGCACAAGGTTGACTTTCACAAAATAACAACATGGTTAAGTCAACACGTGAAAAGGTCGACATGAGTTTTCAGGGTTTTTTGTGCCAATGTTGACACCTAAGCAGATAACTTTACATGTATTCCGCATCCGCTCGCCACACTTCAGGCTCCGTGGCTCACCACACTATATAAAATCAACTCCACGCCGAAGTGGATAGTGGGGGTATGAAAGGGTCAGAGGACGCGTTCTGCCGCCGCTCGCCACGCTTCGGGGTGGCGTGGATAGTGGTGATGTTTTAGGAACACATTCACACTTGCAAAATCATACAGCTGACACAGTAATGACGACACGTGTTAACTAAGAGCTGTAAATTTACTTTACTTAAATATATGAAAATGCAGAGCGATAAAGATAATAACCACAATTAATCAATTAAAAACAGTAAAACATTAATTAATAGCAATGAATCACAGTAAAACATTAATTATTTTAAAATCAATCCCTAGGAAGGAGGGTAAGTGCTCCCAGGATTCTCTCAAATGGGTTATCCCCACCCATGTTTTTCTGCACATAAACTCCTGGAGATAGGAATGGAGCATGTGGCGTGCTGTACCTCTTTGGCGCTTATTGCGCCATTTGCACGCGCCCCACATTCTTTCCACATTTTGGGTGTGCACCCCTGTGGAGGGGTCTATAAAATAAAACCTGTGATTGATTTGGGACGTGCTGATACCCTGCAAGTTCCAGTTGCTCAGTGCTGTACGCCCTCCAGCAGTCACTGTAAATTGTGGTGCCTGGCTCTACATTCTCCGGAATAGCCGCCATCAAAGTGCTGGCATCTCGTCTTGGCACCATGGTGAGGAAACACTGTCCCGTTTCTCTGCAAATTCCCCCAAAAACCCACTGCTGTGGGAACATACGGCCGACATTACTCTTCCTCCTGACAAACATGCTCTCATCGACCTCCATGATGTGACCTGGACCGCCGATACAGCACTGTGGCTGCGCCATGAGGTCCACCGTACACTCCTCCCGCATCCATCTATTGTATAAAACAGACATCTTTTTGGAAATGTCCAGCTGTTGCTGACAGTACTCAATGGATGTCAGCTCCTGGGCCCATGAGTATATAAAGCGCACCAGGGTGACAAATGACAACCGGCACCCAGGAAACCAGTGGGCCGCTCTCAGACTCACCTTCAGCCAACACTTTTACATGGCAGCGCCACATGCATTCTTTCACAGAAAGGCGCATTACGTGGCCATTCGCGCAATTCTGCGCCACCGGAAGGAGATTGTGTCCTTGAAAAAAGGCGATAGCCTCCTCCTCCGTTTAAGGCAGCGTAGCCATCTCAATAACTTTCAATAAATCACCACCAGCTCTGAGGTATGCTTCTTCTAAGCGGGAATGACAGGGGGCGGGAACGGGAAAATCGCAATTCATCGCGTGCTACTATAACGTAATGCGATGCAATGCGATTTCACTACATTCGCGTACATAAGAAAACTGGGCGCCCTGCTAGGAAACAAGTACCTGTTGACCTTTCCATGTGTTGACTGTTGACATGTTGACCTTTTGCTTGCATTTTTTGTTTACCTGTAACCAGGTATTGATAGGGACTTATTTACGTACAGTATATTCCTGTATTTTCATGTGCGGATTCCTGCCACATTGAGGGATCTGGACCTTCACTTCTTTTGACCACCTTTCCATGTCTGTATATCCCTTCTTTGCTGTTAGAATGGGTTTCCATGTTAAATATAATACTGTGATACATGTGATTGTGTCAGTCTTTGTATGGCTCATCCTGGCTGTAATGTACTTTGTGTTGGTGCTCTGAAGGGCCCCATACATCAGCAATTAATTGTGACAATTTTCAGATATGAAGATGATTGCCACAATTAATTTTAGATGTGTGGGCTCCCCCTTTTGGCAATCCCAATCAAAATCGCCAATCAATTGCTTAATCAGATTTTTAAACATGTAATCTGGTATTATCTGCAGATCTTTTTTATATGTGTGGGCATTCCCAATTCGTCTTCTTCATCTATTTACATTATGAACAGCTGAAATGACAATCGATTGGGCAATTTCCAGATATGAAGATGCAATCTTTAGATGGAAAAATCTGCCGATCACTGAAATAAATCTGTAATGTGTGGGCAAAGTCAGATAGATTGTAAAATCCATTTATCTGGCCAAAAAATCCCTGTATCTGGAAATCCATAAATTGTGATTGCTGATGTATGGGGCCCATTAGTACCATATGTTTTCAGCATCACAGTGGTTGGGATAGCTAACTATACCGACAATTGCCAGGAGACCACACTGGAATACCACCATCAGTTGGAATGCTGGCACTTGAATCCTGACTACTGGGATGCTGAGCAGTAAGTAAATGGGGTGGGATAGTCCTACACCGGCGATGGGGGTAGGTTAAGGTTAGGCACTAGTGAGGGGACTTATAGTTATGCTGCAGGGGTGGGGGTGGAGACGGTTAGGGTTAGGCTGTTTTGAGGGAGGGTTAGGCATTTAGAAGGTTAGGCTGCGGGTGGGGGTTAGGTTTAGGTGTCAGAGTGTGGCGGTTAGGGTTAGGCACTAGAGAGGGTTAGAGTCAGGCTTCAAACTTTTTCTTAAATACATTTTTCAAACTCAGTCTGTGACATGGCAGGTAGGAGCTGATTGGCTGGTTGTTTAACACTCTCCATTTTATCACTTTTGAAACTTAGTGCATCTGACCCATAGATTCTTGTGACTTTGTCACTCAGAATTTTGATTTCTTGCCAATGGCCACTGTGCTGACAGGACTGGCCACAGTGCTATCTATTCTTTGGAAATATTTCTTTGCAGTCTAGTATTTTCTCCAGTAACATGTCGTTTTCCCTCTTTAGAGGATCACTGATTGCAGTCTCCTCTAGTACTCAGCATGTGAGTTTGTGGTTCATCAGATAGAAAATCATCATATAAATCTGTGTCAGGCTGCCTGTTCCTTGCTTCCTGATTGCCCCTGTCAGAGCCAAAGATGACCATGAACCTGAAATATGTCACTTTCTCATGTTCCTGTAGTAATTATGGGACCTATTCATTATCTTGGGCTCGTTGCACATACAGAAATGCTAGTTTCCACATGTTTTAAATAATGGGTCCATTCATTAATAAGGGTCCTAATATTCAGCATTTTCCTAACAAATTCATCTTCAGATGGTGTTTGTTCCTGGGGTCCCACCCATTCCTATAGGAAAGAGGTTTGGGGTTGGGAAGCGGGATCTGAGCAGACCCCTCATCCGCCTCCTCGCTGTCTGACCTTATGCTGTGCACATGCGTGACTCAAGGTCTTGCATGCACAGAAGCAGTGGTGGAAATTGTGGGTGGTGAGCATGGTGCAAATATATAATTTAAGCTCCAAACCAAGTTCACAATATGCAACACGGCAGTGGGTGACAGGGAGAGGCAGAGGGTGACAGGGAGAGGTAGGGGGAGGCAGATTGTGACAGGGAAAAACAGTGGATGAGTGGAAGAGGGTGGCAGGGGCAGCAGTGCACTGTATCTGCTACACCAACTGTAGTCCTGCCTCTGCACGGAAGGCTGGCATAGCAGTGATCCTTTTCACTGCTACTGAAGTAGCAATGTTACTGATCATTGGGACAGCTGGTTTTTGGAACAGATTTCCCCATCACTTACTGTGATGTAAATATCTTGAATTTTCAAAGCCAATCATAAAAAATGAAATAAATATACTATAAATTCAACATACAATGTGATTTTATAAAAGAAATATTGTATAATAAACAATCATTATGAATTAGCAATTACATTATTGCCAATAAGTTTTAAAGCATTACATTTAATTATGTGCACGATACAGAGTTGATCGCAAGAGCAAAATCTTTCTCAAATGGGCAAAACCATGCTGCACTGCAGGTGGGGCAGATGTAACCTGTGTAGAGAGAATTACATTTGGGTGGGGTGTGTTCAAACTGAAATCTTAATTTCAGTATAAAAGTAAAGCAGTATTTGCCCTGCACAGAAACAGAATTGATTAACCAAATCCAGCGGCGGCTCCTACCACAGTGTAGGAGGGGGGCTGCCGCTGGCTGCAATGCCGGTCCCCGCAGCTGTCGCCAGGCCCTGTCATGGTCCCGGGAATGGCGCATGTGCAGTAGTGTCTTCTACCCTGTGCATGCCCCCAGCTTCTATGGGCTGGTTCGGCAGCAGCACACACTGCAGGTGACATGCATCAGGACCATGCGCAGTATCGGCCTCAGTACTGTGCATGTGCATACCCCAGATTCTATGGGCTGCATAGAGGCATCCTGGAGGGAGGGAACACCTCCCAATGGGACTGCCTTGGGTGACTGGCAGGTCGGACTTCCAATAAGAAATCACTGCCAGTTACAGTTAAGCCAGAGCAGTCTCACAGACTGCATCTGGCTTCACTTAGGCAGAGCACAGTGGCGGATTTTACCTGGGGGGGGGGGGGGGGGGGCTCTTCACATGTTACATTTGCCCCACCAGCAGTGCACATGGTTTTGCCCATTTGAGAAATGTTTTGCTCTTGAGATCAACTATGAATCAGGCCCTATGTTTCCAGCACATTGATGTTTTTACACAGATTATAGTAAATACACAACATACTTATTTAATGTGATTTTATCCCAGTAGGATCATACTGAAGATTCAAAAATCTGCAATTATTACAGAATTAATCAGGTTCAAATCTCCTACCTTGTGGTTTGTAATTCATAGACTATTAAAATATAAAATGGCTGCCTATTTTTAATGTTTTTTTCTAAAAAAAATATATAAATGGAGAACATAAATGCCTTTTAGTTCAAAATTGGAATTTGCTGCTCACATTAAAAAGTACAATGAAAAAAAATGATTCAGCAACAAATTTAAGCAGCATTGCACCTTCAGGGTAAAGTGATCCAGGTGATTGAACGCTGGCTTTAAAGAGAAACACTGTAATATAACAATGAAAAGGGCCCAGAGTTAGCATTTACAGACTACACATTAAATAAGCCCAGAGCACTTTTATTATTAAATATCAGAAAAAAATGACCAAAATGCTCATAAATGTCCCACAGAAGATTTGTCAGATGTACTAAGATTTGAAAAGTGATGAAATGGAGAGTGATTCAAACCAGCCAAATCAGCTTATAACTGTAATTTTAAAATATAACCAGCAACATGGCAGTTAGGAGCTGGGTTTTTTTTATCATTCTCCATTTTAGCACTTTTCGAACTTAGTACATCTGGCCCACTATGCCTTGGAGAGAGATTAAGGGCAGTATTCAATGAGAAAAATTCGCTGTGATTTCTGGAGAGTTTGTGCTTTTCACGCGGTGGAGAGAGGTTTTTTTTCTCCAAAGGCGAGCCACCCTATTCAATGTGAAATATTCTCCGTCTTTCTAAGTGATTCTCGCCGTCTCTCTCCGTGTAGAAATTCTCCATCTTTTGATGGAGAGCAGGAATGTGAACTTTTAAACTAAAAGGGTGTTTTTTTTAATTTTGGTGTCAAAAAATCAGGTTTTTTTTTCTGTGAAGGGCCATGTTATTTTTATTCATGTGCCTATAGCACATGAATATATATTTAATTTAAAAAAAAATATTTTTTTACATTTTTTTTTTTTTTTTTTTACACAGTGCAGCCAGCAGGGGGCCGGAGCGCTCGAGCCGCTCATTAGATATTCATATATTCACTGCACCCGATGCACGTTCGGGTACAGTGAATACTGGGTCCCCCGCTGGCTATAGGGGGGGCAGTCTGTGCTGTCTGGGTCCAGGGGAGCCCTGCTCCCCTCCCCATATCCCCTGCAGCAGCCAAGAGAGACTTTAATCTCTCTTGGCTGCTACGTCCCCCGGCTCCCTGACAGCTCCCTGCCGCGGACGCTCGTCCGCTGCAGGGGTTAAGACTCGCCGCGAGTGGCGGCGAGTCTTTAACACGTTGAATAGGGGGAGCAGGAGGCTCCGGAACACGGAGAGTGCATGGCGAGAGAAAAAATCTCTCGCCATGCACGGAGAAAATTTCACATTGAATACTGCCCTAAGTGTAGAGTGATAATACCAACCAACCAGCTCCTGTCATTTTTCAAATGAAAAACAGCCTGTAAACTGGCAGTTAGGAGTTGATTGGCTGGTACTTTATCACGCTCTACTTTATCACTTTCCAAGGCTTAGTACATCTAAACCTCTACGTTTTGACAAAACCTATTCTCTGACAAATTGGCCCTCAAGTTAATTCTCCTAAAATATGTGTTCTTCTCATACTTCTTATGAGGCTTTTTAAAGTAAATATAACATTTGTTTGAAACAGACCATCGTTAGGCTGCAAAAATAAAAGGAATCATAAATGACGAGAACCACAGGAGTGGCCACATTAACAGTTTGGTACATTCTGAGAAAATAAAGAAAACACTGGTGAGCTCTTCCTGGACATCCACGGAAGACAACAGTCCTTTACAGCACTACATCCAGCCACTACGGAAGACAACAGTCCTTTACAACACTACATCCAGCCACTACGGAAGACAACAGTCCTTTACAGCACTACATCCAGCCATATGAATGTTATTACTGCGCCCCTACCCAAAAATACAGTAGCTATGGGGCTCAGCGTTGTGTTCCCTCATCACATATTGAACATTTCTGTTCCTTTTCTTAGCTTAACTGACTTTATCATCATTTGTTTCTGAGCATTTAGGAACTTATTCATTTTAAGATTTTGGCTGGCCCCACTTATTAAGTTTCCAACTTGTTGAGAGATGTCCCTGATAGTCTGGAACTGTCTGCATTGGAGGTGTGGTTTGATGGCAACTGAAAACCCCGGTACTCTTTACCTAGCACGGCGCCCACGATTTTGATCGTGGGCATCGCAGGTAAAAAAATCGCGGGCATCGCGAGCATTGAATGCACTAAAAAATCGGGTGCGACGCGACCGACGCGATGCCCGCGATTTCCCATAGGGAACAATGTTAAATGTCTCAATTGACCCGATTTTCCTGTTCAATGCCTCAATTGACCCGATTTTTCCATAGGAAACAATGTTAAATGGCCCACAGAGGCCAAATAGGCACCCTGTAGTGTGAAATGGCCCCACAATTGTTAACGCCACCCCACGATCAACGTCAACCCGAAGCGTGGCGAGCGCAGCGAGCCCGCGAGGGGCGGCGGTACGCGTCCTACGACCTTTTCATACCCCCACTATCCACGTCGGCATGGAGTTGAGAATAGAAAGTGTGGCGAGCGCAGCGAGCCACCGAGCCCGAAGCGTGGCGAGCGCACACGGATACCTTCACAGGTAAACGCGTCCCTTCGCGGGCTTCACAGGTATCCGCGTCCCCTCGCGGGGCTCGCTGCGCTCGCCACGCTTCGGCCTTGGTGGCTCGCTGCGCTCGCCACACTATTCTATTCTCAGCTCCACGCCGACGTGGATAGTGGGGGTATGAAAAGGTCGTAGGACGCGTACCGCCGCCGCTCGCCACGCTTCGGGTTCACGTTGATCGTGGGGTGGCGTTAACAATTGTGGGGGCCATTTCACACTTCAGGGTGCCTATTTGGCCTCTGTGGGCCATTTAACATTGTTTCCTATGGAAAAATCGGGTCAATTGAGGCATTGAACAGGAAAATCGGGTCAATTGAGACATTTAACATTGTTCCCTATGGGAAATCGCGGGCATCGCGTAAGTCGCATCGCACACGATTTTTTAGTGCATTCAATGCCCGCGATGGCCGCGATGGGCGCCGTGCTAAGTAAAGAGTACCGAAACCACTCCTCTGTTTTCCCAGGTTTATGTATAATTCCCTATGAATCAGAAGAGTTATGATAATTGCACTATTGATATCATCTGCATATTATGACAATAGCAACGGTTTATAATACAATTTCTAGAGCTGCCCCCACATCTAGTAATTTAACCCCTTGAGTGACAATTGCATTTGTCAAAATAGGTGTGAAAATGGCCAAGCAAACATTTTTATTCATCAAATTGACCTGTAATGTTTACCTTATATAGAAAATATAGTGTTTTTTTTTTTACACAACAATTTTTATTTGAGTTTATAGAACAAATGTGAGCGGCGTTGGCATTTTTTTTTTTGTAGAGATTTTGAACATCTCTCCCAGAGATGTTGGCACGCAAAGGGTTAAGAGACAAAGTAGAGATGCTGGGGGTAGAAGCTTCCTCTACCAAGTTTGCTGTGGATGTGGATCTACATCCTCAATCCAGTGCATTGGACCAGAGAGTAGCTACCAGGAAGAAGAGACTGGAACCTTACCATGTTCAGCACTGGTTCTATTATGTTTGTGTATTAATTTATTTATTAAGGTATATTTAACCTTTTGCTGACCACTTATTTGCATTATTTAAATCATCAATAGTGTTAAGTATTAATACTGAATTCCACACAGTATCCAATGTATTATAATACCAATGTTTCCAATAACCCTTTGAGTGCCGTGAATTTGTCAAAATAGGTGTGAACATTGCCAAGCAAACGTTTTTTTTTCCATCATAATGACCTGTAATGTTTACCTTATATAGGAAATATAATCTTTTTTACACAACATTTTGGGGGATATTTAATAGGATGAGAGATTCAAAAAGTGAGAGATTTGGTAAGAAATCTCTGTTTTTTTTGAAGGGGCAATCCTTTACACTGCAAAATTAGTTTGATTTTGCAGCGTAAATGATTGCCGCTTTAAAAACACTGGAGATTCCTTACCAAATCTCTCACTTTCTCAATCTCTCATCCTATTAAGTTTCACCCTTTTAATTTTTTTATTTTTATCCAAAATGCTCTGGACCACGAGCATTTTGTATAAGGATTTTTTTGGGATTTTGGATTTTTTTTTCATACTTACCTGGTCCCCTGGTGGTGCCCTGATGGTACATCCACGGTGTCCCTGGCATCAAAGGCGGCCTTCAGGATCCTTTTCAGCAGCATCTCCGGTCCCAGTGGTGCATTGCACGAGTGAGCAGGCGCACCGGTGACTTCACAGGCGCACCCACGCATTCGCGCAATGCACCCTTTGGACTGGAGATGCCGCTGAAGATGATCCCGGAGGCCGCTGTGGACATCGGGGGATAAGGTCAGTATGAAAAAAGGGGCTTGGGAAAATGAAAAACAAACCCCGAAATATTCTGAAAAACCACGGTTTTCGGAATATTTTTAGATTTTGGAATTCAAGGACTAGGGAGACCCGACCTGTAATATAGTTATAATACTTATTTTTTTTAAACATATTTTAAATGTTTTTTTTTTTTTCCACAAATGTGGAATAATGAATTAATGGCAGTCAAATGTCTCTCAAGTTAAACATTTCTGTTTAAAATAAAATAAAAATTACTGTAAAAAAAAATGAAACTATTCAGAGAATATTTCATGTAAATGGTGTCATGCCATTGATATTTATAGATAATTATATATCTCATGTTTTATCTTACTTGTATATCTCATTAGTTTGAGGACTCCCTTAAGGCCCAAACCTAGGAAATGGTGGGTAATGTGCTTCCGATACTGAAACATATTTTTTAGTCCTCTATAGCTTTCTGGGGAAACTGAGTGTTACAGAGACTTATTGAGGAGATCTTGTAAATAAATATTCATGTGCTGTAGAATTGTTTTTCTTAATGTTCATTCAGGCAATAAAATAGAATTAATTGAATGCAAGCTGGGGATGTGTTGGTTCTTATCACTATACAAGATCTGTTATATGTTCTCTTTTATTGCCACGGCAATATGATATTTGAAACTTTTGTGGATTAACTCTTCCATGGCAAAGATATTTTAGATATATTGATTACAGGGAGATATGATTAGGTACATTAGGGGATAAGACAACATAAAGGAGGTAACTGCAGTTTTCAGAAGGTGTCCGCCGAGGCGGGGTGGGAGCTATTGTCATGTGATGTCAGCCGCCCGTCCTGGCATGCATCAGCCCAACCGCAGTCCCAGAAGACATCCATAAAATGCTGGCTGTTCCCCTGATCTGGCCCCCTACATGCCCCCACTGAATTGAACAGTTTGGAGACTCGCTGAAGCCGTTCACTCCCTGGGACCGAACATGCACAAAGACACACCATCAAAATAGCTTCTTTCCGCTAGTTACCACCTTTGACACGTCTAGTCCTGTGCTGCCCATTGCTACTAGATCTCTCTGGCCAATTGTGGCTTCTGATAAAAAGTTGGAATGTTTTAAAAACACTAGACCCCTGTCCTGTTATCGTCGAGGTAAAAACCTCCGTGATTTACTGGTACATACTAACATAAGTGATCATAAAACCCTAATGACCTTTTCTGCTAAAAAACCTGGTTGTTATAGATGCCCTAATTGTGTGACCTGTGGTTATTTAATCACTGGTGGCACTTTTAAGCATCCTCATAATGCCTTTAAATATAAAATATGACATGTGTTGTCATGTGAATCCCGGTATGTGGTTTATATTATCATCTGCCCTTGCGGTTTTTATTATGTAGGCAAAACAGCCAGAAAATTCAAAGAAAGAATGGCTTTACACAGATCTGCCATTAAGGCAGCGTTGATGGGGAAACCTTGCGAACAGCCGGTGGCTGTGCACTTCAAAATGCATGGTCATCAGCTGTGTACTCTTAAATATTTAATCATTGATCATGTACCAGAAAATATCAGGGGGGGTGACCGCAATAAAAAATTGTTGCGGTTGGAGGCATCTTGGATACACAGACTAGATACTGTGTCTCCAAGGGGCCTTAATGAACGGATCGCTTGGAATACTTTAATGTAGATCTACTATTTGTTAGATGTACTCTGCACACCGCACTGTGTCCATTCAATACATTGAATATATTTGACTGTTGGTTTTTAGTATCTTTTATGTGTATGTTTTGACATTTTACTAAATGTCATTTTTAATTGTTACACTGTGCATAATCGCTTAGTGTGTATCCTTTTTTCTTGATTTTTTTTAAGTTAGCGTTATTGTATTGTATATTTGTATATTTGTACATGTATTGTTTAATGTATATTGCAAAACCTATGTGGGTACTCGCATTGTTCTGCTAACGCCGGCCAGCATTTGCTGATCCCGGAGATACGTCGGTTGCCACGGCAACCTAGCCCTGTTGTGGTTGCATGATGTCATTCTGGTGCGCCATTCACAGGTGCGGACGGTCTCCGTGATCTGCGGTGCATGGGCGGGGGATGCAGCGTGCTGGTCCCTACATAAGGTGAGTAGTGAGTCTGTATCATTGTCTTGTATGTTTCTCCTGACGACGCGGTTCAATCCCGTGAAACGTTGAGAAAATAAAGTCCACTTTTTTACAAAGACCTTCCAGTGCCGTGTTTGGAGTCCTGCTTGCTGGGATTACCTATCTGCCTACACTATTTCTACAAGGGCACGGAGGCTATTGATTACTGAGGAGAGAGTGCCAGTCTGACTCGTGGATATTCTACTTGGTGTTTGCTTACACCTTAAAGGGACAAGGCACCTCCGCTACTTTGAACAAAGTGACTGATTACCTGTTTCACTGCTCACCTGCACAGACATGCAGTCTGCTACCAACAGCCAACGGATTGACGGCTTGAATGACCCGAGGAATTCTGAACTTCCCAGAGGTGAGACATTGAACTTTTTTCCTGACGAAGCATCTCAGATTCTGTTTGTAACTGAACAAGAATACAGTGCTGTTAATGTGGAAGACATCTATCAAAAGTTATTCAAATTGCGTAAAAAGGAGATTGACTATCTTTTACATGGTCAGTCGCTATCTGACTATTTCTGACAGAAGTTAATTCCCAGAGGGTTCCGGGTTCGTAATGTACCCACCATTGGGCGTGCTAGCCCAGAGTTTTGCCGACGGTGGATCGCCGTATTAAATAAATGCAGCCTAGATCTCATGCTGCTTGTGATTGAATTTGCTGGCCGTGAGCTCAAAATCACTAGGGACAAAGTGACTGTGGTTCATGATGAACATCAAGCCATGATGGCTGACCGCGCCAATGATAAGCTCTGGGCGAAGTTAAATCAACAGTGTGATGCGTATAAGTCTGAGCTAATTAAGTTCAAAAAATCTAAATTAACCACTGTCCAACAGGACTATGATTATAACAATGTGTACAGATGGTTGACTGGTTCTGACAAAAGCAATCAAAGCTATGGCAATACCCAGAGAAGGCGCACATGGCGCAATAAAAAGGATAGAAATGTGAATTATCACTCATCATCCCAAAGTGACAGCGATTTCATCGTCCCAGACTATGATGACGCCAGTACATCTAAACGTCCCCCTTTAGGCGCAATCACCCGTGGCAGGGGTGGAAAAGCCAAAGGACAAGAAGAGGGGGCCAATGCGAAAGGGAATTCAAAAGCACGCACAAAGTCCCGGAGCTAATTTATAATTTGTCACATCGTGTTTTAACGGAGGCAGAAAAGTCAGTATTGAACAAAGGACTTTCGTTCATACCGACTAATCGGCATAATGACTTTGACTGGCAGTTGGATAGACATAGAATGGCACGCAATATGCGTCTTAAAGAACACTTTCAAGGGACTGCACAAAACGTGTCTACATCTGTTATGCAGGACTTTGTTAAAAAACAGAAACTGTCCACTTATGATCCTATCGGTCATAATGCCTCGTTGAAAACGTTTGATAGATTGTCGGGAGAGTCTATGCACAAGTATACTGTTGTTAATAAAATTTCACATTGCAACTTATCGGCTGATGAGCAACGTGCTTTAAATTGTCTGAGCAAAGATAGAACTATCACTATCCGCCCCGCCGATAAGGGGGGTGGGAGAGTGATACAAAACATCAATGATTATCGCTCTGAAGCTCTTCGTCAACTGAGCGATACTGCAGTATACTGTAAATTGCGTGGTGACCCCACAATCTGTTACCAAAAAGAACTTTTTGATCTGCTTGACAGGTCAAAAATGGATGTTTTAATTGATGACAAATGCTGCTCTGCTTTAAAGGTACATTACCCGGTTGCACCAGCATTATATACTTTACCTAAAATCCATAAAAATGCGACAAACCCCCCTGGTCGACCGATTATATCAGCCAGGGGGAGTTTATTTCAACCTGTGTCCCAACTTTTGGATATGCTGGTGCAACCACACATCTCTATCCAACCCACGTATCTTAAGGATACTACTTGTTTTTTAAATAAATTGGAGGAATTGGGCAATGTGGCACCGGATACACTGCTATGTGTTATGGATGTCACGAGCCTATATACCTCCATTCCTCATGGAGATGGGTTGAGGTCAGTCAAGGATTTTTTGTGTCACAAGGTTGAAAATTTCGGGTTCGATACTGCATTATATCTGACACTATTGGAGCTTATTCTTACCCATAATTACTTTGTTTTCGATGGTAAAATGTATCTGCAGACATCTGGGTGTGCTATGGGGGCGGCGGTCTCACCATCTTATGCAAATATATACATGTTCGGTTTTGAGCAGAGTGTATTTTTTGCACATCGCCACAGACCGCACATCCAGATGTTCTGCAGATATATCGATGACGTGTTCATGGTATGGGGAGGTGGTGAGAGCACCTTCTTGGCCATGATGCAGGAAATCAATGAATTAGATTCTCCCATCAAATTTACTTTTAAATGTAGTAACACGGAAATTGCATTCTTGGATGTTCTTGTAAGCCTTACTAATGGACAAATAAAGACATCAGTATTTTCTAAACAGACTGACAGGAACACACTTTTGGTAGCCAGTAGCCATCACCCACCCCCCCTGAAAAAAGGGCTTCCATACTCACAGATGGTGAGGGTGGCCAGGATCAGTAGTGACTGGTCATCCCTCCCATCTGAGTTGAACAAAGTAATTAATAAGTTCCGTGAACGTGGGTACCCCCTTCATCAGCTACAACAGTCCAAAACTAAAGTTCTAGGCTTACATCGTAAAGATCTTTTAAAATCTGTGATAAAAACCAAAGAAGCTATTTTTCCGCTAGTTACCACCTTTGACACGTCTAGTCCTGTGCTGCCCATTGCTACTAGATCTCTCTGGCCAATTGTGGCTTCTGATAAAAAGTTGGAATGTTTTAAAAACACTAGACCCCTGTCCTGTTATCGTCGAGGTAAAAACCTCCGTGATTTACTGGTACATACTGACATAAGTGATCATAAAACCCTAATGACCTTTTCTGCTAAAAAACCTGGTTGTTATAGATGCCCTAATTGTGTGACCTGTGGTTATTTAATCACTGGTGGCACTTTTAAGCATCCTCATAATGCCTTTAAATATAAAATATGACATGTGTTGTCATGTGAATCCCGGTATGTGGTTTATATTATCATCTGCCCTTGCGGTTTTTATTATGTAGGCAAAACAGCCAGAAAATTCAAAGAAAGAATGGCTTTACACAGATCTGCCATTAAGGCAGCGTTGATGGGGAAACCCTGCGAACAGCCGGTGGCTGTGCACTTCAAAATGCATGGTCATCAGCTGTGTACTCTTAAATATTAAATCATTGATCATGTACCAGAAAATATCAGGGGGGGTGACCGCAATAAAAAATTGTTGCGGTTTGAGGCATCTTGGATACACAGACTAGATACTGTGTCTCCAAGGGGCCTTAATGAACGGATCGCTTGGAATACTTTAATGTAGATCTACTATTTGTTAGATGTACTCTGCACACCGCACTGTGTCCATTCAATACATTGAATATATTTGACTGTTGGTTTTTAGTATCTTTTATGTGTATGTTTTGACATTTTACTAAATGTCATTTTTAATTGTTACACTGTGCATAATCGCTTAGTGTGTATCCTTTTTTCTTGATTTTTTTTTAAGTTAGCGTTATTGTATTGTATATTTGTATATTTGTACATGTATTGTTTAATGTATATTGCAAAACCTATGTGGGTACTCGCATTGTTCTGCTAACAACGGCCGGCATTTGCTGATCCCGGAGATACGTCGGTTGCCACGGCAACCTAGCCCTGTTGTGGTTGCATGATGTCATTCTGGTGCGCCATTCATAGGTGCGGACGGTCTCCGTGATCTGCGGTGCATGGGCGGGGGATGCAGCGTGCTGGTCCCTACATAAGGTGAGTAGTGAGTCTGTATCATTGTCTTGTATGTTTCTCCTGACGACGCGGTTCAATCCCGCGAAACGTTGAGAAAATAAAGTCCACTTTTTTACAAAGACCTTCCAGTGCCGTGTTTGGAGTCCTGCTTGCTGGGATTACCTATCTGCCTACACTATTTCTACAAGGGCACGGAGGCTATTGATTACTTAGGAGAGAGTGCCAGTCCGACTCGTGGATATATATATATATATATATATATATCTTGCCTAAAATTCCAAAGGATAAGAGCAATTCAGTATTGCTCCAGTCGTGATACAGCTGTTCTGTGCGAACCCTTGTACGTGTCAGGCAGTGTATGTAAGTGCGCATGTACACAGTGAGAGGGTGCAATCCATGTGTACATTTCAGGAATTCTTTCCAATCGCAAAGAGCAGGCCTCCACATAATCTCCTAATAATCATTGGCCCGTTGCTTAAAACATGTTATTAAACTGGTACATTATCATGCATGCACTAGCACTATTTATTAGATATATTTATAAGCTTTCACAAGCAAGGCCCTCTCTCCTTCTTTCTTACAATATATCACTCCCAGTCCTGTCCCTTTATGGAACAGTCATTATTTACAATGAAATTGTCCTAATTTGCCTTGCACTGTAATTCGTTATTTTCCATCTATGTATTGTAAGGCTCTGCGGAACCCTTGCGGTGCCATATAAATAAACAAAAAATAATAATGATGGGGTCCAGCCCATGCAATCACTATAATGGCTAGGCAATGAATGTGATGGCTGGTCACACCCCCTCTGGATACTGGCCACACCCCTAAACATGTGCTGCTACCACTGGAGTCCCCTGATGGGCCCTTTATGCCCCAGTCTGATATAATGATTAGGTCTCATAATTTAGTGGGGCTCATTAGGTCGACAGTGTCTAGGTAGACACTCCAAAGGTCGACAACTATTGGTCGGCAGACAGAAGGTCGACACACGAAAAATGTCGACACACATTAGGTCGTCATGGACAAAGGTCAACATACAGTTATGGCCTGGTACATCGTGGTTTACAACGCGCCATTGAGGGCTCTGACTCGCGAGTTGCAGATCGCGTTATGTCCTGCGTTATGTACCACGCCATGCAATACATAGTTTAACCACTGGGTGACTAATGCTCCACGTTAAGACTTTTCACTACGGATTTTGTCCTTACTTTACGGACAGATTGTTTTGTATTTATTCGCAGAAGCAGCTACGTACGGTCATTTATGTAATTGGTACAGAAGCCATGCTAACCTTTGCTATTGCTGGATGACTACTTAAAACATTATTTGAGGACCTACAGTATCATACTTTACACTACGGATTTTGTCCTTACTTTACGGACAGATTGTTAGTACAGTATTTATTCGCAGAAGCAGCTACGTACGGTCATTTATGTAATTGGTACAGAAGCCATGCTAACCTTTGCTATTGCTGGATGACTACTTAAAACATTATTTGAGGACCTACAGTATCATACTTTACACTACGGATTTTGTCCTTACTTTACGGACAGAGTTCTTTTCTTTTATTCGCAGCCGCAGTGACGTACTGGATGGTCATGAACTGTATTTGATTGGTGCAGATGCCATGTTAACCATCTGCCAGGAGTGAAGTCACAGGCAATAGTGGCCTAGCGGGTAGAGGCACGGCTTCACTATCTCAGTATCAGTAGTTCGATCCTCAGTTGATTACATTATATTTTTATTTTTTAAACGTTTTTTTTCGCAAAATAGATTTAGCTTTTCAGGTAAAACTCCTTGCCTTGAGGACCGTGTTTCGGGATTAAATTCGCTAACCATTGCTAACCAGCCACTTTTCACTACGGATTTTGTCCTTACTTTACGGACAGATTGTTTTGTATTTATTCGCAGAAGCAGCTACGTACGGTCATTTATGTAATTGGTACAGAAGCCATGCTAACCTTTGCTATTGCTGGATGACTACTTAAAACTTTATTTGAGGACCTACAGTATCATACTTTACACTACGGATTTTGTCCTTACTTTACGGACAGAGTTATTTTCTTTTATTCGCAGCCTCAGTGACGTACTGGATGGTCATGAACTGTATTTGATTGGTGCAGAAGCCATGCTAACCATCTGCCAGCAGTAAAATCACAGGCAATAGTGGCCTAGCGGGTAGAGGCACGGCTTCACTATCTCAGTATCAGTAGTTCGATCCTCAGTTGGTTACATTATATTTTTATTTTTTAAACGTTCTTTTTTTTTTTTTTTTAAACTAATACAGTTACAGTAGTTGGTGCTTATCAAAATCTTTCGGACTTTTCCACAAACAAAAATTCACAATGGCAGGTCTCCATGTACAGTACACGATAGTTAATACCCATACATACTGCGCTACAGAGAACGGTTATTTTTCGCAAAATAGATTTAGCTTTTCAGGTACAACTCCTTGCCTTGAGGACTGTGTTTCGGGATTAAATTCGCTAACCATTGCTAACCAGCCACTTTTCACTACGGATTTTGTCCTTACTTTACGGACAGATTGTTAGTACAGTATTTATTCGCAGAAGCAGCTACGTACGGTCATTTATGTAATTGGTACAGAAGCCATGCTAACCTTTGCTATAGCTGGATGACTACTTAAAACATTATTTGAGGACCTACAGTATCATACTTTACACTACGGATTTTGTCCTTACTTTACGGACAGAGTTCTTTTCTTTTATTCGCAGCCGCAGTGACGTACTGGATGGTCATGAACTGTATTTGATTGGTGCAGATGCCATGTTAACCATCTGCCAGCGGTAAAATCACAGGCAATAGTGGCCTAGCGGGTAGAGGCACGGCTTCACTATCTCAGTATCAGTAGTTCGATCCTCAGTTGGTTACATTATATTTTTATTTTTTAAACGTTCTTTTTTTTTTTTTTAAACTAATACAGTTACAGTAGTTGGTGCTTATCAAAATCTTTCGGACTTTTCCACAAACAAAAACGATAGTTAATACCCATACTGTACATACTGTACTGCGCTACAGAGAACGTTTTTTTTCAGCAACAATAGATTTCTCCAAACTCAGACACAGACCGACACCTCAGACAATAAGATGTTGATTGCAGTCATATGTTAATTTCAGTCTGCCTTTTTGTTTCGCTGGTAATTGTACATAATTCAAATGCACCTATCAGCTTCATGAAGGATTTCCTTTGTCTCTGCCAGCATAAATTCAGCTACATTAAAATTGTCAAACAATCCAGTTTTTTTTTCTGCATCTAAACCGTGTAGAATTGCTACGGATCGTCTCTTCATCTCTTGCCTGTATACAAGCACGAGATTCTACCTGTACACCTGGACTATTCATTCTGCTGAATCCAAAGTCAAGTTGTTGCTGCGTTCGTGTTTCTACCGTTTTACCATCATACTGCCTTCCTTCCGCAAGAACACTACTGTATCTTCTCGCTGGAGCAGTACAGTAAGTACACTATACAGTAGTACAGTCATTTGTACTGTACATTTCACTGATTGCTGCATTACAGTATACAGTAAGCAGCACTACAAAACGGTCCCTGCGCGGAAGCGCTCGGTTCCCACCCTTCCCTGAATGAAGCTGTTTCCCTTCTTTTCCTACTGTTCAAATGCACCCGGTGCAGAATACTGTATACCATCGCTTGCTGTGTATAGTAGTAGTAGTAGTAGTACGTTTATTTATAAGGCGCCACAAAGTGTCCGCAGCGCCGTACATACTGTAGCAAACAAAAAAAAAAAATTACAAGGTAACGTACAGGGTGTGTAGAAAGATACAGTATAAATAGGGGTATAGCTGGTAGAACTAAAATCAGCATCAGTTCAGAAGTAGGTGTCAAAATAGTCAAGGAGACCGAAGATGAAGTAGAGGAAGGGAAGAACAGGACAGGAGCACAGGTGAGGTAAAGAGGTAGGGTGAGTACGTGAGGAAGGAGGGCCCTGCTCATAAGAGTTAACATACTAAAAATAGGTGGGTGGACGAACGAAATACAATAGGATAAGTAGGAACGGAGGGGAACGGAGGCAGGATAGGAGGATCAAAAGAGGTTAGGAGGAGGGATAGGCTAGTCGAAAAAAGTGGGTTTTGAGGGAGCGCTTGAAGGAGGTAAGGGAATCAGATAGCCTGATGGGTGGCGGGAGGTTGTTCCAGTGCAGGGGGGCAGCGCGAGAGAAATCTTGGACACGGGAGTGGGAGGAGGTGATTAGGTGAGAGGTCAGTCGGCGGTCAGCGATGGAGCGAAGAGGACGGGAGGGAGTGTGGATAGAGATCAGTGAAGAGAGGTAGGGAGCTGTGGAGGAGGAGAGAGCCTTGTAGGTGGTGGTGAGGAGTTTAAAGAGAACTCGGAAAGGAATGGGGAGCCAGTGAAGAGATAAACAGAGGGGGGAGGCGGAGGTAGAGCGGCGGGAGAGGAAGATGAGCCTAGCAGCAGCGTTAAGAATGGATTGGAGAGGTGCGAGGCGGGTGAGAGGTAGCCCAGAGAGAAGGATGTTGCAGTAGTCAAGGCGGGAGATGACAAGAGAGTGAATGCGAATTTTGGTCGCGTCAGTGGAGAGGAATGGTCTGATGCGTGAGATGTTGCGTAGGTGAAAGCGGCAAGACTGTGAGAGAGCACGAATGTGGGGGGTGAAAGAGAGGGAGGAGTCAATGATGACACCGAGGCATCGCGTTTGGTCGGTGGACGTGATCTCGGTTTCACCAATGCTGATGGAGATAGTGGGAGAAGAGGGGATGTTCGGGGGATGGAAGATTAGAAGTTCAGTTTTAGCCATGTTTAGTTTCAGGAAGCGTTGGGTCATCCAGGCTGAGATGGCCGTGAGGCATTCGGAGACCTTGGACAGAAGTGATGGGGATAAGTCGGGGGAGGAGAGATAGATTAGGGTATCATCAGCATAAAGGTGGTAATGAAAACCATAGGAGCTGATGAGGGTGCCCAGAGAGGTGGTGTAGAGGGAGAAGAGGAGAGGGCCAAGGACTGACCCTTGGGGAACACCGACTGGCTGGGGGGTAGTAGGAGAGGAGGAGCTCGGAGTGGAGACGGAGAAGGAGCGATCGGAGAGGTATGAGGTGAACCAGGAGAAGACTGTATTCAGTATATACTGTATTCAGATACTGCAGGCTGCCGCTATGAGTATTGGGGCAGATGTACAGTATTAAGCGTTAACAAGAGATTCAATCCAAGGGTGATAAGGAGAGATAAACGTCCAGCCAATCATCTCCTTTCTGACTTTTTTCAAACACAGCCTGTAACATGGCAGTTAGGAGGTGATTGGCTGGATGTTTATCTCTCCTTATCACCCTTGGATTTACAGTACCTCTTGTTAAAGCTTAATACACCTGCCCCACTGTCCATAAATACTAGAGTCTGTTTCGCAGACTTACTGTATACAGTATCTACAGTGGTAGTGATATCGTGATTTTTGATGCCTTACACGTTCAGTGCAGTGCAGTAGAGATAGCGCCATTGAGAATATTGTACAATGTGTTAAGATTGCCTGGTGTGTATGGGCCGCAGATCCCCGACTAGCGATGACAGTACTCTATTAGGGTGGGCTACTTTAGGCTGCTAAATACTAGTTCTCTCCGTAATACAATTGGTGTAATACTGTAAATAACGTATTTTTTCGCTATTTTGCACTCATACTGTACTGTATTTGTGTAAAAAAATACCCTAGCTGTGTACAAAATCCCCTAGCTGTGGGTGTTCGTATTGTAAGTACGAGGGGCGGCAGTACGCATCCTCTGACCTTTTCATACCCACACTATCCACGTCGGCGTGAAGTTGATCTTACTGTACAGTACAGTATACACTGTAGCGTGGCGCGCGCAGCGAGCCCCGCGAGGGCACGCGCATTACTTCACAAGTATTACGCGTCCCCTCACGGGTCTTGCTGCGCTCGTCACGCTTCAGGTTCAGTGGCTCGCTGCGCTCTATATACTGTACTGTAAAATCAACTCCAAACTCCACGCCGACGTGTGTAGTGGGGGTATAAAAAGGTCAGAGGACGCGTACCGCCGCCCCTCGCGGGCTGGCTGCGCTCGCCACGCTTCGGGTTGGTGTTGATAATGGGGTCTCGTTAACAATGGTGGTGCATTTAAAATAGTCATTACCCATCAGGGTACTCATCTGGTTGCCTGTACAATTAAAAATCGGTCCTATCGCTTCATATCACATGCGATGCGATTTTTGGTTGTACAATGCCCTGCGATGGAAATGGTGGGCGCCTTGATAATACACAAGTACCCCATTTTTTTTTAATCATGCTACTTTTTGCCAATTTTCAGATCTACAGTAAATCTCCAAGTGTGTATAGTGTAGGCCACCAATGGGAGACACAACACTAGCAAAGTCTCCCGTCTGCTGATTTGACCAGCATGCCAGCGATGATGGATAATTTTTCATCCATCATCGCTGTGTGTGTGTGTACACCGCGCGTGCTTTCAACTTGCGGACCGCCTCTGCGCCTCCCCTTCTCCTGTCCCTGCTCCTTCCCCCTGCTCTGTGTTGTTATGAGCCACACATTACCGGCCGCTAGGGTTGCCACCTCATCCCTTTAATCCTGGAGACTGTACTGTATTTGGTACTTGTCTATTATCATCGCATCGCATACCACTAATTAAGGGAAGGCAACCCTACTGGCAGCACGTCCGGCCCCAACTTCACTCCTGCCTGCCCGGCTGACAGCCAGTCGACTTGTTGCCGAAGTACCAAAATTTCCATTACTGGTCAGTACTGTATTTACGGTACATTACTGTACAGTATCTTGTCTCCACAGTTCCTGAGATTAAACATGCCGCCAAAAATCACCAAAGAAATGAGCCAGATCATCGTCAAGATGAAGCAAGATAACAAGACAACACGAGAGATCCAGGCTTGGCTGAAAGAAAGTGGTACTGAAGTTCATTTACAGACTGTGCGCAATCATGCTTCTATGAGGATGCGCCCCAGATACAGAACTTCTTCTCACTGCACATTGTAAG
This sequence comes from Crinia signifera, assembly GCF_055691185.1. NCBI lineage: Eukaryota > Metazoa > Chordata > Amphibia > Anura > Myobatrachidae > Crinia > Crinia signifera. The sequence goes on along the minus strand of NC_139223.1, from coordinate 58,100,836 downwards.
TACAGTACTCTATACAGTATTAGCAGATTCTATAATTACTGTACTGTACATTACTACTGTATACTGTACTGTACCAGGCGGCTTCAAGCTGTGGCCCTCCAGCCGTTGTGAAACTACTGTACAATTGCCATCATGCTGTGCCATCGATTTGCTATTAGAGAAAGATACAGATGTGTAGTTTCACAACAGCTGGAGGTCCACAGTTTGGGCATGCCTGCTGTACTGTACAGTATGCTGTACAATCATTTTTGTCTGTGTTATACTATAGGAAAGTCCAAAAGATTGTAGAAGAATTAACTTGTGGTGATGATGAGCGTACTGCTGGAAAAATAAAAAACATTCTTCATTCGGACTATGATATGGACGTTTCAGTTTCCAGTGTGAAACGGATGCGAAGAACAATGGGATGGAGATATTGTCGCACAAGGTAATGTAAAATACTGTACTGTACAGTACATCAACCTTAATTTTACAATACTGTATACTGCAAGTCATAAGCATTTAATGCCTCAATGGTCCTAATTTTTCTTTACTTACTGTACCTCTAGGCTGCATCCCATGATAAGAGATGTCAATAAAGAAAAGAGAGTGATACAAGCTCAACAGTGGATTGACAGTGCCGAAAAATTTAATGATGTACTTTTCACAGATGAAACTTCTGTTTCTATGGAGAGGTTCTCAAGAATGTCCTTCTGCAAACCTACCTTTATCTCATTGAAACCACGAGCAAAGTTTCCATTAAAAGTCCACGTATGGGGAGGTATATCTCGCAGGGGTGCTGGACCTATGTTAGTTTTTGAAGGTACTGTACTGTACATTTCTACTGTACTGTAGTTTTAAACAACTCAGAACCCTGAAATGTGTACATGTTAATGGCATCTTACTGTACTGTATCTCTGTAGGGATTATGGATAAGATCTTCTTCCAAGAACAAATAGTCGATCGTGTTTTGGTGCCATTTATCAGAAAATACTATCCATCTGGACACAGAGTATTCCAAGATAATGACCCAAAACATTCTGCTTCTGCAAAATACATGGAAGAGAGAGGAATAATTTGGCAACGCACACCACCAGAGTGAGTATTATTCGAACAGCATTTACTGAACTACAGTACACTACTTATTGTACAGTCGTGATTTTATTACTACTGTACTGTACAGTATGTTAATACAGTAGTACTTAACTTTTGTATGTACTGTACTACGTATACTTTAGGTCACCGGACATGAACCCAATTGAAATGGTCTGGGCACAAATGAAGAAGTTCATCAGGAATGAAGTGAAACCGAAAAATAAACAAGAACTTTTGGATGGGATCAGGACTTTTTGGGAAAGAAAACTGACACGTGTCCAGTGTATTAAGTACATAAACCATCTGGACACCGTCTTGCCTGTCGTCATTGAGCGAAATGGGCATGCAACTGCTAAGTAGATTCTCCAGTACTGTATAATACAGTATAAAGTACTGTACCTGTAAAAATGAACCCCTCGCAGCAGTCTCTTACAGTACAGTATACTGTACTGTACAGTACAGTACCTCTCCTTTTACTCGCTGTCCACCTCACAACTTACTGTATTTCCCTCCCTTCAATGTTTACTTGACATGTACTACACATTGCAGTTTGCTTGGGTCAGAGAACAAGGAAGAACCACTGGCCTGAAAAAAGTACAGTAAGTTTATGATCTTACTGTACAACACTCTTACAGATTGTCATGTGTACTGTATCTCTCCCTCGCTATTATTTTTTCTACTCTACCATGAGCAAAATCAAGCGTGTTTGGGCCAGAGAACAAAGGACTGGCAATGAAATGGAAAAAAGTAAGTTTATGATCTTACTGTACATTATCTCTCTCCCTCTCTCCCATCCCCTTCCCCTGCCAACATGTCCCCCCCCCCCCAAAACCCTTGTGACCATTCAGTACTAACGCTATTCTTTTTTCTTCTCCCCTTACTGTATCCACCACATGCCACTCTACCATGAGCAAAATCAAGCGAGTTTGGGACAGTGAACAAAGGACTGGCAATGAAATGGAAAAAAAAGTACGTTTATGATCTTACTGTACATTACTGTATCTCTCTCCCTCTCTCCCATCCCCTTCCCCTGCCAACATGTGTGTCCCCCCCCCCCCCCCGAAACCCTTGTGACCATTCAGTACTAACGCTATTCTTTTTTCTTCTCCCCTTATCCACCACATGCCACTATACTACAGTACTGTATGAGCAAAATCAAGCGTGTTTGGGACAGAGAGCAAAGGACAGGCAATGAAATGGAAAAAAGTAAGTTTATGGGGCGAGATTTATTGTGTTTACCGTTTTTCCGAAAATGCGATTTTTGCTCAAATCGCCCTTTATCGCCGTTTTTTTAAATCGCTTTTTTTTCCAGAACTAGAATATTTAATGAGGTGTGTATTCCGGCATGAAAAGTGGAACCTGGAGGAGTGGGGACCCCCCCAATAAAGGGGTCCCCCCCCCCCAGCCTTCACCCGTCCAGGGCTGAAGCCTGGGGCTGTCACCGGCGTCCCTGGCCATTGGACGCCGGCCTGATAGGGTTAAATTGTCATTCCTAGCATTGCTTAATACAGGAGAACTGCAAGTGCCAGCAGACCTCCCCAGCAGGCTGGGACTTGGGGAACCACAAGTCCCAGCATGCGTGGCATTAATGGGCCCGCTGGGACTAGTAGCCCACCTGTAAAAAGAATGTTAAAATAAAGCACACGAATGCGAATTCCGGAGTTAAAAATAATCGCACTTTTAGAAAAGTGCGATTTACAGTATGCCGCAAATCGCCACCCATTACAAAAATGGATTTGGGAAAACAATGAAAAAACGGCCGTTTTGGCGATAAAAATCGCCAAAAACCCACCATCGATCTCTAATACTGTAAATGTCACCAATGATCTTACTGTACATTACTGTATCTCTCTCCCTCTATCCCCTCCTCTTCCCCTGCCAACATGTGTCTACCCTCCCCCCCCCCCCCCCTGAAATCCTTGTGACCATTCAGTACTAACGCTATTCTTTTTTTCTTCTCTCCCCATACCACTCTACCATGAGCAAAATCAAGCGTGTTTGGGACAAAAGAGAGACCCACTGCCTTGGAAAAAGCTTTCTTGTCACCTACTGTAAAATACTGTACTGTACTTTACTTAAAATACTGTGTTAGGACTGATTGAATTACTGTACTTTTTTATTATTATACTGTATTCTACGTTAAGTCCCCAGACAAACTGCAAACCATCTGTACAGGGTCTTGCCTGACGTCATTGAATGTAATGTAATGTACAGTACATGCATACTGTAAATACTGTAACACTTCTCCTGCACTGTATTGTACTGTACTGTATGTTTTAAGAAAAATGAAGTGCTGTAATGTACTGTACAATATTTTTGGTCAATGCTGTGTTTTGTCAATAAAGTACCGGTAGTCCTTGCAGGTGCTGAAGTACTGTAGCAGGCAGCGGCGGAGAGTTGAGTGCAGTGGTGGGTGTCAGGGTAGCGGCACTGCGGAGGTAGTAGGCGGCTTTGCGGCTGTGAGGGGAGTTGTAGCTTGGAGGTCGCGGCTGGAGAGGGTAGCAGGCATTGTGCGCACTCTGCAGAAGTGTGTCAGTGAGTAATGAGTACACCTGTGTGTCTGTGCTGTGACCTGGGAAGTGTGTCAGGGGGTGCGGGTGCATATACTGTACTACAGTATTTGGCTTTTGTGTGTGTGTGTGTGTGTGTAATGCTGGGGGGGGCGGGGTTCATTGGGGAGAGAGTGTGAGAGAGAGAGCAGGGGATATAGAGAGACAGTGGGAGAGAGAGCAGGGGATAGATGCACAAATATTAAGTACTGTAGCACTGAAATGTACAGTATTAAGGTGGACCGCAGCAGGAATCTCCGATCCCTGCTGCGATCCCCCCCTGCAGCACCGCCGGCCGCATCCCCCATAGGTTTCTATGGGGGATGCGAAGCTGCCCGATGTATCAGCCCCCCTTTCGGAGCCCTGTCCCTGCGCACAGCAGGTGATACAGTACATCCCGGTGATACTGTATGATCGCATTTTACAATGCGATCCTGGAGGTACTGTAATATTCCGCCCAGATCGCATTGTAAATGCGATCAATGATAAATGGGGGCCATAGAGAGACAGTGGGAGAGAGAGCAGGGGATAGGGAGACAGTGGGAGAGAGAACAGGGGATACTGTAGGTGTACAGTGTGAGAGAGAGCAGGGGATAGATGCACAGTGTAAGAGAGAGCATGGTATACTGTAGATGCACAGTGTGAGAGAGAGCAGGCGAGTGGGAGTACCTGTGTCTGTTGTGGTCCGCAGTTACTGTAGCTGCTAGGTATAGAGCCAGCCTTCTTCTTTGTGCTGCCAATGGAACCCGGGAGGAAGAAGATGACCACGGGAGAGGTGAAGGGGGAGGGTGCTTCCAGTGGAGCGTGAGCTTCAGCAGCCGGGGGGAGAGAGCAGCGTTGCCGCTGCTGCAGGTCGGCAGAGCCCATGCTCTGGGATGTGTGGCTGCGTGGAAGACCAGCGTGGATTAGTGCAGAGGCTGTCCGGCAGTGTGAAGGAGACCAGGGGAGATTATTGTGTTGGCTGTCCGGCTCCTGCTCACCTTGTAATTCACCGCAGTACTGTAATTCCATTAAGGGGGGGTGGGGGGGTGGGTAGAATGGGACTTGTTTTATACAGTAACTTCCCTGTCTCCAAATCTCTGCTGCTTTGCATGACCCCCACTGTGCCAGTGCCGGGGAGATGGCAAGTGACATGCTGCGCGCTGTGGTCGGCCTTCTGGCGGGCCAGGGATTGCCCTGGTGGCTCCGTTTCCATGGGCGGGGTGATCAACCCCCCCAAAAAAAGTAGTCTACTACTAAGATGGATAGTAACACAAATAAATAGCACTGCACATTTAAAACAAAATTCATTATTTATATATTTTTTACAATATAATCAAAGAGTTGATTTTCTGCCCCAATGAGTCTCCCGATTTCACTTCGTATGGCATCTGTGAAAATAAAAAAAAAATGAACAGTTTTAGAACAATAATACAAGTTGAGTACTTTACAGTAAACATTATTACAGTGTTTATAAGCTCCTGCATTCAGCAAGGCACAAAAAGGCCAAGAGGAATCATGACTGGCAGATGGCCTGACGTCATGATGTTGCCAAGCAGAGGCTAAAGGCCCCCATGCACTATGAGATTTATCTTACTGTACCTGTAAAATTGCATCTGATTTCCCTTGAATTTCCCCGGCTGCTTCCCAGGAGGCCTACATACTGTACAGTACTGTACAATTTGACACTAGATGTGCCATTCTTTACATCCAATTTGCGTCAGATAAATCACATGTGATTTATCTGATGTAAATTTGGATGTGCCACTGAGACAATGCAGGTTAGCACCTAGCACACTGGCTAAAGCGTCTATGAGACATTGCAGGCTGGCACCAAGCACACTGGCTAAAGGCCCCCATACTGTACATTAGACCGACTTGTCCTAAGGACAATTCGGACCCAATTCTCCTGCGAGCTTCCCGGCAGCTCCCCGGGAGGCTCACAAACAATTTGGCCCTTGATGTGCAATTACAAAACCGGGGAGCTGCAGGGCGGTGAGGAGCAGTGGGGCGGGCAGCAGCGGTGCCGGTGAGGAGCAGGCATGGGGCAGCAGCGGTTCCTGTGAGGAGCAGTGGGGGCGGGCTGCGGCGGATCTCAAATGATCATCAGTGTGCACCGCCGCAGCGGCGGCTATTACAACTTTAAAATAATGTGTCGAATGACTGTCCAGCTTTTGATTGGCTGAGATAGAGCACTCTTAGCCAATCAGCGGCCTCCCTCTGGCGGCAGCTTATTGGCTGAGAGTGCTCTATCTCAGCCAATCAGAAGACGGACAGTCAATGGACACATTATTTTAAAGTTGTAATTGCCGCTGCTGCCTGCCCCCTGCACACAGCACACTGATGATCACCGCCGTGGCCGCACTGCTTCCCCACCGGCACACACACACCCCCCCCGCCCCTTAAAGCGTCCCTGGGACAATGCAGACTGGCACCTAGCACACTGGGTACAGAGGGGCAGATGTATTAAAGATCGATATGAGGGAGAAGGGGTATCAGCGCACGTTATGTGCACTGATACCACATCTCCCCAATGTATTAAGGAGCCAGCATGCAGTAAATGACAGGGGCACTATGCGCCTCTGTCCATATCGGCGCTGCTATCTAAATGATAGCAGGCCAAATGTATGAACGGTCAGCACTGCTGACCATTCAGCCCGCTGCTGGTTTTGCGCCAGCAGCAGGCTGGCGTAGCCCTATCTCAACAGCAGGGACAGCGCTCAACATGGCTGAAAATCACGATACTGTATCACATGTGCTCCTATTACTGACTGACTCTGCGAAACAGTCTGTAAACATGAGAAAAACACCGGTCCCCTCGTTTGAGGAAAAAATACGTGTTTTACGGTATTACACCAATGGTATTACGGAGAGAACTAGTATTTAGCAGCCTACAGTAGCCCACCCTAATAGAGTACTGTCATCGCTAGTCGGGGATTTGCGGCCCATACACACCAGGCAATTTTAACACATTGTACAATATTCTCAATGGCACTTGTATACAGTATTCTGCACCGGGTGCATTTGAACAGTAGGGAAAGAAGGGAAACATCTTCATTCAGGGAAGGGTGGGAACCGAGCGCTTCCGCGCAGGGACCGTTTTGTAGTGCTGCTTACTGTATACTGTAATGCAGCAATCAGTGAAATGTACAAATGACTGTACTACTGTATAGTGTACTTACTGCTCCAGCGAGAAGATACAGTAGTGTTCTTGCGGAAGGAAGGCAGTATGATGGTAAAACGGTAGAAACACGAACGCAGCAACAACTTGACTTTGGATTCAGCAGAATGAATAGTCCAGGTGTACAGGTACAATCTCGTGCTTGTATACAGGCAAGAGATGAAGAGACGATCCGTAGCAATTCTACACGGTTTAGATGCAGAAAAACAAACTGGATTGTTTGACAATTTTAATGTACTGTAGCTAAATTTATGCTGGCAGAGACAAAGGAAATCCTTCATGAAGCTGATAGGTGCATTTGAATTATGTACAATTACCAGCGAAACAAAAAGGCAGACTGAAATTAACATACTGTATGACTGCAATCAACATCTTATTGTCTGAGGTGTCGGTCTGTGTCTGAGTTTGGAGAAATCTATTGTTGCTGAAAAAAAACGTTCTCTGTAGCGCAGTACAGTATGTACAGTATGGGTATTAACTATCGTTTTTGTTTGTGGAAAAGTCCGAAAGATTTTGATAAGCACCAACTACTGTAACTGTATTAGTTTAAAAAAAAAAAAAAAGAACGTTTAAAAAATAAAAATATAATGTAACCAACTGAGGATCGAACTACTGATACTGAGATAGTGAAGCCGTGCCTCTACCCGCTAGGCCACTATTGCCTGTGATTTTACTGCTGGCAGATGGTTAGCATGGCTTCTGCACCAATCAAATACAGTTCATGACCATCCAGTACGTCACTGCGGCTGCGAATAAAAGAAAATAACTCTGTCCGTAAAGTAAGGACAAAATCCGTAGTGTAAAGTATGATACTGTAGGTCCTCAAATAAAGTTTTAAGTAGTCATCCAGCAATAGCAAAGGTTAGCATGGCTTCTGTACCAATTACATAACTGACCGTACGTAGCTGCTTCTGCGAATAAATACAAAACAATCTGTCCGTAAAGTAAGGACAAAATCCGTAGTGAAAAGTGGCTGGTTAGCAATGGTTAGCGAATTTAATCCCGAAACACGGTCCTCAAGGCAAGGAGTTTTACCTGAAAAGCTAAATCTATTTTGCGAAAAAAAACGTTTAAAAAATAAAAATATAATGTAATCAACTGAGGATCGAACTACTGATACTGAGATAGTGAAGCCGTGCCTCTACCCGCTAGGCCACTATTGCCTGTGATTTTACTCCTGGCAGATGGTTAGCATGGCTTCTGCACCAATCAAATACAGTTCATGACCATCCAGTACGTCACTGCGGCTGCGAATAAAAGAAAAGAACTCTGTCCGTAAAGTAAGGACAAAATCCGTAGTGTAAAGTATGATACTGTAGGTCCTCAAATAATGTTTTAAGTAGTCATCCAGCAATAGCAAAGGTTAGCATGGCTTCTGTACCAATTACATAAATGACCGTACGTAGCTGCTTCTGCGAATAAATACAAAACAATCTGTCCGTAAAGTAAGGACAAAATCCGTAGTGAAAAGTGGCTGGTTAGCAATGGTTAGCGAATTTAATCCCGAAACACGGTCCTCAAGGCAAGGAGTTTTACCTGAAAAGCTAAATCTATTTTGCGAAAAAAAAACGTTTAAAAAATAAAAATATAATGTAATCAACTGAGGATCGAACTACTGATACTGAGATAGTGAAGCCGTGCCTCTACCCGCTAGGCCACTATTGCCTGTGACTTCACTCCTGGCAGATGGTTAGCATGGCTTCTGCACCAATCAAATACAGTTCATGACCATCCAGTACGTCACTGCGGCTGCGAATAAAAGAAAAGAACTCTGTCCGTAAAGTAAGGACAAAATCCGTAGTGTAAAGTATGATACTGTAGGTCCTCAAATAATGTTTTAAGTAGTCATCCAGCAATAGCAAAGGTTACCATGGCTTCTGTACCAATTACATAAATGACCGTACGTAGCTGCTTCTGCGAATAAATACAAAACAATCTGTCCGTAAAGTAAGGACAAAATCCGTAGTGAAAAGTCGTGGCGGCCACTGTTTTGTAGAAGAGATTTTTACGCATGCGCTGTACTGTTTGGGAAAAGTGACATCTGGTGGTCAATGAGTGTAAGTGCAGGTTACATTTACAAGATTACGTTACGTTATAACGCGATCTATAACGGGACTATAGCGCAAGGAGCAGGCGCGATCCAGGCGCGATTTGCATGGCGCACTTTATGCGCAACGCAGCCACGATGTACCAGGCCATAACTGTACTGTATGTTTTCATGGTATGTACATGGTATACGGTACAATATAATATACAACAAGGCTAAATCCCATCAAATTGCCATATGATCTAATTTCATTATGTAGAAAGGACAAATAAAAGCTCATGGTTTCGGACTTAAGCACAGAGTAAAGCCAAAATGTAATAGTCTGCAAGTTGTACGGATTGGCACAGTCTTGGCCCTTTGAAGGGGCGTCACTTTTAAAAGCAAAACAACCCCGGATGCTGGATTAGCCTTTTAGAATATTGCTGTTTTATATCTAGCTGCTAAAACGCTGGATTCATCTAAGCACCTAAAGCATAGATCAGAGGTGTTCACTGATGTTTGTGTTTTGTTTAATAAATTACACAGATATTATGACACAGATATACAGATGTAATGTATCATGACAATAGGTCTGTAAATCCCATTGGTACTGGCATCACAATGATCTACGGTACTGCCCCAGGAACTGATTTTACATCCATCCCTATAGCTGTAAATGGGGCACCTTGTGTAACAGGAAAGACACACTCCAGTTCTGATTAAGGTCAGTCTTTTCATGAACCTTATTTGTAGCAAGAGAATATTCCTCAGTGTAATTTGCACATTTTGTGGGCTATGTATGGTAGGTTGCTGCTACATTGAGATAAGGATTCTAATTTTGCAATTGAGTGCACTTCAAGTAGACAATTATAAACTAATTGTAATTTGTAACAGCAGAAGAAAGCTGATTTGCAGTCCTCTGAAAACATCTTTGTGTATTACTTTGTGCATCCGTACCTCGTTTTTCCTATTTTATTTCAGGGATGATAGAGGTATTGTTGCTTTGTTACAATTTGCTAAAAAGGAAATGATAAAAGTTACACAAACTTTGCATTGAACTTTGTATTATATATTCCTGGAGCCACAGTGCTTTGTATGAATATATAAGCAGACTTCTGCATTCACAACTTTGATTTGCTTGTTGCAAAACTGAACAAGATATATTAACCCTTCGAGTGCCAATATCTCACATAAATTAAAATAAGAAATGTGTAAAAATATATATATATTTCCTATAAAAGGTAAAAATTATAGGTCATTGTGCTGTTTGCTTGGCAATTTTTACACCTATTTTGACAAATTCACTTGGCACTCAAAGGGTTAATAGAAAGGGATACCAGTTAGGCTATTACATTGGTGGCATGTGGACATTTTGGATGGGGGTTAATGCTATCATAGAGATCTATGGACATGGGGGGGGTTAGCATTATTGGGGTATAATAGATATTCGGCAATTAAATGCTTAATCATTTTCAGATAAACTATTTAATAGGTTTTCTTATGCTGTGTACACACGGGGGAGATATGTTGCTCAGCCATATATGGCTGAGCAATATATGGCTGAGCAATATATTGCTCAGTTTCTACTTTACATCAGCAACCAGAGATGGTCGCTGATGAAAAAGAAACTGCCGGGGGGAGCCCGGCAGTGGTAATCAGCTGGTCGCAGGAGCATGTTCCTGCGACCAGCGATCACCACAGGGGCAAAAACGGGAGCGCGCACCCGGCGATATATCGCAGGTGCACACTCCCATTGCGGGCAATATGGTCGCTCAGCGACCATATTTCCCGCGATTTTGCACAAAATCGCCCCTGTATGTACGCACCTTTAGTCATTGATGTATATTAAACCACTCCCGGGACAAGTGTTGTATACTCAGCTCCAGTGCGAACTGTCCTTCATTTCTAGAGTGTTATGATTTAAAGATTTGTTTCTGGTAATGTTTGTCCCTGCCAGTCCTTACAAGTTGCACAGAGAATGATCTTCCTTTTAAATGGTCTTTAGTAGACTTTATTAGAGTGGAATATTTAAAACAAAAAGCATGCCCCAAAAAATCTCAAATTGATGAGCGTTATGAGCTTAAGTTGGCCATATACATCAGAACGATTCTAAGCCCGAACACATGATTTCGCCAGATCGTGCAATTGATTGTGTGCACATCGTAAGGTATTTTGGTACGTTGAGGATGCAATGCGCGGTCCTGCAGGTCATAAGGTCGCTCCTATGATCTTATGTGCTGCACATATGATCAGGCGAGATGGGTTCTGATCGTAAGCAGATCGTATGCAAATCGTGTGTGTTTTTAGCACATAGGATCGATCATACAATCTGCATATGATCTGCTTCGTATGCAGATTGTTCTAATGTATGGCCAGCTTAAGATTCACAGGCCCAGGCGCATGCAGACAATTATTCTAAAATGCCGGCAAGTAGGTAATTTAACACCGTTACAAGATAAAAGTCACCCCCACCTTTCAATACCAATGGATGAAGAGTTACCCGATTCTGACATTCAGGTGTCATATCAAATTCAGATTTTAGAGACAGACTTCCCAAATGAGTCAGATCCCCGTCCCCCCACCGCCCATATGTTCACAAGTGATATCACTCTGACCAAAGAAAATCAATAGTTCTCCTGCCCAATGGGAGACTAAAACCAGCAGCTGTCTAAAAACATTAGACCAATCAGGTCAGGTAATAGCTCAATGCAGAGAGTTGGCCCTACACTGGAAACATTTTTACAGTTAGCTAGAAGTAAACATAAATAAGATAGATAGTGAGACTAGAGAGCCCAAATGTATTCCACCACCTTCGAGTTTTTCACCAAAAGGTCATCAACTTGACAAATGGATGTTAACACATTCATATGATAGCACAAATACGAAAGGGGGTGGGTAGATACCAGCGCTCAAACAGAACCACCTTTAGAATGTGGGTTCAATGGCAGGCTTCCTATGTTTTTCAACCTACTTTAAATGTCCATACAAATGAATAAGTAGGCGATCAATAGGGCCAGAAGGAGCTGCTATTCACGCATGCAGACAGACACTTACTTCAGAATTCTGTCTCGCGTGCACATAGCGTTTTCTTTTACACAGCTGTAACTGCACACACTCACAGTCGAATTAATGGTATGAACCTTACTTCAGAATCCCATCTCGAGTTCCCATAGCAGGTTCTTTAAGAATACACAATCCCTCTTATGCAGGAAAACACAACTTTAATTCCACACAGTAAACACACACTAAAACAGTCGGAGGTAGGGAACAGGATGTCAGCGAGGCATAAGGGAAGCCGGCGGCGAGCTCTACAGACGCAGCCGCTAGAGACGTTTTCTTCTGTCTTCTGATGTGAAGTTCCCGTCCTCCTTACAAACTGCCTGGGTGGCTGGCAGTGTCGGCATCCACGGCATCCACATCATTCATATGATAACAGAATTATTTTTATTAAAAACACATAAAATTTAAATATGACATCCGTTTTTTTGGTTCATTACGATGGTTATCGACACATGATGTATGCAAACCCTAGGCATTTCATCTAGAAAGACTTCTTGAGGGGTTAAATTATACACAGTATGCTAAAGAATGCAAAAAAGTTTCCTTTGAAAACAGATTCTCTGAGATACAGTGTATATCCAGTGTAGTCCAATATTGAAGGGTGTCTCAATAAACTTTTTTAGAAGAAAGTATTTCGTATTTCGTATCTTTCTGACAAAGTCCTTCTTAGATGGACAAAACCATGTGCACTGCGGGGGGGGGGGGGGCAGGTGTAAAATGTGCAGAGAGAATTAGATTTGGGTTGGGTGAGTTATTTTGTTTCTGTGCAGGGTAAATACTGGCTCCTTTATTTTTACACTGCAATATAGATCTCACTTTGAAGTAAAACCCCACCCAAATCTAATTCACTGTGCACAAGTAACATCTGCCCCACCTGCAGTGCACATGGTTTTGTCCATCTAAGAAGGATTTTCTCAGAAAGAGAGAACTAGAATAACCCCCATAGATTGGTGGCTTATTTGCCTATCCAGGAGTTTTTTCACCACATTTTTAACTTAGGTGGGAAAAAAAGCCCTGCAAATGAATTGGATCGAATGCCCATATGCCTTACAAAACTGAGAAAAGTGCAGATTTTTCGCCTTTGTGCTAGGCGAAAAATCGACAATAATTGAATGCCCCCCAAAGCTGCTTTCCCTGGGTTACTAAACATGGTATGGACCTGGATTTTAGCTCCTAAACTTCAATGATTTCTACAGGGTGACCCGTGTTGACCTGGCAATATCCCGGGATTTTCTCCCAGTGTGACAGGAAAACAACTATACATTTACATGCAGTACCAACTACTGATATTCACAACAATATTTCCCTGAGCTGATGTTGTGAGGCCACATTCACAAAATGACAACTTCCGAGCTAGTCTGCAAAACCTTTGTGACAATTCTCACACTCTATCAGCAAACTACAGAAAAAAGTTCAACGCAAAGTAAAGAAAACCTTTAAGTTCATTAAAAGTAAAGAAACCCTTGGTATTTGCTATGTTAAAATAACATTAAGTCCTTGACAGTGTTTCACTTATGGCACTGGCTTGTACTCATTGTGTGAATTATTTCACTTGAAAAATAGTCTTCTTTCTTTAACCAGACAGTCCAGTTTTTGTAACTGGGCCAAGCATATCTCAAAGGAGAATTGATTTTTCTGCCAAGCAATGCTTTTTTGTGCACTGTAGAAACAAACACTTCTGCCTGGACATTGTCAGGAGGGGAGATTTTCAAAGTATAGCCCAGCGGGTGCAGGGGTGTTTCTGTGTGAGCGTGTTTGTAGTGTTCTAACTGTGAGTACACAGATTTTTTTTCTGTCCTCCTCACCAACATAAGATGAACCTTTAAATTGCTGGAAGTATAATTTATCTTTTAAAGATGAATAACAACTAAACTGAAAAAAAAAAAAACTGTGGATATACTGTACATATAAATTTGTTTTAACATTGAATTAAGACATTGATCAAAACATTTTCTTTTAATTTGGCACCTTTGAGATGATTTATGTGAAAAGAGCGGAGAATTTGCCCAATCAGCTTTTATTTTTTATTTTACAGAATTTACTTGATATATTATACCCTGAAACTTCTCCTCTGAACCACTTATCCACTCTTTTTACGGTTTGATACATCAACCTTCCAATCACAGATAATGTTACTGGGAAATACAACTTAATCTGGTAGGCCAATAAGGCCATGTGACTGCTGGGGGTTTGCATATAGGCTAAAGGCCCTCATACACTAGGCCAACTTGTGCTAAGGACAAGTCTGATAAGGGCCTTTAGCCTATATGCTTCCTCACTAAGGCGGGGGGGAGCCAGGCGGGCGGATAACGAGAGCTGGGAGCTAAAAAGCTCCCGCGATTTGCTGCAGACAGCTGAACATAAGATTTATCTTATGATCTCTGGCTCTGATCCCGTGCACATAGGATCGGATGTTATACACATGTGATTTGGGCAGATTTCCCCCGATTTCTCAGGCCAGTCCATTATAATCAGGGCCAAATTGCACCCAAATCGCATAGTGTATGGGGGTCTTAAGAGTTTGAAGGGGTGTGTCTTCTACATGTAGCAGAATAGTGGGCTATTCAGAAGTGAGCATACACCAGTGGTATCACTAGGCTGGTGCAGGGGTGCAGGGTGCGGCAGTAATCCTAGGGTAACACCAAAGTGCCTGCACTGAATACAGCCCCCGGGGTGATGAAAATGGGGTCCCCATGAGGCCACACCCACTGTCATTTAGACCACACACCATTTTTGATGTGTCACTTGTGATTGATGGCGGGATGTATTACGTGTGATCAGTGGCGGGATGTATTACGTGTGATCAGTGGCGGAATGCATCACGTGTAATCAGTGGCTGGATGTATCACATATTGAGGGCAAGATGTGTCATGTAGTGTAGGCTCAAACATACTTGAGCTGGGTAAAACTTGGTCAAAAATATTCTCTCTGTACGATTTAGCTGTAATATTTTAGTCTACCTAAAGTTCAACATTGAAATTTTGAACTTTAGAGCAAATTATATGAACCAGTTTGAGAACTGCTTTGCATTAAATTCAAGCATCTCTCAATAAATAGAGAAGAGGTAGCCACTAAGTAAAGGGTTCTTTTTACATTTAGATAAAGAAGATAAAATCTAAATAAGTATTCAAAGGAATGCAATACCAGAATGTTAATCCATTGCAGTTGTCAATCTGCTTAGCGAAACAAAAGCCACAAATGCTGAAACAAATTCTGCAGTGATCAACCAGTCCAAGTTATCATTTCCCAGAGCCAAATGCTGGGCCTGCCAAGAGACAACAAGAACACGTCTTGTTTTTCAATCATAATGCAGAAGAAAAATGAATAGCGATGATTTACATTCATCATATTTTCAATTGGTTGGTATTATTTACAAAAACAAAAACCGAACACAAATTTGTATGTTAGGTTTGGCGACCTTTAATGCGACCATTTTAATGAGGCTCAATGTTTGGTGTCACAATTAAATCAGCAATATCCTTCTGTATAACAATTATTCCTTGCATATTTTTTTCATTATTTCTGTCAAACTCATAGAACTTCAAAGGCTTTTTTTTTTTTACATTAGTAAATCTTACAATTGTTAAACTTGACATCATAGTCCATGAAATATGTTTTTTGAAATCTGTTCAGCAACTGACAGATTGAATTCTTGCAGTTAAGAACCTCAGGGCCTGTTTTTGTACCATTTTCTTGCCTTGAACAGCATAATAAAACACTTTTGTCTTCTGGAGTTTCTGAAAATAAAAACCCTTCATATGATCTATATTTGTGTGTTAAACATTGCCAAAACCAGAATACATATATTTTCCTGCTTATATAATGTTTGTCTATAACCAGAACAAATTAATTATTTACAAATATTTTATTTTTAATTATTTAAATTTGTAGAAAGAATGACCTTTTTTAGAATACATTTTCTATTACATTCCCAACTCATGCACAGGTATTAATTTGATTGAATAGTCTTTAAATACATTTCTTATAATAAAGTACTATATTTGTGGGTAGGGTTACAAATAGGCATGTGCACCAGCCATTTTTCGTGTTTTGGGTCTGGATTTCTGGCCATGTTTTAGATTTGGATCTGTTTTGAAACTCCACCGTTCAGTGGTTTGGGTTTTGTGTTTTGGATCTGGATTTTTTTGGGGGAAAAAATGCTAAAATTGCAGAATTTAGTTTTTCTTTTCATTGCTATGCTATTAAAATTGTTTTAGGTTATTAATTATTATTAAGTTTAGGTTGTTGGATTTTACATTCCCTCTATGACACTCTGCATCAGCCTGAGCAGACGATGTCGATGGACTTGGGTGGAAGTCTTGCTATTAAGCAGAAACACTTTGGTGATATAAATAAGAAGGACATAAAGACTGTTCGACTGGACCTTTTGACCTACCATCTTGGAGGCATTTATGAGTGGAGTTTGTGGAGACCCTGGAGCTCTTCAGACATACTCCTTTGTTTTAAAAGTGACATAAATAGCCTTGATCAGAAGGTCATACACTGTACTATGCCCATTGTATTTTTTTTTGTTCATAATAAATGCTTACACAATGTGGAGCATTTTAACCTTGATCCGAGGTATATGAAGATTTGAAGAGAGAGAACTACAGTACATAGTGGACTTTTAGATGGTTTTACACAAAATATCTTGTAGCCTAAGTTAAGGATCAATTCTGGTACGGGGCATATATATTGGTTAATAAGAAAAGTGCATTGCTTTTTTTACACTATCTACACTATGAAAAGTGTGATTGTTTTGTATTATCTTTGAGGTACCAAGCCCCGTTATACGTACCATCTTAGAATAGGTTATCAACCAAATGAAAAATTTAAAATCCCAATCCTTAATTTTTTTGACATATCTTCAATATCTTCAACATATCTTCATAGTGTGGTGACTATTTTTGGGCAGGGCTGCATTCTTTGTTTAGAGCCCAAGTTTTCTTCCTTTTTCACCACTTCTAGATGGGCCAGGTGTTTGTGCCGCCCACTTGTCTCGCTTTTCTGATCTTTTATTGTTTGTCCTCCATTTGCTTTAATACAAAGCACTCCTATGCTTATATGTCAGATTTAACAATACCCCTGGGTTTATACGTCAGACTTAGCAGCACCCCTGGGTTTATACAACAGACTTGGCAGCACCCCATGGCTTATATTGCAGACAGAGCAACACTTTTTTTGTGGGGGCCCAAACTTATTATTTCAGCCAAAGTTATGGCAGAGCCTGTTGCTGAAATGGCTTGTTAAACTGTGCATGTCCTGTTTATGTAGGACAATTCCATCTTGCACCTCTTTTTTATGTGGGGGTCCAAACGAACCAATTATTTTAGTCACAGTTGTGGCAGAGGCTGTTGCTGAAACAGTTGGTCAAACACTGCATGTCCTGTTTATCTAGGATATTTTTATCTTACACCTCTTTTTTTGTGGAGGTCCAAACAAACTAATTATTTCAGTCACAGTTGTGGCAGATAATAATGGATCAATGTATATAATTACCGGTTGTTAGATATTAATATAGATATAGATATACACAATTAGAGAGCGCCACACAATTGGAACTACCGATATTTTATTATAAAATATATATTTCACTGATAATATTAAAAATTACACACACTAAAATACTTTACAGTCTAGACATCATACAATCAACATTTAATTAATAAATGAGCAATTAAGATCCTTATTGGCTATTTCCTACTAGCATTCAATGAATAACACAAGCTTATGGCAAATGTCTCTTAGTTGTTATTTATTGGGGTAGAAACATCCCATATATGCTTGAGGAATTTGCCAGAAGTAAATAATTATTGCAAGTTATTGAAAGATAGTTTACTGCTCAAGTAATTTATGGGGAGTGGACTTATTCGCTGGAGGTAAAAAATAAAAAAAATACATTTTAAAAATGTTGAATTATTGATTAAGTAATGAGCATTGAGCAGCGCTATCAGTGCTATTATAATAAATAAACACATATACAAGTTGAGATTTAACCATGGTATCAGGGAATATATTTCTACAGAATAATTTAGCATCCTCACACAAGCAGAACTAATTCTGTCATCTAGAGATTATTACACATGTGAAGCATTTGGCCTGCCTGCAAAAAATGGAATTTGGTGATATGAGTAAATAATAATTATTTATTTAATTATCATTCTTAAGTAGAGTATTAGCAATTTTAACTGTCACATTTATTTCAAACAGGTAATATTGAAAATGAAATACATTTTATAAAGAAATGATTATCTTGTGTACACAGCAAGCTTTATCCTAATTGCTAAATATGTTCCCAGTATGCCACTGTAGGCAAACATTGCTATATCCCAAAGCTTTACTGCTTGGGGTTTCTTCCAATGGTAAAGCGCAATGGAATATGCTGCACTATATAAGAAACTGTAAATATAATAAAATACATTTACAAATATGGGAGTTCTATTGAATATGGGATGTTGCTATGGGTAACCAAACAATCAGATTCTATTATCTTCTAGAAGGTGCTAATTAAATTAGAAGTAGATTCTGATTGGTTGCTAATTCTATGCATCTTAGTAAATTCCCCCCATTGTGTTTTGTCTGCAATGTCTTTATATAAGTAACCAGCTAGCTGTCCCACCTTACACTTTACTCCATCGAGTTCAAAGCTATGTGATTAGCAAAACTGAACACAGAGTAAAATGAGCACGTGTTCCAAAACTAAGCATGAGAATTGTGCTTCGTTTGCAATATCTGCCCCTAGTCCTACCATCTAATCAAAGCTAAAATATAAAGATACATCACGCTGCTGTAGAGACTATATGATACATTGTATAATAGCACAATGTATTATTACAGTCTGCATGTAATTACACCGCAACAGCTATGGAATCACCCCATCGGACATGCAGCACACTCAGTGGGGCAATTCAATGATTGACGGCCAGGAATGAAAAACTGGAGGAACACACTGTAAGATGTGTACGATATATTTTTATCTGCAACTTATTTGTAACAGTATATTGAAAAGTATATTGTTATGTGTGTACCAGCTTTACTGTCTTTATTACACCAGGGATTTAACAAATAGATGAGTAGGATCATCATTTAGTTTGAAACACAGAAATTAACTGAAACAGAAACAGCTGTGTAGGAGGCTTAAAACTGGGTGAGGAACAGCCAAACTTTGCTACAAAAGTGAGGTTGTGGAACACAGTTTAACATTACAGGCAGTGGCGGCTCTTACCGGAGGAAAGAGGCTGCCGCGAAGCTAAAACCACTACTGGGGACATCTGTAACTGTCACTACTGGGCACATCTGTAACTGTCACTACCGGGGACATCTGTAACTGGCACTACTGGGGACATGATATGTAACTGGCACCAAATATGTACAAGAAAATGATTGCTTGGCATTTAATGTCAGTACCTGATATTATATAAAAACTCTGATGCTGCTGGTCCCCGCAACCTGCTTGTTCCAATCCCCATCACAGGACCGTGAAAAGTAGCCTTTTTGGTAGTGCTCATGAGATAGCCCCCGCCTCTATGGGGCTGCTTCGGGAGCAGATCCATAGAATCATAATGGCGCATTATTGTCTGCTGTACTGCATATGCGCAGAACCCGTTTTTAGGGGCTTCCCTGCAGCTGCACATAGAGAGGTATCCCGGAGGGAGGGGACACCACCCAATGGGACTGGCTTGGATGACTGGCAAGTCGGACTTCCAATAGGAAGTCACCGCCAGTCAGAGGGTGGGATGTATCAGGATACATCGCCGCCCAGCCGTTGCGATGCTACCGCATATATACTAACATTTGCGGCTAGCATCGGGGTGCGAAGACGGAGACCCCCGCGATACCTGTAATGTGGTGTGCGGGGGTCTCCGTCACATCCCGGTGGCTGTCAGTGTCCCCGGCGTCTCCTCCTCCCCCCTGCAGCCGGATGTCCTTCCGGCTGTGACACCTGCTGAGGGAGGAGGAGATTGATGGAGGATGGGAGGGGGGGTCGCGCGGATGGCGGGCAGCGGGTGGTGATAGAAGCCCATAGTTTTCTATAGGGTATCTCCACCCAGAGGTGGCGATACCCAGCCCGGCAGAGACGGGGCAGATGGGTAATGGTGCTTAAGAAATTGCAGTAAAACCCCCGTTTTAACGCATTTTCCCTTTAGTACATCCCGCCCACAGTGAAGCCAGTGCAGTTTCACAGACTGCATCTGGCTTCACATAGTGGTGGATTTTACCTGAGGGGGCTGCAGCCCTGTTGCCCATAGGTAAAAACCACCACTGATCACAGGTCATACACTATGGGAAGACTGTGCATAGCACTAAAGCACAAGACACATGGTAGCAATAGGCAGGCAAAGACAAATGGGTCCCCAAACATATAGTGCTCATGCTAAATGCATGGGAAGGTAAAAGATAGGCTCATGTAAATAATAAAGCAGACGATGGCCTGTTTCTATGCTACTTTTGCTATTGCAATAGGCACAGCTTTATAACTATCCTAAATATGCAGCACACCTATTTGTATAGACAGCTCCCTCACTATTGTACTGTAGGTACTGGAAGATCATCTCCATAGGCAGAGCCTAGAGATGTACAATACAGATTGAGTATTCCTTATCCAAATATCCATTATCCAAATTATTTTGAAAACCAAAAAGTGAAACATTTTTTTTCCGCTAAAACCATTACTGGGGACATCTGTAACTGTCACTACTGGGGACATCTGTAACTGTCACTACTGGGCACATCTGTAACTGTCACTACTGGGCACATCTGTAACTGTCACTACTGGGGACATCTGTAACTGTCACTACTGGGGACATCTGTAACTGGCACTACTGGGGACATGATATGTAACTGGCACTAAATATGTACAAGAAAATGATTGCTTGGCATTCAATGTCAGTACCTGAGATTATATAAAAATATTCTGAAATACAGAATAATCCGTTATCCAAAATTCTTCTGGTCCCAACCATTTTGGACAAGGGATACTCAACCTGTACTTATTATATTGCATTGTGATTCTTTATAATGCCACGTGCTCGGTTGCATAGCTTGCTAGGGGATAAAACCCCTGAAGAAAAACAGCGCAGAAATGTGAATGATGTATAGAAGTATTTAGTATTACCAATTAAAATAATGGTTATAATTGTAACCAAAAAGATAAAATATACAAGACAGTTGTACAGTAAATATATAAAAAAATATATTAAATATATATCTATCTCTACAGGATACCATGAATTTAAACTCCTATTTAGAAGGTATATATCAGGTAAACTTGCAAGTTAATAGTTGGGAGGAGCCTTAAAGCGTTTTGGCACGGACAATGTGACTATTGGCTTGCAAGTTTCCCTGATATTTGAACATCTATCGTCTGTGTTCACCCCACTGCTGCTTCATTATTCAGCTCTAGGCATCTGCTGGCTACGCTTGCCGCCACAAACCCAGTTGCAGCCATCCGTCCATCACCAACTGCCTTTAATGGCACTTACCAGTCCCACAGCCATCATCTATCGCCACTCAGCAAGCACCTGCTGACCACACAGTCGGAAATCATCGGCACTGACAGCCACCTGAGGTATGGCAAGCCGGCACTTCCAGCCAGTGTTTGATACCTGCCAATTACATCTTGTGTCAGTATGGAAGCTGCGGTTTGATGATTCATTCTGGGTCCAACTTCTTGCAATCTTTGCAGCCCACAGCATTATCTACAACTCTAAGTTTGGGAGCCCACATTTTGCACCTATTAGGTGCCGGACAGGTGCAACTTACAACACATTATACCCAGGGGATCTAATCCAGCTTATTATCCAGGTACTGAGTAAGGTCATCTCTTCTATTTTACCGTGATCTGAACCTCTCTATATTGCAGGCCAATATGTTATTCATCTCCTAAATAGGAGTTTAAATTCATTGTATCCTGTAGTGAGTTATACAGTATATATATATATATATATATATATATCAGTACAAGACTGCCGGCACTCACTCCAAGCAAATTTTCCAACTGGCCCCGGTGCCCGACGGAGATTATAATATACCATATACAAAAAACGGCACTCAGGAGGCAGGATACATCTGGTTTCAAATACTTGGTGTATTAAAGCATGACACTTCAAGGACAAGCTTTCGGGGGATTAACCCCTTCTTCAGGTCACAACACCTACAGCAGTGAATGTTAAACAAAACATACCTTTTATACCTTAATGCTGTGTCCACACCTCGCTGCAAGGCACGCCAGACGCCGCCGGCCGGAAGTCAGGAAGTGACGCACTTCCGGATAGACACTCGATCCAGTCGCTTAGCAACCTTCACAAGCGTCTCACTCCGGGAGGCGCACAGTCCCGACCCCAGCCGCAGTGTCATCGGCATATGCACATGCAGCCGATTGTTATGGAACACAGCACACCAGGTACATCACTTACCCCACTGAAGCAGGATCCCGCCTGACAGGAGAGATATCCATTCTTCACCGCACGCCAGTACAGGACGCAGCAGGCGGTTGCTTAGCAACCCACCCCACCACATTAACTCAGGCTGCTGTATAAATGTCACTCGACCTCCAGCAGGGGGCATCCAGACCTGGGGAAGAGATGTACCACATATTACATACATATACATTAAACAAAAAAAATTTCATATACAATATAAAGAAAACAAAAAAAGCAGAGAAAAAAAGCAGAGAAAAACATTCATTCAAGGAGATATGAATCAAACAAAACTATTCCAATTTAATTTCTCATTTAACCCATTAGGGTAAATAGTATTTAACCGCAGGATCCACCTTGCCTCCAGCCGGAGCAAAGATTTAACCCTATCTCCTCCGCGCATAGATTCCTCAACCTGGTCAATCATAAAATATTTCAATACAGATAAAGGATGTCCCATAGCCTTAAAGTGGCGGGCGACCGGTTGGTCATTATCCCTACCACCCAAGGCGAGACCAATTGCAGATCTATGCAGGCCCATCCGATCCCGGAAACTCCGAGACGTCTGGCCAACATAGTACAGCCCACACGGGCACACAATCACATAGACGACGTGAGTCGACCTACATGTCAACACTTTGCGAATTTCAAAAGTTTTGGGAGAATGTGGATGCTTAAATGACTTGCACTTGACCAGGAAGTTACAGGTAGTACAACCCAAGCAACTATAACAACCTGGCGGCTTAAAATAGGTGTTGGGGGCCCTGGGTAGGCCTCTCCCAGTAATATCTGTATGTACTAAGCGGTCTCTAAGATTACGGCCTCTTTTGAAGGCCGCAATCGGACGGACATTAGTTAAGCCAGGCAAGTCGGCATCTGATCTCACAATAGGCCAGAGTGCCCGGGTAGCTTGGCCAATCACCGGGCTGGCCACAGAATAAAGGCTAGACCATGGCAACGACTCTTGTTTGTTTTTAGGTTTAGTAGATAGCAGCTGAGCTCTGGGCATTTGCAGTACTTTAGTTTTCTGTGCTTTTAAGCTCACTAGATCATACCCTCGAGCCACAAATTTAGCAATAAGCGTATCTAATCTATCCGACAAACCAGATGAGTCGCTCATGAGTCTAGCAATTCTCATCATTTGGGAAAGGGGTAAACTTTTTTTGAGAGCGGGCGGGTGATGGCTATTCGCCATCAGGAACGTATTACGCTCCACATCTTTAAAATAAGCATCAGTAATGATTTTGCCATTCCTAATGTGTATAGCCACATCTAGGAAATGGGCTGTCGTCGCGCTCCACTCAAATGTAAATTTAATCGTCGACTGCAGCGAGGTGTGGACACAGCATTAAGGTATAAAAGGTATGTTTTGTTTAACATTCACTGCTGTAGGTGTTGTGACCTGAAGAAGGGGTTAATCCCCCGAAAGCTTGTCCTTGAAGTGTCATGCTTTAATACACCAAGTATTTGAAACCAGATGTATCCTGCCTCCTGAGTGCCGTTTTTTGTATATGGTATATTATAATCTCCGTCGGGCACCGGGGCCAGTTGGAAAATTTGCTTGGAGTGAGTGCCGGCAGTCTTGTACTGATATATTGGATGCTAGCCTATGTCTTCTGCCTAGGAATTGCATCCTGTTGTTGCAAGGCACCACGTGATTTATTGCCATCTTAAGAGACTGTGTTACCATCAGGACTTACAAGTTTTTATACCTGCATTTATTGTTTTTGTGCCTGTGAACACACACCTGTGCTCCTGCAATGGAGCCATCAGCATCAGGTGATGCCCCGGGCTGCCGCATGATTGAGGTATCGCCGGATGAACTGTTCACGTATACAACTGCCGAAATTGAGAACATTTTATTCAAGGAGGATGTGTCTTCAGACATCTCCAAACTAAGCATGGAGGAGATTTACCATCAATTATTCAGACTGCGACGTAAGGAGACAGATTATTTGCTCCACGGCTCCTCATTATCTGAATATTACAGATCGAGGAGAATCCCAAGGGGATTTCGGGTGAGGAATACCCCTACCATCGGGAGACGCAACCCAGAATTTGTGCGTAAATGGATTGGTATTCTCAATCGATGCTCACTGGATCTGATGGTCCTGGTAGTCGAGGAGTCAGGCCGGGAACTCCAGGCTGCTAGAACCAAGATTGATGAATTCAAGAATACCTTTAAAAATCAATTGGATGATGCCGCTAATCAAAGTTGGATTACAAAGCTCGAACAGCAATGTGAAAATTATAAAAGAGATTTGCTGAAATTTAAGCGCAATAAAAAGTCCACGGTGGACTTGGATTATGATGAAAATCGTGTTTATCATTGGCTAGCAGGGGGGAATATGTCCAATTCCCAACAACGAGGTGAAAATAGCAGGAGAACAAGACCATGGCAGCGTAGATCTGGGCCAGGTCGGTCCCGCCCTCGTACAACCCCGGGCCAAATGACCAGCGATAGTGAGTTTGCCATCTCAGAATCAGATGATGCAACTGGCACACAAAGTCTCCCTTTAGATCAGGCGGCTTTGCCAGCACGCAAAAAAGGCCGGCCACCCGCAGGGGCAAACAGAACAGGAGAGGTCCGCAGAAACCCTCCACGGGAGCGGAAGGACAAGAAACACTACTAGTATTTAATCTGTCTAATAGAGTCCTGTCCCCCATTGAGCTGGGTGTACTAAGTAAAGGCCTTTCTTTCGTGCCAACTAATTTTCACGATTCTTTCACATGGAAATGTGATCACCATAAATTCTTGAGAAAATTGCGGCTTAAAGAGCACTTCCAGAATCAGGTGCAAATACCTAACACCAACCCTGTTGATGCTTTTCTAAAAACCAGATCTGTATCCAAATTTGATCCTGTATCATCCAATCCATCTATTAGGACATTTGGCCGTTTATTGGATGATTCCGTGAACCGCTTTGTGGCAGCACCAGGCATCGTGTCAAAAAATCTCACTAAACTTGAAGCCCAAGCGCTCAGTGAACTTGGACGCTATGAGGACATTACCATTAGGCCTGCCGACAAGGGCGGGGCCATAGTCGTGCAGAACATCAGTGACTATCGCCAAGAGATCTATGACCAACTGGGTGACAAAGCGGTGTACAAAAAATTGCGAGAGGATCCTACCCAGTTATATTTGAAAGAACTTCAAATAGTGCTGAAAGCAGCAGTATCTGCAAGCCATTTGTCTAATAAAGCAGTTAAAAATATTTTGTGTGAGCACCCCGTGATTCCAGTCCTTTATACCCTCCCCAAACTTCACAAAAATGCAAATAAACCGCCAGGACGCCCTATAATTTCTGCACGTAATTCTCTTTACCAGCCAATTTCACAACTTCTGGACTTTCTCCTTCAGCCCCTTCTTCCCAAGAAGAATGCCTTTTTAAAAGATACAACTAGCTTTCTAAAGTTGTTACAGAGTGTGGGGGATGTACCTGAAAACACCATTATGGTGTGTTTGGATGTATGCAGTTTGTATACATCCATACCTCACTCTGGTGGGCTTGAGGCGATGAGATTGTTCATTGGAGAACATCTAAGTACTGATATGTTTGATCATGATTTATTTATTTGCTTGTTGGATTTAATTTTGAATAGAAACTATTTTCTATTTGATGGGAGCTATTACCTCCAGCTCCGCGGGTGTGCCATGGGGTCAGCAGTGGCCCCGGCATACGCAAATATATATATGTTCCAACAAGAGGAACTACTGTTTTTGAATGATCCATCTGTTAGCCAGTACTTGCATGCCTACACACGATACATAGACGATGTGTTCATTTTATGGACAGGGGGGATCGAGAGACTCACGGCATTGATCTCTACGGTCAATGCAAGAGAGTCGACGATTAAATTTACATTTGAGTGGAGCGCGACGACAGCCCATTTCCTAGATGTGGCTATACACATTAGGAATGGCAAAATCATTACTGATGCTTATTTTAAAGATGTGGAGCGTAATACGTTCCTGATGGCGAATAGCCATCACCCGCCCGCTCTCAAAAAAAGTTTACCCCTTTCCCAAATGATGAGAATTGCTAGACTCATGAGCGACTCATCTGGTTTGTCGGATAGATTAGATACGCTTATTGCTAAATTTGTGGCTCGAGGGTATGATCTAGTGAGCTTAAAAGCACAGAAAACTAAAGTACTGCAAATGCCCAGAGCTCAGCTGCTATCTACTAAACCTAAAAACAAACAAGAGTCGTTGCCATGGTCTAGCCTTTATTCTGTGGCCAGCCCGGTGATTGGCCAAGCTACCCGGGCACTCTGGCCTATTGTGAGATCAGATGCCGACTTGCCTGGCTTAACTAATGTCCGTCCGATTGCGGCCTTCAAAAGAGGCCGTAATCTTAGAGACCGCTTAGTACATACAGATATTACTGGGAGAGGCCTACCCAGGGCCCCCAACACCTATTTTAAGCCGCCAGGTTGTTATAGTTGCTTGGGTTGTACTACCTGTAACTTCCTGGTCAAGTGCAAGTCATTTAAGCATCCACATTCTCCCAAAACTTTTGAAATTCGCAAAGTGTTGACATGTAGGTCGACTCACGTCGTCTATGTGATTGTGTGCCCGTGTGGGCTGTACTATGTTGGCCAGACGTCTCGGAGTTTCCGGGATCGGATGGGCCTGCATAGATCTGCAATTGGTCTCGCCTTGGGTGGTAGGGATAATGACCAACCGGTCGCCCGCCACTTTAAGGCTATGGGACATCCTTTATCTGTATTGAAATATTTTATGATTGACCAGGTTGAGGAATCTATGCGCGGAGGAGATAGGGTTAAATCTTTGCTCCGGCTGGAGGCAAGGTGGATCCTGCGGTTAAATACTATTTACCCTAATGGGTTAAATGAGAAATGAAATTGGAATAGTTTTGTTTGATTCATATCTCCTTGAATGAATGTTTTTCTCTGCTTTTTTTCTCTGCTTTTTTTGTTTTCTTTATATTGTATATGAAATTTTTTTTGTTTAATGTATATGTATGTAATATGTGGTACATCTCTTCCCCAGGTCTGGATGCCCCCTGCTGGAGGTCGAGTGACATTTATACAGCAGCCTGAGTTAATGTGGTGGGGTGGGTTGCTAAGCAACCGCCTGCTGCGTCCTGTACTGGCGTGCGGTGAAGAATGGATATCTCTCCTGTCAGGCGGGATCCTGCTTCAGTGGGGTAAGTGATGTACCTGGTGTGCTGTGTTCCATAACAATCGGCTGCATGTGCATATGCCGATGACACTGCGGCTGGGGTCGGGACTGTGCGCCTCCCGGAGTGAGACGCTTGTGAAGGTTGCTAAGCGACTGGATCGAGTGTCTATCCGGAAGTGCGTCACTTCCTGACTTCCGGCCGGCGGCGTCTGGCGTGCCTTGCAGCGAGGTGTGGACACAGCATTAAGGTATAAAAGGTATGTTTTGTTTAACATTCACTGCTGTAGGTGTTGTGACCTGAAGAAGGGGTTAATCCCCCGAAAGCTTGTCCTTGAAGTGTCATGCTTTAATACACCAAGTATTTGAAACCAGATGTATCCTGCCTCCTGAGTGCCGTTTTTTGTATATGGTATATATATATATATATATATATATATATATATATATATATATATATATATATATATATATACCCCTAATGTCCATTGTATTGTATCCTAATGTATCCTATAGAGATAATATTTTACCTCTAATGTCCATTGGCATCAGGTCATATGCTCATTTTGATGGTAAATTCTTCAGAATAGAAATAGCTTATTATTTATGTATGAATCTCATATATATCAGAGGTATTTATCATTCATTTAAAATAAAAATACTTTAAAAAGTGCCGTACTGCCCGCCTACATAGATTTTGGCCTTCTGTTTCTCCGTTATGCTGGAGGGAGTGCGGAGGGGAGGGGACTATATTACACATCTTCTGGTCTTGTCCTTTTGGAGAGAAGTCTTTTTGCTTTTAGCCAAAGTATTTCATCAACCCATACCGATGAACCCTCTCGTTGCACTATTTCATTACATCCCAGGGCTGATATCAGCTGGGGATAGATACTTACCTGGCCATATCCTGGTTGCGGTTAAAGCCTCTATCGCCCAACTATGGAAATCTTCAGAAATCCCTACTATCCAAATGGTTGTAAACAAGGTACATAGACATTTCCTTTTTGAAACTTCTGATGTACTCTACTCCTCTAAGGCGTCATCTATACACCTTAAATGGCTTAGATTGTCTGAATATAGAGAGGGGGAGGGACACCCCTGTGGTCATAGCTCTGCCATAGATTTATCGGTGCTGCACTCACCTGACAACATGAGATTTGTTAAATTCCTGATATTTCCGGACCTACCTGACATAGTCTTTTTTTCCCCTTTCTTTTCTCCCTTCTCTTTGCTCTACCTCTTCCTCAGAAAGTATTGTAACTAATGTTTTTTTTTGCCTGTTTGTTTTTTGTCTCAATTGAAAACTTCAATAAAAACTTAATTTAAAAAAAAAAAGTGGCATACTACAATTATAAACAAGAGGTCATAGTTGCCACAAATGGACAGCACAACACTAGATAAAAGCAAATAATTAACTTGTAAATGTAAGTAACAACAGCAATAAAGTTACGCATTTCTTGTTTATATTTGATCACTTCACCAAGTGGCCAGGTGACCACAAAATGCATCGCCTATGTCTTTCAACTTCTCTCCTTTAAATTTATTTTAGTGTAGGGACGTAGAAGTACATAGTGACAGTTGATGGGTGTAAATAAGCACTTGGTGACAGGGGTGTCACCGGGGTCAGGTGCTTCCGGTGCTCTAAATAGCTTCCCCTGTTATTTATTTGCCAGTAGAAACAAAAACATAAGCTTAGATTATATTTCTATTTATCTTCTACAGTTAGATTTGAAATCCGAGTTCCTAAACCAAATTCCTTGTTTTGGTATATTGCTTGTTTTATTTTGTTATAAAGTTTTTAAGGCAAAGTCAAACATAGTGGGTGACAAAAATATACAAGAAATTAAGATTCAAATTAAACCACATAAAAATATTATAATATACGATGATATTATCAATAAAAAGAGAAGAAAGTTGGATGTTGATTTTTATTTAGATTTCACATTACATTCCCATTTAGTTTGCAAATATTAAGGACTATGGTATTGCAAGCTTTTTCTGATGTTTAGGTCTGGAAATTGTATAGAAAATTAACTGTTTTTAGGGAGAAAATCAGAGTCTATATGGGAAGTCACGAAGGACTGTACATGTGACCAAAATCCTCGGCCAGGAAGGCTAAACCATCAAATATGAAAAAAGTACCCAGAGTCTGTGCAACCCCTCCATCAAAAGAGAGTAGAGGGTTAAATCCATTTGAACCGAGTAAGCACCAAGTTCAGCCCAAAAAACTGTTTCTAAACACTATCTTTGCTGGCAGCACAGATTGAGGACTTCGAGACCCAAGACCATATGTCCAACTAGTCCTCAGCATCCAGGGGCTCTCCATGGTCCCTATTAAAGTTTCTTTCATAAAGACACTAAAGGGCAGTAGAAACATGAGGTAGCAATTATATACTTTGAGGATATGAGAAATCTGGATGTATGCTTGGAATGACAATAAGTTAGAGAGTTTACTGTTATATGAATGAAAGTGTCAAAGTTCCAAGTGTTGATCAAAGGAAGAGATAAGGCAGTGGAAACACTGCTCCAGATAGTAAGAAGTGGGAAATATGCACGTGACAACAATACTGAGAAACCAGATAACACCTTTCATCAAGCAGAAAAATACCAAATGCTCAGGTGTCAACACTGTCACCAAACAAACCATGGAAAACTTGTGTCAACCTTGGTCAACTATTTCTGTCAACCTTTTTTCAGTTTCGACCATGGGTATTTCAACCTTTGGGTGTTGACCTAGACAATATCGACCTTCTTACTCAGAGAGAGAGGTGACCATATTCCAGAAGCTTTGGTCTCATGATTTACCATATAAAATAAATGATCATGTGGTTCATATAGGTAAAGGCACATGCCTCCACCTTGACTGGTTAGTTGGTCTCCAGTTACTGATTAACAGATAAGCTATTATAATTTATTATTGTAGATTGTTTTCTAGTCTCTATGTGTGTATGATGGCTATAGAAAAATATATTTGGTACTTGTTTCCTAGCACAGCGCCAGCGATTTTAATTGCATGCATAGGGACCTAGTGTGGCGAGTGCAGCGAGCCACCGAGCCTGAAGCGTGGCGAGCGGACGCGCATTACTTCACAGGTATTACGCATCCCCTCGCGGGGCTTGCTGCGCTCACCGCGCTTCGGGCTCGGTGGCTTGCTGCGCTCGCCACACTTTATAAAATCAACTGGTATGAAAAGGTCGGAGGACGCGTACCGCCGCCCCTCGCGGGCTCGCTGCGCTCGCCACGCTTTGGGTTAGCGTCAATACTGGGGTCGCGTTAACAATGGGGGGGCCATTTCACATACAAAATACCCATTAGGGTGCCTATACAATAAAAAATCGGGGCCATTGGCCCATTTAACATTGTTCCCTATGTAAAATCGCGTTGATCGCGTCGGTCACATCGCATGCAATTATAATGGCATGAGATGGACGCGATCAACGCAATTTTTTCATAGCCAAATATCGGGTCGGTCACGTCAATCGCATACCTTAAGTTACCTTAAGTTACCTTAACTTAAGGTATGCAATCACTCACGACGGGCGCCGTGCTAGGAAACAAGTACCATATATTTTTATATTGCTTAACTGTGGAGAGGTTTCTTCTTCGGGAAGTTTTATATATTTCCAGTGTACACTCATTAAAGCTTAATTCTTATTTCCAGAGTCATTTGTCCTTATTTACAATGAACCTGAAATTGCAAATCAGTACCAACACACTGGAGGAACCTTTGAAGAAATACAGTAAGTCAACCAACCAAGATGTGTGAAGCTGGAATAGTTGTGTGTACTGTCGCCCATTCCCCTCACTGTCGTTCCAGTTGGTTATGGTCCAAGGACTTTTAAATGTAATTATTTCTGAAGAGTGCTCGGAACAGGTCCAAGTATAATGACTGTCACTTGGACTGTCACAGTAAAACTAGACCGTTCCTAAAGGGGAATGAGAAGACATTGTGATTTATGAAAATTCTTTTTTTTTTTTATGTTTTTTTTTTTTTATTCTGAAATTTTGGGCATGGAATTTAGAGCAGCAATAACAAAAAAAAGGGGAATATTTAAAACCAGTGCTTCAAATCCTGCTCACAAATCAAAGTTCATTACATTTTCTCTTAAATTTATTCCTACAGCATTTTTCAGTTGAGAATCACCTTTAAAAAATAACATTTGGATTTGTATTTGAATCCTTTCATTTTCAGAAATCTACAGTATGTTTATTCAAATGCCTGTGACATTATCTGCTTATATTCCGCCAGTGAAATGTTTTACACAATTCAATATGTTGTATTTCAGCCCTGAGAGTGACCTCATCAAGCACAATGGCTAATCTATATAATTTTTTATTGTAAATAAAATAAATCAATTACACAATTTATTAAATGTGGTCATTACTATAGATATATTTCAAATTGACTGAATTAATGAGCCCATTTATACAGTCTTTCCCAGAATAAAACACTACCACATATCTATGTGACTGTAATAAAAGGATGGATATTTATTATTGAACATTTCAGCAGGTGTCAGACTACTACATTATTAACGATAATAATATCCAACAAAGGTCCTTAGTTATTGACATTCACAGAAAATACATCTAAAATATTCATTCAGTGCTTATCCAGAGCTGTTTATATTCACAAATATACAAACAAATGTAGCAATCTGTTGTATAATGAATAGTTCACACTCTTGTGCCAAACAGATTTCATTTTAAATTCTGAATTCTTCGCCGATTAAGTGTCGTGAGTGACAGCTTTCTTGGCGCCCGATTCCTAAGCTGTCATGTGCAACATAGAAATATGATGCAATTATTCTGGCATCTATGAAATGGTCCAGAAACAGTATTCCAATCTTTACAGAACAAGTATTAATGCCAGAGAAGATGTCTGAAATGAATGACAGGGTCTCCAGGATTTGCCTCAATTAAAATAAGTGATGTGCACAGACTTTTTTTGGTTCTAATGCTGTATACACATTACACATTACCAGCCAAATTGTTAGTGGTCGAGAGTCGGGACCCAGCAGTGATGCTGGTATTAGCAAGTGCATACACACATGCTGGCAGCGAGGGAAGGGGGTGTGGCAGGGGGTCCTTTATAATGGGGATTTTGGGCAGCATTCAGAATGGCATCGTAGCTACATCCCATCCATTGAGCTGTACGACAGACTACGGGGGGATGTCACACGGAACCAGTGGGATGGCTAAAAGCGTAGCGGATGATATTAAGAATTTGCTTTGACAACATGTCATGTACTAGGCTTTAATTATAATTGAGTTATGGCTATGACAAACCACCCTCAAGTATTTTGGTTCAGATTCAGTTTTTGGTCTTGGATTGCTTTAAAATTAATAAAAATCAACAAAAACAGTTAAATTATGGCATTGCCCTGTTTGCATGCAATTCAAAACCTCAGTTACATTTTTAAATCTGAGTGTCAAGGGTAAGGCTGTTAGTGGACATGGATGAGGCTGGAGCATGGGGCCCTGACTAGAGGGGGCAATGACAAAGTAGCAGGTTTATTCATGCAACATATCAGTAATAAACATAGATAGAACAGTCAATCAGACCACTAGATTAATGCAATAACAATATACTTGAGTCGTCTGCGCTGCAGGAGTGCTGGGAGGATGCAGGCCAGACACCAAGCTCTTTAACAATGGTGGTGGACAGAGAGAATGCAGGTCAGACACTGAATACACTGTAATAATGGTGGTGGACAGAGAGAATGCAGGTGTTAGGTTTCGGGTGTGACCCCACCGCCGGGACTGCTGTTTAGGACAGCCACGGCCAAACCCTATACTACCTCTGTTGTACCCCCCAGGCTGGGTGACCGACTCCTGCAGGTGTTACTAGGCTTCGCCTGTAGCCGCCACGTTTGAATGGGTAGGTTAAGCCCACCCAAGCTCCGGTGCAGCCAGGTGTTATGAGAGGACAAGGAGCCGGGGACCCCCCTAGGGTACGGTCAAGAGGAAAGCTGACTGAGGGGCCTAACTGAAATTAACAAACGGCGACTTGTCGGGCCCTGGCTAACGCAACTAAGCGCCCGCGACCTGGTCGCCACAACCCGCGACAACCGTCGCCCAGGGAACCATACAAAATATAAGACACAATACCAAAGTATACAAAGAGCAGGAGGGACTGGAAAACCCCAGAAAAACTGGGAGACAAGGGGAGAGAATGAGTGGGAAGCAATGGACCTTCCCAACATAAATGACCTGCCAATGCGGCAGACAGAGAACACAGGTAATGAGTAAGGTAATGACAATAAAGAAGGTGTGAATGAAACTACCCCTAAAGGGGCAACTCACGACACAGGAGGAACCAATGGAAGAGGAGACCACGAAGGAGCCGCTGGGAACAGCAGGGAAACGGACCGGAGAGCAGCAGACAGATAGGTCCAAACAGGAGCTATCACCGGCGAGGACTGCAGGGCTGGCTTCCTAGATAAGAAGGCTAGGAGCCAATGAGAATGGAGGCCTGAGTCCCGCCTGTCATAACGAGTCCTTTCCGACACCTGCGGCCTGTTGAATTTCGCGGCTTTTCCTCTCTGCCTAGCAGCGTCTGCCGTTGCTAAGCAACGGCGCTGCCGCGTCTCAGGCGCTGAGAGACGTGAGGAGGGAGGACGGGCGTCACGCTCCGACGCTGCGTCCTCCGGCGTCCCTGGTTGCTAGGCAACCGGACGTCAGAGCCGGAAGGACAGGCGGCTAAGCGTACATGCCGCTCTGTCCTTCCAGAAGCGCTCCCACGGCGCCTAACAGTACCCCCCCCTTGAGGAGGGGTTAAAGAACCCCGAAGCCTTGTTTTCTGAGGGAAATCCCGAAAGAAACTTGCTTTGAGGCGTGGGGCGTGCAGATCCCTATCGGGAACCCATGACCTCTCTTCCGGGCCGTATCCTTTCCAATGGACAAGGAAACATAAAGAACCTCGAGAGACCTTGCAATCCAAGATTTTTTCCACAAGAAATTCTGACTGTCCATGGACATTAACAGGTGGTTTACCCAGGTCTGCCTTTCGAGGAAATTTCCTAGACGTGAAAACGGGCTTGAGCAGAGAGGCATGAAAAGTATTGGCTATCTTTAAAGCCCTAGGAATTTGTAACCGAAAGGCTACAGGATTAACTCTCTTAACAATGGCAAATGGACCAATAAATTTTGGACCAAATTTAGAAGTTCCTTGTCGCAATCTGATGTTCCGAGTAGACAACCAGACTTTATCGCCTACTTTAAAGTTGCATGGTCGTCTTGACCGGTCAGAAAAAACTTTTTCCTGAAGAGCAGCCCTCTTAAGAGCGTCGTGTACCTCCTTCCAAATGACCTTTAAACGGGCAGTAGTGGAAGAGCGAACTACTGATCCCTCTGGAGCCAGAGCAGTGGCTTTAGGGTGAAAGCCATAATTAGCTACAAAAGGTGAAGTCCGGGTAGCCGAGTGATAGGAGTTGTTATATGCGAACTCGGCAACGGGGAGGAACTCCGACCAGTCATTCTGAGCTTTGGACACAAAAAGGCGCAGATATTGCTTCAAAGATTGATTAAGGCGTTCCGTCTGCCCATTGGATTGGGGATGATAAGCGGAAGTTAAACTCAACTTGATCTTTAATGCATTGCAAAAAAGTTTCCAAAACCGGGCAATAAACTGCGGACCTCGATCAGAAACTATATCGGTTGGAAGACCATGAAGTTTGAAAACATGAGCTAAAAACAATTTGGCCAACTTATTGGCTGATGGCAACTGGGGCAAAGGAACAAAGTGGGCCATCTTACTGAACCTGTCAATAATCACCCATACTACTCGAAAACCTGATGATAGGGGTAGGTCGACCACAAAATCCATGGCAATATGTGACCATGGTCTGGAGGGAATTGCCAAGGGGATAAGTTGTCCTGTGGGCGACACTCTGGGAATCTTGTGTCTAGCACAATCGGGACAAGACTGGATGTACTCCTTGGTATCTGGAACCATGCTCGGCCACCAGACGCATCGGGAGAGAAGATCAAGTGTCTTCTTGATGCCGAAATGCCCTGCAATCTGGCTGTCATGGAACTCCTCTAAGACCCGTTTTCTTAAGGACTGCGGCACAAATAAATGGCAGAGAGGCATCTGTCTAGGTGCCTGACCCTGGACCTGCAGAAGTAGATCCTTGAGGGTCTGAGTAATGCCAAAATGGATAATTGATGCCGGAAGAATGGGCCGAGGAGATTCCCGCAACCCTTGTTTGGGTAAGAAACTCCGAGACAATGCGTCTGCTCTTACATTTTTAGACCCGGGACGGTAAGAGATAATAAAGTTAAAACGTGTAAAGAATAATGCCCACCGGGCTTGTCGGGCATTCAGACGCTTTGCTGATTCCAGGTATTGTAAATTTTTGTGGTCTGTGATAACCAGAATCTGATGGTTGGCCCCTTCCAACCAATGCCTCCATTCTTCGAATGCCCATTTTATGGCCAACAATTCCCGGTTCCCGACGTCATAGTTCATCTCTGCAGTAGAGAATTTTCGAGACATGTAGGCGCAAGGAAAAAAAAATAAGGACTCAGGATCCTGTTGAGACAGGACTGCCCCTGCCCCTACCTCAGAAGCGTCGACTTCAACGACAAACGGTAGTTGGGGATCGGGATGTCTTAAAATGGGAGCGGACACAAAAGCTTGTTTTAAGGCCCGGAATGCCTCTTCTGCCTGGGGAGGCCACTGGGATGGATCTGCTTCCTTTTTTGTGAGCGCCACGATGGGAACTACCACATCAGAAAAAGAGCGGATAAACCGCCTATAGTAATTTGCAAACCCTAAAAATCTTTGGACAGCTTTAAGGGTCGTGGGCTTGACCCAATCTAAAACTGCTTGCAGTTTTTTGGGTTCCATATAAAAGCCTTCCGAGGAAATCACGTATCCTAAAAAGGATACCTTAGTAACTTCGAATTCGCACTTCTCAGGCTTAGCAAAGAGACGATGTTCTCTAAGCCTTTGAAGAATTAACCTGACCTGATGGCGATGTTCTTCCAACGAGCTGGAGTAGATCAAAATGTCGTCTAAATAGACCACAGCGAAGACTCCCAAGAAATCTCTAAGGATGTCATTGATGAAATCTTGGAAGACCGCTGGTGCGTTGGACAAGCCGAATGGCATTACGAGATATTCGTAGTGCCCTGTTTGGGTACTAAAGGCAGTCTTCCATTCGTCTCCCGCTTTTATGCGGACAAGGTTGTAGGCACCGCGCAGGTCGATCTTAGAAAAGATCTTAGCGGTGCGAAGCTGGTCAAACAACACAGATATTAATGGTAATGGATACGTGTTTTTTACCGTTATCTTGTTGAGTGCCCTGTAATCTATACAGGGTCTTAAGGAGCCATCCTTTTTGGAAACAAAAAAGAACCCTGCACTTAAGGGAGACTTTGAGGGCCGAATAAAGCCTTTAGCCAAATTTTCTTGAATATAGGTATTCATGGACTGCGTCTCAGGTCCAGACAAGGAATAAAGTCTGGCTTTGGGAAATTGTGCCTTGGGAATTAGCTCAATGGCGCAATCGTATGTGCGATGAGGGGATAAGACTTCAGCTTCGCCTTTAGAAAAGACATCCTGGAAGTCAGCGTAGGCCGCTGGAATCCCCTCCACGGAAACCATTGCCCCGAGTATAGGCTGCCCTAGGCAATGACTGGAGCAATGACTACTCCAACGAGTTATTTCCCCTGCCTACCAGTCAATCTGTGGGTTATGAACCCGGAGCCAGGGGTGACCCAGAACGATCGGCACAGTGGCGCATGAGATAAGAAAGAAAGAAATCTTTTCTGTATGAAAAATGCCCACACGTAGGGAAACTGGCGGGGTCTGATGGCGGACCACTCCGTTGACCAACGGGCTGCCGTCCAGGCCTCGCATTATTACAGGTTTTTTCAGAGGAAGCAGGGGGATGGCCAGTCTTTCAGCCAGCTGAATATCTAGAAAATTCCCAGCTGCCCCGCTATCAATAAATGCAGTAACTGACATCTTCACCTCTATACCCTGAATCTCAGTAGGGACTAATAATGCATTGTGAGGGGAAATAAGAAGAGAACCAAAGTGAATCCCCTCTGCATTCACTTGGTTTTGGCGTTTCCCGACTTGTTGGGACAAGCGCGGAGGAAATGCCCTTTGCTCCCGCAATAAATGCATAAACCGGCATTCATCCGGCGAGCTCTCTCATCTGAGGTGATGCGGTAAGCACCAATTTGCATTGGTTCTTCTTCGTCCTCTGAGGGTACAAAGCCGAGGGAAGTAGGCCTCAAACTAGGTCCTCTCTCAGACCTGCTATCCCTAAGACGCCGATCAATTTTAATCGATAACTCCATGAGTTTATCAAGGGATCCCGGGACGGGATACTGGATAAGGCTATCTTTAATGGCTTCAGAAAGCCCTAGCCTGAATTGGCTACGTAATGCCGGGTCATTCCAGCCACAGTCATTCGACCACCGTCGGAATTCTGTGCAATATGCTTCTGCAGGGTTCCGGCCCTGCCTGAGAGAGCGCAGATGACTCTCGGCAGATGCCTCTCTATCAGGGTCATCATATAGAAGTCCTAATGATTTAAAGAAAGCATCCACCGACGCTAAGGCAGGATTATCGGATTTTAACCCAAAAGCCCAAGTCTGGGGATCCCCCTGAAGCAAAGACATAATTAAACCAACTTGCTGTAATTCAGAGCCGGATGACCGGGGTCGCAGCTTGAAATAAAGCTTACAACTTTCTCTAAAATTAAAGAAATCCTTCCGGTTACCCGAAAACCGGTCTGGAAGATTAATTTTGGGTTCTACCAGAACCGGCGGATTTCCTCGTACACCCTCCTCCTGGGTTTTCATCCTAAGAGATAAATTTTGAACCATCTGCGTTAAACCTTGTAATTGACTGGCAAATGCCTGAGCCTGACCCTCAGGAGTGGGATTCATCTTAATAACAGATCCACACCAGAGACAACAAAGATATACACACCCAAAATGCTATCTGTCCAGAAAACGGGAGAATAAGAAAGGGGAAGGGAGAGAGGGAAAAAAAAAAAATTTTTTTTTTTTTTTTTTTTTTGTATGGCCGGTGATAATGTTAGGTTTCGGGTGTGACCCCACCGCCGGGACTGCTGTTTAGGACAGCCACGGCCAAACCCTATACTACCTCTGTTGTACCCCCCAGGCTGGGTGACCGACTCCTGCAGGTGTTACTAGGCTTCGCCTGTAGCCGCCACGTTTGAATGGGTAGGTTAAGCCCACCCAAGCTCCGGTGCAGCCAGGTGTTATGAGAGGACAAGGAGCCGGGGACCCCCCTAGGGTACGGTCAAGAGGAAAGCTGACTGAGGGGCCTAACTGAAATTAACAAACGGCGACTTGCCGGGCCCTGGCTAACGCAACTAAGCGCCCGCGACCTGGTCGCCACAACCTGCGACAACCGTCGCCCAGGGAACCATACAAAATATAAGACACAATACCAAAGTATACAAAGAGCAGGAGGGACTGGAAAACCCCAGAAAAACTGGGAGACAAGGGGAGAGAATGAGTGGGAAGCAATGGACCTTCCCAACATAAATGACCTGCCAATGCGGCAGACAGAGAACACAGGTAATGAGTAAGGTAATGACAATAAAGAAGGTGTGAATGAAACTACCCCTAAAGGGGCAACTCACGACACAGGAGGAACCAATGGAAGAGGAGACCACGAAAGAGCCGCTGGGAACAGCAGGGAAACGGACCGGAGAGCAGCAGACAGATAGGTCCAAACAGGAGCTATCACCGGCGAGGACTGCAGGGCTGGCTTCCTAGATAAGAAGGCTAGGAGCCAATGAGAATGGAGGCCTGAGTCCCGCCTGTCATAACGAGTCCTTTCCGACACCTGCGGCCTGTTGAATTTCGCGGCTTTTCCTCTCTGCCTAGCAGCGTCTGCCGTTGCTAAGCAACGGCGCTGCCGCGTCTCAGGCGCTGAGAGACGTGAGGAGGGAGGACGGGCGTCACGCTCCGACGCTGCGTCCTCCGGCGTCCCTGGTTGCTAGGCAACCGGACGTCAGAGCCGGAAGGACAGGCGGCTAAGCGTACATGCCGCTCTGTCCTTCCAGAAGCGCTCCCACGGCGCCTAACAGCAGGTCAGACACTGAATACACTGTAATAATGGTGGTGGACAAGGAGAATGCAGGTCAGACACTGAATACACTGTAATAATGGTGGTGGACAGAGAGAATGCAGGTCAGACACTGAATACAATGTAATAATGGTGGTGGACAGAGAGAATGCAGGTCAGTCACTGAATACACTGTAATAATGGTGGTGGACAGAGAGAATGCAGGTCAGACACTGAATACAATGTAATAATGGTGGTGGACAAGGAGAATGCAGGTCAGACACTGAATACACTGTAATAATGGTGGTGGACAGAGAGAATGCAGGTCAGACACTGAATACAATGTAATAATGGTGGCGGACAAGGAGAATGCAGGTCAGACACTGAATACACTGTAATAATGGTGGTGGACAGAGAGAATGCAGGTCAGACACTGAATACACTGTAATAATGGTGGTGGACAGAGAGAATGCAGGTTCAGACACTGAATACACTGTAATAATGGTGATGGACAGAGAGAATGCAGGTCAGACACTGAATACACTGTAATAATGGTGGTGGACAAGGAGAATGCAGGTCAAACACTGAATACACTGTAATGATGGTGGTGGACTGAGAGGATACAGGTCAGCCACTTAATACATAAAGAGTACCTTGTATAATGCAACGAAGACTAAAACTGTTATGCAGAGCAGGACACCAGAATTAACCGATGAGCAAAGCTGGAGACAGCAAGACACTGGTATTGACTGATTAGCAGAGCTGGAGACAGCAGAACACTAGGATTGACCAATGAGAAGAGCTGAAGACAGCAGGACACTAGGATTGATCGATGAGCAAAGTTGGAGACAGCAAGACACTGGTATTGACAGATAAGCAGAGCAGGAGACAGCAGGACACCGGGATTGACCGTTTTCAGCGGCACGCAGCGCACTTCCAGGAGGGAGATTAAGGGCGGGATGTATTAAAATACATCGCCGCCCTTCGCGGCCCCCCCGCCGCGATGCCGCCGCATATGTACTAACATATGCGTCTGGCATCGCGATGCGGTGACGGAGGCCCCCCGCGATACCTGTAATGTGGTCTCCGTCACCTCTCTGCCCCCTCCTGCATCCCTCACGCCGGGGACAGCTAAGAAAGCTGTCCCCGGCGCCTCCTCCTCCCCCCTGCAGCCGGAAGGACATCCGGCTGCGTCACTAGGGGGAGGAAGGTGTTACCTTCCGGGTCCAGGAGGACCTGGACCAGGTAAGAGAGGGAGGGGGAGAGGGGGGTCGGCGGGTTTTTCGGCGGAGGCGTCGGGCGGCGAAAAGAAGCCCATAGGCTTCTATAGGGTATCGCCACCCAAAGGTGGCGATACCCTAAACTGTGGTGACGTGGCGGTTGGGTAATAGTACATAGGAAAATGCGATAAAACGGGGGTTTTACCGCATTTTCCCTTGAGTACATCTCGCCCTTAGCGCTGAAATCAAGAAAACATGTGAGAGAAGGGCAGAAGCCCGCTCACAAATCCCGGAACCGGAATTCATCTTGTATACATGTTATGAAGGTTAGCAAATCCCTGTCTGGAATTAGGCAATGTTTTGTTAAGTGGATAGAGGAGTATAAATACCCTCTCATGGGATTCAATCTCTATGCCTTGAGAAAGGACAAACTTTGTTTGAAACGGGTTGGCAGCAGGGACTTGCAGACAGTGGACCTATCACCTGGAAAAACATCTATCTTCAGCATCCAGGGACGCCTGTGGTTTTCCATCTATCGCTGTTTTTTGTGTGCAGTTTTTGTGGACAAAAAAATCTGGGGAGAGTCCATTGCATGCACCCATCTTGAATTTTTAACTGTATTTTATTGAATAAAATGGTATTTCACTATTGGAGGCAAATCTCTGTTTTCTCCACATGGTGACTTATTTGCAAGGGACAGATGACCGTGGTTTGGAGTTGATCCCTCCCTCCCATTGAGCGCAAATTGTCTAATTAAAATAAGTGGACAACAACAGAGGGTACGGTTCCCCACTTGGGGACTTCATGTGTTTTGTCCATATGAAATTAGGGTAACACACCATGTATTGTTTCTTTCTCTTTTATGCACAGTGAGAGACATCAGTAGAAACTGTACTGGATAAACCAATTGAGAGTGAAGAGCGACTGAAAAAACTGTCAGTATATTCTTTTGTATCTATGTTTCTGTATATGTGGTAACATATCAACTGTACAGTGTCAGGCAGCCCCTAGCGCATTCATTTATTCCTAAAAACCAAAAACACAATACATCTTTGGAGCATTGTCAGCTTGTTTTGTGGGGGTCTAAACAAACCAGTCATTTCAGCCACAGTTGTGTGGCAGTCCCTGTGACTGAAATGATTAATTTGTTAAAGTATGCATGTCCTCTTTATACAACATAAGGGTGGGTGGAAAGGCCCAAGAACAATACCATTGTGCACCTCTTTTCTTTCTGCGCTGTCTGGAGCATTGCTTCATAGTTTATTAAAGTGTCACCCTGTCTCTCTGGATCTTATTATTGTGAGCTGTGACTGCTGTCCGTGTCCCATCTGTTAATATGGTACTTTGACTGCTGTCTGTACCCCAACTTTTAATACGGTACTGTGACTGCTGTCTGTGCCCCATCTGTTTATGAGGTACTGTGACTGCTGTCCTTACTCTAGCTGTGTTATTACGATACTGTGAGACTGTGGTGACCATTACCCGCTGTTTGGAGCATTGCTTCTTTTTTTGTGGGGGCCCAAACACAGCCACAGTCGTGTGGCAGACCCTGTGGCTGAAATTATTGGTTTGTTAAAGTGTGCATGTCCTGTTTATATCCCTTTTCTTTAGGCACTGTTGGGAGCATTTCTTCTTCATATAGTTTATTAAAGTGTCACACTATTATTTTTTAAAGTGCTCAAAATAGACAGGAAATGAGTGGAAATGAAGGTAATTGAGGTCAATAACACCATAGGAACAAAAACAGGCCAACATTCTGTGATTTTAGATGTTTTTATGAGTAAAAAAAAAAAATACAGATCCAAAACCAAAAAGGGCGGTTTTGGCAAATCCGAATACAGCTCCAAAACCGGAGGCAGATACAGATCCAAAACCAAAACCGAAAAAGTGGCCAGCGCACATTTCTGGTATAAATGTATCTAGTTCTCTCTCTACCTTTCTTTCTCGGGAAGATGATACCCACTCAGTGGTAAAAGAATTTAGGGATTAGTAATAATAAATAAAGATCCATATGTATAGTAAAGTTAAAAAAACATAACTATATGCATACTGGTAATATGGGTCTGGGTACAATGCAATAAAGTGTGGGGGACCTTTCTCCCCCTGTATGTAATTTATTGTCCTGCTCTCCTAGGGCTGGTAACTAGTCTAACCCTAAATTCCCTAATGTAAAAGCTGTAATTATAGATTATATCACTGGAATTTCATCTTTGCTTACCGTTTTGTTAGTCCATAAGCTCAGTAATCAAGGCTAGTAAATTGAATAAAAATGTATTAGCATTCTAATAAACCACTCTTAATGCATTATCGAACGCAAATGCTATACCTTGTGCGTACATGTCTAGGAGATGGCTGTGAATATGCTCACCAAGTATTTTAAGTGATGTGCAGAATAAAATATACAGTGGCTAGCTGCCCAGCTCAATTATTTATATCCTTATCTAGGCCAAAAAGCTTGAATCTTGTTAAATTGGTGACTTACTCACCATGTACACTACAAGTCAAAGCACTGTATGCCAGGTCCATGTAGTGACTTTGACACCCAGGCAAGGACAGAATTGACAGAAAACTCCATATAATTATATATATTTCCTTTTTTAGCCTTATAAGCCAATATCAGTGCTCTGTCCACTCCGACACGGCTGCTGAGTATATGTGGAACATTTTCTGGCCCATCATTTGGGAGAAAGTCTAAGCCTTAAATAGTGTAACTCGGTGTCTGCTGGTGGCTTAGGAAGGACTTGCAGGGGGTAGATTGGCTGATTAGCTGAGAACTGCTGTCATAATACCAACACAGGGCTGTCTGCTTATTGGAGAACTCATAACCGTAGATGACAGGGAAGAGTGCAGTAAACCTATCGATAGAATGAGGAATCTGGATTATAAACCAGTAATAGAAAAAACTGCCACACAAGAATTGTAGGGCTATGTATTTATGTACAGTATGTATGTGATCTAAATTGATTTTCTACTTACGGTTTTAAACAATATATGTACATCATTCTACAATCTCTGAAAAATAAATGGTATTATCAGGCATTTAGATAATAGGAATATGATAATTTAAAACAGTATTTAGAGATATTCTTTTATATAAACTTTCATAGACTAAATATTGCCTTCAATAGCATAACAATGTTATGTAATACTTGCCCAGCAGTCCTCTAGCATCCTGCAAGCTAGGCTTCACTTTTAGCAGCCACCTTTCCTGGGCAAATTAAATCCACCCATTATTCAGATGCCCCAGGACATACAGATGGACAAGGTGACTAGTGGAGGCTGGGCAAGGCAAGAAAATAGGACTATAATTCACACGGAATGGAACCGGAATGGAAGTTCCCAAGTACATAGAGTAAGCTTTCTGCCGTGGACTCAGGAAAACTTAGAGACAGAAGCTGTTTACGGAAAAACAGCATGAACTGCAAAGGCACCGGATACCAATACAGGATATTGACCGCAGGTAACTACAGGAACTAGAACCTATAACTCTCATCAGGTAAAGGGCAGGCTGGGTAATATAAGGAGACAGTCCCAATCAGGACAGCCAGAGAAACCAAGCCTCCTGATGAGGAGACACAATACAACATAAAGGCAAACTGCTAATTATACAGCAGCTGAGACTTAACACAGAGATACCTGCAGCAATCTGGCTTCTGAAGTGTATTTACACAGATGTGCCGCAAGCGGCTTGTAACAAATAGTAATGTGCATCCAAGATTGGACTGTCCACAGGGGCAGAGGGAAGACCTCCTTCTCTAGTTGGGGTTTGCGCATGCGTCTTTATGCACATGTGCAAACCCTGGGAGCAAGCGGCATTCAATCCAGAGGGTTCGGGCAGGGGCAGACAGGGGGCTGGAGCAGGTGCATGCAGGCGTACTAGCTGGGGAAAGTCGGCCTCTTCCCCAATATTTGGAGTTTTGCGCATGCGTCTTTATGCGCATGTGCAAACCCTGGGAGCAAGTGGCTTTCAATCCAGAGGGTTCGGGCAGGGGCGGACAGGGGGCTGGAGCAGGGGCACGCAGGCATGCTCGAGGCAGGCAGCTGATGTCACATGACATCAGCGACTGCCCTGTATACGCCGATCGGCAGCGGAAATAAAAAAAGTTGGTGATTCGGAGGCGGAGTGTGATTT
This sequence comes from Crinia signifera, assembly GCF_055691185.1. Lineage (NCBI taxonomy): Eukaryota > Metazoa > Chordata > Amphibia > Anura > Myobatrachidae > Crinia > Crinia signifera. Next base: position 58,055,987 of record NC_139223.1, on the reverse strand, counting down.
CTTGTGCTTACCATTTGTATTGTGAAAATTCACATTAGATTCCTTGTGCATTATGAGCTCTATAGTATAGAAATGAGGTCCATTGTTATTATACAGGCCTGCAGGATTGGGGTCATTGAAAATTATCTGCAATGGCTGTCATGTAGAGACAGTGCTGGCAGCATTTCACATATGGAGCTACAGCCAACAGCCAATCAGGAACAGCTCTGTGTTTGCTATTCCATCGCCACTATTTCTGCCTGGCTGCCACCCAGTGCTACAGGTGCAATCAGTTGGTGGCACCAATCAACACTACTGACACCCAGACCCCCTCATTGTTCGGGCACAAGTAGCCCCCTGATGGCGGGCCTGCTTGATCAAATTATGTTCTCATAGCACTATAATGTTTATTTTTTTTAATCTTAATACAATAAATCTGGAATTACTGAAAAATAACATTTACATTTGCGGAATTAATTTAACTTTTTTAGTCTGTTTTCTGAAAACAACACCCAAAAACCTATAAAAATCAGGTCTTTGTTTTGAGACACATTTTCTATCGCAGGCCTGAGGGGTACCAGATGGCTGACAGACAGTTTCACTCAGTCTCAGCTCCTTCCTCAGCGGTGCCGGCATTATGGGCCTTATTCTAGTTCACTCTTAGAGGCAAATTCCTTCTTAGCTGGACAAAACTATGTGCACTGCAGGTGGGGCAGATGTAACATGTGCAGAGAGAATTAGATTTGTGTGGGGTTTTTCTTCAAAGTGAGATCTATATTGCAGTGTAAAAATAAAGCAGTCAGTATTTTCCCTGCACAAAAACAAAATAACTCACCCAAATCTAATTCTCTCTGCACATTTTAAATCTGCCCCCTTGCAGTGCACATGGTTTTGTCCAGCTAAGAAGGAATTTGCTTCTCAGAGTGAACTAGAATAAGGCCCCATGTGACTGGCTGCCAGCAGGCTTTGAGCTGTGTTTCACCGGACATATAAGTTATTGTGAATAATTCCTAAACAATAGCGCTATATACTATTCTCCATTAGGTAACTAACTTTATTCAATTACTATTTTTTTGTGAGCTACCTTTTGTAAAAAGGAGGCCCCTCAGTATGACAGGTAACTTATAGTGGTGAATTTCGCATTAGGCACATGAGGCATTTGCCTAGGAGGCTGCACGTGTTGGAAGGGGTTACTCGAATGCTTGTTTTAGTAGTCAGATCAAAATGTACAAGTAGCTGCTAAATATTTACTCTATTGTACCATGTGGCATCTTCAGTGGGGTGTAAATGAGTAGAACTGCCCATATCAGCTGTCCTACTTATTTGAAAATGGAACAAAATTTCATATTTCATGTTTTTTTTTAAATTATATTAAATTGTCAATCTTCAAATGAGGGATTAAAAAAGAATAATAAAAATAGTCATAGGGAAAAGCTGTATCTCTTGTGCCTAGGACCGTAGTGACCCCTAAATCTGCCCCTGGTAATGTATGAACTCACTCTGTACGGACATTGGCAGTCCAGATAACAGATGATTTAGAAGATGTTGCAGGGAGCACAGTACATGTGGGAATAGCAGTCTACAGAGCAGAGCAAAACTGTATGAAGTCTTGTTACGGGAGAGAAGTGGCTTCATTGCTGTTATGTGCTCTTATACCGCTTCTCCCTTATGTAGGAAGGAGGAGAAATAAGTGACAGGTATCGGTGCTGCTATCTACAACATACTGTAGCATATGGGGGCAATATATGGAGGGCCAGTAGCACTGACCGACACCTGCAGCTATCCATACAGGATTGCCTACCCTCCCGGAATGGCAGGGAGGGTGCCGAGAATCGGGTCCCCCTCTCGGCCCCCGGAAAGGTGTGCAGCCCTCCTGGTTTCTGGTGGACGCCCGCTCCCCCCGATCGCGGCTTCCTCCCCCCTGACCCCGCCGTTTAAATAACCTAATCTGCCGATCTCTGGTGAGGGGGCGGGCTAAAGTGTCATTTTCGCCGAACTCCTGCTGGAAGTCTCCTCTCCGGCTTCTCCCGGAGAGGAGATTAAAAGAGTTGGCAACCCTGTATCAATAGCCACAACTGCAGGTGTCATTGCCCAGTCACCATAGCTGGAAAAACAATGTCCACGGCTGTGGCAACTGCCGGCTCAGGGCTGCATGTGAGATCTCGCGAGAATAGTGAGATCTCATGAATGACCAATAATCCAGCTGGGGGTAGTATACAGCACATCACCACTAGGCTGATGTGGTGCTGGAGGGGGGGCGGGGGACTGGCAGTGACTGCCGGTGGGGAGAGTTTTTCACTCCCCCACTTCAGCATTCGAGATGTTAATACATTCCAGTGCTGCTGCTTCTTGCTTCACCTCAGTAGAGCGATAAAAGAAAGACATCTATAATACGGTACCCCAGCATAATACCCCACACTATTACTTGGCCATTCACTGCAGACAATAAATGCCCAAAGCAGAGTAGAATGATCTGTGCTCTTTGCTAAATTGAACAAAGAGCAGTGGCTGACAATGTCAGAGGTGTAGGCACAGGAGAGTGCAGAATTATTCTGTGTGACTAATATATGCACAACGCCCTTGATGGTTATAAACACAAATTTACATTGAATTAATGTATCTCTTTATGAATTACATGGAATACATAGGATGCAATATGTCTCCAAATGAATTAGATCTCACTGAATACCCTGAATATTGAACGTGACCTCGTGACAGCCATATTTGTTTTACCTCCAGAGAAGTCATCAAAAAGGAGATAATCTTTTGCAGGAAGAGATCTAGGAAATATCGCTATCAGATGCATGCTTTAAAGGTAAAGGACATTTAAATGAATCAGAACTTCTACAGTATGTGGAATTTATCCTGAACTAAATTATTTTAATTCCATTTTGAAAAAAAAATTCAAATTACTTAAAAAAAAAAAACATCACAGTATGGGTCATATTTTATATATTAGATTTCCAGTAAAGTAAAATTCGTATACCGTATTTCACCTTGAATATAAGATGTATCTCTCATCATTAGTGCTTCCTGTCATTGTGGATTAATCACATCAGGTATACTGTATGTGCTAAGTATCCCAGAACGTCTCTTAGCACACATCCAGTTACTTTCTTGTCTGTCAAGTGTAATTGGATACATTTACCTAGATCTCTCTGGCTCGCTAATATTGACAACGGTGTCAGCTTGTGCTTCAGTCTCTGGGCATTTGTTTTTTGGCTGTACATTATATTTCATTATCTGTCATGGCAACTGAATGGCGTGACAACACCGCTAGAGAGAAAATGTAAATTATTGAACATTTCAAGTGAGTCTAGGAAAACGTGCTAATCATCTCCCAGAATTAGACGCTTGCTTGTGCCTGTGCTCAATACCTTTATTGAATACAATACAGTAAATGATATGTGTATCTGAGTAGAAAATGAATTCCCCAGGCCGCATGATAAGTCCTGATAGAGAAAGGACAAAACTTACATTGAGAGACGGGAAGTTAAAACTGTCACTTGCAGCGAGATTATAAAATGGAATTTACAATGGAGTTTTCTCTCCAGTGTAATAAAGGAAAATTACTGCCAGGCGTCACTTTAATCTATGAAAGTAGAGGAAGAATTTTACCAATATTCTCTGTGTTTGTTTTTTCATCCAATGCATTTTAATAGAAACAATTGAAAAGATAATCATCACGTACACCATCTTTCAAATTGCCAGTCAATAACACATGGGCACACACTAGGGGGGTAATTCAGACCTGCTCAATAGGCTGCATATATTCGCGGACAAGCGAGCAAGCAAATGCCGCCCTGCCACCGTACCAAACGCAAGGTCCCCCCGCCGACCGAATCCCCATGATGCGTTGCGTCTACACAGAGTAGAAATCATTTGATGGTTACTCAAAATCGAATGTTTTCTCATCTACTCATACATCTATGTTCGCAGGTGTCCACCCAGCATTTTGATGGGAACACCTACCATTTTTGTGGGCACGCCAATAAAAAGCTGGGTGGACCCCAGCGACCGCCCCCTGCCTGTCCATCATTTCGCAAATGCCCCGGTGAGTGTAAAACTCGCCGAGGGCATTCACTTCGGGGGTGTGCACAAGCGCATAAGTGACTGTGCACGCGTACTCCCCCACCATTGAATTCGCTGCTCACCGAGCAGGTCTGAATTTTGCCAAGAGTAAAGAGGATATATAATTGCAGCAAAACTAAAGGTGGGCACACACTGGCCTAAATTTTGGGCATTTAATTGAACATCCAGCATAAAACACAATGGCGTGCTTTATACCGGATGTTGTGTACAGGGCCGGTGCAAGGCATCTCGGCACCCCAGGCAAAGATACACTTTTGCCTGGGGGTTGCTACTACTTGGGACCTACTACTCTCCCGGGACTGGCACCACTGCTAATCTACAGGTGGTGGTGCTACCAGCAGCTGCCACTGACCTGCTCCAAGGGTGATGTGGGGAGTGTATTCCACGGGGAGTGTAGGGGGGGGGGGTGCAGGCGCTCTACTCGCGGCTGTGTGCTACTCATGGCTGGGGGAGGAGGCGTGGTGGTGCTAGTTGTGTGAGGAATACAGACCTTATTTTTCCCTGAACATAGTGCCCTGGGCCGGCTGGGGTGATTTATGGGTGGAGGGTTGCTTGCCTGCTCCTCGGATGGTGGGCATCTGCTTTCCTGCTTCTTTCCAACTCTGCACCACCCTCCAGTGGCCAGCGCTTACAGGAAAATACCTGCCCTGAGTGTGTACCAGCAATATGTTGGTGAACAACATCATACACAGACCTATCACACTGTTTGTACGGCACCGGGTATCCAAGTTGGGGTAGGAGGGAACAAGGCATCATGGCAGGTGGGCAGTGGCATTTTAAATTGGGATGGATATGATGCACAGATAGCCCACTTTTGCAGCTGGGTGCAGTGGGGGGGGGGGGGCTGTGGGAAGGGGTTGGAGGTAGGCTTGTCTAGATTTCCCAGGGGGCAAGGAGGGTCACCCAATTTCTGGTAGCTTCTGGATGTTCCAGAGGAGTAGACACGTATGGTGATATGTGTACAGATGCAGAGGTCACTGTTGTCTGACATCACAACTGGGTGAACCCATGTAAATGCCCGCTCAGTTGTGATATCAGGTACTACACACCGGGCCGATGATTGGTAAGTGTGTATGCACCTACTGATCACCAGATAGAGTTGCTGATCATGGGGATAACTGATTTACTAGTATGTACATAGCATAAGACACAGTTTGTATCATTTGCTCGCATACACAATTCAGTGGAACTTCATCTTGGATATCAGTGAACCTAGATTTCTAGATTTACACGCAATTGTTGGCCAGGAGATCATCCATTAAGATACAATAGGTTCTTGTCTGTATACCGCTGTAGGATATTGTTTAGGTACGAAAGGGGGAACAATTACAGTATAATGCAAAGGGCAGTACTTGGGGACCCCTGCCAAGATTTCTGTGCATATCTGTAATATCAGAAGATGTCATAGTGTATCAAACCATTTTTTTGGGAGGCAAAATTAAATTTTTTCGCCATACTCCTGCTCCTGCAATAGGAGCAATGATATATTTTGTGGATGTAATAAGATACTTCCAGGCTTCATCTTACTTGTTTAAACACGCTTAGTACTTAGTCAAATACAAAACTCATTCATGAATATTTGTTCAAAGATATTATTAGAGAAATTTACATTTGCTCCTCTTTGGAACCTTAGCTAATTTGATATTATGTATTCAGTTTGGCACAAGACTTTCTCAGATGCTAAAATGTCATAGTTTTATTTGCTACAATACAAGTAATTGTCTTTCCAGCAAGCTGATTTAAGAATTCTTTAATTTTGGAGGGGGTATGGGTTATTGCCTTAGGCCAACAGGTCATATATTGACACCTATAAAAGGTTGACGTGGCTTAGAGCAACATGGACTATAGATCGACATGTCAAATGTTAAAATGGTGTTTTTTTGGTGTCTATGTCAACATGGACACCATCTAATCAGGGACGTAACTAGATATTCGTAGGCCCCATAGCAAAAGTTGGTAAGGGCCCCTTATTTAGCAACTGATGGTGACAAATGTATGTAAAACACATTACTTAGACAGTAAAGATGGGCCCCCTTTAGCTCTGGGCCCCATAGCAGCTGCACCTCTTGCACCTATGGTAGTTACGCCCTTAATCTAAGTGTACCGTGTCCCTTTGCATGGCTTGCTTTGAAAAATCGCACCCTATTTCATTTGCTATTTTGAAGTTTTCTATCAGAAAATGTTTATACAATTCTATAGTACCATTGCACAGCCCTGGGGGAGGGGGCTTCAGTGTGGCGCAGTGATGTAATCATCTATTAGCGCTCACACACCTGTCTCTAACTTCTGTGATTCCCAACGTGGGGGAGAGGCAAAAACAACATTTTGGTTTTTATTTGACCTTTGTCAGGTTGAACAATAAAAATGTATAAAGCGTTTACCTACTGTATATACTCCCACCACCAACAAGATGCGGTGCCCACCGTGCACCTTCCGTCCAGTCCTCATGATGTGACACACCTGCGACGCGCAGCCTTTGCTGCACTGAGACATTCGGTGCATTGTTAGGCAACCTAAACAAACTAAACTTTATCAAACAAGACAATGCATTCCTCCGGCCATCGGTTACATACAATTACATTGTATCTTGCGCACATATCCTTGATATATGTAACAAGGACCACTGACCTTCTAATATTATTTAAGCGCAAATATAAAACAAAACTACTCAATTCACAAAATCATAAAAAACATGACATATTACAATTGACATATTACAATTTTCATTCAGACCAAGTGGAGAGATCGGGGGAAATTTACTAAGAATACGAATGCGATTTTTCTATTCGTATTCCTAATACGAATGAATACGACTGCATACGGCTGTTTTAGCCATATGCAAATTCATATTCTGGAGGGGAATTTACAAAGCAGTCAAATATGATGTTGTATCCATTCATATTGATTCGTATTAGCGGCCGTATATACGGCCGCTAATATGAATTCGTATAGGCAGTCTGCACAGAAAATTTTTCGTAGGGCTCTGCTGATTTTTTAATACCAGCCCCAGGCCCCAAGGCCAAAATGAATAGGGGTCCCCTGTATTTTAAGAACCAGCCCCAGGCCCATCTCACCGCCTGGGGACACTTATTACATAAGGCCCCGCGGCCAAAACATTAGCCCTACCGACCAGGTCCCCTCCTCCAGAACTTACCTGTCCAGGCTGAAGCCTGGTGCTGTCCCCGGTACCCCTGGGCTGTGGGTACCGGGCTGATAAATGTTGTAAGAATTAGAAAAACCATTGGGTTTTAATGTAGGACTATGAGTCCCAGCAAGCCTGGAACGCATACTGGGACTTGGAGAACCATAAGTCTCAGCATGCGGCCAATTAAAGGGCTTACTGGGACTCTTAGTTCCACAGCAAAACCAATAGTTAAATAAAAGCACACTGTAAAATAAAGCTATGTGTAAAATACGAATGTGTAAAAAATAGGTGTATTTCTGTATACGAATACACCTATGTTTTACAAATTCGCTTTTGTAAATTTCCCTCATCGTATTTAAACGCATCCGATTATATATATCACAAAAGCACTGCTGTGTGTTAACACTTGTTTGATAGGAATCCGGGAGCCAGTGTGCGGGTGCATAAATGTGCTCCCTGTTTCCAGGTAGTTGCACGGTGTGCACCCCAAACACCTGTAGCAACCAAGTTATTTTTGGTCAAGAATGTATATTGAAGGGGTTGTTGATGAGAAACGCTGGGTGACATTCTATGGATTGAGATAAATGCGCATGTTTTTATATCGCACCACATCGCACTTTTGAAAATCGCAAGATTGGCCCGTTTTTCGCATATTTAATGAGATGCGAAAAACGGGCCAAATAGTGCGAATAGGTGCGATTTGGTGCGATTTCTTTAGTCCTGAAAATGTGCGATTTTCAGGTCTGAAAATCGCACGTTTGCAGGAAATCGCAATTTAAAATAAAAAAAAACAGCGCGGGGTCCCCCGCCAGAGCATAACCAGCCCCGGGCTCATTGAGCCGGTGCTGGTGACATAAAATCAGGGTCCCCGACAAATAGGGGTCCCCTTGATTTAATGAAACCAGCACCAGGCTCAAGGTCCGGCGATAGTTCCCTAAATACGGGGGACAAAATGACTAGGGGTCCCCCGTATTTTAAGAACCAGCACCAGACCCAACCAGCCAGAAGGGTAATGCCACAGCCGGGGACACTTATTATATAAGGTCCCGCGGCCAAAGCATTATCACCTGGCTGGTCAGCATGGGCAGGGGTCCTGGGGAAGTGGGGACCCCCCCAATGAAGGGGTCCCCCCCCCTCCAGGACTTACCAGCCCATGCTGAAAGTCCGGGGCTGTCCCCGATGCCCATGGGTGGTGGGCATCGGGCTGATGCAAAGTGTAAAAAAAAGATTAAAAACTATTGTTTTCTACTGTAGAACTATGAGTCCCAGCAAGCCTACCCCGCATGCTGGGACTTGGAGAACCACAAGTCCCAGCATGCGGGGCATTAAAGGGCCCGCTGGCACTTGTAGTTCTACAGTGCAAAAAATAATTAAATAAAACACACTGACACCCTGAAAAATAAAAGTTTAATACACACATAACACACACACTGATACTTACCTACCTTGAGCCCGTAGGTCGGTCCCTGGATCCTGGGTCCGGGGCTCCTGGACAGAAGAGTCCGGTTCCGGGGCCTTGGTCCTGGTTCCGCGGCTTGTCCGGGGTCCTGGGCTCCAGGGCTGATGTCTCCGGGGTCCAGGATCCGAAGTAGTCCAAAAGGGGTTCCTAAGGAAGGAAATCCTACTCACCTGGTCCCCGGCGACGACCTCGGTATCCTCTCCGGCAGACGCGCTGCTCCCGGCTGATACCCGCTCACGGACTGGAGAGGTGCAGAGATGTTCATCTTCCGCGCCTTTCCTAAGGATGTTTCTATTGGCCGTCCAGCGGCCAATCAGGAGACGACTTTCTCTGCTCCTGATTGGCCGCTAGGCGGCCAATAGAATCATTCGGAGGAAAGGCGCGGAAGATGAACATCTCTGCACCTCTCCAGTCCGTGAGCGGGTATCAGCCGGGAGCAGCGCGTCTGCCGGAGAGGATGCCGAGGTCGTCGCCGGGGACCAGGTGAGTAGGATTTCCTTCCTTAGGAACCCCTTTTGGACTACTTCGGATCCTGGACCCCGGAGACATCAGCCCTGGAGCCCAGGACCCCGGACCAGCCCCGGAACCAGGACCAAGGCCCCGGAACCGGACTCTTCTGTCGAGGAGCCCCGGACCCAGGATCCAGGGACCGACCTACGGGCTCAAGGTAGGTAAGTATCAGTGTGTGTGTTATGTGTGTATTAAACTTTTATTTTTCAGGGTGTCAGTGTGTTTTATTTAACTATTTTTTGTACTGTAGAACTACAAGTGCCAGCGGGCCCTTTAACCCCTTAGTCTGTTTTTGCCTTCCTGACAGAGCCCTTTTTTTCAAATCTGACATGTATCACTTTATGTGGGGATAACTTTTTATTGCTTTTACTTATCCCAGTGATTTTGAGATTGTTTTCTCGTGACACATTGTACATTAAGTTAGTGGTAAATTTTGGTCGATACAGTCTGTGTTTTTTTGTGAAAAATACCAAAATGTCGTAAAAAAATTGAATTTGCAAAATGTTAAATTTTCTGCTTGTGAGACAAATAATCATACCACTCAAAATAGTTAATAACTAACAAAGACCATATGTCTACTTTATGTTGCCATCATTATTTCAACCTCCTTTTAATTTTTTGGGACACTAGGAGGCTTAAAATATGAATAGCAAATTCTCAAATTTTCAAGAAAATTTCAAACACTGATTTTTTTAGGGACCAGTTCAGTTCTGATGTGACTTTGAGGGACTTGTATGTGAGACACCCCCATATATGATGCCATTTCAAAAACTGCACCCCTCACAGTATTCAAAACAGCATTTTGGAAGTTTGTTAACCCTTTAGGTGTTTCACAGGAATTAAAACAAAGTGTAGGTGAAATTTCAAAATTTCATTTTTTTTGCAGATTTTCAATTTTAATACATTTTTCTAAGGAACACAGTAGATTTTACTAGAGAAATGTGACTAAAAATTGATTTCCCCAATTCTTTTGTTTTCATAAATATCCTATATGTGGCCCTAGTGTGCACGTTGACCAAACCACAGGCTTCATAATAGAAGGAGCACCTACTTGATTTTGGAGCCTCCTTTTTATGAGATTATTTTTTAGGCACCATGTAGGTTTCTAGGCACCATAAGATGCTAAAAGTTAGGAACCCTCCCACAAGTGACCCCATTTTGCAAACTACACCCCTCAGGGAATTCATCTAGGGGTATAGTGTACATTTCAAACCCCCAGGGGTTTCACCAATTTTGGTACAACTGGGCTGTGAAAATGAAAAATTAAATTTTTTTACACAAAAATGCAGTTCTGGCTCAAAATTTTTCATTTTCACAAGGAATGAAGAAGACAAAGCACCCCAAAATCTGTGCCGCAATTTCTCCCGAGTACGGCAATGCCTCATATGTGACCAAAAAATACCATGTGGGTGCATGGCAGGACTCAGAAGGGAAGGAGTGATATTTGGATTTTGCAGCACAGATTCTGGTGGAATGAATAGTGGGTGCTATGTCGCATTAGCAAGACCCCCGAAGCACCAATACAGTGGAACCCCCCCACAAGTGACCCCATTTTGCAAACTACACCCCTCAGGGAATTCATCTAGGGGTATAGTGTACATTTCAAACCCCCAGGGGTTTCACCAATTTTAGTACAACTGGGCTGTGAAAATGAAAAATTAAATTTTTTTACACAAAAATGCAGTTCTGGCTCAAAATTTTTCATTTTCACAAGGAATGAAGGAGATAAAGCACCCCATAATCTGTGCCGCAATTTCTCCCGAGTACGGCAATGCCTCATATGTGACCAAAAAATACCATTTGGGTGCATGGCAGGACTCAGAAGGGAAGGAGTGATATTTGGATTTTGCAGCACAGATTCTGGTGGAATGAATGGTGGGTGCTATGTCGCATTAGCAAGACCCCCGAAGCACCAATACAGTGGAACCCCCCCACAAGTGACCCCATTTTGCAAACTACACCCCTCAGGGAATTCATCTAGGGGTATAGTGTACATTTCAAACCCCCAGGGGTTTCACCAACTTTGGTACAACTGGGCTGTGAAAATGAAAAATTACATTTTTTTACACAAAAATGCAGTTCTGGCTCAAAATTTTTCATTTTCACAAGGATTGAAGGAGACAAAGCACCCCAAAATCTGTGCCGCAATTTCTCCCGAGTACGGCAATGCCTCATATGTGACCAAAAAATACCATGTGGGTGCATGGCAGGACTCAGAAGGGAAGGAGTGATATTTGGATTTTGCAGCACAGATTCTGGTGGAATGAATGGTGGATGCTATGTCGCATTAGCAAGACCCCCGAAGCACCAATACAGTGGAACCCCCCCACAAGTGACCCCATTTTGCAAACTACACCCCTCAGGGAATTCATCTAGGGGTATAGTGTACATTTCAAACCCCCAGGGGTTTCACCAATTTTAGTACAACTAGGCTGTGAAAATGAAAAATTAAATTTTTTTACACAAAAATGCAGTTCTGGCTCAAAATTTTTCATTTTCACAAGGAATGAAGGAGACAAAGCACCCCAAAATCTGTGCCGCAATTTCTCCCGAGTACGGCAATGCCTCATATGTGACCAAAAAATACCATGTGGGTGCATGGCAGGACTCAGAAGGGAAGGAGTGATATTTGGATTTTGCAGCACAGATTCTGGTGGAATGAATGGTGGGTGCTATGTTGCATTAGCAAGACCCCCGAAGCACCAATACAGTGGAACCCCCCCACAAGTGACCCCATTTTGCAAACTACACCCCTCAGGGAATTCATCTAGGGGTATAGTGTACATTTCAAACCCCCAGGGGTTTCACCAATTTTAGTACAACTGGGCTGTGAAAATGAAAAATTACATTTTTTTACACAAAAATGCAGTTCTGGCTCAAAATTTTTCATTTTCACAAGGAATGAAGGAGACAAAGCACCCCAAAATATGTGCCGCAATTTCTTCCGAGTACGGCAATGCCTCATATGTGACCAAAAAATACCATTTGGGTGCATGGCAGGACTCAGAAGGGAAGGAGTGATATTTGGATTTTGCAGCACAGATTCTGGTGGAATGAATGGTGGGTGCTATGTCGCATTAGCAAGACCCCCGAAGCACCAATACAGTGGAACCCCCCCACAAGTGACCCCATTTTGCAAAATACTCCCCTCAGGGAATTCATCTAGGGGTATAGTGTACATTTCAAACCCCCAGGGGTTTCACCAATTTTGGTACAACTGGGCTGTGAAAATGAAAAATTACATTTTTTTTACACAAAAATGCAGTTCTGGCTCAAAATTTTTCATTTTCACAAGGAATGAAGGAGACAAAGCACCCCAAAATCTGTGCCGCAATTTCTCCCGAGTACGGCAATGCCTCATATGTGACCAGAAAATACCATTTGGGTGCATGGCAGGACTCAGAAGGGAAGGAGTGATATTTGGATTTTGCAGCACAGATTCTGGTGGAATGAATGGTGGGTGCTATGTCGCATTAGCAAGACCCCCGAAGCACCAATACAGTGGAACCCCCCCACAAGTGACCCCATTTTGTGAACTACACCCCTCAGGGAATTCATCTAGGGGTATAGTGTACATTTCAAACCCCCAGGGGTTTCACCAATTTTGGTACAACTGGGCTGTGAAAATGAAAAATTACATTTTTTTACACAAAAATGCAGTTCTGGCTCAAAATTTTTCATTTTCACAAGGAATGAAGAAGGAGACAAAGCACCCCAAAATCTGTGCCGCAATTTCTCCCGAGTACGGCAATGCCTCATATGTGACCAAAAAATACCATTTGGGTGCATGGCAGGACTCAGAAGGGAAGGAGTGATATTTGGATTTTGCAGCACAGATTCTGGTGGAATGAATGGTGGGTGCTATGTCGCATTAGCAAGACCCCCGAAGCACCAATACAGTGGAACCCCCCCACAAGTGACCCCATTTTGCAAACTACACCCCTCAGGGAATTCATCTAGGGGTATAGTGTACATTTCAAACCCCCAGGGGTTTCACCAATTTTGGTACAACTGGGCTGTGAAAATGAAAAATTACATTTTTTTACACAAAAATGCAGTTCTGGCTCAAAATTTTTCATTTTCACAAGGAATGAAGGAGACAAAGCACCCCAAAATCTGTGCCGCAATTTCTCCCGAGTACGGCAATGCCTCATATGTGACCAAAAAATACCATTTGGGTGCATGGCAGGACTCAGAAGGGAAGGAGTGATATTTGGATTTTGCAGCACAGATTCTGGTGGAATGAATGGTGGGTGCTATGTCGCATTAGCAAGACCCCCGAAGCACGGTGAAATGATGAACCTAATAATCCATAGATGTGTGGTATATTTTAAAACACTCCTTCATACATAGGCCGGGTTTGTCGGGGCAAGTTTCACAGTGGAAAATAGTTTGCTTTCTTATTCCCTTTTTATAGCAAATTTTGCACCTTTTTTGTGTCCTGCCCTTTTTTCCAGTGGAGGGGATTTCGTTAGGAAAATGGTGCCCTGATACAATACGGGGGCCAGTACTAGAAGTACTGGGGCCAGTACTAGAAGTACTGGGGCCCTCTGCCTGCTGGTTCCCAAAAATTAGGCCCTTTATGACTTCCTCTTGAAAGTGCATAAATGTCCCCGTCTGGCTGGTAGAACGGAATAGTACGTAAGCGTTATACAGTGCCATCTGGATGATATACACGGCCAGCTTCTTATACCATATTTTTGTTTTCCGCATGGCACTGTACGGCTTCAGTACCTGATCTGAAAGATCCACTCCGCCCATGTACTTATTGTAATCTAGGATACAAATAGGTTTTGAGGTGTGGGTACTGGTAACTCGTACAGGGACGGAGGTGGTACTGTCTCCGTGAATTGTTGTCAGTATAAGGACATCCCTCTTGTCCTTATATTTGACCAACAACATATTTTCGGTGGATTGTGCCCTGCTTTCACCCTTTCTCAGTAATTGGGCAACGTGCGTTTTTGGGAGGCCTCTTTGGTTCTTGCGCACAGTACCGCAAGCTGCTGTACCTCTTGAACCAAGGGCCTTAAACAGGGGGATGCTGGTGTAAAAGTTATCCACATAGAGGTGATAACCCTTATCCAGGAAGGGGTGCACTAAATCCCAGACAATCTTTCCACTAACACCTACGAGGGAGGGGGGGCATTCTGGCGGTTCAATTCTTGTGTCCTTCCCTTCATATGCCCTAAACCTGTGGGTGTACCCTGAGGTACTTTCGCACAGCTTATACATTTTTATGCCATACCTTGCCCTCTTATTGGGAAGGTACTGGCGGAATTTAACCCTTCCTTTAAAATGTATAAGTGACTCGTCTACACAAATGAATTTTTGGGGGATGTACATCTCAGCAAATTTGGCGCTGAAATGATCAATAACCGGCCTGACTTTGAATAGCCGGTCAAAGGTGGGATCATCTCTGGGTGGGCACTGTGCATTATCGTTGTAATGCAAAAATTTAAGGATCGTCTCAAAACGAGTCCGGTTCATGGCCATACGATGAAGTGGGGTGCTGTACAGAACATCTGTACTCCAATATTGTCTAATTTCTGGCTTTTTAACTATGCCCATATGTAACACCAGACCCCAAAACGTCATCATCTCTACTGCATCTACAGGGGTCCACCTAGCAAATGATGACGTGGGGTTTTGAGCAATAAACTGCTGGGCATATAAATTACTTTGGTCCACCATTAAATTTATAAAATCATCAGAGAAAAATACTTTGAAAAAGTCAATTTCTTTGAGGCCTGTAGTATCAAATTGGATTCCTGGGTTGGCCAAAAACTCAGGAACCTGGGGCTCAAAATTGTCTGGTGGTGGGGTCCATACGGGATCAATCATTTGGGGGGGGGGGTCTCAGCTGCTCTACGGGGGCGTCTTTGAGGGGGTCCCTCATCACTAGAGGAGGAAGAGGAGCTTAAGACGAATGCAAATTCATCGCTTACATCACTGGCTGTGTCAGTGTCAGAGGCAATAAGGGCATATGCCTCCTCCGCTGAAAACAGTCTTTGGGATGATTGGGACATTTTTATTATATTTGTGTTTGTGTAAGTGTAGTGTTTCAACACGTGTATAGTGTAGGGGGGGTACAAACTTTATTTCAACACGGGGGGGTATGTAGTGTGTATGTAGTGCTTTAACACGTGTAAGTGCACTTAAGGGGCAGCAGCTTCAAGGCAGCTTTTGGTACAACCTTGAAGGGGTTAAAAGAGAAAAAAAAAAAGCTCCTGCGCCAAAAATTGAGCACAGATGTTGGTCAGTAACGTCCGTCACTGATCAGCTCTCAGCGGCCACAGGACACCCACAAAATCACCGTGGGTGTAAAAAAAATAAAAAAAAGACCCCACAGCACCCTCAAAAAAAAAAAAAAAACTGCTGATCAGTCAAAGGCAACAGGAATTTGATCCAAAAAAAAAATTAGATCAACCCTGTGCCAAAAATGCTGATCAGTGATGTACGTCACTGATCAGTGCTCAGCGGCCACAGGACACCCACAAAATCACCGTGGGTGTAAAAAAAATAAAAAAAAAAAGACCCCACAGCACCCTCAAAAAAAAAAAAAAAAAAACTGCTGATCAGTCAAAGGCAACAGGAATTTGATCCCCAAAAAAAATTAGATCAACCCTGTGCCAAAAATGCTGATCAGTGATGTACGTCACTGATCAGCGCTCAGCGGCCACAGGAGACCCACAAAATCACCGTGGGTGTAAAAAAAATTAAAAAAAGACCCCACAGCACCCTCGAAATTTTTTTTTTTTTTTTTAAAAACTGCTGATCAGTGATGCAACACTGATTAGCAGTGAGGGGCAGCAGGCGCACAACTTTTGGTGCAACCTGACGGGGTATATATAAAAAAAAAAAAAACCCTGCACCCCAAAAAAGTTGCTGATCAGTTAATTTATACTGATCAGCACAAAAGGGGGGCAGCAGGGGGCAGCAGAGACAAAATTATATTACACAATGACGCTGCAGCAGCAGCAGCACAAAATTATATTACACAATGATGCTGCAGCAGCAGCACAACAACCAGGAAGCACCAGGAAGCAACAGCAGCAGGCAGCACGGATGCCACTACACCACCAACGCTGATCAGGTCAGTATAAGAGGACAGATGGGCACGGAGACCGCTCTGCACGCTGTTCCTGACCGGAATGGCAGCTGCAGGGCTGTCTCCGTTATTTTCTCTGAGGTGTAATGGCTGTGATTGGTCCGTCGGTCCGACGGACCAATCACAGCCTTGGGGGCAGGTGGGGTGAGGTGGGGTGACCACCAGTGACCCCTTTACACCCGGTGGTGATTGGTGCTGTACTTAACAGCACCAATCACCACCGATCCCTGTGTTACCGAGCACCGTTATTCGCCGGTACACAGAAAACGCTGCAATTGGCTGTTCACATTTGAACAGCCAATCGCAGCGATCGCCGATGGGGGGGGGCATCGCTGCCCCCCCTGGGCAATGAGGGAAGATGTCTGCTGTCAGGGACAGCAGCCTTCTCCCCTCTGTCACCGCGTCTATAGACGCGGTGACACTTTAAATGCATGACGTACATTTATGCCATGCGTCGGGAAGTACATCCCGACCATGACGTAAATGTATGTCAAATGTCGGGAAGGGGTTAATGCCCCGCATGCTGGGACTTGTGGTTCTCCAAGTCCCAGCATGCGGGGTAGGCTTGCTGGGACTCATAGTTCTACAGTAGAAAACAATAGTTTTTATTCTATTTTTTACACTTTGAATCAGCCCGATGCCCACCGCCCAGGGGCATCGGGGACAGCCCCGGACTTTCAGCATGGGCTGGTAAGTCCTGGAGGGGGGGGGACCCTTCATTGGGGGGGTCCCCACTTCCCCAGGACCCCTGCCCATGCTGACCAGCCAGGGGGATAATGCTTTGGCCGCGGGACCTTATATATATTATATATATATATATATATTACCCTGCTGGCTGGTTGGGTCTGGTGCTAGTTCTTAAAATACGGGGGACCCCTAGTAATTTTGTCCCCCATATTTCGGGAACCAGCGCCGGACCTTGAGCCTGGTGCTGGTTTCATTAAATCAAGGGGACCCCTATTTGTCGGGGACCCTGATTTTATGTCTCCAGCACCAGGTCAATGAGCCCGGGGCTGGTTATGCTCTGGCGGGGGGACCCCGTGCTGTTTTATTTTTTATTTTAACTGTTTAAACTTTTTTTTACACCAGAACCCTGCACAGATCATTGCGATCTGTGCAGGGTTCTGGCTAATTCGCCCATCAGAACCTGGTCTGATTTTTGGGCGAATTATAGACACACTTTATACAAATCGCATACCATTAAATATGCGATTTGTATACTTTTTAATGTGAAAACATCTGGATGCGATGTGCTGCGAAAAGCAGCCATCGCATTTCCAGTGTGTCCAACTTGTTGGCCAAAATCGCACTTTTTTCACATTTTCGCACCTCATTAAATATGCGAAAATGGAAAAAAATGCGATTTCGGACGTTTTTGCGAAAAAAATCGCCAAAGTCAGATTATCTCACTCCATAGAATGTCACCCATAATTTCTCACCAACCAATCTTTTAAACTGCATTCCCTTTTAAAACTGGTCAGGATTGCTGTTTTATTCAACATCCTGCGATAACATCGGCCATAAATCTTTAGCAGTTTTAACTATTTGGGCACTGGCTCCACTATAATGTTGCACACATTTCCAAAGCTTTAGCTCTTGGGACTGAGAGGGCTCTATTTTTAGCTAAAATTAAATCAGCTACAATTATTGTATAGAACATAATTTTTAACCAACAACTTTTTAAAATGTAAAACTAATATAATGAATGAATATCATATTTATAACTGATTTTGTGTGAAAATTAATATTCAAGCATACAGTATATTTGTGCTTGGAATAGAAAAACAACATTTGCAAATCTGTTATCATAGACAGAAACTATACTGTGGCAAATTGAGATGCGGGCTATTAGCTCATCTACATTCCTGTCCTTTATGTGACCACCTAACAGGCATGGATTTTATCTAATAGCCGCTGCTTGCTCAGGATGTATTGTACGTCCCTCTGTGCTTTCTACATACGCAGCTTTGATGCAAAGTCCTCTGTGTATCCCCATCATTATAAAACCATTACCTCAGCTTCACTCTTCATTTGCCATTGAGTTAAATGTCAGCAACTCGTCGGGAAGAGAAGTTGATCTGCTTCACTGAAGTGTTAGATATGTCTGTAATAAATTACTAATGTAATGATTCCTCTTTGTCAAGATCTGCAGATTTCTCTTTTAGCAAATATATGATGTGTAAACACCTTTCTCACTAGTCATAAAATCATTCCTCCCAACTGTCTCAATTACAGCCGGACAGTCCCTTTAATTGGAGACTGTCCCTCCAAAGGAGTGTTTCGCAGGTAGCGGGGGGCAGTTAGGGGGAGCCGGAGTTTACCGCAGAGCAAGCGATGACCACTGAAGAGGTGCTCTCTGCTTGCGTACAGCATTTTTTCAGTGTAGGGAGGAAGCCGGGGGCTGCCTAGCTGCAGGGGAGTGCTGGACACGCCCCCAAAGTGAAGTATACAGGGGACAGAAGTGCTAGGTCATGCCCCTTTCAGACCAAGGCCACGACCACCCACCATGTAGCTCCGCCCCACTTTTCCATAAGGTAGGTCCCACTTTCCAACTTGCAAAAGTGGGGAGGTATGAACCTTTTTAAATGTATTCTCTATGACTAAGCTCACAGCATTGAATGTCTCCTAGCCCATCCAGTTAATCAACTTTCAGCTGATTTTAATACATTTCTGCCATATTTGAATGGCAAGTTTTTACAATATTACAATGGACTCACTTCTACCCTGCATAGCTAATATTACATACAATAGTACATCATACAGTAGTTTATAGTTGCATACAATAGTTCACACTGCAGAAATGCAACTCTGGAAGCGCTCAGCACACCCAGTGAGTGATGTAAATGGCAGCATGCTGTGAGGACACTCCCCTTTCTCTGAGGCCACTCCCCTTCAGAAAGCATGGAATTCTCACTTTTAATTCATGAATGTTGGGAGTTCTGGTCTATGGTACATCCATGGGCTTATGTATAGATAAACACAAGCAAGTTTTTACACATTCTTCGTTATGTTGACTTGATGCATTTGGCTTTTTTATGCATAAATAGGTGGAACAGGGTATGAAGTATAGTAGCGCTTTAGATTTAGCAGAGTCGGGTTTTTTAGGGCCAGATTAAGGGTTCCAGGCTATGCCTCAGTGTACTCACCTCGTCCTCCTGTGTCTATCGTGGCCATTGGAGTCGTCTTCAGTGGCATTCCCAGTCCCATGGATGCATTGCGCAGGTTCACCGGTGACGTCACCGGCGCACATGTGCAATACAGCCTTGGGATTGGGGATGCCTCTGAAGATGACTCTGATGGACATTGATGATGCCAGGGGACACAGTGGACGTCAGGGGACCATTGAGTATGTAAAAAAATATCTCTGAAATCCGGAATAATTCCTTATCCAAAATGCTTGTGGTCCCGAGCATTTTGGATAAGGGATACTCCACCTGTACTGCCTCAGAGCACTGAGGTCATGGGTTAAAGTTCTACGGAGTTTGTATATTCTCCCTGTGCTTGCATGGGTTTCCGTCGGGTACTTCGGTTTACTCCCACAATCCAAAAATATACCGGTAGGTTAATTGGCTTCCATCAAAAATAAACCCTAGAATGTCTGTCTGTGTGTGTGTGTACATGTGGTAAGGAATATAGATTGTTAGCTCAACTGTGGCAGGGACTGATGTGAGTGTTCAAAATATTATCTGTACAGCACTGCAGGATATGTGTGCGCTATATAAATTACTGGTAATAAATAATAAATAAGCTGCAGTAGCTGATTGTGGAGTTATTCAACAGCAAACACGGCTTTCAGTTCCTCAATAGAGCATGGTGGGGCCCCCAGAGCTATAATTATCCCTTATTGTCCTGGATTAAATCTAAAATGGAGCAGATACTGTACATGTCAAAATTTGAAGCATCACATGTGAATAACCAACGTGATATGGTACCCACTCCATTTAAAAATTTAATTAGAACAAAGGTTGGCTTTAAACCCTAATTTTCCCAATTGATTTTTGAATGTAAAAACTTTCTGACATATAGGAAAACTCTGAGTAGTCTGTAAAACTATTGTGAACAGTTGGTTCACCTTTTGGTAAAATTCCTGATGAAGTCTGAAGGATGAAACGCATAGGGTTACAAATTCAACTTCTACACAACCAGCTGGAAGGACTTTATTATTTCAGGATTCCGTTATTAGAACATAAGAAAAAAATTCCTATTACCTTCTTTGTATAGGAGAATTTGCAGATTTTATTGTTACAATTTTTTATGAACAGTTTTACCATTAAAAAAATCTGAGTATTTTTATATGGAAATTTGATACATTACATCAAACTTTGGGTGATAATATGAGATAATAAAAGATACAAAAATAATTAAATTAATTATGGGGTTTTAGATTATGGCAGGGGTGGGGAACCTCAGGCCCGGGGGCCATATGCGGCCCCCGTAGCCGTTCTGAGTGGCCCACACACCCATCTGGCGGCTACGTCAAGTGACCCCATTTCCTGTATGTGTACATTTGGGTTAATATGGAATTTTCTAAGTCCAGATTGTTAACTGTCCATTGAAGAAAATAAGCTTCATTTCTCGCCTTTCTTTGTATTATTATATTATTACCTTGTAATGAAATTTTGGCTCGCTTAAGAAAGCTAAATGTACCTCAAATTATGATGAATATGTGAATCTGGCAGATGGTGATACCACACTGTGCTCATGCAATGCTGATATTTTCCCACATTCCATGCAATGTGCCTGTGTGTACACTCAATGCTACTTTTATTTTTAACAAGGATTTCAACCTGTTAATTCATAATTAGTGAGTCAGTGAACCTTCTTTATCAAGATTCCAGTTTTAGGTCAAGTCAGCAGGGCAGAATTTTAATTACATTTTGTATAGAAAAGAATAAAGATTTTCCATCTGTTCTTATTAAAAATAATACTCAGGTAAGCGTCACAATGAATTCACACAGCACGCTGTGCTGGGGAAAGTGCTCATTTTGATGGTCAGCTCAGCAGATGCCTAAAGTTCCATCATAACATCCCTGACAAAGCATATTCCTACAACTCAGCCAAGAATAAAGTCACAATGATGCCATACTCTGACACGTATACATTTTAAATAAAAATTCTTACTTAAACAATTCAAAACTAGTTTCGCTGGTCAAGGATCATCAAAAATACAGTAGCTCAGCACTTTAGGTTATGTGCATTAAGGACTATATTAGTGTACAGGATATAAAAGTGTGGCAGTCACTAGGGTTGCCATCATTGATTGGGGGGGATCAGCACAGGTAGAATATTCAGGGCCCCACCTGTAGTGGCTCCTGATTGGCTGCCAGTCTGCAAGCTCCAAATGACAATTCCAAAATGCCACCAGCACTTTTTTCATGGCCAACAGCCCATGCAGCAGCTGCAATGAACTTGCGGCTAATCCAGGGAAAGGACATCCCAGTTGCCTATGCATTGTTGCATTCAAACCTGGATTTATATTCTGCTTTTATAACATCTTATTCAGTGTTGCCTTTTAGCCCTACATTTATCTGCTGCATTTGTAACACTCAGTGCAACACAGCATAATATAAATTAGTGTTAGCACCTGTTTTGTGATCTGTTCTATCAGTGTCCTTTCCTGCTCATACCTCACCTTTGTGCTGGGACACTGATAGTTATTTACCTTGCAGTCTTATAGCAGCCTTGTCCAGCAAAAACTGTCTTGGAGTGTAAAAAGTATAGCCAGAGAGAGATGGAAAACTCATACACAAATGGAGCCGCCATCAGCCAGCCTGCCTGATCACAGGCTGGCGGACGGCGGACTTGCTGACAGGGACGCGGCTCACTCACTTGCATGTCCCCTCAGCAATACGGTAGAGAGCGGGGACCGAAGGCTTCCCTGCCCTGTCTCCGCTTCAGGGAAACAGGCGGAGGTCTGCTACAGCTTCCAACAGAAATGGTGCGCAAGCATCTCGTCTGTGCACGCCCAATTCTGTTGGAAGACGGCGGTTGGCGGAGGCCGGTGCATGGCAATTCTATTGCTAGGAGCCGTTCTAATGAAAGCGGCTTCATCTGTATATAAATGTGAAGATGGTTTTTACCTGTGAAGAAAAGATGGAATATAGGATTTCAATCCTGGTTTTAACACATATTTGCCGACTTTAAATAACTCCTCTTGCGGCATTTCCGAGGGTGGGACTAGAGCTTAATGTTATCAAGACCCGTCCCAGTTACAATAAATGCTGTGACTTGCAGCTCCTTTAGAGAGGGGGAGGGGCTAAAATGATGTAATATGCATCATTGTAGCCCATGCCCCCCCCCCCCCCCCGAAGAGCCCAAAATGCTGAATTTGTCCGTAGGTGGGTGGGCTTTGGGGAGCAATAAATGCTTTAGGCTTCCTCACCCTTCTGGGGGGCCGGGTGGGGGACCAGATTTCGGGAGTCTCCCAGCCATTCCGTAAGGGTAGTCAAGTATGTTTTAACAGCATCCTTTAAATGTCAACCTTCAAAAACATCCTTAACAAATGCAGGGCAAGCCTACATGTAGATCATGTATATACTAGTATATTGGACAAGGCGATTGCACTTTTAGCAGGTGCACATTCTGGCAGTCTTCCTCTCTGACACCCCGGAAGGGGCAGTGGCTCATGTCTGGCTCAGGACAGGCTTTGTACAATTAACAGGTTCATCAATGATAAAAAGATTCGTTTAGATTCAAAACAGTGATTTTTCATTTTTCTGATAATGAAATAAAACTAGACAATAATAAATCATATTCTAAAATAATAAATACATTTGAGCAGTAATTGTTCCTGGCTATGTATAAAGTACATCTATATCAGAGATAAAGGAAACTTTTCTTTTCTGCTTCTCTATAGGTCGATATTTTGTACTAATTGGACAAGGAGCACTATGGGCAGGTTTGCATGCAATGAAAACATCAGGCATAATGGTGCGGTTATAGGCAATCTATGGAAAGTGTGTATTATGGAAATAGTTTCCATTCTACAGGCCCCAAGGGACTATCATGAAAAAGGAAAAAGACTTCAGGCGTATAGTAGCTAAACGTCACTTTAATAATTCATGATTCCATTGTATTTCCAATTGCTTCAGTTGTCTGATATACCCCAGAACTATTCCTACCACACAGAACTGACTGGCAAAAATCACCTCACAATGTAAATGTAACCTCTCTGTTTTACCTTCCTGAAAACACATCTTGGAATAAATACCGATTATGTATTTATCTCTGACAGCCTAAAGGAAATTTTCACATTTTCATAGAACCGTGCTTCCAAACAGATGAAAAAAAAGGCTTGCACAATATTTGTCTCATAAAATAGTTCAATAAAACAAAGCATACATAAGTAGTATCATTCTCCTGGATATTTGCTGCCGGATGTCTCAGTGTATGCTGACCCTGGGTTACAATAGGTTTTGGGAAAGAGAACAGATGTCTGTACTTTTTGCTAAAGCCCAAGATTTGCAAATTAGCCAATTATTGCAGAAATGAAAACATTTGTTATTACTGGTTTAGATAAGGAAAGTCTCTTAACAGGACATATTAAAAAAAAAAAAAAAACATTTAAAAAGCAATTATCTCACTTATTTGTTTTCATATTCAATTTAACTTATTTTTTTTTTAATAACAATTTTGTTCAAAATTTGTTGATGGCCACAAAACACATCTGCTGAAACTTTGCTCAATGACTGATGTATCTATTATTGACGTTTCACGTAAAACTCACATTTCTTAATGGATATTGGCATATTATGTTTATCCCACAGCAATGGAATAACCTAACCCAGCAACCTATATTTCTGTTCCAGCTTTTACCTTAACTCATGCTCCAGGGACGGATTTGCATCAAAATAACAGGGGGCATCATGATGGGGGAAAAAGGTGGGTGTTCATTGTGGGCTCCAAAGGGATGTGTTCCCAGAAAGTGTTTGTGTCCTCTAAAGCAAGGGATGTTGAGGGTGATGTCTTTGATTTCGATGGTCAGTATTCCGACAACGGAATCCTGACTGTTCAATTGTTCGACAGTCAGGATCCTGACTGACAGAGGAACTGTGGCGAGCGCAGTGAGCCACCGAGCTTGCAACATGGCGATCACAGCGAGCATGCAAGGGCTTCTTTGCACTGGTCCCTCTGTTGGAATACTGGCAGATGGGATTCCGATGTCGGTGTAATGACCATCAAAATCCTGACTGTCTAGTCGGCATACCACATCCATTGGAGACAAAGAGGTGTATTCAATGCAGCCGGCAATGGGGTTTGTGTGGCGACGGTGGCTTGTTTTTGGTAAAGATCACCAAAAACAAGCCATCCTTGCCGTCATTCAGTGTTCCGCCAAAATCCTCACCATCAGAGGATAGCAAGGATTCCCTTAAATGGTGAGGTTGGCAGCAAAGGCAGTGAGCCCGCTGCAATTTGTGGCGAGCCTCGCTGAAAAGAACCAGCAAGGTGGAAATGGCGAGTTAAACGGACAGCGTTTAATACTCTGATGGCGAGCTATCGGTAGCACTCGCCGTATAGTTCGCCCCCTTCATTGAATGTACCCCAAAGCATGACAGGAGAGAGAGGGTGATGAGGAGAAAGTGACATGGGGAGAGGCAAAGGGTGAGGCAGTGGGTGCCAAGGGGAGATAGTGGTAGACAGTGAGGCAGTGGGTGACAGTAAATGTTAATAGAGGAAAAGCAGTGGGTGACTGGGAGCAAGTGTTGGTGGGAGAATGGCAATGATACCTAACTGTACTTTTTTGGGGGGTTGAGATACGGAGAAACCAATTCATACCTTTGTTTTGGGGGGCACTGTACACACAGTGATACCTGTACTGGGGGTGGTAAACAGTTATACCTGTGTTATGGGAGTACACAGTGATGTCTGTAGTAGGGGTTACACATTGATACCTGCACTGAGGATAGGGGTAGTCAGGGGAACCCAGTCATACCTGTGCTCTGGGGGGTGGGGAGGTACAAAGTGATGCCTGTTGCTTTCTTTCTCCCCCCCCCTCTTTCTCTCCCTCCAATCTCTCCCTTCCCCCAGTGTCCACCTTCTGTCTTTCTCTGTCACCCTCATCCACTATGTCATCCTCAGTCTCTTCTTATTACCCACTGCTTCTTCCTATCAGTTTTCCCTCTACCTTTTAACCTCTTTTTGTCCTCCACTACTTTTCAGTCACCCCCTATCATCCTCTCTCTCTCATCACCTATTGCCTCTCCCTGTTCTGTGACACACACCCTTTTCAGCGAGTGAATGCACATAGCAGCACCAGCAGTCATCATTGAAGATCAGCCAATAATGTTTACCATCCGTAGTCTCCTATCGATTATAAAAATCATCAATGGTCCATTGACTATTGATGATCTGATGGCAAGGATGAGTAATTCCACCATGAAATGTGATTTTCCTAAAATAAGGATGCAACCTCACTCATATCTAGCTTGATACTTTCAATGATAAAATAAATAAAAATAAATGTGTATTTATAAGATATGTTACTTTTCTCCAGCACTGGCTGATATTGATGCAGTACATCATTCTTCTCCATGTATAAATAACACTGCCATTAAGCATTTCTTTGTTGAATGACATTCAAGCATTTGTTTCACATTTGTTTTACTAAGGCACCATCATTTTCTCTTATTGACGAAGCAGTTCATTCTCCAGGTATGAAGTTTGCAAGCAAGATTCTCGTCCTTTCAATTCATGCAAGCAATTTAGAGATCAGGAGAATCGCTCCCTATGTAAATAATTTGTCTTTGCAATCAATCTTCCTTTTCTTTCAAAATGAATTTAGGGGAATCTGCATAATTGGCCGTGCTTAATACAACTCTGATATATGGCGTTGTCTTCAGTCTCTCCACTGTGCAGAATCATGATGAGATGTTTATGCAAAATACCGATTCGGACATGTGTATTTCTTCATTCACGCTTACTATGTTGTATAATAAAAAGTAAAAATATTAAGCAGACATTTTGGAGAAAATGAATTTAGTGAACAACCGGTATGCACCTGGAAAGAACCATGTTGCAATGCAAAGGGTGCAAATGCATGTATGTTTTTTGTATGCAGTAAAATACAAATCCCCAAATTTAAATCCATCAGCACATTTGATATCTGCCCTAATTTTCAGTACAACATGGTTCTGGCAAGGTGCAAATTTGTTCTTATGTGCACATGTATTGGCAGAGCTACATTACTGTGTGCGTAATTGCTATGGGGCATGCACACCTCCTGTACCAGGTTACGCATCGCACTGTGACCCAGGCCCGTTTTAACCACATTGTGGGCCCTAGGCAAAGCAATACACTGGGGCCCCTACTTTAGTAAAAAAAAGTCATAACTTCCTGCATTGGCCAGTATTCAATGCTCCCAATTCTGTTGTTTTTTTGGCGAATTGGGCTGTTTTCACTCCTTGCGGTGAATCTGTTTCACTGAAAATGTGATTCACCCTATTCAATGTTCACTGTTCGCCGAAAGCAAACAGTGAATGCCGGCCAGTTCTCCGTTTCATGTTCGCTGCAAGTCGCTGGAGTATTTCAATGGGGTTTTCACTTGGATTCGCCGAGAGTGTATTCAATGCTAGGATGGAGAACTGCTTTCTCCATGATTTTTGCCATGATTCGCCGTTTTGCATTCGACATCTTTTTGAGGTGAACAGGAAAGTGATCTTTTGAAATAAAGGGTTTTGGGGGGGAAGTTTGGTGTCAAAAAAATCAGATTTTTTTTTCTAAGAAGGGGCATGCTATTTGTAATCATGTGCTTAAAGCACATTAATATATATTTAATTTAATTTAAATTTTTACATTTTTTATACACTTTGGCCTGCAGGGGGCCGGGAGCCGAGAGTAGCTCATTAATATTCATTTATTCACTGCACTCTGGTCCTGATCATTACATATGCATGATCGGGATCAGGGAGTGCAGTGGCTGATGATCCCAGCCCCCTGCCAGATCTGGGGGGGGACCTCTGCCAGTGTCCTGTAAGCCCTCCTCATTGTCAGGCGCAGGCAGGGAGACTTCCGTCTTCCTGCCTGCCGCCTTCCTACAGCTCCCTGTGCAGTGGCGTAATTAGCATACAGCAACCCCTGCAGTGGCTTGGAGGAGCCGGGGGTCTGCGGGGCGCTCTCCCTGACTTGCCTTCAGTTCTCTGCTGCTGTGCAGGATAAGAGAGGGCACTGGGGTCACTGAGCTGCACTGATTTATTTCTTCTGTATGCAGTCCCATCCTCCTCCGAGTCCTCTCAGGTCTGCTAGAGCTCACACAGTCACAGTCACACACACTGTATTAAGGGATAGTCTGTAAACTGCTTTCCACTTTACAAGTGTATTCATACACTCTTGATTACACTTGTATAGCGGCAAGTAGTTTGCAGACTGTCCCTTACTTCCAGCGTGACTTCTGAGACTTTTCTTACAGGGTGGACTCCCTGGAGCCTGTAGCACACTAACATGGACTGGAGCATAACGGATGTTTAAGAGGGGGTGAGTGTCACACAAAGTGTGTCACAGTGTGTGTGTGTATATCCCATTAACTATGCAAAACCCAGGTGTAATTTTTTCAAATGTATAGATATCTATATTTCATTTTTTATTTCACTTGTTAAATTTCCCTGTTTTGGCACTCAGATGAGGGGGGGGGGGGGGCGCTCCAATTATTTTTGGCAGGGGGGAGCAAAATTTATAGTTACGCCACTGTCCCTGTGGCATTCGCCGCAGGGGTTAAAATTCGCCTATTCGAGTTGAATAGGGTGACACGGAGGGCTGGCAGCGAATGCTCCGGCCCTCCGGAACCCTGCGAATGTGCAGCGAATCCTAAACAGGATTCACTGCACATTTTGTAAATGTGCATTAAATACTGCACATTGTCTGTCCACTTGCTATCAGCCATCCAGCAATTACTCTAGCATGCTTAAAGCCAGTAACTGTTTGGCTGCAGGCCGGTAGAGAATGTTTCCCAACAGCTCTAATTTTTTGTATTTCACAACCAAGGAGCAATCTCTACTAGTCTCTCAAGAAACCCCATGACACAAACCTGACTTGGTTTACATTTGTTTTCTGATTTCCAATGTTTCCAGGCTTGTCTGTGTTCATGTTGCTGCTGCTGCTGCAGCTGCTGCTCTGCATTCCTCCTTGATTAAGCTCCTGTGAGGCTCCCTGACTTCAGCTTAGGTCACATGATCCAGGTATAATCAAGTAATCCCACTTTCTGGTTGTGACCTAATTGCTGCTGTGGCCAGTAGCCAATCCCAAGCTACCTAGGGGGATATAAGTATTCATGGTTCTGGACAGGAAGAAATGTCACTGTGTGGTGCACCTATAGAAGATTTATTAAAATGTAACCTTTATTCATATTTGGTTAAAAGTATAGCGAAATAAAATGACACAAAACATAGAAGACATACATATTCTTGTTAAAAAAAGGATATAAATTATCCTTACAACGTGGGGCCCCACACTCCTTATTAACAGTTTCCACTTTGATTGGAGTGCATACACTGTCTAGAGGGTATATTAAGTATTATTTATAAATATGTGGCGGATAGTGAACTTATAGATCTCAGCTGAGTTCAAACTGGATCACCCCAATCATTGGGGAAAGAGCGGTGCGACTCCAACCAGTCTGTCAAGGTAGGTGTAACACCCTTCAGTTAGGGTATACAGCGTATTTGGCAGCGTGAAAATACAATTCAAATAGCCAGTGTTTGTGTTTGGGGGCACCGGTAGCCGCTCAATATGCGGTGCTTACACGCTGACTGTGCGTATCAATAGCAGCGCTGATCCCACAGTCCCTGGAGTACGGCGTGCTCTAATGTGACACGCCATCTCACAATCAGCAGGACTGGGTAACAGTTCTGATACGTTAAAGTAGGTAGGAGTGCGCCCTCAGCCAACGTTCTGTACGTTCACAAGACCGCTCGGTACCACAATTTTAAACTAGACAGATCAAAATTTTGTACATTTCAATGGGGATGGGGGAGTGGACGTAGGACCGTACACTTCGTGGGCTACCCCCACCCCCCCACCCCCATTGAAATGTAAAAAATTTTGATCTGTCTACTTTAAAATTGTGGTACCGAGCGGTCTTGTGAACGTACAGCCCGTTGGCTGAGGGCGCACTCCTACCTACTTTAACGTATCAGAACTGTTACCCAGTCCTGCTGATTGTGAGACGGCGTGTCACATTAGAGCACGCCGTACTCCAGAGACTGTGGGATCAGCGCTGCTATTGATACGCACAGTCAGCGTGTAAGCACCGCATATTGAGCGGCTGCCGGTGCCCCCATACACAAGCACCGGATATTTGAATTGTATTTTCACGCTGCCAATATGCTATATACCAGAGACTGTGGGATCAGCGCTGCTATTGATACGCATAGTCAGCGTGTAATCACCGCATACTGAGCGGCTACCGGTGCCCCCAAACACAAACACTGGCTATTTGAATTGTATTTTCACGCTGCCAAATACGCTGTATACCCTAACTGAAGGGTGTTACACCTACCTTGACAGACTGGTTGGAGTCGCACCGCTCTTTCCCCAATGATTGGGGTGATCCAGTTTGTACTCAGCTGAGATCTATAAGTTCACTATCCGCCACATATATATAAATAATACTTAATATATCCTCTAGACAGTGTATGCACTCCAATCAAAGTGGAAACTGTTAATAAGGAGTGTGGGGTCCCACGTTGTAAGGATAATTTATATCCTTTTTTTAACAAGAATATGTATGTCTTCTATGTTTTGTGTCATTTTATTTCGCTA
This sequence comes from Crinia signifera, assembly GCF_055691185.1. Classification (NCBI taxonomy): domain Eukaryota; kingdom Metazoa; phylum Chordata; class Amphibia; order Anura; family Myobatrachidae; genus Crinia; species Crinia signifera. Next base: position 58,025,942 of record NC_139223.1, on the reverse strand, counting down.
TACTTTTAACCAAATATGAATAAAGGTTACATTTTAATAAATCTTCTATAGGTGCACCACACAGTGACATTTCTTCCTGTCCAGAACCATGTATACAATCAATTGATGTCCCGTGGTAGCACACCCTCATCCGTTACATGAATTTATGCCACCAGACATTCATTGAGGGGCCACCATTTGATTCAATTTACTCTTCCTGTGCGACTACCATTTCTTTCTCTCGGATATAAGTATTCACTTGAGGAACAGCTCAGGTCCTTGAACAACTAGTCTGATCCCTGTGTTCATCCAGAAGTCAGCATCCTAAGGCTCCAGGTTCCTGTCCAGAGTTCCTGTGTATTACTTGTGCAATCTGCTGCTGCCTCCTGCTGTCATTAAAGCTCCCTGGTACTCTCTACCTGCCAGGTTACCTTCCAAGCTGCTTACTATCTACAGCTCCCAAGGGAAGAGAATAGAGCACTCCAGAATCCTTCAGCAGAGTTTGCTACATGCTCTTAAAGGACCATTACCATCTTTGACTCCCTAATGGACACAGGCGTCAACTCTAAACCTCACTTGTCATTCTCCTGAGAGTTCCCCAGAGACTGACTCCTCATTATCTGCTACAGTGAACCTCATCCTACTGCTGCTATTATTGTTACTACCACCTTGCCTGGTTTATTCCACCTGCTGTAGCTGTTATCACCAGCATCCAGCTTACAGTCAGCTTCCCGAGTGCAGCACAGGACCATCAGTTCCCAGACCAACACAGTCATCAATTCCCAGGTTGACTCGACCATCATCAACTCTCAGGTCGACTGCCATCATCGACTCCCAGGTTGACGCTGTCTTCATCAACTCCCAGATCGACCCTTCCATCACCGACTCCCCGGTCAATTCTGCAACCATCACCAGCTCTGAGGCTGAAAAATACACTATTGGTACCCTGACCTTCTAGTGCTTTCCATTGGCTCCCAGGCCAACGTACCCTCCTGACTCCTAGGCCAGACAGATTCCCCATTGGCTCCCAGGCCAACGTACCCTCCTGGCTCCTAGGCCAGACGGACTCTCCAGTGGCTCCCAGGCCGTCAACTGTCCATGTTGGCTCCCAGGCCTTCAACTGCCCATGTCGGCTCCCAGGCAGTCAACAACCATGTCAGATCCCAGGTCGTCAACACACCTCCGGCTTCCAGGCCATCTACAGTCCATGTCAACTACCAGGTCATCAACACTCCTCTGGCTCCCAGGCCATCAACACTCCGTGTCAGCTCCCAGGCCGTCGACTACTCATCGGCTCCCAAGCCACTGTCATCTCTCCGGCCTCCCGGCCAACGCAGATCAAGTTCAAAGTTCCTGAGTTCAAAGCTCAAAGCCACTAGTCACTGTCCATCTCCTGTGACTGGCCAGTTAACTGTGGGGAACTCAGGTCAGAGGGCCGTGACCTTGCCACCGAATGCAGCAAAGTCCAAACCTCCTTGTGGGGGTCCCTGGTGAAAACTGTCAGTGGTGTTAGACTCCCTGCCTCTGACCAAAGTCTTGTCAACTCCCTCACCTAGCTGTGCCTGCAGGGCCAGTGATCCTCATATGAACTGTCCTTGCCTCTAACCCCCAGTGTTCCAGTTTCCAGTATCCACCACTGGACCACTGCTGCCACAGCCGGGAACACCAGAGACCGAGTCCTGACACCACAGAGGCACCAGCAATCCCCTGCTCAAAGGCCTCTAGAATAGTGGGGCACTAGGGCAGCTGCCCAGTAAGCCCATGTGTTAAGATGGCCCTGCTGTGACCACTGCTGCTCACTCTCCTCCATTCACCAAGGCACTCTGCACAGGGATGGTCGTCGACCATTGATGAGTTATAATCATGTTTGCCATCCATGGGTGAGAACCAGATGGCTTCCCTCCATCGATGGCACAGCAGAACTACTTTTTCAGTCAGTCACAGAAAAGTTAAGACCATTGGTTGATGAAGCCAACCATGGTCATCCATTGCATAGGTTGCTATCATAAATGTTCACTTGCAATACCACCATTGATGGTCAAACACATCCAAAATGATGGCCATCCCTAACTCTGCTTCTGAGGCTTGAAGAGAGAGTTGGCAGCCCAAGCTTGCGTAGGATCTACCATGGACTCCTCCCACCCAATTACGCTGAAGAGTCCAACCTAGCTATCTGCCCTGCCTTAATGTGTAATGTCCCAGTAGGTGGAGCCAGATGCAGACAAAAGTGACGGGAAAAAGCGTGCACTGCTTTTGGCAATATACTGTATTGGGGGTTATTAAAACTTGAGCGCTCCTCTGCTCATTTGGAAATCCCTGTGATCAGTGCAGCCAGAGTGAAATCCCACCCTGTTCAAGGTGGCAAAAGGCTTGCCAAAATATCGCAAACCAGTGAAGAGCTGCAAATCCATTTGAAACTCAGTCGCCAACCTATCATTTTTCCACTGTATTCATTCTGTGGGTAACCCAGAACCTACTCAGCCAGTACAATAGAAACAGGCTGATCGGGCCGGAGCTGACTTCAAACTCCTTCATTGAAAATGCGTGGCAATGTCTACACTTTTCCTGACACTTTCCCCCTAAACGCCATCTTCCTTTCCAAAAGGAGGCTGGATTTTATAGCAGGATAGCCTCGCACATCCAGGCTATGGGATGCGGTCATCTATTAGAATGAACTTAGGTCTACAGTCATTAGGTCGACCCCACTAGGTCGACTGGCAGGAAGGTCGACCTGACTTAAGGTCGACATGGGCCAAGGTCGACATGACTTAAGGTCGAATTTGCATAAAGGTCGACATGAGGAAGGTCGACTGGTCATAAGGTCGACATGGGTTTTTCACTGTTTTTTGAGCCAACATGTGCCGACAGGCGGTATTTCATGCCCTACCATCCACTAGGGCGTGGTGGGAGAATAAAATAGTGTGCCGAGCGCAGCGAGGCACCGTGCCCGAAGCATCGCGAGCGATGCGAGGGTCCGATTCTCATTGCCAACTGTGTCCATGTCGACTGTGTCGACATTCGGATAAAAAAACAGTGAAAAACCCATGTCGACCTTATGACCAGTCGACCTTCCTCATGTCGACCTTTATGCAAATTCGACCTTAAGTCATGTCGACCTTGGCCCATGTCGACCTTAAGTCAGGCCGACCTTCCTGCCAGTCGACCTAGTGGGGTCGACCTAATGACTGTAGACCTAAATGCAGTCTGACGAATGATCCCATTCCCAGGCTATGATCCGAACACATGCGCAGTTTAATATTTGCATAGTCTGCGAATCCGTAGCACAGCAATCAAGTCTGAATAACTCCCATAGAGTGAGGTGACCCTCAGGCATTAAGCAACCATCTGCTGACTGCAGATTGCTGTACACTTCAATATTAAATACTGGAAAGCCAGCACTGGGCTTAGGGGTGGGGTTTTGATCATTTTTGTTGTGTGGCCCACTAACTTCTTGTTCCATCTCTGCATGCATGTCATGCTTTATGTACAGAGCGGAGACAGAGACAAAGCAGTGGTGCAGGAGGCCCATCCTAAGGCAGACATATGTGTGTGCACTGTACTTAGAGGTTCTTGAGGAAGTTTCTTAGCATTAGGAATAAGGGAGTCATTGTGCATCTGAATGTAAGTGTGGGAGCGTGTATACTGATGACATTTTCAGGGCCGAAACTAGGGTTTCCGGCGCCCGGGGCAAGGCAGTCTTTTGATGCCCCCCCCCCTAGTGATGCTGCTGCGCGCCGAATTTTCGGGGGCGTGGCCTAATTTGGGGGCGTGGCCTATAATAGCTGCTCTCCCGCGAGGCCACGCCCCCATTTTGCCGCTATGGGGGCATGACCCAGAGGCTCTGTGAGCCTCTAGCCATGCCCCCAGCCCCCTGGCTGCGGGAATAGACGCTGTGCGCATGCGCACAGCGTTTATTCCCCGCTGCTTAGTTAGCAGCTGACAGGGGGGACCGGACCAAATGACGCCTTGTCCCTGGCGCCGGAGACCCCCCCTCCCCGCACAGTCCTCTCACCGCATCTTATTTTGACTTCGTCCGTCTCCTACTAGCGCTGCGGCGGGAAGCGCTGATGACTTCAAAAAGACTTGCCGGACGCTGATTGGCTGAATTCAGCCAATCAGCGTCCGGCAAGTCTTTTCGAAGTCATCAGCGCTTCCTGCAGCCGCGCTAGTAGGAGATGGACGGAGTCAAAGTAACATGCCGCTACAGCGTCCACACACCTGTCACCGGACCTCACAGCGCCCCTCACCTCTAGCGCCCGGTGCGCGTGACCCCCCAGCCCCCCCCTAGTTACGGCCCTGACATTTTACATTCAAGCAGGTGGAGGGAAATATGGAGCACTGTAGGGTTATAGGCATGACTCTGATAGATGACTTCTAGGTCTGTGGTGATCAGTTTTCTCTAAGAGGCATTTTTCATGTCATATCTCAATATAGATATTCATACAGAGCTGTAAAGCCCCCAGCCTCACCTAGACTGTAACTTGGGGAATATTTATCATGATTTATTACATGTGGTGTTTTTTTGTTATTTATAAGGAATAGGAAATACTGGGATTCAGCCAGAGGTTTAATCGTTTGGGGCACATGTGTGACTAATGCAGGCTCGCCTTTCCCTCGGAGTGGTGTCATGATGTTCAAAATGTTATGTGAAAAAGGTTTTTGCCTCCAGTAATATCTGTATTACGGTTTCAGTCTTTTATTTTGGACATGGTAAGCACAGAAATGTGCCGTTCTATTAATAAATGTTCTCTGTTTAATTAACTTACTGCCGGATATAACACTACACCATATTCGGATGGTGGGTCGATCATGTTTAGGTCGACAATACCATAATCAACCACTAGTGGTCGAAGACATCTAGGTAGGCCCCTAACCTTGGTCGATGGCATCTAGGTAGACAGTGACGGGAGATCGACGCCTGTGAATGATCAACGGGAACGTGTTCGTCAGTAGCAAGGTTGACACAAATTTTCCATGTTTTCTTGGTGCAGGTCCAATTGGTTCCTACTTTACTATCCAAGTGGACATAAAGTCAGATCTTAATAGTGTGCCGAGCATAGTGAGGAACCGTGCCCAAAGCATGGTACATGTAGTGAGCCACGCTAGGGGACGCTGTGCACATACACAGTGTCAATGGGACCCCCATGTCATTTGGCACCAGAAAAACATGAAAAACTTGTGTCAACCTTGTTAATGTTGACCACATTCCCATCAATCATTCACAGGAGTCAATCTCCCTTCACTGTCTAACTAGACATTGTCGACTAGATGCCTTCTACCACTCGGGGTCGATCATGGTATTATTGACCTACACATGGTTGATCCTATATTCCAGAACCACACTACACAGGGGTGTAGCTATATATTTAAAGAGAAAAAAGGAAAGTGTGTCACTGTGTGGTGCGCAGGAGTGGTGCACCTCCTGTGCACCACAAAGTGACACACTTTCCTTTTTTCTCTTTAATTGCCTTGTATTGTGCCCGTGGTAGCACCGCCTCCCGTAATTAATTACAGTGATTATCCTATTAGAGGGGTTTCCTATCATATTTAATCAATACACCTTCAGTGCGACTGGCACATCTCCGTTTTTTGTGTGTAGCTATATATTTGTATGCACCATAGTAACTGTTTTTTCTAAGTGCCCCTATGTACCAACCAGTGGTGGTATACATGACAGATGTCACTTACACGTAAAAGATGGGCCCCACTCAGTTATGGGCCCATAGCAGCTACACCCCCTTGCACCTATGGTAGTTAGGCCCTTGCCACTACAATAGGTTTGTTAACAATTTATTTCTCACTTGGATCATTTTCTAATATAATCCAGTTGAAGTGTAAAACCTGTGTAATCTCACCTTCAATATTATGTTAGAAGGCAGATATTCTATTCCCATTTTCTGTAGTAGTAGTGGTCAATAATCCTGATCAATTCGTACGTCTTACCGGTGCCCATTTTCCAAGTTTGATTGATTAGAGTCTATATTAATTAGTTTATTTGCAAGGATTTTAGCTTGAGTTTCAATTCTTTCCCCTCACTGTCTCTTATCCTTTGCAGGTACATATACTGTATTGGTCCTCGAGGAGAATATGGATTAATGTTTTAGGATAAAAACTACGTACTCTTAAAAAAGTCATTTCTTTCAACAGGTTGTGACTATACAACAGTATATATACAGTATATAGTTGGGCATTGTGCTTGTTCACCAGAACATAAAAAAAGTTACAGTGATGTCACTGCCTGAAAAAACTGCGTTTGATTTATTGATGAAATGATTGTTCCCAGAATAAACACATTCCCGTAGGAGTCTAGATCACCTCCCTTTGTTCAGCCTGTGATGCTTTCTGCAATATTGTTACAGAAGGATCTGTGAAGGTAATTTTTCTAGAAGCACCAGAAGAGCGTTACGTGTGTTGCAGTAATTGCAGCCACAGGTACATACACCATTCAAATTATCAATCCACTATTACAGATGTGCTTACAGTTTCTCATACTTCTTGCAATATCTTTTTTGTTTGAATGTGAGCTCTTAATACAGTAATAAATCATACCTAAATATTTGCAGCTTAAATTATCTATCTATCTATCTATCTATCTATCTATCTATCTATCTTGCACAGGTTCCCAAACTCGGTCCTCAGAACCTCACACAGTGCACGTTTTGTAGGTCTCCTCACAGAATCCCAAGTGAAATAATTAGCTCGACCTGAGGATCTTTTAAAATGTGTCAATTAGTAGTGAATGCACCTGTGCACCTGCCGGGTGACCTGGAAAATGTGAATTTTGTGGGGTCCTGAGGACAAAGTTTGAGAACCCCTGCTCTATTGCATTTAATATATAATATTTTTTTTATTTGCTTGTATCTGTACTGACATTCTTTTGATAATGCTAGAAAACGTCAATAACAATAAGCAAATGCTAAAATCAAAAGAAAACATAAAGCCAACAATTCATATCTATACAATTTGCAATAACCATATTAAAATGTATTACCCGTGACACTGTCGGCGCAGACTTATCCAATTTTACTGCCCGTAACCAGCAGATTGTTAAAATGACTGCATGAAAAGGTTAATAACAGCAGTCGTGTTCCATAGTGACTACTGTATGTGCCACATTGTTAAATTTGTCGATCAGATTATTTCAAGTTTCCTCAGAGGAAAACCTTCAGATTAATATGATGATAAATGCATCATTGTGAACATATGGCTGTCACATACTCAAGAGAAGATGCTATATCAACAGCTTGTCACAGGCTAAATCCAACAACAATTCTGTACTGTGCTTTGTATTGCACTGCATCCAATTTGTGGTGCCTTATAAATAAAAGTTAAGAATAATATGAATAATATTAACATTATGTTATTGGCATTATTAACACAAAGAAGTCATATGTATTTTTGGTGGTGCCGGATAACACCATAAACCATTTACAATACCTAGAACAGGGCTGGCCAAACCGGTCCCCGTTTTCCAAATCACCCTGCTGGTGCACAGCTGTAGGCATACGAACTGTCACATTTTAAACATGTTGCATTCATTCCTACTATAGATCCACCAGTTGCCTGAAAAACATGAATTTTTGGTAGATCTTGAGGACAGGTTTGGCCACCCCTGACCTAGAAGGACCTTGCTCTATGCATTTGAAACATGGCAACATATTAGTTTGGGTCCTTTCACCCCAATATGTATGAAAAGAGGAAAACAAGATAACATGTAATTAAGGCTCATACACATTGGGAGATTTTGCCTAGCCTACCTGCTGAGCGATGTAAGCTAGAGAAATTGGCCTTGAGCTCCCCGTTGCCAAGATCTACCATAAACATGTAGTGATGTGTAAAGGAAGGCAAGGGGTAACTTGATGCTTCACTGAGTGGGTCAGCCTTCTCTGAGTATACTGGGATTTACCCCTAGATCCTAATAACAAGCAGTAATTTAGTGGGATGATACCTAGAAATTGGGCACTCCCCTTCTGGACACACAGAGAATAAATAAGGTAGATACTCCCCTTTGGGTGTTAATCACTTGTTTTTCCATGGTTGTTCAGGCGATGTTTCTCCTCAAATGGTCAAGATTTCCACACAGGCATATAAAGTGGAGAAGAAAAATAGGCAAAATACTGTATATGCAAAATACTATATATGCAATGATCTTTAAAAATACACAGTAGGTAGATTAGGTGCGTGCCAAACTCATAGGAGAAGTGGTATAGATGGGTGCTAGGTGCATAAAGTTATCTTTAGAGGCAGTGGATGTGTACTGGTACTCACAAAACGAGGGATCAATACCCATAGATGAGTATCTATCTTATTTATTCTCTGTGTGTCCAGAAGGGGAGAACACAGTTTCTGGGTATAATCCCTCTAAATTTCTGCATGTAGTGATGTGTGTATGGGCGGTCTGGTCTAACCAGTGTTCTCTATTATTGCCCCATGTGTATGCCTGTTTACAGTAATCAAGGCCCCCAATCTACTCTCCAGTTTTACACTTTTAATGATTCGTTTCCACCTTCATCCAGAACAGCTGCAGCCATACTGTATCTAGAAATCTTATATAATGTAGGAGTGTTGCAAGATTGAGAAGCACCTTCCTCCTAATGTTTCACAAACATTATACAATTCTCTGGGCAATCTACCTTATAGCAATGGATTAATATTTGCAAATCGCACTGTATGCACTGTCCCAGTTGATCAACGGACATTTCCCTGGTTTGGCGGAACGGTTGACAGCAGGTGAGTAACACGAGCCTCCATGTATAACTGCCCACGGTGCTCTTACACCGTCACAGAGGAATAACAAGGAAAAATCTCCTCCCAGAGTTGCCCATGATATCTGACGAGGGTCAGGCGGTCAGGTAAAATTTATGTAACTCTGGCAGGAATTTTATCTGTCTGGGTATGCTGAGTATAAATATTGTTTAGAAAGTTTAGAACACAGACTTTTAATTTATTTTCATGTACATTAATTAAGATTTGCTTTCATAGAGACAACTTACTTATAAAATACTGTTCTAGCCACAGCCCCATTGGTATCGCTCCTTACAAACAGTGAGGCCTGATTCAGATCTTATTGGTATTGCACAGCTGCAAGGAAGCGGCTGTTGAATTACTTACAATTAAAATTAAAATGCAGCAGGTGGCGTCTGTAGGAAGTCTGACCATTGGCCACAATAGAATATATACAGAAGTTGGCTCCTCTGTATATAACACAGAGAGCGCCACACAATTGGAAACATTATTATCATAATAAAAATTACTTTATTAAATTGAATTAATACATTTGAATAATAAATCATGCATATCTTAAAAACTTTTAAAATAGACATAAAAATAAACATAAACATATGCATAAATACATTCCCTAAAAATTCAATATGTAGTTGTCCAAATAATCAATAAATCAATGGTTTTTGATGGAAATCTTAACTTGGTAGTCCCCAGCTGTATAGTAAAAATAGATATAAATATAAATTCTCCAAACCACTCACTTTAAATAATTTCCTTAAAGGAAATGGTGCAGTAATTAAAGGTGCTCCTGGAGATATAGATTTTAGCTGATGCCGGTAAATGGTTCTGTCCGCAGACAGCTCCAGCCACCCTGCACAGCGGGAGTCTTGATGACGAAGACCCTGAGCTCAGCGCACCTACAAAATTGCAAGGACAATGGCTCGATCAATGCCCCCAAAAGCCGAGGAATGTCATTGTGCTGACCCTAAATCATTGGATTTGAACCTAAACCAATGGATTTGTGTACAAATATGTATCAGGCCACATATCCCTGGAAAAGGTCTGCAAATGTCTTTTAAAAATAATTAGTGCTGCAGTATACTGGCTATTCAACTCGAATGAAAGCCAACATTAATCTATTAGCCTTGCACATAGAAAGCATTGTACAGTATAATACCTTTATAACACAATAAAATCTTACAGTGCAATGGAAATGGTAGTTCCTATAGGAACCTTTTCATCGTTTAGTGAAAATACAATGTCTACAGATATAATTCACATTTCCAGAAGTATCCTTGGTTGTCTCACATTAGACCCATTGAGATTCTATAGTGTTCTTAGACTATGTGATTGATATATACATTTACTTAAATCATGAGTGCTAATTGTCTCAGCTATTCAATAACCCTTCTACAATTGAATCATTATTCCTTACTAGATTATACACTCTCTACATGATACACAATTTCAGTTATACTAGTATATTATTTAAATTAAATAGACTTCAACTTCCATAAAATGTATAAAAGTTCATTCACAACGAATGCTAATTAGATGCAATTATCTGTATGACGGGATGGTATTTACTTTGATTGAAAACTATTTGGTTGAGCTAGTCATTTATTTTAAAGCACCAGTGCAATCACACAATTCCATCTTATTACTCACTGCATTTTCTTACGCTGGGAAAATGGGTAAAGAGAAGATATATAACATATACTTTACATGTGTTTTAGTTATGTGTGTTTTTTTTACATGTTGTAATACTGTAATTTACATTTAAACTAATACAATCTATTGTACGATGAACTTCTGAGATATAACAATTTTATATAAGTGGCATAACAGAAATCCTATAGGCTAAGGGTCAGGTCAGTATCCGAATGATAGATCTACAACAGGGGTGGCCAACCCGCGGCTCGCGAGCCGCATGCCGCTCTTCCCCTCACAATGTGTGGCTCGGCGTTCAAATCGCGGGACATGGCAGTGGGAGCACAAAGAGTGACTTGGCGGCTGGAGCATGAGCTGTCGCGCTAGGAAGACATCTTTCATTAGCCTGCAAATGGTGCTGGAAGAAGCTGATGCCAGCATCCTCCTAGCACAACAGCACATGTGCCGGCCACTGGGTCACTCATTGTGCTCTGCCTCCCACTGCCGTGTCCTGGCGGTGCTGTGACAATTTGAACACCTACGTCTCCAGCTCCTACTGCTGCACCACCGCCTGCCATTCTGAGCGCCCTCCTGGCTGTGCCTGTGGTAAGCAGGGCTCTTTTAAAAAGAAAAAGGTGTGTGTATGTATATATATGTATATGTATGTGTACTTGATGTTCAATGCATATATATATATATATATATATATATATATATATATATAAACAATACCACTGCGCAAAACCTCAGTAATGAATATAAATGTCTCCCACGTAGTGTGCAGCTATTCTCCAGGACTCAACCAGGGTCCAGCGTAGATTTGTATGCAAAGAAAGGAGAAGCGCACCATGAGCAAGGTAAAATACAGTTGACAATATATGCTCACATACATGTGGGTTAGGGTATAACAGCTTGCCAAGCTTGTAATGTGATGTTGGAACGGACGAGTTCACAGGACACGGTCAGACGAGATACTCGGTCTCAGGCAGCCTCTCACGCTGAAATAACGCCGGTCTCCACGCTCCGTCTCGATCTCCGTCTCCAGTCAATCACACAGGGTGACGTTGCTGCGTCCACCGTATAGGCCACGCCTCTGACTCTGTCCTGTGAACTCGTCCGTTCCAACATCACATTACAAGCTTGACAAGCTGTTATACCCTAACCCACATGTATGTGAGCATATATTGTCAGTAAAAGAACTGTAATTTACCTTGCTCATGGTGCGCTTCTCCTTTCTTTGCATGCATATATATATATATATATATATTTATATATATATATATATATATATATATATATATATATAGAGAACACAGTGTGCGGCACTCGGTGCGAAATGAAGACACTTTCAGTCAGGTAGGCTTAGGTTTAGCAACGTTTCATTCCGTTTTGAATTTCGTCAGGATATAACTTATATCCTGACGAAATTCAAAACTGAATGAAACGTTGCTAAACCTAAGCCTACCTGACTGAAAGTGTCTTCATTTCGCACCGAGTGCCGCACACTGTGTTCTCTATCTTCCTTCATCCGTGAAGGCACCGGGCGCAGTAAGGATCATAGGAGAGAGTGCCGGACCTGCCGCCTATCTATATATATATATATATATATCTTTTTTTTTTTTTACAGGTTTAGCCAGTTTCATCTATCTGGCCAGCATCTTCCGTGCATGGATGCGCAATTGTCTCACATTTAAACGCATCCCATTCTCGGTGAACAGCGCGTGAGACTGAAAGATATGGCGCGCTGGCAGGATAGATGAAACTGGCGTATCGGCTCTTTGTCTTACAAGAACAGATTTTTTGGCTCTTCGCCGCTGATTGGTTGGCCACCACTGATCTACAATGTCTAGTTAGAAAATAAATAGATTGACACTTTATGGATGGCATGCATTATGTCTACAGGTACACAAGATTGACAGTTGGAAGCTCTACAGTGCTTAAGGTTGACTGGTGTAAAAGCGTGACATGACAACGGCAGACACACATATTTTTTCACCTTTGTCCAACACTTGCTTAATATACTATGCATGTTGACATCGATTGAGAATACTGTTTGCGGGCACAAGAGAATCAAATCCACCCAGGTCTTGCTTTGTACTTCTGGTAGTCAAAGAACATGAAATATACAGAATTTGGCCAAGATCCTTGTGTTGACCATTTTCAGGCCACCGTTGGCTTTTCATGTGTTGACCTCATTCAATTCAACCATTTTGGGTATTTAGGAACATAATGGGTTCATTTATTAGCTTGGTTTTGATGGTGGTCTGGTACACACTTTGGTCAAATCATGGGAGGTTCCTGGAATTGTTGCACACCCTACCTACTGTAGAGTAGGTGCTATCTGTAGTTTGGTGCTAATTAATGTCTGCACCAAATTCTTATCCAGGGAATATGAGATCCGAGAGAAATAGCTACAGTATCTATTGGCCACACACCTCCAACTTTCTGCAAGACCACACACACAGAACTGGCTTCATCCGAATGTGGCAGTGGTGTAACTATAGTCCCGCAGCCCCCGCGGTGGCGGGGAGGAGCTAGGCAGGTGTGGGCGCCTGGGGGGTCTGCGGGACTATAGTTACCACCTGGTCCCAGCTCCCGACTCCTGCCCTCCCCCTCCTTACCCCATTGCCGCCGGCGCCGCTGCCTCTAACCCGACACGCAGATCTGTGTCCATTTTCCATTTTCCGAGTGTCTGTTATTATATTAGCACTGCAGCCGGAGCCAGGGACCGCCCGTCACCCGACACAGATCTGCGTGTCGGGTTAGAGGCAGAAGCGCCGGCGGCAATGGGGATGGGTAAGGAGGGGGTTAATATTTCGGGGGGGGGGGGGGGCACCCGAAATGTCCGGCGGGGGGGGCGCAAAAAAAGTAGTTACTCCTCTGGAATGTGGGGTTCAACTTCTGCACTTTCATACCCATTTAAGCGGTACATGCAGCAGTGGCTTACTGTGCTGCCTGATGGGGCATAAGAAAAAAGATGGGACCTGCAGAGTATAAGCAATTACACAATGATCCCTCCAATTAATAGCACAAGGCAGGTTTTTCTTATTTGGTATTTCAGAAAAACCATCCTGCAGAAATCTTTGTAGCAGAATCTCACTACATCTATTAGAGAGAGGCTATTTTCTGCCTGTGATGTATTACAAAGCGAGGATGTGACAAGTGATTTTACTTCAAATTATCATCCGCTTGCTGATGGCAATGTAATGAACAATTATTAAAGAATTTAAAGTGGCGCACAAATTGCAAGTGACAATGTGATTTAACTATAGAGGGGCAGCGTTTTTAATCTTTCATTAAATCTATCTTAAGCATTTTTTTAATGTGTTTGCCTTTTATTGTTTCAAAAAGGTCATTTATGCCTCTAACGAATGTCACAGGCCTTCAGAATGATGGTCCACAAAATTCACAGCAAAGAATAATAAAATGCAGATTTTCTGCAATGCCTGTAATTTACATGAACAGATTGGTCATTTTATGTGGGCCCAACATGACCAGCCATTCTCGTTAAATTCCATGGGCCAATGACTGTGATTTTGTACGTGAGTAACCGCTGGTAAAACATTTGTGTTATTCCAAGGGGCTGATTCTGGTTCCTTCTTAGCGAACTAATTTAGGCCCATGCCCCAATAGTTGAGGTTTGCGCATATGCATTTCTGCGCATGTGCAAACCCTGACTGTGAACGGCCATGGCGATCTACAATTGCGTTATGCCGCTCGCATCGGGGAGGGAGGAACGGGGGAGGTGGTCCAGACTTTCATGGGCGTCACCATAAAAATGCTGGGTGTTTCCATGGGTATGGGGGTGGGACGAAGTCTGTTGGGGGACGGGCAGCTGACATTCCATGACCCTGTCTTCGTCTTGGCATCCGCAAATATAAGTCTTCACAAAGGCAGGAGAAATCATTCGATGGTCGTCGATCATCTAATGATTTCTCCTGCTGCGGGCACATGTCTTTGTAACACATCCCCTGGCATGGTTACCAGGGAAAATGGCAGCGGGGGGATGGGTATTCGATTGGGCGGTGTCACAAGGACTCGGTAAACTGCAAGATTCGCAGATTACTGAGTTAATTAGAATCACACCATAAGTATCCCCACACACCAGGATGAATTGGCCTCCAATCTCCCGATTTTGACATGTTGTATGACTGATTGAAACCATGCAGAATTGTACCTATTTTCACAACAATCCTGATCCTATTCGCCCCCCACTGCTTGGATTTTGGATTGGAGATTTTACCTACTGCAGTAAAGATTCATCAATCTGACCTCTGATTGGCTACTGATCATTGTATCTTTTGCATCGGATCTGACAATCTAACGACTATGGATAGCGATCGGAGAGCACAAATGCACCTTTTTTAACAAATCCTGAGTCTGGGACTGAGCGGCAGCTCCCAGGAAGATCAAGGGAAAACGTTTCATAATTGTCACACAAGCTTGCTTGTTCTGGTGTGTACCCGCCCGTACAGGGAAGAGATGTAATAAGCATTGGAGAGTGATAAATTGCAGAGAAATAAAGTACCATTCAGTCAGCTCCTAACTACCCTGCTACAGACTATGATCAAAAAGTGACAGGTATGGTCCCCATGCATTAATGCGACTTGTCTGAAGGACATGTCACATCCGATTTCCCTTAAACTCCCCAGAAAATCCCAGGAGGGGCTTCCTTAGGTTTTGACACATGTGGTGAAATTTAATAGTATGAGAGATTTGGTAAGAAATCTCGGTACTCTTTACCTAGCACGGCGGGCATCGCGGCCATCAAATGCACTAAAAAACAGGTGCGACGCGATGCCCGTGATGCCCGCGATTTCCCATAGGGAACAATGTTAAAAGTGTGAATGGACGCGATTTTACTGTTCAATGCCTCAATGCCCGCGATTTTTCCATAGAAAACAATGTTAAATGGGCCACAGAGCCCAAATAGTCCCCCTGAAGTCTGAAATGGCCCCCACAATTGTTAACGCCACCCCACGATCAACGTGAACCCGAAGCGTGGCGAGCGCAGCGAGCCCGCGAGGGGCGTCGGTACGCGTCCTCCGACCTTTTCATATCCCCACTATCCACGTCGGCGTGGAGTTGAGAATAGAATAGTGTGGCGAGTGCAGCGAGCCACCGAGCCCGAAGCGTGGCGAGCGCACGCGGATACCTTCACAGGTAAACGCGTCCCTTTGCGGGCTTCACAGGTAAACGCGTCCCTTCGCGGGCTTCACAGGTATCCGCGTCCCCTCGCGGGGCTCGCTGCGCTTGCCTCGCTGCGCTCGCCACACTATTCTATTCTCAACTCCACGCCGACGTGGATAGTGGGGGTATGAAAAGGTCGGAGGACGCGTACCGCCGCCCCTCGTGGGCTCGCTGCGCTCGCCACGCTTCGGGGACACGTTGATCGTGGGGTGGCGTTAACAATTGTGGGGGCCATTTCAGACTTCAGGGGGACTATTAGGGCTCTGTGGCCCATTTAACATTGTTTCCTATGGAAAAATCGCGGGCATTGAGGCATTGAACAGTAAAATCGCGTCCAATCACACTTTTAACATTGATCCCTATAGGAAATCGCGGGCATCGCGTCGCACCCGTTTTTTTTAAAGAGGCAATTATTTACACTTCAAAATCAAACTGCTTTTGCAGTGTAAACGATTGCCGCTTTAAAAAAACTGTAGATTTCTTACCAAATCTCTCACTTTCTGAATCTCTCATCCTATTACATTTCCCCCATGATGTGCCATTTTTACATGTGCTTGATCGCATGCAATTTATTGCATGTAAAAAGAGCAGGGAAGGACTTGTGGAAAGTTCCTGGGGGAGCTCAAGGGACATCAGATGCGATAAATCGGATGCAGCCAGGATGTGCACTGACGGCTGCGTTTCTGATTTATCTTATGTGGAGGAGGATCAATCTCCGGATCAGACCTGATGTGCGGGGGCCACTTTTCACCCGATTTCTCGGGCCGATCCGTTGGAATCTGGTGAAATCGCCCAAAATTGCACTAGTGCAGTGGTTCCCAAAATGTGTGCCGCGACACCCTGGGGTGCCTTAGGGGACTTGCAGGGGTGCCCAGGATTGGTGGTCCATGTCCATGGAAAAGTTATTTATGACCAATGTAACAGGCAAAATGTGGACAAACAGAAGTGAATCTTGTCCATTACCACATAACACACTGAGGATGAGATATAAACACAATTTACTTAATTTAATATTTTCTGATTTTATCAATGAGAATCTTTTGCCCTAGGGGTGCCGTGAAAAAAATCTGATACTCAAGGGTGCCATAATTCAAACAAGTTTGGGAACCCCGGCACTAGTGCATGGTATACACAGAGCGATTTTCAGCCCAAAGAGTTTCCCCATCATCAGTCAGCATACACGCTGGGTAAAATCACCCAGTGTGTGTATGGACCTTTACAGTGCTGAAGACTTAACCGTATACCAGCAAAATGTGGCAGAAATACTAAGCAAGCCGACAGTATATTTCCCATGACTTTCACTTTCTGCAGCTGATGGAGCGAATGCTATGTGATAAGCCAGCTTTAGGCCGATATTGAAACATTAGGCCTAAGGCCAAGACATCATTCCCTTTGCCTCGGGGCAGGCTTAGTTTAGCGAATGATCTTCCTGAAAGCCGTATTTAAGTGCAGCTCTCTTTCTTGTTTTCTGACAGTGGTTTTAGAATTGTTTTACTCCTAATGGCATATTGGTAATTTAAAGTGCATTATTTCCCCATTGTAATGTACAGTATGTGCATCACCTTGGAATAGAGTAAAGTATCCGATAAAGAAATATGTATTTTATATTTTATTATTATTATTATTTCACAAACCAATTTGATCATATACAGTAGCATATTGTTAGATCATGGTAATACAATTGTAACAGATATACAAGTATTGATGGCCAATGCAATCTAAGACCGGCTAAAGAAAGGACTGCACATGGCCTCCCACCCCCTCATCTCCCATTCACTTACCTATTGTATGCAGTGGTCCGAACACTACTTATAGGCAGAGTAGCATAGTAAGCAGTGATTTATATAGAGAAGATCGGGGAAATGAATAAGAATGGAGACAGACAGGGGGGAATTTACTTTTGACTGTCTGTAAATACCCTGTTTGTTGTATCACTGTCTCCTTTGTAACGGAATATGCTGCGCTATATAAGAAACTGTTAATAAATAATAAATAAATAATATAGAACCCAATGGTCTGATCACAGATACAATGAGATGCAAAACGGATTCGCCTACCAGGCATGGCAGTGTAACCTCTGTGTCCTATAGTCCCTGTGTCCTGATGTCCCTACAGCAGTGGTTCCCAAACTGTGTGCCTAGGCACCCTGGGGTGCCCCAGGACACTTGCAGGGGTGCCTTGGGTTGGTGGACCAAGATCAATTCATATTATTTATGGTCAATGTACCAGGCAAAACCAGTGCTGGTGGCTGCCAATCATAATATATGTGGACAAACAGAAGCAAATCCTGTCCCTCACCACATAACTGTGACATATAAACACAATGCACTTCATTTACTATTTTTTTCTGAATTTCTCGATAAGAAGCATTTGGCCTAGGGGTGCCTTGAAAATATTTTGATGCTGTAGGGTGCCGTGATTCAAAAAAGTTTGGGAAGCACTGCCATACAGTATGTCCTGATGTCCCTGTGTCCTGATGTCCCATGCGGATCAACAGTAAAAGTCTTGTCTTCTCTGATTTAATTTTATATGAAGGTGAAGCATTTGGCTTGGTCTTGTTAATTAGAACTTCCACATAAAAGTTATTTGAAGTACTTTATTAGCGGTTGCACTTGTACTGTCAATATGCTCAGCATGTCGATATTCCTCATGTCAAACATATACGTGTCAAAATTAGAATGTGGATAAATCAGTGCCAGGGTGGTGCAAGGGCGTTACTTATAGTACCTGACATGGAGATCTGGCAGTCATCTGCGTTGAGTTTGCTCCCCCTCCATTTAGTGCCTCACCCAATCAAAGATTTGTATCTGAGCATTAGTTGAGCTTGGATTCTGTTCTGCATTTGGACATCAACACATCTTGATTGCAACCTTGCTAGCATGCCAGATTTGCAGTATATTGTTAGAGCAGATAGCCAAAGTCTTTCTATGTTGTATACCGTATATACTCGAGTATAAGTCGACCCGAATATAAGCCGAGGCACCTGATTTCACAACAAAAAAACTGGGAAAACTTATTGACTCAAGTGGGACCCTCACTCGAGTATAAGCCGAGGGGGGCTTGTTCAGCATAAAAAATGTTCTGAAAAAGTAGGCTTATACTCGAGTATATATAGTACATATACTAAATGGCATTAATACTGCCATGCAGCTGGTACCATGTACAATATAGTAAAACTGAATGCAGGCATACAGTATATATTTTCTGTTTGGCATCAAAAAATGTTTGCCAATTGTTATCATGGCAGCTTTCAGTTAAGGCTATAAAAGGCCTAGCTTGATGTATTTCGGAATAGTTTTATTTCAATTAGGTATTTTGGGGTATATTGCATCTAAAGTATGTTGTATATCCACATCAAACACATGAAATACACACAAATATATTTTATTTGGGTATGAAGCAAGGTTTCAAAACATGAAAGAAAGTTTGTGTCCTATCTCAGGCACTGCATTTGAATGCCAAGCAATTGTTTTCTTGCACATATTTAGTGCCAGTTACATATCATGTCCCCAGTAGTGCCAGTTTCATATCATGTCCCCAGTAGTGCCAGTTACAGATGTCCCCAGTAGTTATTTTACCCCAAAAAAAGAAAAAAATTGCATTCGGGAAACTATGGATAAGGAATACTCAACCTGTATTATGTTTAAAATAAAGAGAGTATATTGTCTATGGTCCTGCTAGGAGGGGGAGTCAGCCACAGTAGCGATATTGATGGCTTTCAATTAACTGATTCAAACTCACAGGGGAGGAGAGGTGCCCCCTAGGCTGCAGGAGCCCAGCTGCAAATACTCCACTGCCTCCCAGAGTTATGCCTCTGACGTGTGTCGTATGCTAGTGTCAGGGCTTGTAAAATGATGGTGTCTGGACATTTGACAAATTCCAGTACATCCACACAGACTTATGGTTACTATTGTTAATGGCGATAGCAAATGTCTTTCTGTTTTGTATACATATATGACATTAACACTACCATGTACCTGGTAAATGTAAATTAAGTGGTCATTGGGAGTGAAGAGGAAGAAGCTTTGTCTGGTTCTGGAAAATCTTGCACCAGCTCTGGATGCAAGGGTCCCCTATTGTGTATAGTTGGAGTGGCAAACATCGTAGATTTGTGTTTAGGCAGTGCCGTTGGCACTGGCAAAAATGGTCAGCAGTTGGCAGGAGATACTTAGGAGGAATTTTAAGGATAACTTTTACATTTAATTCATTTTAATTTAATTATTTTGTGTTTATTCAGTTGCAGTATTTTCGGTTTATAAGATAAATTGTAATTACAAATGCATTGAAACTGTTTATTAGCATCTTCCCAAATACCACAAGAATCAGTGCTGCATCGGCATGCATTGAAGTTGAGCTTGCGGATTCCACATTGCCGGTGCTACAGTTGGCATTGTGCCCAGTGTACTTTTCCTGTCTTACAAAAGTAAGAACTGAAACTGCGAAATACTTCTTAGTGTAGAGTAGTCAAAGTAAAAAATGAGGCATGAGATAGTAAAAAATGATTGAATAAATTAGGTTAGAAAGTAAAGGTGGATGTGTAATCCATGAATTCTGTTAATGCAGGAATTTTCAAGAGAAGAAAAATGATGTCCATTTAGATATATCATAATGCATAAAATATTTCCTAAAAATATGTAGTTTTTCGGATGGGTGCCTAATGCTGTAAATATAAATTGTTGCATGATAATGCAGAGCCGGCTCTATTTATTATAAATGAAGGCTATAACTATATATGCATTTGAAACATTTACTTACCGGTACTTCAAATGCTTGTATTTTAAAACACAGAATAGCACTCAAATTCAAATCTAATGTCAATTTTCAAAAAATGCTCAAATGAATACAAATAATGAAGCAGGATATATATAAATGCACGCAGCACGCAGAGATGTTGGTACTCAAAGGGTTACCAAGTAAGTGAAGTAGGCAATGCTTTTATTTAATGTCTTTTGAAAAGATACTCTCATCAAGATACACAAAATAAAGTGTTTGGCTGTCCTGTGCACCGGCAAGGGGGATCAGGTTCTAATAGGTTATGGTCGTAAGAGGGTGAAACTAATGATAATATGATGCATCATACTGTATGAAGAAATTATGGTAATGATGGTGGGAACATTCATAATATGATAACACAATGGTGTTCGTATAATGAGAGATTATATGGGGCATAATAATGATTTATAATGGACATGATACAGGTCGAGCGCTTGCTGGCGGACAGGAGCTCCGTCTGATGGGGATGCGCCAGCGTCTCACGCTCTTGCGCATCCCTGTCAGCACGACGGCAGGGAGTGGATTCCCTGCACACCTCCACTTCAGGGAGAGGGGTAGGTCAAGTGGGGGGTGCGGGCAGCTACGGTGGATGACACGGGAGCAGCGGGGAGCTGGCAGAGGGTGGCAAGCGAGCATCTCGTTTGCGCGTGCCCCCTTCTGGTGGCCTGCGATGGGTAGCTGCGGCTGGTGAATGGTGATAGAATCAAACAGTGGCGTAAGTTAGTCCCAGTTGCCCGGAGGCAAGATGTGTATTGCCTCCCCCCCTACACACACAAAACCTTATATAAAGTTTATACTGTATGTATGTTATGAAATATAACAGGCATATATACAGTATACCTATATCTAGAGAGAGAGAGAGAGATAGAACACATACTTCAGAACTCCAGAAGTGATATCAATGGCCTTCAATTAATGGATTTAAAATTGCAGGGGAGGAGAGGTGCCCCCTTGAGAGCAGGAGCCCGGCGGCAGATGACTCCATTGCCTCCCAGAGTTCTGCCTCTGGAATCAAATGTGAGCTGCTCCATCTGCATACAGGAACATGGTCATAAGGAGTGATGGTACTTGTTTCCTAGCACGGCGCCCACTAAGCTATTTGCTTAGTGGTCTATTCTGCGTAGTGAAATCGCATCGCATCGCATGGGCCATTTTAGGGCCATGCGATGTGCGATGCAATTTTCCTATGTAATTTATTCACTGCTCTCTCAGCCCCGGGCAATCGCATCTCATCTGCCACAAAATCGCATGCGATCTCACGCGATTTTTAATCGCATGTGATTTTATAGGGTGTGTGATGGTATACAATAATATGATTGTATGTCCCAAAAATAGGTTTAACGCACCCCCTCACTATCCACGTCACCCCGAAGCGTGGCGAGCGGCGGCGTAATGTGTCCTCCCGACGTTTTCATTACCCCACTGTCCACGTCGGCATGGAGTTGATTTTATATAGTGTGGCGTGCACAGCGAACCACCGAGCCCGAAGCGTGGTGAACATAGCGCGCCCCGCGAGGGGACGCGGAATGCATGTAAAGTACTCCGCGTCCCCTCGCGGGGCTTGCTGTGCTCACCACACTATATAAAATCAGCTCCATGCCGACGTGGACAGTGGGGTAATGAAAACGTCGGAGGACACATTACGCCGCCGCTCGCCACGCTTCAGCACTATATAAAATCAACTCCACGCTGACGTGGATAGTGGGGTAATGAAAAAGTCAGAGGACGCGTTCTGCCAACCCGGAGCATGGCGAGCGCAGCGAGCCCCTCGAGGATATTGGGGGGGAAGGGGTGGGGGTGCATTAAATCTATTTTTGGTACATACAATCATATTATTGTATACCTAATTTCATGGCATCACACACCCTATAAAATCGCATGAGATTTTGCAGGACATGCGATGCAATGCGATACGATATAGTGATGTACAATGAAAAAAAAATGCCGCAATAACGGCCCATGCGATGCGATTTCCCTACGGTGCCGTACGTAGAAAATCTGGGTGCCGTGCTAGGAAACAAGTACCGGAGTGACACAATGATGTCGGTAGACATGGAGACCATGGAGGTACATGAAGATCCAGTCCTTTTTATGCTCTGCAGGACATCTCCCGTTTATCTCCCTAAGGTAAATAATATTTTGATGAAAGTTAGAGCTATATTACTCTAGCAATACAGACCACTAGGAAGCCACAAGCACTGACAATGCAGCTCACATTAGTCCTCCTGCTCCTGCCATTTTCAATTTCCATCTTTAAAGGGTAATCAGGTACCACCCCATTCACCTATTCTGGAGCTTTCAGTTCATTTTCATAAAGGGAAACACAATAAATTGCATTATATCCCAGATATATATAGAAGCTTAATACACCTTGCATAAATTACTAGGCCGTCAAAGTATCTACCAATCAATCAAATTTGTGTTGGTATCTGAATTACAGACATATACAAATAGGGCCTTATTCTGGTTGACTCTGTAAGCTGCGAAGATCGTAGTTTACCAAGCGCCAGAGAGCCCACCCCGCCTAATACCCAACCCCCCCCCCACGCCGCCATTTCACTGACCGTCGAATGATTTCTCCGGCAGCGGCGGCATGCGAGGGGATGTGTTTTCGTAACACATCCCCTCGCATGGTTGTAAGGGAAAATGGTGGTGGTTGCAGGATATTCTACGGAGCGGGCTCTCTGGCTCTCAGTAAACTGCAATATTCTGAGTGCCGGGACGAAGCCAGGGTGGGTGGCTGACGCCCCGGCACACATCATCCCACCCGCATTCCAATGGACGACCCATTATGGGGAAGCCCATAAAAGCTGGGAATTAACCTTCTCCAGCCCTCTGCCCACCACCTCCCGAGCAAACAGCCCGACGAATGTGAAACGCATGCACAAACCCCCCACCATCATGAGGCCAATTCGGACCGGAACGAATGGGTCTGAATAAGCCCCTTGATTTCTTCTTCACATATCTGTTGCCAAATAACACGTGCTGCTCTCTGTGGTCTTATGCCGTGTTGCTGTTTATTAGTGATTCCCACTGTGTAGAAACATAAATACATAGATCTGTGTCTGTTACAAAGTGCTTTTATATAGAACAACTTACACTTAGTTTCAGCGTTCCTTAAAAAAAAAAAATTGATCTTACTCTTACAACGTATTATTTACCTTCCAAATGTCAGCTGATTCATATAATCATTGTGATGAAATATTAACTTAATGATTTCAGTTGCCAAATATTTGTTCGGAGGGTACAAAAAACCAGCCTTTCTTCCAGCCAGTGAAAGTAAATTTCCCCTTTAGCACATTGGAAGTTATGTAACAGTTTCTCAAACACTGTACTTATGTCTTCAAACTCTCGCTTATATCTGCCATGATAACTGGTAATTATTGTGATTTCAAAATCACTACTTTCCTGTTTTTTTTATATTACAGTGGTTGACAAAAAGAAAAAAAGGCTGTAATACTGTACAAGGTAAAAGATGTCTTCGTCAAAAGAATGTGCAGGAGGTACATAGGAGGTACTGTAGGTAATGTCATTTCACTGCAGGAACAAAATCTGTAATAAGGAATGCAACCTATTTTATTTATTTTTTTAGCTTTTTTATTTTATTTTTATTGACAAACCATTTAGGACCAAAATATAGAAGGGATCAATTTTCTTTACTAGCTTGATTATGGTTTATCTTATCTATATTTCATGCATTCTTCACTTTGGTGAATTGTACTGTATTTGTTTATTTGCATAGCCCTTGGATATGATACAGAACTGCCAGTTTGATGCACGCTCAGAGCAATATAGGCAAATAGGGAATATAGATTAGAAAGACCACTAGATACTTGCGGAATAATGGGCAATAATTATTAGCGGGTATTTGTATATTTTTTAAGAATAATTTCTAGTGAGCAGCCCAGCTGAATTTTTTCACAGATAGTAACAATATCCCCCTTTTAAACGGCAGGTGTTCCATCATATTATACATCCAGGTAGGACCAGATTAAGCCTTCGGGGGGCCCAGGGTAACTTTAGACAGTGGGGCCCCTTCCCACTTGTTATTACTGGCTGCAAACTGCACGGGAGAATATTACACTGTCAAAACACAGAGTAAAGGCAGTGTAAAGTTGGTCAATGGGTAACTGGGGGGGGGGGGGATTAATATAAACATAAATATATATAAAATACCACATGAAAAGCCTGTGTTTGTCCCTCTGTACTGTGACAGGCTCAGCGCTGCCTCTAATTAAAAACCCTCCCATGACGAGGCTGCTGCTGCTGCTCTCCTCCATGGACCTGAGAAGCACATGATGAGCTCCACCAAGCAGAGCTCAGCATAAGTCTCATGGTACTAAGTCAACTCCCAGTAATGCACTGCACACTTTGTCATTGTCACATTGGCAGATACAGATGAACCTGGACTTATCTTTGCTGGCGATCCGCCAGCAGCATGGCGCCGCTATCTGACTGGGATGCGCGTGCGTCCCCCACGCACGCGCGTCACAGTATCCGAGCGACGGGGCGGCAACGCGGACGCATTACCTGTCCGCCTCCCGCTCGAGGGGCAGGGGGGGACCCGAGGAGGCTACGGGGAAGGGGGGGGTGCGGTCGCCCGGTGTGGGTACAGGGCGACCGAGGGCAGCACCATCGGAAGGGGACGCGCGCGCACCTCGTGCGCGCGCGTCCCCTTCCTGCATACAGATGGCGGTGGGGCAGGGGATGACGACGCCATCGCCATCCCCTGCAAAGATGAATCCCGCTACATCTGTAGGTGAAGCTGCAACACTACCCCACTGCCATGCACAAAATCTTTAGCTTAAAAAAAAAAAATAATAATAATAAAAAAACTACATGCCAACCACAGGGGGCCCCTAGATAGACTGACCCCCTGTGCCCCCCCCCCCCCCCCCTTAATCCGGCTCTGCATCCTGGACACTATAATTGAGCTGGAGAACGGATGGCACACATATCACACTCAAAGGATAATATACTGTACATGCATTTAAGTGAGTGATTCATAAACCTAGTCAACATTTATACAGTTTATATATTATTTTATTATATTATTATTATTATTAATATTTCTTACGTATAATTTAATAATATATCTTAGAATATATATAAAGTTTAATGCATTTGTTTGTATGGGTAATTACTTCCATGGTATAATACTATGTTGGCGCAGGATCTCCATTTTTTGGTAAATTGTGGTGAATATAGATTGTAAGCTCCACTGGGACAGGGACTGACATATAAATAACCGGTAATAACTGATAAATAAAATAGCATTTTTTACAGACAACAACGGGCCTTATTCAGATCTGTTTGCTAGGCTGCATGTAATCACTTTTCTTAACCCTTTGAGTGCCGACGTTGCTGTAAGAGATCCTCAAAATATCCACTAAAAATGCCAGCATTGCCCACAGCAACTTTTTGAGAAAAAAAAAAATTCAGATACAGCCAAGTCAATTAACGTTTAGTTAAATGTTGCACCCAAAACTAGAACAGTCGCTGTGAGCGACACTGGCATTTTTAGCAGATATTTTGAAGATATCTCACAGCAATGTTGGCATCCAAAGGGTTAATATAATCCTCTACCACCGAGTACTTAACCTGTACTTAAACTGTTGACTGTTGTAGCACTAATGAAAAGGGCTGCCGAAACTGAATAGCAGAAGTGGCTGATGCATCTATAATGGGTGCGAGGTGCGAATGGGCTCATCAGTCATGGGGGGCTCACACTACACACGAGGCACTTATTGATTACATTTAACTTTGGCCCATAAAATGGCTCTACCAGGAATGGCATAGTTCTAGAGGTTCAGTCTGGGAAATGATGCTGGGTGCACAATATCTGACAACATTGCAACGGCAGGACCTGGAGGGGGAGCCAGCATCGGAAAGTGCATACAAACAGTCACACACTGGATAATTTAAACATTTTGCTGTTCAGGCTTTTTTGGAATCTATAAAATAATTTAAAGAATTGTCTAATTTATACCAAGCTTTAGAGTTGATGCCCCATGCACATTAATCCAGGCTCACATTTTACCCCAGCTTTAGAGTTGATGCCCAATGCACAATAATCCAGGCTCACCTTTTACCCCACCTTTAGAGTTGATGCCCCATGCACATTAATCCAGGCTCACCTTTTACCCCACCTTTAGAGTTGATGCCCCATGCACATTAATCCAGGCTCACCTTTTACCCCACCTTTAGAGTTGATGCCCCATGCACATTAATCCAGGCTAACCTTTCACCCCTTTATTAAAAAAGAGATGTGCTAATTACATCTTCTCATTATAAAGATAGAGTTGTGAATAAAGGTAAGAAAGAGGTGATTAAAAAGTTTTTGTTTCCGTGATATAGATGTTCTGTCTGGAATGTAATTTGCTTGCTCTTATTCTTGAATCCCTAATTTGGGAGGCTGTATATCTTAGTGTGTGATTTATTCCTCAATTTGTCACACTATACCTCCTTATTTCTTAGGGGGGGTTTTACTGTGAACTCCTTAAGACGCTATTCATACATCCTGATAATACTCAGCTCGCTGAGAGCACATGAGGGAATGAGAATACACTTTGCTTAAGACTGATGTGCTGTGTGTAAAATTTATGCTGTGCAAATAATGATGGTCTTCAAACTGATCCGCTATTGGACGTGCAGTAGGATATGTGGGGTGTACACACTACCCAATCTTAGGGTCTTGGTCCTTGCAGATTAACTCTATGGATTTTGGTATAATCTGTAGATTGGTATATAGTAACGGATGTGCACACTATCCAATCCTTTTTGATGTCAATTCCTGCAGATTAACTCTATTCCGTCTGGTATAATCTGCTAATAAATATATACTCAGAATATATCAGGTGCACATATTATCCCAAACCGCTGCTTATAGTTGTATTCTCAATTAGCTGACATGAGTTTCCCTTAATAGGGATATGCTCTTACAGATTAGATGTACTGTTCCCACTGGGAGCCTTATGTCTAAGGCAGGTGTCCTGTCACTTGTACCGTTAGATATAGTGTTCCCACAGTGAGCCTTGCAATTATTAGTATTGCCCGTGTATTATCAGCGTCAGCTATCTCTGCTGACTTCGTGTGGCTAACGGTCACTGTTTCCCTTCTTGGGGGTATATTTCATGTGGGCATTTAGTAAGACACAGCAAGTATTCTAAACCTTTGGTTGTAATGTTTATACCTTAGAACAGATATCAGTCTGTGTTGGTATTACATGTAGTCGTCATTCAGCGTATGTATTAAATATATATGCCACCCGCTTCTCCTAGCACTGGTTCTGAGGGGTCAGCGCGTGTATCTTTATCGCATGGATTCAGTGACTATATTCACTATATTAGCGGAGCACAGCAATTGTGGTGCTTATACATTAAAACAGACGTCAGTCCGTATTAGCATTGTGTGTAACCACTGTTCAACATCTGTATGTGTGTACACATTGCCTGCTTCTTCCAATCCTTTTTCTGCAGTGTCAGTACATATGTTTCTGTTACAGGTATTCAGTGTCCATATTTACTGTGTTTTGCAGAGCACAGCGAGTATTCTAAATATTTGTTAGTGGTACTTATGCCTTAGAACAGACATCAGTCTGTATGGACATTACATATAGTCTCCGTTCAGCATGTATGTTAATTATACACGCCGCCCGCTTCTCCCAACACTGATTCTACGGGGTCAGCGCGTGTGTCTTTATTAAATATATTCAGTGTGTGTCAGCGGAGCACAATAGGTATTTACAACATTTAATTGTAGTGCTTGTACATTAGAACAGACCTCAGTCTGTATCCGACTTATATGTAACTACAATCCTGATTTTGCAGTATCAGCATATATATCTTTATCACAGATATTCAGGGTCTATGTTCACCACATTGGTAGGCACAGTAAGTATTTTGAACACTTATTTGCGGTGCTTATATAGTACAGTACGGTTGGCATTACACGTAACTGCCATTCAGCATATGTATTAATGTGTGCGCCGCCCGCTTCTCCCAGCTCTGGTTCTGCGGTATCAGCGTGTGTGTTTTATCACATATATTTATTGTCTACATTGGCTGCATTAGCGGAGCACAGTAAATACTTTAAACACTGAATAGTAGTGCTTAGCACAATGAGACAGACATCAGTCTGTGTTAGCGTTGTCTGCAGCCGCCATTCAGCACGTGTATGGGTGCACACGCCGCTCGCTTCTCCCGACACTGGTTATGCGGTGTCAGCGCGTGTATCTCATCACCTATAGTGTTTGTCTATGTTCACAGTATTAACGGAGCACAGCAAATATTTTATACATTTCTATGGTACATTCCTATATTTGTCAGAACTGATCTATATCACGCGCCTATGCGCATTTCACCGGCTGTGCCGGCTTCCTCAGGGCAAGCCGAGTGATCCCTCCAGGAGGATATTTATGCAGAGTCCCTAGTGATTGTTGCCAGGGGGCGGGTCTGTGCCCTTTTGTTTAATTGTTAGTCAGTACAGTTTCGTATCTCTTCTTTGTTTATTGTCTCTATACAGGTAAATCCTCTTATCTGTCTGTCACAGTGACTATAGTTGCTCTTTTTTATTTTTTATTTTTAATATTCTAGATGTTTTTGTTATGAAAATTATTGCTTAGAAAGTAATCCCTGTTGATATCGCTACTGTCTTTTGTCCTCAATCTGTTACCTATTTGTGTAGCAATAATGATACTTGGATAGTTCTTTGTTACAGGTTAATGTATCAAATTTGTCTTTACAGATGCCCATCTATAAACACAATTCCCCATGGTTCCCAGCCAAGTACCTGTGGCAATATTTTACATATTTTCCTATATTTGTCATGGTTCAGTTTTTTAATCATATTTTATTGGATAGGGATATCCATATCGGAGTTGTCCTGTCTGATCATCGAGACAGTCCATTGGAATTATATCTATTATATAGGAGATAGCATACTTATATTGTGACCTATGTACAATTATGTCTTAGTGTTATAATAATAGTGATTATGAATTATTCGTATGTGAGCTGTAATTTGTTAATAATAATTAAATATTATATGGTGATTTTACTAGTGAGTGTCAATATTAATCTCAGTATATGTTGTGACAGTAAACTAAAAAGTGTGTATATAAGGAGATGGAGAAATGCTCCACCTCAATTGTGAGAAAAAGGGGGGAAGGGAAGGGGGGGGGGGAAAGGGGGAGGGGAAAAGGAAGAGAAAAAAGGAGGGGAAGGAAAGAAAGGGGAGAGGTGATCATAATATTAAATAATAATGTGAATAAATAATGCGTTAAAATGCTGGCTATCACAAAATACATTAGTTCTGATTGTTTGTACAGATTCATTAAATAATGTTTATAATCCATATATTATTACTGTTCTGATATTTAATATGAAAAATCCCTAATATTTTTATTTTCTAAATGGATTGTGCATAGAAATATTGATTATCAAGAGATATGTAAGATTGAGTCTGTCTTACATGGATAAATATTATGGTGACTGTTTTTTGTATGGGTATTTTTCGTTTCTCATTATTTGTTAATATTGGTTATTTATTAATTATATTTTGGGTATGGTGGTTATTTATCCTTATTCTTTATTTTTTCAGTTGTTTTACTTATATTTTGTGACATTGTTTATCCTTTCTCATTGTCTTGTTAAGATTTTTATTGTTTTTCTATAAATGATTTTCTTCATTATCTTTTATTTTCAGAGACACATCA
The DNA here is from genome assembly GCF_055691185.1 of Crinia signifera. NCBI lineage: Eukaryota > Metazoa > Chordata > Amphibia > Anura > Myobatrachidae > Crinia > Crinia signifera. The sequence goes on along the minus strand of NC_139223.1, from coordinate 57,995,911 downwards.
CGATCCATTTCTCCAGAGCCTCTCAAGGTAAGTGTTGTTTTGTTGTGTGTATTGCTTTATCTATAATATAATATTCTGTTTTCACTGTTAATTCTGTTGGTGTTTGTGATGGTCACTTCTATTGAGACTTATAGGTATTCCATTATTGGTACAAGATTTTTCAAAGGGGATTACTAATTTGTGGTTATTTGTGACGGAAATCCTTCTTTCCTTAGTCCTAATGATGAATTTGGTACATGAATTATTCCAAGTAGGACATGAAATTGTTGTTTTCATTCATGCCCTTTGGTATGATTGTGTCCATTTGGAAGATCATTCTGGTCTCCCTTTTGGCTAGCTCCTGAGCTGCGTTTCCTCCTCTTATCCCCAACTTAATTTTTTCCAAACCATAGGCTTTTAAATGGCCTGGGTTGCAGTCATGTTTCTTCTCAAAGTGCCGTGCCACACTGGTAAGTTGTTTAAATTTTGCGCGGTCTTTTTTTGCATTCCTGATATTATTGATATGCTCTAGGACCCGTACTTTTAATTTCCTGTTTGTCATGCCAATATATTTCTTCGGGCAGCTGCATTGGAGGCAATATATGACACCTGTGGTGTCACAGTTAATGTGACCTTTGATGTCATTAATTTTCCCATACCGATCTTGGTATGTTTTAGTTTTTGGCATGTGTTCACAGGCCTTACATTTGCCACAGGCATAGCTTCCATCTGCTATGTCTTTTTGTGTTTTGTTTGAAAAGTGGCTGGTGACAAGTTTATCTCTCAAATTAGCCGATTTTCTCCAACTTACATTTGCCTTGGGACCTATTTGGGATGCCAGTTGTTCATCGGTGAGAAGTATCTCCCAATGTTTTTGTAATATGTTTTGTACTTCTTCCCATTGGTTACAGTAGGTCCCAATAAATCGTGTTTTGTTGTCTTCCACCTTGGCTGATTTGATTTTAGGTGTTAGTAATTGATGCCTGTCAATTCTTTTGACTTCTTTCCTGTGTTTTCTGATGTTTCTTCTGCTATAGCCTCTTTGTATGAGACGTGCTTCCAATTCTTCTGCCCTTTTGTCAAAGGTCTCTGGGTCCGAGCAATTCCTTCTAATTCTGAGTAGTTCTCCTTTTGGGATGTTTCTCTTAGTGGCAGGAAAGTGGGAACTGTTATAATGAAGAATGCTATTAGTGGCCGTGTTTTTCCTGAACAGGTCTGTCTGGATTTCCCCCGTTTCTGTTATCATGATGGTAAGATCCAGAAACGTCACTTGAGTTTGGCTCATCTCAGTAGTTAGTCTTAGATTCCAGTTGTTTTCATTCAGAGTCTTAATGAATTCTTTGAAGAGGTTTTCAGGTCCCTCCCACAAAATTAGCAGGTCGTCGATATAACGGTACCATGCGTTAATGTGCTGGGTATATTTTTCAAATTTCTCACTGAAAACATGTTCCTTCTCCCACCACCCGAGGTACAGATTCGCGTAACTTGGAGCACACGTAGTTCCCATAGCTGTACCTCGGGTCTGTAGGAAGAAGTGGCCATTAAAGACAAAGAAGTTTTTTGTTAAAATGAATCTCAGTAATTCAATGAGGAAGTCATTATGTTCTGTCCTCCTTCCCATGCTCAGGAAATATTCGGTCGCTTCTATTCCCACTTGGTGCTCAATGCTCGTATATAGAGCCTCAACGTCGCATGTACAGAGCCAGGTGTTCTCCGTGGTAGTGATATTCTCTAATTTACTCAGAATATCCATGGTATCTCTGGTGTGCGACGGAAGTTCTGTAACGAACTTTCTTAAATAGGAGTCTACATAAATGCTCGCTTTTTCGGTCAGGTTGCCTATTCCAGACACGATTGGTCGCCCTGGAGGTTGTTTTGCATTTTTATGTATCTTGGGGAGTACATATATCGTTGATATTTTGGGGGACTCTACCCAGAGAAAGTCATGATCTTGCTTGTTTATGACACCGTTCTGAAGGGCTCTAGTTATGATGTCTTGATATTGTTTTAGGAAATTTGGTAATGGACTCATGAGGAGTCGTCTATAGCAATTCTTATTGTCCAATTGTTTGTTAATTTCTTTGACATAGTCTTCTTTGGACCATAAGACGACATTCCCCCCCTTATCTGAGGGTTTTACTACTACTTCTTCCCATGATTGTATCTCTTTTAGAGCTCTTCTCTCCTCCGGTGTCATATTATCATTTTTCTGTTGGTGGGGGAGGTTACATTTTCCCATCAGTATATCCAAGTCCCTGGACACCAAATCCTGGTACACCTGTATTGGTGGACAGATATTGGATTGTGGGATAAATTTAGATTTCTTCTTCAATTTCTGAATGGTTGTAGGGGCTTCTTGTGATTCGTCATTCAGTTCTTCTAAGGCTCTCAGTGCTTCTCTTTCTTCTTCACTCCAAGGTTCTTCCTCCATGGTTTCATTTTTTGTCTTATAAAAAAACTTTTTAAGCAGTAACTTTCTTGTAAATAGATGTAAATCCTTCTCCATTTCAAACCTGTCCATATTTTTGGCAGGTGAGAAACTGAGACCTTTGGATAAAACATTAATCTGATCTTTGGTGAGGATTTTATCTGTTAAGTTGATGATTTGTAAATGATCTTCTTTTGCCCTTATTGTCTCTTGTGATTTTTGTATCTCCTTCTCACTGGTTTGTCCTCCCATTCTCTTGTTTCCCTTTTCTTTTGATTTCTTTGGTCCCCTTCTGGTTTTCTGCCAGGACCGTTGAAATTGTCTCGACCCCCACCTAAAAAATGATGTTTGTTTCTTTGGAAGTAACCACCAGTTTCAGGGGCTTCCCCTTCGGACGATTCCATCTCGGAGGTGCTGTATCCGGATGCGCTCCGTTCTTCATTGTACGATTTTCTGAGGTTCCATTTGAAAATCCTATTATTCTGAAAGTCATTCTTGTCTCTCAAGTGAATTATATCAGTTGGACGCCCTATGTGAATATCTGTTGTGTGCACCCATATAGTCTCCATTCCTTTCTTCTTTTTTTCTTACACTATCTAACGATAGGAGACGGGTAGCACCATTTCTACTTTTTGAGTAGTAAAAAACATTACTTCAATTCATAAATATAAAAAATGAAGAGAATACAGATATACAAATTATCATAGGACGAACAAAAGGATTTCAGTGCGGAACAAACTCCACTTCCCCTTTTCCCCTTTTTCTTTAACTAACCTTTCACCCCACCTTTAGAGTTGATGCCCCATGCACATTAATCCAGGCTAACCTTTCACCCCAGCTTTAGAGTTGATGCCCCATGCACATTAATCCAGGCTCACCTTTTACCCAAGCTTTAGAGTTGATGCCCCATGCACTTTTATCCAGGCCAGAGCCGGCCTTATCGAATTTGATGCCCTAGGCAAATTTTTTGTGGGCGCCCCCCCCCCGCCGATTTCCCAGCACACATGCTACTGCCAAACCCAGAGAACCAATCCCCCTGTATCAAAGCACATGACAGCTGTCCAGACCTTGCAAGGGTGGGGGTTCTGCAGAGTGCTGTGGGGTAGGGGCACCACTGCTGGGTGACAAGGTAGAGGGGAAGGATGGGGGCTGTTAGAGGGGAAGATGGGAATTGGTCTAGTGTTTGGAATGGGAGGAATCAAGCACATTAGATGGAAGGTGAGCTGCGTTGTGGAAGAGTGAATGAAGATGAAAGGCTATTTTGCATAAACACACAAAGCATTGTGCATACTTAAAAAGCATAGGGTTTATACACACAGCAAAGGGAGTACTCATTGGCACAGCACATTGTATGGAGACAGAAATCATACAAAGTAGTGTACAGAGACACAGTATTGGTGGCACAGCAAAGTGATCATTACCATTAGGCAGCAGCTTGGGACGTCACTGACTGGTGGCTGTATGGTCCTGGTGCTGGGCGCCGGCCTCTTAATGGTCCTCCACCTCCAGCAGCAGCTGGTGCAGGTGCATCATTTAGCTGAAGGATAGGTGCAGGGTGTCCAGCTTGGAGTTGGCGACCACCCAGGGCAGGCTGGAGTGCCTGGGACTATGTAAAAACCGGACCCGGACTACAAACCGGACCGCCGGACAGGACATCAAAATCTGCAGTCCGGAGCTTGTAGGGTCTGGTCCGGGGGGTGTCCTGTCCGGGGGGTGTCTTGTCCGGGGGAATCCCTGTGATAGTTATCACCAGGGACATGGGGGAGGGGAGATTACAGCCTCCCCGTGTGGTCCGGACCGTCCGGTTTTTGCTACATGCCCGGACCATACAGGGAGGCTTTATTCTACCCCTCCTCCTCTACCTGGTGACAGGTGTCACAGGCAGCCCCCCGGACAGGACATCCCCGGACAGGACACCCCCCGGGCCGGACGCTGCAAGCTCCAAAATGCAGACTTTGATGTCTGGTCCGGCGGTCCGGGGGTTTTGTCCTGGTCCGGTTTTCACCCATACCCGGAGTGCCTTGATCAGCATCCGCATCAGGCCTCTCCCGGGCACGCTGTCTGCGGTCCTCAGATGCTGATTGCTCTCCTTGGAGGTGCAGGGCGCCTGCTCTCTCTTGGGCTGCTGCTGGCTGTGGCTGCCCTGCTTCCTCCTGATGTCCACCGCAGCCCCATCTCTTACTTCCGACCTCCGCACTCCCATCCCCCACTTATTCCGCAGCCCCGCTTCCTCCTTCCAACCTCCGGAGTCCCACTTCCTCCTGTCACCCACCGCAGCCACACTGCCCCCTTATGACCTTCGCAGCCCCACTTCCTCTGCAGCGGCAGCTCCACTTCCAATCTCTGCAGTCCCGCTTCCTCCTCCTCTGAGCTGTCGGTGCAGTGTGGATACAGGAGCAGCTCCTCACAGCCTGTGGGCCCTTTCATGGTTGTGGACGCCGGTGCAATGCACCTCCAGTAGTCCGCCCCTGTCAATCAGCAGAGGGTGAGCGGGCGCGGTGCCAGTCAGGAAGCTCAGAGCCAGCGGCGCTGACATTTGGCTGGGAAGCCGGCAACCCTTGGGCATAGGCCGAAGCCCTAGGCAACTGCCTAGTATGCCTATGTCTAGGGCCGGCTCGGATCCAGGCTCACCTTTTACCCCAGCTTTAAAGTTGATACCCCATGCACATTAATCCAGACTCACCTTTTATCCCAGCTCCCGGTCTTGGCTCTGTCACATCTGTTATGGACCACAAGTGCAGCGCACACAATATAATGATGTTGCAACGCACTGGAGCTGAAGTTTGTTTTAGTATAGTCCTTCCCATTTGCCACATTTGCCCCCGAGATGTGTTACTGCTTAAATAATCTCCAGTGTGTGTTTTACATTCAATGCACTGTAGGTTCTAAAACAACATAAAACAAGTCATGCCAATGTTTACTATGTTGACATTGTTGCAATGTCAACAATTTACATTGTGACATCTGAAAAAAGATGACATGGACAAAATGGTGATATACGACATGTTGACATTGTGACTATGTCAACATTACTATTAGGGTTCGTGATAGGCTTAGGGGATACTGATTGCGTTTACAGTTAGCATTACATGTAGTTTTAGATGTTAAAGTTAGGGATACCTTAGAAATGCATTGTCAACATTATAATTGTTTTGACATGTCATCAGTGCATGAGAACCACCATGAAGAACATGTTTGTCGACACTCCTAGTGGCGTAATGAATTTTGGTGTGAAAACATCCACATAAAACTCTGAGCCCCTCAGGACATACTGTATTGCTGTTTTGAATAGTACATCCAGGTGATACAGTATACTGTGTCTGTTAGGAGACTACTGTTATTGTGTGACACTGACTACCACTAGAAACTCATGAGAAGATAACAATAAGTAACTGGGAAAAGGTTCTATTGTCATCCAGCTTGAGGCAAAATAAACAGCGGTTTTAAGAGAACATTCATTTGCTCCACAGCAGTACTTGTAGAACGTGCTAATACGCTATAAAAGTTACTAATAGAAAACTCATCTGGCCTGAGAACTGCGCTGAAGGGGGTTTAATGAACATTAGCTTGTTCCCAGCAGGATGCAGGTTAATGTGAATTACAGTGATGTACGGTATTGACCATTGGCTTGCGTTGTAAGCAATAACATGGAAGGGATTATATAGATAACCACAGTTTTCCTGTAATCCCCTCTAAGCAATATTTATACATGTATGCATGTACTGTATGTAGGTATGTCTGTGTGTACTGTATGTATGCCTGTTTGTGTATTAACCACTCACATAATAAAATCAATCTGGTGAGAGAATAAAGGGCACATGACAAAATTGCCAGAAATAATTCTACCTGGAATATACTGGCCGGAGAAGGCTGTACACGGGCCTCCTCCCCCCTTAAAGCGTTGCTGTATATGGGCTAAAGACTACATATATATTCACCAAAACAACATAGGGAAATAGAAAAATGGCGCAGTGAGATACTTGATGTTCTTTTTGTATTACAGGCTCCTCTTTCGAATTGACTGGAGTTATTCTCGCATTGGTATTGATGACCGGATCAGCAAGTGTTCAGTAAAAAGAACATAAACATTGAATAATTAAAATTTGTATAAAGAACTATATGAGTGTCACTTAGTGTAGACAGATAATATGATGAGAAAAATTTCTAGATTCCATAGGCGTACCAAGACTCACGTTGTTCTACGGAGATGTTCCTCTCATAAAGGTATCTTTGGTATGTCCTTGGAGGGCTTTCAGATTACTCAGTAGGAATCCTTCTTCATCATAAGATACTGGATGTCTTCCACACGTGCTCAAATAAAAGGTAGAAGGTGTCTTAGATTCCAATATATTGTGAACAATTGCTTTTTAACAATTAGGTGAGTAAGTGGGGAGGCTGAACAAAGATGGTGAACTTTTGGCAGCGTACCTCACTTACGTGGGTAAAGTGAGGGAGAACACATGTAAAGGTTTCTTTACTTTTGAAGAAAGAGGGCGTACCCCTACTCACGGTGTGATTAGATGGTTTCAAACCTGTAAAGGTTTCTTTACGTGGATTTCTCCCTAGTGCAATAGATTATGGGACTGTGTGGATCCGGTGTGCATCAATATAAAGTGTTTGACGTTTCCCTCACGTGCTCAAAATAAAGAAATGAAAAAAGTGTCTGAGGTTCTAATATTCTTAAGTATTATTTGAAATTTAGTGAGTAAGTGGGAAGGCTGAATGTAGGAGGTAAACTCTTAGCAGCGTACCTCACTTACACATTTAAAGTGAGGGAGAACACATGTAAAGGTTTCTTTACTTTTTAGAAAGAAGGGCGTACCCTTACTCACGATGAGGTTAGATGGTTTCAAACCTACAAAGGTTTCTTTACACGGGTCTCTCCCTGGTGCAATAAATCGTGTAGCTATGCGAATCCGGTATGCATCAATTTAAGCCAGAAGATTTCCCAGTGTAGGTTTCATAAAACAGAGATTTTTTCAAGATATAACTTGATATACAAGATTTTTTTTAAAACAATCACTATTTTAGGGGCCAAAATATAGTGGCGTACCTTACTCACCCCTATTTATGGGGGAAACACGCTTATAGCGGTTTCTTTTCCAAGGTGCTTGTGGTTGGTGTGTGGAGAAGCCAAATGGAGCCGGGAAGCCAATGTAAAAAAGGTATCACCGTATATTTTTAATCCAGAAAAACTTTATACATGTCCCATACAATGGATTTCGTGGGCCAAACCCCCAAAAAATCCAGAATCCAATACAAAAAATCCTTTCACAAAATTGAACAATAAAAAATTATTTTTTAAAAAGTTGAATAAAATCAATACATACATCCGAAAAAAGTGTGTGGCTGTTCACTCTCCTCTGGCAGGATCTACATGTTTCGGTCTCTGTGACCTTTATCAAGAAATTGACGAGGAGGGAGTCAACTGAAATTGACGAGGAGGGAGTTGCTGGTGTGCTTCTCAGGCACTTGGCTCCAACTGGAGGACCAAGGGATTTAGGTGTCCCTGGACTGCTGACAGTCCTAGCCACAGTTCCTGAACTAAACACTGATTTATGATTGGTCTTCAGGTGACGTATAAGGGAGGATGTCCCTAGGTGGGAAAGATCCTTACCCCTGCTTATTGGAACTTTACATAATCTACATATGTCAATACATTTGTTGTCCGGATTTGGTTTAAAAAAATTCCAAACCGAAGAGGTGGATTTATTGGTCCTCTGCCCAGGCATGACGATGGGCTTTTTCATCCCATGGACAACAAATGTTTTCCCCCTGGTGCCTCATTTAAGCAAACCACTTCAGCATCCTCCTCGTCAACTTCCTCCTCAGCGCCAGCTACATCAATATCCTCCTCCTGGTGTACAACATTGAGACCTTCATTATTAAAATCTGAAACACGACTGTGGGTGATCCTTCCAGCATATGCAGAGGGCGTACTGCAAATGGTGGAAGGAGACACCTCTTCCCGTACAGTGATGGGAATGTCCAGCATCACAACCACCGACACCCTTGGACTCTCCTTGGGGATTTGTGATAAAATGTCTTTAGCAGGCAGAGTTGTTTGCTCTATTTTTGTCAATGACAGCTTAACTCTCTCAAATGTACTGTAGTGTGGGGGGAGAGGAGGAGGACTTTGATTGTCATGTGAAACTGAACCACTAGTCATGCAAGTAGGCCATGGCCTTAGCCGTTCCTTGCCACTCCGTGTCGTAAATGGCATATTGGCAAGTTCACTTTTCTCATCCAACGATTTACATTTAGTTCTTTGACCGAACTTTGGCTTCGATTTTACATGCCCTTTACTTTGACACTGGGCATCGGCCTTGGCAGACGACGTTGATGGCATTTCATCGTCTATGTCATGACAAGTGTCAGCAGCTTCAGAACTACTAGGAAGCGGCTCTTCATCTGTCCCTATTTTGGATCTCCATTATTTTTGTGAAGTTATGCCACAGGACAGCACCACTGGAGTGCAATTATATACGTCAGTAGGTAAGCCCCAGCAGACAGGAAATATACAGCAGTACATAGGCAGTGGCCACAGCAAACTTGAATTATAGACTGCGGTAGGTACTGGTCGCCAGGGGCAACAGCCGACTGGAATTATATACTGCGGTAGGTACTGGTCGCCAGGGACAACAGCCGACTGGAATTATATACTGCGGTAGGTACTGGTCGCCAGGGGCAATAGCCGACTGAAATTACAGATGGAGCTGCTTCTGTTCTTGCAGGGGCTGGCAATTCTATCGCCAGCCCCCGCCAGCGGCCGGCTACCGCTAGGGGCACGCGCACAAGAGATGCTCACACGCCCTGTGGTAACGGAACCTGCCAGGGGTCCCCGACACCTCCCCCACCGTCACCGCCGGTCCACCTCACCGCCCTGACCCCCCCCTGGCAGGGGGGCAGGGAGACGCTGCCCAGCCGCCATGATACTGGGACGCACGTGCGCATCAGATGCACGTGCTTCCCAGTCCCTATCGCCGGCACTCGCCAGTGAAAGGAATCATGCTACATCTGTATATACTGTGGTAGGTACTGGTCACCAGGGGCAACAGCCGACTGGAATGATATACTTCGGTAGGTACTGGTCGCCAGGGGCAACAGTCGACTGGAATGATATATTGTGGTAGGTACTGGTCGCCAGGGGCATCAGCCGACTGGAATTATATACTGCGGCAGGTACTGGTCGCCAGGGGAAACAGCAGACTGGAATTGTAAACTGCAATAGGTACTGGGAGCCAGAAGCAAGAGCAGACTGGAATTATATACTGCAATAGGTACTGGTAGCCAGTAGCAACAGCAGAGAGCAAACTGGAATTATATACTGCAATAGGTACTGGTTGGCAGGGCACCAGCAGACTGAAATTCTATACTGCAGTAGGTAGGTAAGTAGGTAGGTACTGGCAGCCACTATGCAGTGCAGGGCAGGCACTAGCAGCACCAGTGGACTATACAGCAAAGGCAGGACCCAGCACAAAGGAGGAGAGATAGTACACAGCAGTCGTCCTTGCAATGGTGATGATCCCACTGAGCAGAGAGGAGAGACACAGTACACAGCAGCACACGAGGCCCCAGCAGAGACAGTACACAGCAGCACACCCTATCCCACCCTGCCCCTAGACTGGAGTGAAGATGGCGGCACGGGGAAGCGGAAATGAAGAGATTCCATTATCTCGCAAGAATCCGACGCCAGGCGATGACGTTTTGCCCGCATGCTCAGATCTGAGTCAGACGGGAAGCTCTGAGCGCCGCTTGGATTGATGACGTTCATGCGGGCTCGGATCTGGGAAATCTGAGCCAGCACATCTCTCCTGTTTTACATCAAGGATTTGGACTTACGTCTAATTCTAAACATGTCCTTTACTGTTTAAAATTCACACACAAGTGTGTTTCCTCCGATGACAGCTGACACGTATATCTGAACCATTACTCATACGCGGGATTTTAAAACAAGAGCATTCGACACTTATTGGTTTCTCAGAAGACTGTTCTTTAAGTGTTCTTAAAAGATAGAGATGAAAACAAATAAACAGTCTTTGATCTAGAGTTCTGAAGTAGTACAGAGAAATCAATTATGATACAACTGAACTTGAGATGTGAAGCACTCAGCTCCTTCATTAATGACTCTAGAAAACCTGGCTGTGGTGGACTATGCGACCGCTATCTATTTGCTGAAAGGAAATTAAGGTATTTGCAAAGTATTATACACAAAGTGCACTGAGCAAATATAGTTATACAGATGAATGAAGCAAAGTGTCTATTAAATTTGCTAATTTATTTATAGAGTTTGTATTATGCGCCCCCCCCCAAAAAAAAATGGCACTGCAAAACAATGCTCCGCCCCAGACACCCACAAAGCCCCGCCCCCATCTTTTGATTGGCCCACAGGCCAACCGGTCAAACACAACGGATGACCATTGATAGGTAAAAATATCGATGGTCATCCATTGCATAGTTTAGCACCATCAATGGCCAGCTGCACTATTGCCATCAATGGCAACCATTGATGGCACTGGCAATGATGGCCATCCCTACTCTATGCTGCTGCCCTGCCTGGTGCCACAAAACCCAGGTAAAGTGTACCCCCCCATCTCAGCACCCCCATATAAATATTCCAGTTATTACATATTTGGTATTCAGTACACTAATCCATGTAATTTTTTTATTCATGGAGCTACTGTAGTTGCCATTTTGAATCTATTTCATTTTATTCTTTAGGTTTAAACTTCCTTTTATGCTCATTAATGGGGCCCTTAAAAAAACCTGAACTTTAGCAATATACATTAAAATCGAACGAGAATGAGGGCAGCCATAGGGCTCTAATATATTCCTTGTAGATTCAGTCAAATAAATGTACCATACTATAATATTCATGCATTAGCTTTATAGCTAGATTACATTACTTGGGAAATGAAGATAATTCTAAAAGACATTGGTGTCTTATCAGCTTCACTGTTAAGTTCTATCACTGCTACATTATTGATTATTCAACCATTTGTAATTACCATTTACTGCCACGTCAAATATAAATATTATACTCTTGAGGTGCTAATCATTGTGATATAGGCCATGCAATAACGGGAGAGGTCATATGTTATATAACTGTTAGCTTAAACACCAGATTACAGTACTGAAAATGTGAAACATGTATTTCCTTAATGCAAGAATGATCTGGAACCTCATGCAGTTGGTAAAACAGAAATGTAAAGACAGAATCAGCAGTAAAACCCAGCTATGATTTCATTTGTTCCCACCCAGTGATTCCCATGAAGACGTTCTATTTCGGACACACAGTAACTGGGTTTCTAGCATTACCCGTTACTGGAGGTATAATATAATCTTTAATTTTTACAAAATCAGATCCCAGATCTTGCAGGATTTGGTTGCTAAATGTTATTGCTGTATATGTATCTGCGCACACAATTATAGCATAAGCTACAATGCCAAGAAGCCCGATTACAGGTTAGAGTACTAGAAATATCGGGGTAGTTGTATGAAGCAGTTATAAGGGAGAAATGCCCATGGCAACTAATCAGCACTGAAGTAACATCTATATTTTTGCATAATATATAATTATAGAGCAGCTGATTGGTTGCCATGGACCACTGCTCCTCTTGCTCATTTCTCCCTACTCTTTTTTAAATTAGGAAAAATCCTGGTATTGTGCATTTTTTAATTCCAATTCCTGGGAATTAAAAATATGCCCTGCTTTAATGCTGTCCAGAAAATCCAAAGGATGCTACGAGCAGTGGCGGCTCTTACCCTTTTGGAGAGGGGGGGGGCTGCTGAAATGCCCCCCTCTCTCTCCTCCGCTGCCTCTGCATCCGCTGCGCTCCCCGTCTGTTCCGGTCCTGGACGTTGGTCCCCTGCATGGCGCCAGCGCATGTGCAGTAACTTTATACATACTGCGCATGCGCTGGCCCAAGCCTCCATGGGCTGCCTTTGCAGCAGCCACCGAAGCTTAATCGGGTTCCTGGGTCCGGCGCATGTGCAGTATGGTCCGCGGTACTGCAGACCATACTGCACGCATTGGGGGCTGCCTCGCATTTGTGCACAGAGAGGCATCCCGGAGGGAGGGAACATCTTCCAATGGGACTGCCTTGAGTGACTGGCAGGTCGGACTTCCAATGGGAAGTCACTGCCAGTCACATTGAAGCCAGAGCAGTCTCACAGACTGCATCTGGCTTCACTTTAGTGATAGACAGTGGCAGATTTTACCTGAGGGGCTGCAGCTATGGGGCATGCACCCTGCAGTGTTCAGAGCCGACTGGAGTGTCCGAACAGCATCACACTATGGGCCTTATTCTGGTCGATGCGTACATTTCCGAATTCTTTCGGAAGGCGTTTTTTAGCCGTCTGCGCATGCATAGGCAACTGTATGCGCATGTGCCACGCACGGTCTCCGTACTCGTTCTCACTAATACCGTACAGAAATGTGCACCGCATTCACTCGGGAAATATGGGCGTAATATGGGCGCCATTCGGAAGTACACAGGGGCGTAGTTAGTGGGCTAAACTGGGCGTAAACATGGGCGTACACGAGGGAGTGCACTAATTCTGGTAGGCGTGCATTCGGATAGAACACCGACTGCAAACGAACCAAAAGGCAGGAAATATGCGGTCTCCATAAGCAAGTATTGCTTTGCGGACACCACTCGGTCATGCGCTAGGCATTCGGATCGCCCAATTAGTACGGCCGCACCTGAACCAATGTCAGCTGACGTGCAATTATGATATAATATGCATACATAAAACCTAGATAAAGGGGTAACAATGAATAAATAGCACTTCACATGATGTAAGGGTTATGTAAAGTGGTAGTAATGTGTTGAAGTATCTATTAGGATTTAATTGATTCCAATTACAAACAAACACTTTTGAATGAGGTTGCCTAATTGCATAAGTGTGTAAGTGTGACAGATTTATGAGTTCAGATAATAGTCGTGAAATACACCGCATCGGTGCGTACGGCCAGCTTCCAGTCCGTTCAGACGCTGTAAGACCGTGCAGAATATGTGTCCACCGCACACGCAAGGTTTGGATGTCGTCCGTAAACACGTCCTCTTCTTAAAGAGTGAGTCCGTCTGAATGCGGAGGACCGGTGGGCGTTTCTTCTTACCATGTCCGCACAGCGTGGCGTGCGGTACGCTCCGAAAATTCGGGACGGACCGCATCCTACCGCATCGTACATCCTACTCGCATGGAACTTTTGAACACAGAAAAACATTGAATTAAGAATTATTTATGCATGTTATGAATTTAGACCATGGGTGCATTTTATTTTTGCAGACTGCAAGATGTCAACCAGCAGACTGTATATAAATAAAATAGAGACAAGCAGAATAATCTCAATTACTTTAACACAAGGATGGGGAACCTTTTTTGTGCCAAGGGCCGTTTGAATGGGGAAAAAATCCTTCGAGGGCCATACAGTATGTACAAATTGTCCTGCTGCAGCCTTCCCACCCTCCAGCGGCTGCCGCTGAATAGGACTGACAGTCTCCGGCTGCTGTTGATTAAGTTGATTAAGAGAACTACCGACCTCTCGCGAGAATTCCCCTGTACCTGACTCCCGGCAGAGCTGCCGGGGCGGGTGGGCGGGCCACTCAGACTGGCTGTACGGCCCCCGGGTCTGAGGTTTCCCACCCCTGCTTTAACACATGTACTGTATGTCACTGCAAAATGTTACATATATATATATATATATATATATATGTATATATATATATATATATATATATATATATATGTGTAGAACCCGGCACTCTTCCACTTCAGGTGAATCCACTGCAGGTGAATTGCTTGGGTGCCTTCTGTAGACTTGGGTCCAGAATAGAAGAATAAAAAATTGCGGCACTCACAAGACTTGATTAATTGCAAAGAAACAAGGCTTTAATCCGACATGTTTCGGGAAGTAACTCCCGTCATCAGGGATGACGGGGGTTACTTCCCGAAACATGTCATATTAAAGCCTTGTTTCTGTGCAATTAATCAAGTCTTGTGAGTGCCGCAATTTTGCATTCTTATATATATATATATATATATATATATATATATATATTGCTACTTATTGAACTATTTCCCAATGATATAATTAGAAAGAAGGCATATGTACTTTTACAAGTATATACTTTAGAACATTTGTAGGCTATACAGTACATGCATTTTTATATCCTTTCAAAGACTATACGTTACTGTAGGAAAGATCTTTCATGCACAACGCAGCAAACAAAAGCAGAGATTGATTATTTAGGAACTTCCAAACTTGCATACTAAATGAGATATTTCTCCTGGCTTTTCTGTGATCAAAACCAGACCTGCAGCATAAATCTTCTTTAATTAATACAGTATAAGGAACAAATTATACAGAGGGTTTTATTGGTTTTCTCTAATCTCTGCATGATGCGAGGGATAGATCACCATTTGCCATATGTTTCCTTTCGGCACAATATTTATAATTTCCGCAGGTTCCACTTCCATACTTTGAGCAGGAACCCATTTATTCCAGCAGCATAGTTGTTATTGATTGCTAAAAGGAATGCAAATATAGCGTGTCTAATGATTGTTGGTATCTATTGCAGTGATAAGCCGATACGGAGCTGGTAATGGAACGGTCTATTCAGTGTTTTCATAGTACTTATTACTTAGTAGGAAATTATTAAGTAGATACTCATAATTGTATCTTCATCTACAGTATATATCTACCAACATCTATCTATCTATCTATCTATCTATCTATCTATCTAAGTCTGCAGTTTATGGCACTCAGTGATAACGAGGGTACACAGGCTCCGGTGCCTTCCTCCAGGTTAGGACTCCATACGAGTAGGCGGTGAAATAAGGCATGTGTGTTGTGTCTTTTGTCCGAGTGCCGCCGTCCTACAGATTTCTATCTATCTATCTATCTATCTATCATCATATTGCTAAAGCTGTGGATACATTGTAAGATAAAATACTTTGGTGTAAATATACTAGGAGTGGACTGTAAGCAAATTGTACTGCCATGACCAATCAGCAATGACGGTTGCCAACATTCCGACTGGTCCGATCATTGGCCATCTGTATCAGGCAGTATATGGTCACAATATCTCCTGGGTGTCAGGCTACCAGATGCATTGGGGTAAATTTACTAAAATAGGCGTTCTATTAAAAAAAGGGATGTTGCCAATAGTAACCTATCATTTTCTGTCTATTATCTTCTAGAAGGTGCTAAACAAATAAGAAGTAGAATCTGATTGGGTGCTATGGGAAAAAATCCCATCTTCAATAGAACTTGCATCTGGTGGCATGACACCCAGGAGTTATTGTAACCATACACTGCTGCTCATTGATCGGATTTCATGCCTAGTTTTCGGCAGTACACTTTGCAGTTATCACCCCAATAGACTGACAATCTGCAGATCAGAAAAATAATTGCATAATGTATGACTGATTTTCATCTTGGGTAATGGTGTGTACACACGGTCAGCCGACAGCGGTGTTCATCAGTGACCCCCGCATGGGGATATGGACTTAGCTGCAACTGCCGACCAGGTCGCGGCCCTCTACCCAGGTTCCTCTGTGACTTTGGCAGGGTTTGATACTTTGGAGACTGGTAGAGCAAAGATGTTATGGGGTACTTAAACCATCGCTAGTGATCAATGGCACTGAATGCTTGGTAGCAACACAGAGGGCACAGAGGAATGTAGGTAGCAAGGTGTACACAGTATAGGGGACTGAGTACCGTGGGATGCGGCCTCAGAGACGGTCGATGGTATTCGATGGTGCGGCCTGGGAGCCGGAGGAGAGTACTTGTGATGCGGCCTAGGAGCCGGAGAGGAATACTCTGTGATGCGGCCTGGGAGCCGGAGGGGACTCGATGGGGATCGATGGTAATCGATGGTGATCCCTGGGGATCGCTGGAGCGGCCTGGAAGCAGAGAAGTGACGGGCATGGGAACCCACTGGTATCCGATGAGCAGGTAACCTGGGCTACACACAGAGAGCTGGATCACACAGCAGATGGAACTCGTGGAAGCTTCTGGCAGGAGTGGAATAACCAGGAATGCTGAGGATGGAAGCAGGTAACAGCGGACTCAGGTAACCGGACCTCTGGAGCAAGTGGGGAGTCTTGAAAGGAGCTTCACGCTGGAGAACTTGCAGGGGAACTGACAAGTTGTTCAAGACGGGGAGGAGACTGAGAAGCAGGCTTTTATTCCTCCAGGTGATTAGGGAATCAGCCGCAGGATTGCGGAATTAGCCACAGCAGCAGTACACAGACAAGGAAGTAAGCTGGAGTTTACCTGGATCATGTGACCCACAATCAGGACAGGGAATACACCTGGAGTCCTAGGTGACACAGGGAATGGCTTGTAAGCAGGAGACATCATGCCAGGAGTTGCAGACTGTACCAGCAGCTGATCTGCGGAGCAGATAACACCAGCGTGCCGGTAAGGGGCGCACGCGAGCGGCATGAGAACCGGGGTTCCTGACACCATGGCTATTTGTAATTTAGCTGCATTGCATATATGTCAAACTACAGTAGTTTGTCAGCTTGTTTAGTGATTGCTTTAATAGGTTTACAAAACAATAAGGTCAAGGGATTGATGAGGATCTAGATGCCTAGGATATAGTCAATAAAGTCTAAAGCTCCGTACACTCTAGAAAACCTGCACCACGGGCGATATAGTAAATGATATCAGCTGTGGCTATTGGGAAACGAAATTGTTCAGTGGCGTCGCCGGGACCCCCTGAACAGGTCTTTGTTTATATAGTCAAAATCAACTTTAATGTTCAGCCGATGGTCTTTAACAGTGCTGGTATGGAACATAAAGGGCCCACCAGAGAATGTTGTGATTGGGGCCCTTGTTTAGAGGTGTGGCTAATTTAAAGAGAGGGTGTGGCCAGTTGCCACAGAGGTTTGGCTTATCCTAGGAGAATGCAATATTGATGAATATGTAGTAAAGATTTTTAGTTTATGCCTGATAATGTACCAGATTAATAATGGCAATGCACTGTAGAAAATATACCATTGCCCCAATAGGAGGTAGGGGTCCCAAGCAGCGAGGCCCACCATGGGTTTCCCCTGCACCCCTGTGGGCCAATCCAAACCAGCTCCTATTCAATGCTGTCTTTCCTGATAGCATTGAAGAGGCAGATCAAGAGAACAGACCTGACTTTAAAAGCTGTCGGTCCCATTTTGCCTAGAACGGCCATGAATTGTCGCGATCATGGCCGGATCTTGAAAATCCACTGCCGGTTACGCAGACACTCCTCCTTTTTGCCAATCAGCAGGTGGGACATTGAATCCTGTCTGTCAATTTGCGGATGAGAAAAACAAAGATGGGTCAGGGTCACGGCTGTCGGGACGTACCGAGAGTCATGACCCGGGATTGAATACCCCCCTAAAACTAATGTAATAAAGTGAGAGAGACAAAGTTTAACCAATCAGCTCCTATCATGTTTCAAGCAGAGCCTGTAAATTGACAATTAGAATCTGACTGGTTAGTACTTTATTTAGCTCCAAGCTTGATAAGTCTCCCCTAAGATGATCCCCCACAGTTTGGCCAATTGATAAGGGAGGAGGTTGATGTCTAGAATCTAAGTATTATATTAGTGTACTTCTAGTCAGCTAGCAATATGGCATTTGTTTCCCAGAAGCCTGTCTTGCTGATAGAAGGGTCTTATGTGCATTTACTAATCAATGAAGAACTGAAACCTTGTGTGACGTGTGCAGAATATAGTGGTATAGCCAACACAGATAATGTATATCCGGAAAATGATTCTTTCTTCATTGACAATACAGTACCTCTACAGTAAATGCAGACTTTAATCTAAGTACATGCTTATCGAACTGTACTATTATAGATGCTAGTGTAGGATAAGATTGCCAGATTAACTGATTAATCAGTGGCACCTGTGCGATATACATTATTCATGGGTGTGTTGATTGCAAATTGATACAGATATTTGCTTATACTGTATATGCCTATTATGTTTGCTATTCTCTAAAATGTACATAAGGTTCCCATAGAGAGAATAAGAATTCTAGTGTAGATGTAGTTTATGTAGACTTTAGTAAGGCTTTTGACACTGTCCCACATTACAGACTGTTAAATAAATTTGAAAGCTTGGGATTGGATTGTAAAATAGTTGAATGGATAAGATCTTGGTTGCAGGACAAAAAACAGGGAGTTGTAGTAATTAAAGTGCATTCACAGGAGGGAAATGTTACCGGTGGAGTACCCCAGGGATCTGTACTTGGACCAGTGTTTTTTAATATCTGTATTGGTGATATTGCAAATGGAATTGAAGGTAAAATGTGCCTTTTTGCAGATGACACAAAGGTATGCAGCAGGGTAGACATGACAGGAGGGGTAAAACACATGATTTATGACCTAGGTACAGTAGATAAGAGGAATGAAGAGCATGGCAACTAGAGTTTAATGCCAAAAAATGCTAGATCATGCTATTGGGTCTCAAAAATCCAAAGACTACTGTAAATATAGTATAAATGGCACTATAATGGAAACTACTGAGGAAGAGAGGGATCTAGGTGTCACTATTTCAGGGGACTTAAAAGCAGGTAGGCAATGTAACAAAGCAATGAAGAAGGCAAGACAGATGTTTGGTTGCATAGGGAGAGGTATCAGCAGTAGAAAGAAAGAAGTAACAATGCCACTGTATAGGTCATTTGTACGACCTCATCTAGAGTATTGTGTTCAGTTCTGGAGGCCATATCTCCAGAAGGATATCAATACATTAGAAGTTGTACAAAGAAGGGCAACTAAAATGGTGCATGGCGTACATCATAAAACGTACCAGGAAAGACCACAAAATCTTAATATGTATAGTTTAGAGCAGAGAAGGGAAAGGGGGGACATGACAGAAACTTTCAAATATATCAAAGGTTTTAACAAGGTACAGGTGGGAGACATTCTTCACAGGAAGAGGAGCAGCAGAACATTAGGACATGCACTGAAACTAGAGGGAGGACGTTTCAGGGGAAATTTGAGGAAACATTACTTCACAGAAAGAGTAGAGGATAAGTGGAATAGCCTCCCATCAGAGGTGGTAGAGGCAAATACAGTAGAGCAATAAAACATGCTTGGGATAGGCATATTGATATCCTTACAAAGAAGTAAGGATCAAATATAGGCCCTTATTCTGATCGGTGCGGATATTCCCGCATTCTTACGGTGCGGTCCGCACGCCACGGTGTTTTGCCGCGTGCGGCCATCGTCCGTAGAAACGCCCACGGGTCCTCCGCATTCGGACGGACTCACTCTTTAAGAACAGGGCGTGTTTACGGACGACATACAAAGCATGCGTGTGCGGGAGAAACACTCCGATTCGGCACGGTATTACAGAGTATTACAGAGTATGCTCGGGAATACCGCATCCGAACGGGAGCCAAGCGGTGCTACCGCACGTAAGCGGAGTATTTACGCCAAACAACCCACTATGAAGTATCTTCTGCTATACATCACATGACCCACTTATTCAATTACCTATCCTCATAAAAAAATGCTTATTTGGAATTGGAATCAATTAGATTCCAATATATCCTTACAAGCATGCCTAACACATGCATTGCACACATTAACCCTTACAGCAATGTAAGTGCAATGGTTTGTATTACACCCTGTGTAAAAGATTATAACCAATCTACACATATACTATTTAAAGTGCAAATAAAACCAGAGGTAGGCCTGTGCAGCAGCAGGCATCGGGCCAAGCCGATTTGGCCGCCTTGGCCGAGGTGCTTGGGGACATCAACCAGCAGGGAGACTTGGCATCAGAACGGGTGCGTAGGACCGAGGAGATCCTGGCGAGCTTGGTCAGCACCCAGCAGTCCATGGCTGCGAGCATGCAGGCCATGGCTGCAAGTGCTCAGGTGCTGGCCGAGCAAGCCACCCGCCAAAATGATCTCCTCCTCCACCATAATGAGCTTATGGTGGAGCTGGTTACCAGCAACAGGGTCCTAATGGCATCCGTTTCTGGTGCATTACCAGCGGCAACACTCCCTGCTGGCAGGAGGGGTAGACCAGCCAACCCCTCCACATCATCTGCTCCACCTGCCCCAGCATCTGGCCGTCCCCGAAGAGCTGCTGCACAGGCCAAGGAGCCTACCAAGGCCAAACGTGGTCGGAAATGAACTTGTGGCTGCATTAATCTCCGCCGTTATGTGTTCCCAAATCTTCCATTGTGCTGTGTGTGTCAGCTTCTTGTGTCCAATCACGTGCTGAGGGGAACCAGCTGAGCCCTTGCTTCATATGTCCTTTGTGGTTCCCCTGTTGCCCTCTTTTGCCTGCCATTACTGTCAGCTGTACTTGAAGTGATGGCCATGGTACTATCTTGTGAAGTCCCCGGTTGTGTTCCAAATGATTCTGCTGATGGTGCATATGAGCCAGCTGCAGGTTGGCCTGCTGCAGAAGGGCCAGGTGTAGGGTGCCCTGCTGTTGAATGGTCAGGTGCAGCTTGCCCTGCTGTAGAAGGGCCAGCAGCCTCCTCATTTCCCACTGGCTGCATGTGCAGTGGCACATAGGAGGTGCTGGAGTCCATCTGTGTGCAATTATATTTGTTTTGTATTATTATTTATTTTGCGGCATTCCTGCCATGTTGTTTATTGTTTGTATGTATTATTTTATGGTCATTGCATCACACTGGCATTGACTGTGACATGAATATAAATAAATGTGTTTACTTTACCCAAAATGTGTGGTTTCATGAGTACATGTCAAATACACATGTGTATTGCTAGTATTAATATTCTGTCATGTCCATTGTTAGCAGTTTGAAAGTGTCTGACAAGTACAGCATATGTGGGTGTTTAGTACGGGTTCCTTGAAGCAGCAATGGTTTCAATTAAAGCACTGACAAGCGTCCTATTAGTGAGTAATGAGTAAAGGAGTCGATTCTATTGGGTTCAGGTGTTAATGGTTGTAGTCATTAGGCGTACGTTCGCCTACCGCATGAACGAGTGGTGTCCGCAAAGCAATAGTACACTTGTGGACACCGCACATTTCTGCCCTTTTTGATCGCGTGCATTCGGAGTGGTTTCCGAATGTACGCCCCCCAACATAAGTGTACTCCCCCGTGTCCGCCCATGTTTCCGCCCCGTTTTGCCCACTTTGAAACTACGCCCATGTGTCATTCCGCATGACGCCCATAATACGCCCCTATTTCCCGACTGATAGCGGTGAACAGTTTTGGACGGGATTTGCCCGAACTGGTACCGAGTCAAGGCGTGGCACATGCGCGTAGCGTTCTCCACGCATGCGCAGACGCCATAAAGACGCGATCCGTAAGTACGCGGTAAAGTCCGCGTCAATCAGAATAAGGGCCCTAGTTTGAGGTAACATGTTTAAAAAAGGGGCAGACTAGATGGGCCAAGTGGTTCTTATCTGCTGTCAAATTCTATGTTTCTATGTTTCTATGACTTCTTAAATGTCTGCTGTAAGGTCAGGGGAACAGCCATGCTGGAGTCTACAGGTCACACAGGGCCGGCGCTACCCGCTCAGCAGAGCCTGCAAAGCAGGGATGTGCCAGGCTGTGTAGGCGCTCTCCCTGCCCTGCGACTCTGCTGTGTGCAGGTACATGTTCTGTGCTGCCGCTGCGCCTTTCCTCCGGCTGTGTGTAAGTAGGCAGTGGCACCTGCAGCAGAGGTAGGGGTGGGAGGATGTCCATCAGAACAGCAGCAGCAGGGGAAGTCCCAGGCTCCAGCATCTCCCAGGCACTGAGGCCCAATGCAGTGCTGAGCTGTGACTGGAGGAGCTTGGCACATGCTGATTATAGGAACCCCTGATTGGAGGGCTGGGTCATGTGCTCCTCTGACCCCCGGAATATGCATGCAGCACCTCTGTGAGTAACTACACTCTGCCTCCTCTGCCTCTTTAGTTCCTCCTTCCCTCTCTCTCTCTCTTTCTCTCATTATCCTGTATGTTTTATGTTTCTTCTCGATTTTCTGTGCCCAACCTCTGCCCCCTCTCTCTACTCAGCATCTGCCCCCTCTCTCTACCCATCATCTTCCCCCCTCTCTGCCCAGCATTTTCACCCTCTGCCCAGCATCTGCCCCCCTCTCTTTGCAGCATCTGCCCCCATCTCTCTGCCCAGCATCTGCCCCCTCTCTGTCCACGATCTGACCCCCTCTCTGCCCAGCATCTGTCCCCCCTCTCTGCCCAGCATCTTCCCTCCTTCTCTCTTCCCAGCATCTGCCCCCCTGCCCAGCATCTGCCCTCCTCTCTCTGCCCAGCATCTGTCCCTCTCTCTACCCAGCATCTGTCCCCCGTCTCTTTACCCAGCATCTGCCCCCTCTTCTGCCCAGCATATGACCCCCAATTTGCACACAATTTGTCCCCCCTCTCTCTCTGAGCAACAACTGTACTGTCCTCTCTTTTGCCCAGCATCTTTATGCCCCTCCTTCTTGCATAGCATTTGCCCCCCTTCTCCATCTCTCTGCCCAGCACCTGTACCCCCTCTGCCTAGCAGCATCTGTCAGGATGCCCAGCGCTACCCTGAAGTGTGGATTCCAGTGGCACTGGACACTTACCCCATGGCAACAAGCATGTAACCCCCTGGACAATGAGCATTTAATCCCCCCCTGGCCAATGAACATGTTATTCCGCCAGGGTAACAAACATATAATCTACCTAGGCAATGAGCATGTAATCCCCCTTGTCAACAAGCTTGTAATACCCCATTGGCAATGAGCATGTAATCTCCCCCGTGGCAAGTAGCAAGAAACCCCTGGCAACGAGAATGTAACCCTTGCAACGAGCATGTAGGTAAGCTGCACTTATGTGTAATAATATGTATTGAACATTATGGTGTGTGATATAATGTGTAATTGGCATTATGGCACGTGGTATAATGTGTTAGAAGCATAACAATGTGTGGCATAATGTGTAATGGGCATTACGGCAAGTGGTACAATGTGCAATAAGCATTACAGTGTGTAGCATAATGTGTAATGGACATTACAGTGTGCGCTATGTGTAATGGCCATTATGATGTGTGGCATAATGTACAGATGGAGCGCCTTTCTTCTTTGGCCGGGGATGGCCAGCATGTCTCCGCTGGTGAGTGCCGGCGCAGAGGCGCTCCATCTGACTGGGACGCGCGTGCGTCTCACACGCACGCGCATCCCAGTTTCAGGATAGTGCAGCTGCGTGTCCTTGCCCGTCTCCAATTCAGGGAGACAGGCAGGGATAGGGGGGAAGGCGGGGCGGCGAGGGGCATCGGGGGAGGCGGCGGGTGGAGGAGCCAGCTTCGAAGCCACAGGGCGCGTGCAAGCATCTTCTGCGCGCCGCTGACGGGGCTGCCGATAGAATCGCCAGCATCTGCAAGGAAGAGGCCGGCTCCATCTGTATAAGAGGCATCTTAGTGTAAATTTTTGCACAGTGCCTTCGGCGCGCACTGTTCTTGTTGTCAGTGTGTATGGGCACCAATTCCCTTTCAGGCACTGGACAACTAAATGTCTACTTATGGCACTGCTGCTACTAGGTATATTATGTGTATAAGCCACTACTACTACAGGCATTTTACACTCTTTTTTCAGTGTGTGCGCTGTCTCTTTTGTAAAGTATTGAAGGGTGCAAATGTATACTTTGCAGGGAGGCGCCGAACACCCTAGCACCAGCCTATCTCACACACACGCTACACATCCACATAAACGCTCCCCTGTGCAAACTCGCACAGGAGCAATTCAACTAGAATCACTCTCATGGGGCACTAGGCAAGATCAGGGTTGCCTAGCCTCCCGGAATGGCCGGGAGGGTCCCGGAAATCGGGTCCCCCTCCTGCCCCCCCGGAAAGGGTGGCAATCCTCCCGCATATCCCTCCCAGCTCCCGCGATGTGTCCCTTGGCGGGGGGGTCCGCGGGTAAAATGCCGCTAATGCGATCGCGGCATTTTAGCCCCGCCCCCGCAGTGCAATGCCTGAAATACCCGCATTGCACTGGGGGGTGGGGCTAAAATGACGCGACGCTGTAGGCACGCCCCCAACAGGGCAGCATCTGTGTGGTCACGCCCCCAAACTGGCTCTTTTTCACTCCCGGCTATGGCCCCGCCCACCTGCCTAACAGAGCTGGCTGCCCTCTCCCGGAGAGGGCAGCTCAAAAGTCGGCAGGTATGGGCAAGATACTGGTTTGGGACCCTTCTCAAACAATCCACAGCACTATATTTTTGCTGCTGATTACAGCCGACATTGATAGAGTACCTTGGCACATACACAGTCTACCGATAAATGCTCAGCCATGTGAACATTGGCATTGCAGACAAATCTCAGTCAGGCTCCAGGTGTTTTGGAAGAAGGTCTAATAACTGTGTCACCTGTAAAGTAAACTGACAGCCCACATAGTGAATGAGACCATTTTGTGTGTCCAAATAATTTGTATCCTTTTATAGAACATTAAAGGGGCTTTGGTAGTGTGTGCAGGTCCATGTGATGTCATGACGTCACGCAGTAGTCACGCAATGCTCCTCTAGGAATGTTTTATGGGCCACATGGGACATGCGGGCCCTAGGCTGGCTTCTAGGTTGCCTTGTGGAAAATGTGCATGTGTACACCACCATTCAGAGAAATGTGATTATTAAGATGCACAAATGTATATTTCAGGCACATGGCTTTCACTATTGCTGATCTAGATAGATCTCCTGTTACCCATGTTTCCAGTGCACCCTACCAGCTAGCAAAGACACATAACACTCTGCTAGTGAACCCTTGGGATATCGTTACATACTCATACTGATTGATTAACTTTTAACTATTTTACATAGATTGTCTTACTCCACTTATGGTACAGTAGCTACATTCTGCTTTTAAACAATAAACTTTAAAAATGAGTAACTCTTTCTCTGGCACGCCTTTTGGAAACTAAGGCCCATACACACTATGGGGGTCATTCTAATTCACTCGGAAAGGCACAATCACTCTCTAATGGACAAAACCATATGCAGTACAGGTGGGGCTGATGTAACATGTTCAGAGAGACTTAGATTTGGGTGGGGGGTGTACTTCAAACTGATATCTATATTGCAGTGTAAAAATAAAGCAGCCAGTATTTACACAGAAACAATAAAACACCTAAATCTAACTCTCTCCATATGTTACATCAGCCCCCACTGCAGTGCACATGGTTTGTCCATTAGAGAGTGATTGTGCCTTTCCAAGTGAATCAGAATAACCCCCTATCTTTCCAATGAAAAACTTTTGGAATGAAAATCTGGAAATTTCTGGGAACAAATTACAATGACCCATTTGCTCCCAAAAGCTGGAAAATGGACAAAAGCAGTCATCTGCATAAACTAATTTAACCAGTTTGTCTGAATGACCATTTCTGTCTGTTCTCCTGTTTAGAAGCAAATGGTCAATGGTCATTTGCTCACAAAAATTTACAGATTTTCATTTCAACCAGCCAGATTGGAAAGATAATCTTATAGTGTGTATGGGCCTTTAAACATTGCTTAAAAGTGAACTACTGCTATAGAGAATGAATTAGCATGGCATGTAATTAATTAGCATCATGCAAAGAAACATCCAGATTGGGGATTGTCGTCAGCTCTGGCCCGTAGAATATAAATTTGATTGACATTGAAGTTTCTAATAAATACAGTGTATTTGATGCAAAGCATTCTTATATGAGATCCATTAGGAATAACCCCGTAGATCATAACCCAGAATGCTTTGTGTAGCAGCATTCCTTTACAGATGCTGGATTATGTTGTGTGTAAGCATTTGCGCTTCTGCTTACAGGGAATTTCATTTGCATATATTTTATTCTTACATATGTTAATGCAGTTTGCAAGCTTTACAAATACTGGCGATTTTATAGAGCATGTAAGTTAATTGCTAATTATATTACAGCAACGTTGTGCATACTGACATTTATTTTTTGAGACTAAAGTGTATTCTTAAATACAAAGGAGAACTAACTTCTTGCTATCGATTTGGTTTGAAAAGGTGAATGATTAAACATGTTTTATTGAGATTAAGTTGAGAATGAGGCAAAGGATGAGAATGAGAGAGGGGAATAGAGGGAGTAAGGGAATGATGGAAGAGAGGGATGGAGAGGAAGATAGAGATGTACCTGGAACCTGATTCTGGTTCATTCGCAAAAGCAAATTCCCTCTATAATGGACAAAACCATGTGCACTGCAGATGGGGCAGATGTAACATATGCAGAGAGAGTTAGATTTGGGTGGTATTTTGTTTCTGTGCAGGGTAAATACTGGCTGCTTTATTTTTACACTGCAATATAGATATCAGTTTGAAGTACAAACCACACCCAAATCTAACTCTCTCTGCACATGTTACATCTGCTCCACCTGCAGTGCACATGGTTTTGTCCATTAGAGAATTTGCTTTTGCGAGTGAACCAGAATCAGGCCCAGAGAATGTTATTGTAAATCTGAATGTGGTATATTAGCACCACTTCTCAAGTTTACAATAAATTCTATAAAACTAGAGATGTGCAGGCTCTGATTTACTCTGATTTCAAAGCAGGATCTTATTGGCTATCAACTGTCAACAACTGTCATGTGATTGGGGATAGCCAATAAGATCCTGCTTTGAAATCAGAGTAAATCAGAGTAAATCAGAACCTGCACATCTCTATTTAAAATGTTGTACAAATGTACTCTTTGTGTAGTCTTGTTCACCTACATAATATTCATGATTATTAAGAGTGTCTCTGATGAGGTCACGTGGGAATATATATTTGAAAATAAATGTTGTGTGTGGATGGTGGAATTTGCTTTAATGCCATCCATTTGTTATACAGGAAGT
Organism: Crinia signifera; assembly: GCF_055691185.1. Taxonomy (NCBI): domain Eukaryota; kingdom Metazoa; phylum Chordata; class Amphibia; order Anura; family Myobatrachidae; genus Crinia; species Crinia signifera. The sequence continues at coordinate 57,968,737 of NC_139223.1, read as the reverse complement.
GCCTCTGCAGCCATTTTTCAGCATTACTGTTGCTAGTAAAGAAACACTTCTGCTGTTCTCCAGAATCATGTGGGGGTTGACAGACAGACCATTGCACAATATTTTTGGTCTCCTAGCATCTTCCCTCCTAACATACGAACTACTATATATGCTACAAATAATAGTACCTTTTATTTTAATGAAATAGCCATGTTCTATTAAGTTTACATTTGCACAGCTCATTAAAAAGTGTATAACAAATATACATATATCTAACCTTTCTAAATTATCTCTGAAATAAACAATTTCAGTGTCACTACCTTAGCTGGGGGCGCTACCCGGATTTTAGTCATGTGTACTCCCTTCTTTGCTGCTTTTGTGGCAATTCAGGGAAAACAATATATATCTGTAGCCTCCAAAATGGCTACGAAAGTGCTTCTCAGGAAGCACAAAGCTTTCCATTTACTGCAGTGAATTCAGCAATCTGTTCCAGAGTGAGAGACAGATAAAAGTACAGTGTTATTCATTAGTCTGATAATGCTGATAACCTGACAAAGTTGAAAAGAAGAGTCATTTCTCATTTCAATGCGGCTTTACCTAAGTATATGGGACTTCCAAGATCAGGGACATTTATTACATCCAGAATAATGAGATTCATTGGTGTTAAAGCAAGCTTAATTGTTTGCAGTCACATCTAATGCCAAGACGGAGATCTCACTTGGAATGAGTGGAGACGGAAAGAGTGCGCCGCACTGCAGGTGCTCTAGTACTCAATTCATTTTTTGGTATTAGCAACCACACCTACTAATTACTTTGGGGAGACCTGTCATTCAGTTAGATGATACTCATCATTGAGCTCGTCTTTACTTTATTAAAGTGTGTGACCTCCAGCTTCAATTCAATTCAGTTATGCAGATGCATTTCTCTATCAATTTAATTAGAAGATTAAAATTGCTCCATATTTAATTTCTTTTCTTTTTTTTTTTTCTTTCGTGGAGGAGGGCAGATTATTATGATTAATACATAGTTGCTCCTGAAAACAAATAACAAGATTTTCTTTTTTTTACAATTAGTCTTCCTGGCAAATTTCATGTTTAAAATAGCTGATGCTGAACAAAGTATAATATATTTGATCAGGATAATTGTTTAAAGGAACACTCTGAAACAAAAGATACATATAGCAAATAATCCATTTATATATCTCTAAATAGTGTTGAAAGAGGAAGGGGCTCAGGGCAGTGGAGTAAGTTTGTCCCAGTTGCCCGGAGGCAAGATAAATATTGGTGCCCCCCAAATAGCTCAATCAGTAAGGTGTCTGTCTCCAGTAAAGCAAGTTATGGGTTCTAATACAGGGTGTGACACTTGCAAAAATAATGTTAGGAGGGGGAGTCAGCCCCAGAAGCAATATTGACAGCTTTCAATTAACTGACTCAAACTAGTAGGGGAGCAGAGGTGCCCCCTTGGGTGCAGGAGCCCAGCGGCAGATGACTCCATTGCCTCTCAGAGTTACGCCTCTGGCTCAGGGGCGTATTAGTCAAATGCTCAATAGACTCTGAGCTCCAGGATTACAATATAGTCCAAAGTCTATTGTGAATGTGCCTTCCTCCTGGGATATAATAGTGATTTTAGGGGTTGAGAGCAATGGTATCCTGGCAGTGGACTTGCATTCCAAAGGAGCCCACCACCTCCCTTTGCAGCTCAGCCGATGCCCCCCCCCCCCCATCTGCCGCCAGCTCCCCCCTAACCCTGCCCATCACCCTGAAGTGGAGACAGGCAGAGAAAGTGCTGAAGTCTCCCTGAAGTGGAGACGGGCAGGGAAAGTTCTCCCTGCCGCTGTGTTGACGGGGATGCGCGTGCGTGTGAGATGGAGTTCTGTCAGATGGAGTGTCTCTCCGCCAGTGAACGCCAGCTAAGGGAATCTGGTGATTCCCATCACTGGCTGAGAGGTGATTGTTCATTTGTTCATTTGAACCCTGCTGCTTTATACTACTGGTCACAACTTCCTGGAAGCCTTTGACAAGATATATTTCTGGCAAGGCACCTGTAGTGACATTGATGCTCACCAGCAAGGGCGTAACTATCATAGGTGCAAGGGGTGCAGCTGCTATGGGGCCCAGAGCTGAAGGGGGCCCATCTTTACAGTCTAAGTTATATGTGCTATATACATTTATTACCATCAGTTTCTAAATAGGGGGCCCTTACTAACTTTTGCTATGGGGCCTACGAATGTCTAGTTACACCACTGCTCATCAAGGTATATAAGGATGACTGACAGAAAATGTCTAGTCTGACAGTAAAATAGGTCAACACTTAAATGTCGACATTCACAATACTGACATTGACAAAAGGTTGACACACTCAAACATTTGACAAGGAAATGGTTGACATGAGTTTATTACCTTCTAATGCATTACAATCCCTGGGGACTGTGATTGGCAACAGTAACATGTCTGGAGTAGAGTGAGGTATATTCCCTGAAGCATTGCAAGCAAATTCGCAATACACTAATTGGGGGTCCATGTGCTCACAGGCAGTGGCGGATTCAGGGGGGGGCACCTTGTAGCTGCATTTTGTAGCTGAGGACCAGGGCTTTCCAACGAGCCCAGCCCCATGTCTCTAGCCCCCCGGGAACCGGAGATATCGCCTGGCAAAGCTGTAACGTTTTTTCCCCATAGGATAATATGGGACCCGTCAATTCCGACCCCCACCCGGTTCCGACGGCTGCCAGTTCCCGCCCTGGCATCATAGAAGCTTGTGGTTGATCTCTTTCAATTCCAAATCGCTGGGCCTTCAATATGATACCAGGCTGGTCCATATCGGTCAATCGGCTCCAGAGATATTGCGTGTAAACCGATTTTTTTATTTTTGAAATGTAATTTCATGGCTCTTCATGTTCTTTGAGGGCAGATTACTCTGGAACCAAACATTCCAGTTTCACTGGACCAAAATCATTCAAAGCCCACTCAAAAGTTCTTCAATATGATGCTCATGTAAATGGGTCAGTTGCTTCCGAAGATATAGCCGGTTAAATGAGATAACTGGTTAAAAAGGGGGGGGGGGGGGAGGGGTGGTTTTCTCTCCCCCTCACACCAGAAAATGCAGGGACTTGGCTGGTGTAAAAGGGGCCAAGCTGGGAATGCATTTTCTGGTGTGAAAGGGGTATTATTTCAAATAGCCGGGACCTGCAGTGCTCTGAATACAGCCAGGCTCTGCCACTGTCAGTGGCTATCACTTCTGCCTGGCGGCGGCTGTCCCCCATTTACCGCAAGCATGTATTCCCCCTTGGCAATGAACATGTAATCCCACATGGCAATGAGCATGGAACCTCTGGCAATGAGCATGGAACCCTTGGCAATGAGCATGTAGATAAGCAGCACTTATGTAGCATAATTTTTGATAGGCATTATGGTGTTTGGCATAACACATAATGGACATAATGGCGTGTAACTTAACATGTAATGGATATTATGGTGTAAATGTTTAATGCGTGCCTTTGGTGGACAATGTCCCTGTTTATGAAGCGTATTGTGAATTTTGGCTTAATCTGTGTGGCATTATGTGAATTCTGGCTCAATCCGTGTGGCATTATGTGAATTTTGGCCCAATATATGTGGCATTATGTGAATTTTGGCTCAATCCGTGTGGCATTATGTGAATTTTGGCTCAATCCGTGTGGCATTATTTGAATTTTGGCTCAATCCGTGTGGCATTATGTGAATTTTGACTCAATCCGTGTGGCATTATGTGAATTTTGGCTCAATAAGTGTGGCATTATGTGAATTTTGGCTCAATCCATGTGGCATTATGTGAATTTTGGCTCAATCCGTGTGTTATTATGTAAATTTTGGCACAATCCGTGTGGCATTATGTGAATTTTGGCTCAATCCGTGTGGCATTATGTGAATTTTGGCTCAATTCATGTGGCATTATGTGAATTTTGGCTCAATTCGTGTGGCAGTATTTGAATTTTGGCTCAATCCATGTTGCATTATGTGAATTTTGGCTCAATCCATTTGGCATTATGTGAATTTTGGCTCAATCCCTGTGTTATTATGTAAATTTGGGCTCAATCCGTGTGGCATTATTTGAATTTTGGCTCAATCCATGTGGAATTATGTGAATTTGGTTTCATTCCATTTGGCATCATGTGTAAGGGGGAAGTATAAAGGGGTCTAGTATTTTGTTGCATAATGTGTAGAAGTTGTATATTGTGTTGTAGACTACACTCAAGGAAACACCTCTGTTGAGTGACCACACCCCTTTTCCGGAGCGCACCGTCGGCGCGCGTACAACTATATCCTTCTCTTTTATCGCCATGGTGGGCCTGCGTACTTTAAATGCCAGCACCTATTTTTAATCCCATTCCCACCCTCTCTCTTTTTTTTTAAATTTCAACTTTATTTACGTTTTCTTTTTTTACACATATAAAAAATTACATACATTTAAAAATCAGAAATACCTTACATACACTTCCCTTCAATTTCCCCCATTTACCATTCTCCATTCTATTATATGTTTCCGTGTTACATTTGATCTTTGTATCGGGGGGCGAACTCCACCTCTCCTATATCTACATAATTTATTTAATTTTATTTAGTGCATTCTTTAATCCTTACTTTTATCGACTTTTACTATAACTCTATGTGATTAGTGTTTTATTCATTCGGTGATGCCTCTTACTATCACCCTTTGGGTTTTAATTTTTATCCCCCTACCCCTTACCTATGTTCTATCACCGCCTTTCATCTACTGCACTTATATATAATTTCCTAAACTTTACTTCTTCTATTTTTGTGATAATTTCAATGTGCTTCAACTTTTATTTATTTTTTTTATTTTATTTTTTTCCCCTTATTCAGTACATATAAAGTTTAATCACCTATTTCTTTTAAGTTTCATTTGAGTTTCATTGTGCCCTCTATTGTGTCTATTTTATTCCCCCCGTGTGCTCTACCTTTTAATTTTATCTTCTTCTAATATGTGTGAGTTTCAGGTGTCTATTTCTCTAAATTTCATTATTCCCTCTATTTCGTTCCCCCCCTCTTAAGGAGCCGTGGGGTTCGCCCCTCAATTTACACTTATACCGCTTCCCTCCTTCCATAAGGGAATTTTACTTTTTTTTTTTTTTGTCTCCTTCCCATCAGCCTTACATTGTTCCATAATTTGGGGTGTGCATTCCGGCATTTCTGCATTACATCTTACCATGACATTTATAACTAATTTCTATCCCTCCCCCCCCCCCCCCTCCCCTCTTAGGTTGATTTTTATCTTTCTTGCCTTCACCTTCTATCCTCATATTGTGACCCTGTGTCTTTTGATCTTTCTTGACTATTAAAACTCATCTTTCTATATAGTCCAGTTATTCCAGACCCTATAAAAAGTATTTATCTTCCCCCTTGCCATGTACGTAAATTTTTCATGTGCCATATTAGTGTTCATAAGGGCTTTCCAAGTGTCTACGTCAGGGCCTTCTTTGGCCATCCACTTTCGGGCTATACAGGTCTTAGCCAGAGTGAGTGCTATGATAGCAAACAGTCTTAAATGTTTTTCCATCCCTCCCTTCTTTATATTGGCCAATACACAGGCGGATGGTGTGCAGCTTTCCTTGGGAACTCCTCTATCAACCAACTCTTTGATTACATCCTCCCAGAATTCAATCACCTCTGGACAAGTCCAAAGCAAGTGCCAAAATGTGCCTATGTTGTTTGTGCATTTGGGACAGTTAGCACTATCTCTCCCCCCAATTCTATATAATAGTTCTGATGTCATATATGTTCTATGAACTATAAATAACTGGATCTGCTGCAGACTCACTTGGTTGGTTGCCAACCGTATGTTTGCAAGGGTCTCCTGCCATTCCTGTTCGGAGATCGGACCTAAGTCCATCTCCCATTTAGACTTTAGCTCCACTAGATCACCCCTATGAATTACTTGACCGAGGGCCCGGTATATGTAAGATACCTCATGGCTCCCTGGGCATTTCTTCAACAGTTTTTTAGTTTCCGCATGCTCTAATTTCGGGCTAGCCCTCCCAAATTGGGTATTACAGGCATGGCGCAGTTGTATATAACTAAACAAATATTTATTGGGGAGGGAGAATTCCAGTTTAAGGGACTGGAATGACCTTAACTCCTCGTTCTCATATAATTGTCCCAGTGTTTTAACTCCTTTTGATCCCCATATCTTCCCTATTTGCAATTTCCCCAATTCTGTCAGAGTTTTAGTCCCATACAGCGGCGTTTCAGGGTCCATTCCCCGACTTCCCAGTAGTCCCTCTGCCTGTTTCCATACTAAGCTCATCTGCCTAATAATTGGTGGCCATTTCCGTCTCACATTGCCACTCAATAACATCTCTAGGGGGGTGTGTCCAGAGGTTAGAATCCTTACTATCTCTCCAAAGCCATCCTCTTCTGTCCCCCTTTGAATCAGTGATCTTAAGTGTGCCAATTGTGTGGCTAGATAGTACAGCCAAAGGTTCGGCAGTGCCAACCCTCCCTCCCCTTTTGGTCGAGTTAGTGTTTCTAATTTCAATCTTGGTCTTTTATTAGACCAGATTAAAGATGATATTAGCCCATCTATCTTGCGGAAAATTCGCCTTGGGAGGTATATTGGGGAGTGCTGTAACACGTACAGGACCTTTGGCTGCACTATCATCTTTACTAAGTTGATTTTCCCAGTTACCGTCAGAGGGAGACGCCCCCAAGGCTCTATTTTAGATTTAATATATTAAATTTGCGGGGTTATATTTAATTTCTCAAACCTTGAAGTGTCCCTAGTTACTTTTATCCCTAAATACTGGAACTCCTCCACCCATTTAAGTGGGGCCAGGGCCGTCACCGATGGGGGGCATGGGCCCTCCAGGGGTAATATACATGACTTACTCCAATTAATATTGAGGCCCGAATATCCCCCGAAACTCTCCACCATCCTCACCACCCCCGGCACTGCCTCCAAATGATTGTGTACAAACAATAAAATATCATCTGCATATAGGGCTATTCGATCTTCCTTTTTCCCAATATTAATTCCCTTTATTATTCTACTTTCTCTTATAAGGCATGCCAGGGGCTCGATGGCCAAGAGACCCGGGGACATCGGGCATCCTTGTCTTGTTCCGCGTTTAATCTCAAATCTAGGGGATATGTAGTTATTTACCGAGACTCTTGCGGCTGGATGGTAATATAATAATTTTGTCCAATTAATAAACACCGGGCCAATCCCTATCCACTCCATGGTTTCCCATAGATAGGACCATTCAATGGTATCAAAGGCTTTGGCCGCGTCAAGAGAAATAACAGCCGCATTCTGCCTCTCCTCCTGCTGAACTTGCAAGTGGAGAAACAGTCTTCTCAAATTAGAGGTTGTGGACCTTCCTGGCATGAACCCGGCTTGATCACTGTGTATAACTTCTGTAAGGACCTGACTTAACCTGTTTGAGAGGACCTTGGCCAAGATCTTCACATCATTAGTTAACAAAGATATTGGCCTATACGATTCCACCTCCTTAGGGTCTTTGTCTTTCTTTAAAATTACCGTTATTAAGGCTTCCGACATTGAGCTAGGAAGTTTTCCATGCTTATAAGCCTCATTAAACAAAGTCAAAAACCTAGGGGTGAAAAATCTGCTATACTTCTTGTAGAGTTCTTGGGGTATCCCGTCCATTCCTGGCGCTTTTCCCCCTGGTATAGAGATTATAGCAGCATCAATCTCCTCCAGAGTTATGGGGGCGTCCAGGATTTCCCTAGAGGCTAGAGACAGAGTCGGATGGCTTATATTGGCTAGATAGCTTCGGATCTCCTCTGGGGTATGTATCTGACTGGATTGATATAACTGGGAGTAAAATTGTCTAAATTCCTCGGCTATCTCTGGTGTCTGATAGACTGAGCTTCCTCCTTTTATTTTTATTTCTATTACTGTATTTGCGAGCCTGTCCTGTTTTACTATCCCCGCTAAGAAACTCCCAGGTCTGTCCCCTTCGATATATCTTAAGTGTCCTGCGTACAATTCTCGCATTTTTTCCTTCTCCGCTAGACATTGTCGCCAAGCATCTTGGGCATCCCTCCATCTTACTTTGTGTTCCTCTGTACTATTCGAAAGATATACTGACTCCGCAATACAGCAATTATTTTCCAGCTCCCTTTCTTTAGCCCGAAATGATGCCTTTCGGCCTGCTATCTCCCGTATCAGGGTTCCCCTAACACTGGCTTTAAAGGTATCCCATATGATTTCGATGGGTGCTGAACCATTATTGAGCATAAAAAACTCCTGCCACATAGCTTCAAATTGCTCCCCGGACTCAAACTGTGTCAACCAAAATGTATTCAATTTCCAAAATGTGAATCCCCTTTTTTCACCTAGGTCTATTTTATACATTATTGGGGAGTGATCTGAAATCCCTCTTGTTAAATAAGTGATTTCCTGGGTATTCGGAATCAATTCTTCGGACACCAGCACTAGGTCTATTCTCGAAAATGTATCGTAGGAGCTCGAGAAACAAGAATATTGTTGTACCTCCGGGTATTTTTCCCTCCATACGTCCCGCAGCCCCATTTCTTTGACTGTTTCTGGGAACCCATTTTTCCGTATTATGCCTCCCGTGTTCCTTACCCTCTTTCTATCCAGAATTGGGTCCATCACATTATTAAAGTCACCTAACATAATAATGGGAACATTAGGATATAGTGCCATAAATTCAGCTGCTGCCTTTAGTACTTCATAGCTGAATGGTGGTGGTATATATACCGACATCAGCAGCAGAGCCCTGGGACCGATTCTACACTTAATGAAGATGTATCTTCCCCATTGATCAACTATGATCTTATCATTAGAAAATGGGACCCCCCTACGTATCAAGACTGAGACCCCCCTGGAGGTGGAGGTGTGAGTTGAATGATAAGCCCACCCTATCCAGGTTTTTTTTAATGACAACACCTTGCCACCCTCCAGGTGGGTCTCCTGTAGACATATTATATCTGCTGCCTGCTGGCGAATATACCTCATTACAAGGGATCGTTTTATTTTGTTATTTACTCCCCTCACGTTCCACGTGAGTACACTATAATTTACCGACATTCAATTTTCCTTTCGTACATATAACAAGGGGTAGTTACTCTTATCTCAGTTTCACAACATGAGGCTTCCTCCCTCCAATTTTTAATCAACCTGTCCCTTTCCCTCCCATCCTCCCCCCCCCCCTCCGCCCCTCTCCCTGCATGCCCTCCCTCTCTTCTACCCCTGACACGCTTCATATCCCAACCCACCCACATCAACCCTTTCCCTTTCCTATTTACACTGTATTGTATTGAGGCAATCAATCTAATGGCTACAGGTTGGGGGCTCTCCCCCGCTCCCAAAACCATTATAATCACAGGATCCCCAGTGAGATAATTAAACTTTTTTTCTATCATGGAGGAGTCATTTTCCATATTCACCATCATATTATCAACAGGAAGGAATACCCCTATCATGTTCCAAGTACCCCCTAGGGAAAAAAAAAAAAAAAAAAAATTACAAAATTTAATAACAAAACCCATCCCTAACCCCTACCCTCCAATAATAATTATTTCAATTTAACATACGTACTCATATTCCTGCTTCTTAATTTTAGCAGTTAATCAGATCAACCAGGCCTATCTTAAATAGGCCATTACTCCTTGTACTGACATGTTAGTTAAATTCATTATACATTTGCCTAGAGTTTTAAAAACACAAGGGTAGATGTTGAGGGTTCCCTCCTGCTCCCAAGACCATTATACTCATAGGATCCCCAGAGAGACAATCATTTCTTTATTGGAAAAAGGGTCATTCTCAAGAATCTCTGTTACATTATCAGACAAGGGTCGGGAACCCACTCATATTCCCACTATCCCCTTGGTACCTTCACGATCACAGAGAAAAAAAAAAAAAATTATTCCCACCCTCTCTCTGCCGCTCTCTTAGCATGTACACTGGCACCACTAACACTGCCCCTCCCCCACCTAAACCCTCTTTTATCATAGTGCCCCCCCTGTCATTTTATCCTGGATCCGCCCCTGCTCACAGGGGTCTACACTGACACCAAGAAAACATGAAAAACTCATGTCACCCTTTTCACGTGTTGATTTTTCCACATAGACTTTTTTTATTGTGTTAACCTTTTGTCAACCTTGTGCATGTCAATCTTTTGCAGATGATCTAATGACTTTGGACCTAGACATTGTCTGTGAACTATACCACACCCACTCACCAGGCTCTGTAATTACACTTTTAACCACTTAACTGGCATGGTCACATGGGATGGGTTCATAGCCAGCTGGGCAGTCGCATCCTTCTGCCAAGCAGTAATGCATCTGTCTGTGATCTGTGCCATAATTATGCCCTGATTGGGTCTGGCTCAGCATGCCTAAAAAACAGGACCATAGTAAAACAATTTTGTAGAACAGTTCCAGGCATTGCCAACCAGGTGCACACTGTCCATCTGGCACCTCTGGCAAATGCCCATTGGGCTTGTAGGCTGGGCTCTCTATTCGTGTAAACCCAACCCCAGATGCTGGACACCTGTGTCCGAGAGTGACGGCTCTTGGTGTGAGGCTAGGCCCCATATCATGGCACACCCCAGTGGCAGCAACCGTGACCCTGTAATGGTGGCATGCATGCCTCTGGCGTATGTGTGTGTGTGCACAAATGCCAGGGCCAAATTGGAGCCCCAGTCTGTCGGTGCTGCCAAGTAGGCTAGGGCTACAGGGGAACTGATGTAAAAAGTATAGACAGCGCTAGGAGTGTTGCATACAATTAATCAATTAAAGCCAATCAAATTCCAAAGACAAATTATCTTTTAATCCATAAAAAAAGAGGAAATTCCTCAATTAAACACACATAATTACTGGTCGGTATATTAAGACAAAACTAAAAACATAAGTTAAAAAAATGGACATACAGACATTGAAATACAACTAAAATTAAAATCCTGATGGTAGAACTAGTCCATACCATGGGTTAATTATTCTCTGCCAAAATTTATGCAGATATAAAAATAAAAAAACCTGCCAATCTTATCTTAAGGCTTGCAGTACTTTGGTTCAATAAAACATACTGATCAAAAAATGGAAATATCCAACATTGGTGAAGTTAGTGGGTTAGTAGTATTTTAGTGCCAAAGTCCAGTTTATAAAGAATAATGTTAATATGTTACTTTTCATGTAACAGAAAGCGGTATATTTACCACTCCCGGGAGTGCATACTCTCCTCCAATAAGTCGCAGGCTGGAATGCCTCTTGTGCTTTTAATAAGCTGGGTCTCTCTTCCGGTATCCAATAGGTGCCTGTTTGTGCGTGGGTGGAGAGATGAGGTGAAACAGTGCCGGGCGGCAGTCGTGTCAGTGGACAAAAGATGAATATGACTGATGCGTTTCCCCACCTGCGTATCTCAGCGGCTTTCTCAAAGATCAAGGGCTACAGGGGCACATGTCCAGGTTAATTCAATAACGATCAGGGAAGTTTGAGGGCAGACGTCTTAATGCAATAAATATTAAAGGGCTCATTCAACGAGTGATAAAACTCATTGTGCATGAAAAATCTTGTTACGTATAATAAACGGTGCTCCAGTCAAACAACACCCAACTATCATTTTTCAAACACTTGACAGTTAGAGTCTGAGTGCATGAAATTTAGGGGCAACGGGTGTTATCATCCACAAATAGTTTGATCACTCCTTGATAAATAAACCCTTAATTATATATAAGTGTTTGCAAAACATCAGCTACACATCAATAATTGTGAAATCTATAGTTTACAAATTGCTTTGATCTGAAGTTCATTTATTTTTAGATGCTCATTTCTGCTATAAAACTTATTTTCCGCCTTTGTACTATTGACGGAACAAAGTGAAGTTTCTCAAGAGAATGAATGTTATTAAAAGCACTTAACCCTGCATTGCTGTGGCTATCAATTATATCCTTCATTTACACTATACAAAGCTGATGGCTTATTAGAGGTTCAAGAGGTTTTTATATAATGAGATGTTAATTGAGTACACCTGTAGTTGGTGAAAATCTTCATGGACAATTAAGTCAATCACTTTACCAGCAAAATCCTTTAGATTACCCAAGGCTTTGCATGTACTAAAGAAAACGAAAACTGAAATTTGTCTTTCATTTTGGGAGCAATTTACTTGTTTAAATATCAATGAAAAAAAAAAAAAAAAGCTATACCTTAGGGAAACCAGCTAATTGTATTGTGCACATAAACTGACTAAACGTCATAATACAAACATGACATTAATGCACTTACAGTATATTTTCAGTTCTGTGCAGTCACACAGCGATGGTTGTCTTTATTTCTACGGTACTATTCATTGTGGGAATACAAGCTGCATTTATACCACAAAATACATAATCTATTATAAGATTTTACTGAACTGTAAAATAAGGATTTTATCAGCAGGGAAGTCATTTTATGACAAACGGAAAATAGCAGAAACTACCATTCTAACGGAAATTTCTATACTGAATTCTATACTGAATTAAAAACACTTTCCTCTTTCTGGTCTTGTGGTAGTTGGGAAGCTCAGCCCATAATGTATAAGCAAGGAGGAGTCTCTTTTGCTGCAATTTATTGCACCTGAACGAGGAGGGGGCAGGGGTACTTAGGGGTAAAGTGATGGGAAGGCTTGAGGAGATTTTAAACTAGGCGGGTGACAGGAGGGTATAGTAAGAAACCTTAAAAAAATAAATGAGTGTAGAATAGAGGGCAAAGACAGCTACAGATGGAGCCGGCCTTGTCCTTGCTCTGGATGGCTCTTCCATCCACGCCGGCGGCTGGCTCCTGCCAGGGGGCGCGCGCATGAGATGCCCGCGTGCCCCGTGGCAACGGAGCTCGGCGGGGTCCCCGATGCCTCCCCCGCCGTCTACACCGAACCCCCTCATCGCCCGACTTCCCCCCCGAACTGGGCAGCGTCTCCCCGAAGTGGAGATGGTCTAGGAGACGCTGCCCTGCCGCCATGATTCTGGGACGCGCGTGCACGTGAGACGCACGCGCGTCCCAGTCTCTATCGCTGGCGACGCCAGCGCAAGGGATCTGGCTAGCACCGGGGATAGACAAGGCCGGCTCCATTTGTACATTGTGGAGGAAGCAAGGGGACGGGAGGAAGAAGGGAACATGGTATACCTTTCGTATGTATGAGAGACACACAGCCAAATTCAAATATTGTCCATGATACTGATTTACAGTATCATTTCAGGAACCTTCTGCAACTGTAACAGGTAACATGATAAGGGCAAAGGAAAAACGAGATCTGAAATGCCTTTATCTGAATGCTAGGAGTTTAACTGGTAAAAAGGGGGAACTAGAGACCCTTATTTTGGAGGAAGATTTTGATCTTATAGGTATTACTGAAACTTGGTTGGATGAAATACATGAGTGGGAGGCTAACATAGAAGGTTATAGTCTGTTTAGAAAAAAATAGATGTCACAATATCAGTATTTTAGTGTTACCTACTTTGTGAAATCCTGCTGGTTCTGCTCTGTCTTCCTCTGCTCCATGGTGCTTACCAGCTCTGTGTTAGTTTGAACACTGCAGACTGATTGCAGCACTTGGGTTAGTCCATGCACAGTTCTCCTTCATTAGGTAACCTGTGAAGCTCTAATTCAGTGCTGACAGCTGAGCTCTTTAGCTCCTTATAAAAGGCACTTCCTTGCAGGTATTCCCTGCCAGAGTATAGGCTCACAACCTGCTCCAGCATCCCTTGTACTTTTAGTGTGGTCCTGATTACCAGATATTGACTTCAGCTTGTTTCCTGACTATCCTTCGGCTTAATCCCAGTATACCGTGAACCATGATTTACCCGTGTATGACCTGGCATGACTTTGGACTTCTTCTGCCTAATCCTTCGGTACCTGCCTTGCCCGTTTGTTCCTGACCCAGACTGATGACCACGCTTCCATATTTCATCTCCATTGTGTATATCAACTCTAAAGGGGAACCTGACCAGAGGCCGTGGAAGCCCAAATACCAACTGGCAGAAAACCCCTGGCACGTTGAGACTCCGCTGGCCTGCATCAGTTCACGCCAATATCCGAGTTGAAAGGCTATTTACCGTGGTTTGTGGCAATAGATTAGGTAGAAGAAGAGGAGGGGGTATGTTTATATGTTGAACCATCCTTAACACCATACACTCATTGCCTGTGGGGGTGGTTACACCAACTACTGTTAATGAATTTACAGTAAATCAAAACTGGATGCATTTTTGGCCACTAATGGAATCCTATAGATATGACTTGCTCAAGTCAGTAGTTACAAATCAGACAGGTTGAACTCGATGGACTAACGTCTTTTTTCAGCCTTAATTACTATCTTACTACAGTATGTTACTATGTTAAGAGAACCCTCCTTGCAATTTTATAATCTATAGGGTAATAGGCATTGACACCCAAGAATAAGTGCTACATATTGCATATTGGTCTAGCCAGATTACAGAGATTTTTGATGGGCTGTATAATCCAATTACACAAGTGTACACCTGTTATCAAGGGGTTTTTAAGTTTGGAAACAGAACATACAGTATATACATTTATGTATGGACTCTACAGAGTGCATCTAGTTTGGTAGGATTACCTATGGAGGTTACTTGAGGTTCTGCAATACATTAAGCTTGCCTGCAGGGGTGAGTTTTCAGGGAATGCTCGAAGGTTTGGAGACAAGAAGAAAGTCATGTCGTGTATGGGAGGACATTCCACAGAGTGGGTCAAGTACAGAGAGTCCTATAATCATGAATGAACTGTGACAATGGTGGCATTCTTATAAGATATCACTTCCTATATAAAAGCAACTTATTTTGTAAAAGAAAGTGGGTATGGTATACAGATGTAGCACCCCTCTTCTTTGCAGGGGCTGGCGATTCTATCACGAGATGCTCGCGCGCCCCGTGGCAATGGAGCTTGCCCTGGGTCCCCGCCACCTCCCCGTCACCGCCGCCGGTCCCCCTCGCCGCCGCAAACCCCCCCCGAACCCTTCCCATCTCCCTGAAGCGAGACTGGCAGGGAGATGCTGCCCAGCCGCTGTGATACTGGGTCCCTATCGCCGGTGCTCGAGGAGAGGATCTGGTGGGCGCCAACGATGAATAAGGCCGGCTCCATATGTAGCTCACAGACAATGTCTATGTCGACAGCAAAAGGTCATCATGCACAAGGTCGATAATGACAAAAGTTTGACACAAGCCAAAGATTGACATGGAAGAAGTCAACACCTTAAAAGATTGACATGAGTTCTTTGCATATTCTGTGTCAATACATGAGTACATTGACCCCCAGTTAGTGTGCAGGGTCCTCTTCCAGGTGCTTCACTCTTCTACTGCTGTGCTTTGTGGATTTACCATTCCCAATCCAGGCCATGTAGATTATGAAGTATGCAAAAGTTCAAACAATATACAAATCCCCAAAAACTCATGTCAACCTTTTCATGTATCAAGCTGTCCTATGTCGACATTTTGTTTGTCAATGTCAACCTTGTGCATGTCAACTTTTTCGTGTCGACCTACAAATTGTGTGGCTTATTGGGATGGGATGCTGCTATAGGCAACCAATCAGATTCTATCTATTATTGTCTAGATGGCGCTAAATAAATAAGAAGTAAAATCTGACTGTTTGCTATGGGCAACGACCCTTATTCTGGTTGAAATCGCACCCTTGCGAGTCAACCAGCACCCACCCTGCGAATGGTGGTAGGCCCACCCCCCTTCGCACAGCGGGTTAGTTCGCCCTGCATGCGAATGGATGTTTTACATAAACATCCATTCGCATGCCAGTGGGAACCTCCCACATCTTTCGATTATCACCGACTATGGAATGATGGAGAAGGCTCACGCATATGTAAGGGTGGTCCAGACCACTTGTAAATATGCGTGTAGAATTCCAGGCAATAGGGCAGGCAGCTGACATCTGGTTATGCGCACGTGCGTCACAAATGCATTAGCATGTGTACTTCCACCATTTTCATGGGAACGCCCATGAAACGCTGGGCATTCACATATGCTAATGGCCCAGGCTGGCACCGCACGCCCCACTCCACCTCCTGCTCGAAAGGTGAACAGATTTTGCGCCGAGTTCGCACGCTCCCAGCGTATACACATGCACAGAAATGCTGCTGCGCCTACGAAAAACATCTGTCCCAGTGCAAATTTGTGCCCAACCGAGTCAATAAGGGCAAAGATCCAATCTTCAATAGAACTTCCATTTTAGCAAATAAAGCCCTGTCTGTCAGCCATCTGAATTCCAAACTGGAAATACTGTGTGCCACCTACGCTAAACTTGTAAAAGCAATAACTTTTACACCTACATCACTCACAAGTTCTAAATTTGTTTCAATGTTATTTTACTCATTTTACGATCTTAGAAGCCTTTTTAAAAGAGGAAAGTGAACAATTTGGCAAATATACATAAATAAATTTGCTACATTTCCGTTCACATTTAAATTGCTCTTTGATGTGTTGCTTTTGCTGTTTTTTGCTGTCTTTTAAGTGAACGCTTTCTTTGAGCTGATTCATCTTGACTACTGGAAAGCAGTAGCTCGAAATAGGCATTAAATGGGATGTTTAAACAGCAGGCCTTATGTAATTGGGACATTTCTTGGTTAATGAAACTGAACGCAGAACATGGTTAAACTCTTTTCCAGTTTTTAAGGAGGCAGATTGCACTCATTTAGCTGGAAAATGTTAAGTAATCCATATGCTCCCATCATTGACTATGGCAATGTTATCTATTACATATGCCCACAATACTTTGTGCATCTGCAATAAATATTGTAAATTAAATAATTAATAAAACACAAAGGATTTTTTTAATATTTATTTTATTTTATTTAAGGAAAGGAAAAACAGAATACATTTCCATGAATTTCAGAAATTAAATTCTATGGCATCAATACATTTTTATACAGATCATCAAAGTGATTTTTGATCATTTATTTCCACCCTTGATTATTTTAGAATGTACCTGTTATACCGATATTGCAATTTACATTTTTTGTAGAATTTAAGAATCTTTCCAAGCCTTTGGTCAAGCTATAGGAAGCCAGAAAAAGACCCATTAAAAAGTGCATGCGTCATTATAAACACCACAGAATAAAAGAACACTGGCTACAGTATGTGTCCAGCATTGACGATTTAATTGGAGAATGTTAATTTGTCAAATGCAGTAGAGTAAGAGTTTTTTTTTGTATTGGTAAATTTGTTAGGTAATTTCTAGAACGTCACATTTTTGTTTTTATATTTCAACATATGAAGTCAAAGTCTTAACATGCTTGCAATCTGCTAGATACAGTTGCTCAAATGGGTTTACAGAATTTGGCTTTCCATTGCGTAGTCTTAAAATGTCTTTCTTTACCTCTATTAACAGTACCACAGGGTTCTAAGAGATACAGTTCCATTATAAAAGATTTCTCACCTTAACATGGTTCAGTGAGTTTGTTGTTGAATCTTGTGTCCTGTGAGAATATGTTTTTCAAGTAATGTGCACTTCACCCAAAAAATATTCTACTAAAATAATCCCTTGATAAAGTGGTGTCCAGGAATTTTGTGAAAAATAGAAATATTTTCTGCTACATACTGCAGATGGTAGGCTTGTGCTCAAGTCATAAATGAAAATATATCTTGCTTTCTGATTCCCTTAGTATGTATCTATCTGGCTATCTGGGACAAGCATTCAGAAAATGTTTTGGGGTTTTTTTCCCCCATTTTTCTAATGAACAGCATGAAAAATAGAATATTTATATTTTCAAGAATTATTGTTTTAGAGGTAACAAATTAAAAGCTTAGGTGTTACTGCCCAAAAAAATTAATTGGTAGCTACTTTATTTTAATAACTGCAATGTATAATATTAATTAAAGAATCAAAGATGGTTAGTTTACACTTTATAATCCTTCAGTGGAGCATAATTAAACTTTCTGCCACATTATGCCATTATCACATTTTTTAGCCCCCTACTGTACGTTACTGAATCTTTTATCATCTCAGCTCGGAGCCCAACCATCATAGCAATAATGGTGATAATAGCAGTATAAACCTTCTAAATAAAACTGCTTAGCTCAGTTCTAAATGCTTTTTTACTGAAATAATTTTTAAATGTTTTAAATATTTTTTTTAAACCAAATTAATTTATTTTTTAAATGTCTTTTTTTGTTAACCCCTTCCCGACATTTGACGTACATTTACGTCATGGCCGGGATGTACTTCCCGACACATGGCATAAATGTACGTCATGCCATTTAACTGTCACCGCGTCTATAGACGCGGTGACAGTTTAAACATGTCTGCTGTCCCTGACAGCAGACATGTCCCTGCATGCCCAGGGAGGGTGGCGATGCCTCCCCCCGTCGGCGATCGCTGTGATTGGCTGTTCAAATGTGAACAGCCAATTACAGCGTTTTCTGTGTACCGGCGAATAACGTTCGCCGGTGACACAGGGATCGGTGGTGATTGGTGCTGTAAAGTACAGCACCAATCACCACGGGGTGTAAGGGTGACACTGGTGTCACCCCACCCGCCCCCAAAGGCCGTGATTGGTTCGCCGGACCGACGGACCAATCACAGCCATGGAGGGTGATTTAAACTAACGGTGACTGCACTGCAGATGCCATTCCGGTCTGGAATTGCGTGCAGTGCGGTCACCGTACCTATCTGCCGTGATATACTGACCTGATCCTTGCAAAATACTTACCTGATCACCTGATCACTGCTTGTAGCGTGCTGGATGCTTCCTGGATCTGACTTCTTGTGACTTCCTGCTGCTGCTGCAGTGTGATAGAGTTATAGATAGAGAGATAGAGAGAGATAGAGAGAGATAGTGACAGAGTGTGCTATATTTTGTGTCTGCTACCCCCCCTTTTTGGGGGTGCAGGTTTTTTTTTATATATATAACTGTCAGTGCTGCTGCTGCAGTGTCATAGATTGATAGATAGTGATAGATAGTGAGAGATAGAGAGATAGAGAGAGATAGTGATAGAGAGTGCTATATTTTGTGTCTGCTACCCCCCCTTTTTGGGGGTGCAGGTTTTTTTTATATATATATATATATATATATATATATATATATATATATATATATAACTGTCAGTGCTGCTGCTGCAGTGTCATAGAGTGATAGATAGTGAGAGATAGAGAGATAGAGAGAGATAGTGACAGAGAGTGATAGAGAGTGCTATATTTTGTGTCTGCTACCCCCCCGTTTTGGGGGTGCAGGGTTTTTTTATATATATAACTGTCAGTGCTGCTGCTGCAGTGTCATAGAGTGATAGATAGTGATAGATAGTGAGAGATAGAGAGATAGAGAGAGATAGTGACAGAGAGTGATAGAGAGTGCTATATTTTGTGTCTGCTACCCCCCCTTTTGTGCTGATCAGTATATCTGTGCTGATCAGCAACTTTTTGGGGGTGCAGGTTTTTTTTTTTATATATACCTGTCAGTTGCTGCCAGTTGCACTGTCAGTTGCACCAAAGGTTGTGCACCTGCTGCCCCTCACTGGTAATCAGTGTCGCATCACTGATCACCTTTTTTTTTTTTTTGAGAGTGCTGTGGGGTCTTTTTTTAATTTTTTTTTTTACACACACTGTGATTTTGTGGGTGTCCTGTGGCCACTGTGCGCTGATCAGTGACGTACATCACTGATCAGCTTTTTCGGCACAGGGTTGATCTATTTTTTTTTTTTATCAAATTCCTGTTGCCTTTGAGCGCTGTTCAGTGACGGACGTTACTGACCAACATCTGTGCTCAATTTTTGGCGCAGGACCTTTTTTTTTTTTTTTTTAACCCCTTCAATTTTTTTTTTTTTTTATTGGGATCAAATTCCTGTATAAAGTATTTTTTTTTCTGCACTACATACACACTACACACTACATACCCCCCGTGTTGAAATAAAGTTTGTACCCCCCCTACACTATACACGTGTTGAAACATTTCACTACCAGAAACACAAAAATAAAAATGTCATCCCAAATGTCATCCCAGTCATCCAGAAGAATGTATTCAACGGAGGAGGCATATGCCATGCTTGCCTCTGACTCTGACACAGCCAGTGAGGCAAGCGGGGAATTTGAAGGATTCATCTTAAGCTCCTCTTCCTCCTCTAGTGATGAGGGACCCCCTCAAAGATGCCCCCGTAGAGCAGCTGAGACCCCCCCCCCAATAATTGATCTCGTATGGACCCCACCACCAGACAATTTTGAGCCCCAGGTTCCTGAGTTTTTGGCCATCCCAGGAATCCAATTTGATTCCACAGGTCTCAGAGAAATTGACTTTTTCAAATTATTTTTCTCTGATGATTTTATAAATTTAATGGTGGACCAAACTAATTTATATGCCCAGCAGTTTATTGCTCAAAACCCCACGTCATCATTTGCTAGGTGGACCCCTGTAGATGCAGTAGAGATGATGACGTTTTGGGGTCTGGTGTTTCATATGGGCATAGTAAAAAAGCCAGAAATTAGGCAATATTGGAGTACAGATGTTCTGTACAGCACCCCACTTTACCGTATGGCCATGACCCGGACTCGTTTTGAGTTAATCCTTAAATTTTTGCATTACACCGATAATGCACAGTGCCCACCCAGAGATGATCCCACCTTTGACCGGCTATTCAAAGTCAGGCCGGTCATTGATCATTTCAGTGCCAAATTTGAAGAGATGTACATCCCAGATAAATTCATTTGCATAGACGAGTCCCTTATACATTTTAAAGGAAGGGTTAAATTCCGCCAGTACCTTCCCAATAAGAGGGCAAGGTATGGCATAAAAATGTATAAGCTGTGTGAAAGCACCTCAGGGTACACTCACAGGTTTAGGGTATATGAAGGGAAGGATTCAAGAATTGAACCGCCAGAATGCCCCCCCTCCCTCGTAGGTGTTAGTGGAAAAATTGTCTGGGATTTAGTGCACCCCTTCCTGGATAAAGGTTATCACCTCTATGTGGATAACTTTTACACTAGCATCCCCCTGTTTAAGGCCCTTGGTTCAAGAGGTACAGCAGCTTGCGGTACTGTGCGCAAGAACCAAAGAGGCCTCCCAAAAACGCACATTGCCCAAGTACTGAGAAGGGGTGAAAGCAGGGCACAATCCACCGAAAATATGTTGTTGGTCAAATATAAGGACAAGAGGGATGTCCTTATACTGACAACAATTCATGGAGACAGTACCACCTCCATCCCTGTACGAGGTACCAGTACCCACACCTCAAAACCTAATTGTATCCTGGATTACAATAAGTACATGGGCGGAGTGGATCTTTCAGATCAGGTACTGAAGCCGTACAGTGCCCTGCGGAAAACAAAAATCTGGTACAAGAAGTTGGCCGTGTATATCATCCAGATGGCACTGTATAACGCTTACGTGCTATTCCGTTCTACCAGCCAGAGGGGGACATTTATGCACTTTCAAGAGGAAGTCATAAAGGGCCTAATATTTGGGAACCAGCAGGCAGAGGGCCCCAGTACTTCTAGTACTGGCCCCCGTATTGTACCAGGGCAGCATTTTCCTGATGAAATCCCCTCCACTGGAAAAAAGGGCAGGACACAAAAAAGGTGCAAAGTTTGCTATAAAAAGGGAATAAGAAAGCAAACTATTTTCCAGTGTGACACTTGCCCCGACAAACCCGGCCTATGTATAAAGGAGTGTTTTAAAATATACCACACATCTATGGATTATTAGGTTCATCATTTCACCGTGCTTCGGGGGTCTTGCTAATGCCACATAGCACCCACCATTCATTCCACCAGAATCTGAGCCGCAAAATCCAAAAAATCACTCCTTCCCTTCTGAGTCCTGCCATGCACCCAAATGGTATTTTTTGGTCACATGTGAGGCATTGCCGTACTCGGGAGAAATTGGGGCACAGATTTTGGGGTGCTTTTTCTCCTTCATACCTTATGAAAATGAAAAATTTTGAGCCAGAACTGCATTTTTGTGTAAAATAATTTAATTTTTCATTTGCACAGCCCAGTTGTATCAAAATTGGTGAAACCCCTGGGGGTTTGAAATGTACACTATACCCCTAGATGAATTCCCTGAGGGGTGTAGTTTGCAAAATGGGGTCACTTGTGGGGGGCTTCCACTGTATTGGTGCTTTGGGGGTCTTGCTAATGCGACATAGCACCCACCAACATTCCACCAGAATCTGTGCTGCAAAATCCAAATATCACTCCTTCCCTTCTGAGTCCTGCCATTTTTTGGTCACACATGAAGCATTGCCGTACTCGGGAGAAATTGGGGCACAGATTTTGGGGTGCTTTGTCTCCTTCATTCCTTGTGAAAATGAAAAATTTTGAGCCAGAACTGCATTTTTGTGTAAAAAATTTAATTTTTCATTTTCACTGCCCAGTTGTACCACAATTGGTGAAACCCCTGGGGGTTTGAAATGTACACTATACCCCTAGATGAATTCCCTGAGGGGTGTAGTTTGCAAAATGGGGTCACTTGTGGGGGGCTTCCACTGTATTGGTGCTTTGGGGGTCTTGCTAATGCGACATAGCACCCACCAAAATTCCACCAGAATCTGAGCTGCAAAATCCAAAAATCACTCCTTCCCTTCTGAGTCCTGCCATGCACCCAACTGGTATTTTTTGGTCACATGTGAGGCATTGCCATACTCGGGAGAAATTGGGGCACAGATTTTGGGGTGCTTTTTCTCCTTCATACCTTATGAAAATGAAAAAATTTGAGCCAGAACTGCATTTTTGTGTAAAAGATTTTATTTTTCATTTTCACTGCCCAGTTGTACCACAATTGGTGAAACCCCTGGGGGTTTGAAATGTACATTATACCCCTAGATGAATTCCCAGAGGGGTGTAGTTTGCAAAATGGGGTCACTTGTGGGGGGCTTCCACTGTATTGGTGCTTCGGGGGCCTTGCTAATGCGACATAGCACCCACCAAAATTCCACCAGAATCTGAGCTGCAAAATCCAAAAATCACTCCTTCCCTTCTGAGTCCTGCCATGCACCCAACTGGTATTTTTTGGTCACATGTGAGGCATTGCCATACTCGGGAGAAATTGGGGCACAGATTTTGGGGTGCTTTTTCTCCTTCATACCTTATGAAAATGAAAAATTTTGAGCCAGAACTGCATTTTTGTGTAAAAGATTTTATTTTTCATTTTCACTGCCCAGTTGTACCACAATTGGTGAAACCCCTGGGGGTTTGAAATGTACATTATACCCCTAGATGAATTCCCAGAGGGGTGTAGTTTGCAAAATGGGGTCACTTGTGGGGGGCTTCCACTGTATTGGTGCTTCGGGGGTCTTGCTAATGCGACATAGCACCCACCAAAATTCCACCAGAATCTGAGCTGCAAAATACAAAAATCACTCCTTCCCTTCTGAGTCCTGCCATGCACCCAACTGGTATTTTTTGGTCACATGTGAGGCATTGCCATACTCGGGAGAAATTGGGGCACAGATTTTGGGGTGATTTTTCTCCTTCATACCTTATGAAAATGAAAAATTTTGAGCCAGAACTGCATTTTTGTGTAAAAAAATGTAATTTTTCATTTGCACAGCCCAGTTGTATCAAAATTGGTGAAACCCCTGGGGGTTTGAAATGTACACTATACCCCTAGATGAATTCCCTGAGGGGTGTAGTTTGCAAAATGGGGTCACTTGTGGGGGGCTTCCACTGTATTGATGCTTTGGGGGTCTTGCTAATGCGACATAGCACCCACCAAAATTCCACCAGAATCTGAGCTGCAAAATCCAAAAATCACTCCTTCCCTTCTGAGTCCTGCCATGCACCCAAATGGTATTTTTTGGTCACATGTGAGGCATTGCCGTACTCGGGAGAAATTGGGGCACAGATTTTGGGGTGCTTTGTCTCCTTCATTCCTTGTGAAAATGAAAAATTTTGAGCCAGAACTGCATTTTTGTGTAAAAAATTTAATTTTTCATTTTCACTGCCCAGTTGTACCACAATTGGTGAAACCCCTGGGGGTTTGAAATGTACATTATACCCCTAGATGAATTCCCTGAGGGGTGTAGTTTGCAAAATGGGGTCACTTGTGGGGGGGTTCCTAACTTTTAGCATCTTATGGTGCCTAGAAACCTACATGGTGCCTAAAAAATAATCTCATAAAAAGGAGGCTCCAAAATCAAGTAGGTGCTCCTTCTATTATGAAGCCTGTGGTTTGGTCAACGTGCACACTAGGGTCACATATAGGATATTTATGAAAACAAAAGAATTGGGGGAATCAATTTTTAGTCACATTTCTCTAGTAAAATCTACAGTGTTCCTTAGAAAAATGTATTAAAATTGCAAATCTGCAAAAAAAATGAAATTTCACCTACACTTTGTTTTAATTCCTGTGAAACACCTAAAGGGTTAACAAACTTCCAAAATGTTGTTTTGAATACTGTGAGGGGTGCAGTTTTTGAAATGGCATCATTTATGGGGGTGTCTCACATACAAGTCCCTCAAAGTCACATCAGAACTGAACTGGTCCCTAAAAAAATCTGTGTTTGAAATTTTCTTGAAAATTTGAGAATTTGCTATTCATATTTTAAGCCTCCTAGTGTCCAAAAAAATTAAAAGGAGGTTGAAATAATGATGGCAACATAAAGTAGACATATGGTCTATGTTAGTTAATAACTATTTTGAGTGGTATGATTATTTGTCTCACAAGCAGAAAATTTAACATTTTGAAAATTGCTAAATTTTCCAATTTTTTACGACATTTTGGTATTTTTCACAAAAAAACACAGACTGTATCGACCCAAATTTACCACTAACTTGAAGTACAATGTGTCACGAGAAAACAATCTCAAAATCACTGGGATAAGTAAAAGCAAAAAAAAGTTATCCCCACTTAAGTGATACCTGTCAGATTTGAAAAAAAGGGCTCTGTCAGGAAGGCAAAAACAGGCTGCGGCGGGAAGGGGTTAATCTAATTTCCACTTTAGTGGAAATTAAATCCCAAATCTAAGCTTTCAGTTCCATTGCGCATGTGCACATTTTCAAATGCTGCCAATTTATCTGCTACATTTCTGGGCTATCCCAACCAGTGAGTATAGCTTAACTGCTTTAACTATATATAGTTTATAGATACTGACAAATTATTTTTGCACAATAAAATCAGTGTGGTGATGATCATGGGCGGATTTCCCACTAGGCACGTTCCTATGGGCGGCACCTGCTGGGGACGGCACGGCATCTCCCCTTCTTGCCGGGGTCCATGAAATGCTGGAGGAGGGGTCATGAGGGGTTCAAGAATAGCGGGAGGTGGCAAATCATGGGAGGTGGGGTCATGGGGGTCCACAAAATGCTGGAATGAAGTCGCCGCGAACAATGTTGTGCCAATGCGCTGCCTGTTACTTAAATCCGGCCCTGGTGATGATTAAAAATAGAGCTAGAGTGAAATATAACTGGCTAAAGCTAATACTGCTTTCAGACAAAAGCCGAGCTTCGATCTGCTTTTGGAGCACAGCTCCGTACCCCCGTTCACACAAGAGATGAAATTCCCAAGCAAGCATTTGGACCCAGTAATTTGCATTGGGCAAGCCGGCTTAACTCAGGTTCTCTATGTTAAAGTATCAACCCTGGTGTCACGTCTGGACTAGTACCAGCTGGCGAATATCTTAAGCTGGGTGCCTTGACGTATGGAGGTTGCATCCACGACAGAATAGAGAAAACAGTAAGAGAAAAATATAATGGGTTTAATGAAGATATTGCAAACAGTGATAATGATGAGATAAAATGGTATATGGCAGATATGTAAATATAAAGTCAATTGTCCAGTAAGTTATTATAATAAATGATTAAGCTTGGTCCTTGAAGAATATTGCAATATAATTGAGGAGTGGAACTTGAAAAAGAGTCTTTAGCTTGTGGAAGGAATTGAAGATTGGATGGGTTGAAGAACGAATGAGGATTGTATTGCAAATTGGAAGATTGGAAGAAGGATTAAAGATTGGATGGTTGGTTGAAGATTGGAAGATTGGATGATTGGTTGAAGATTGAGATATTGGATGGTTGGTTGGAGATTGAGAGTTTGGATGATTGGTTGAGGATTGAGAGATTGGATGATTGGTTGAGGATTGAGAGATTGGATGATTGGAGAATTGGATGGTTGCTTGAAGAATGAAGGATTAGATGATTGGAGGATTGGATGGTTGGAGGAGACATGAGCAGAGGTGAGCGCCATGGTTTTAGTGTACCCAGAGGGTCCAGGGCTGAACGCTACACAGGGGTTGTGGGCAAATGCCATGGTGGATGTGACACCTTGTCCACAGTTCCTCAACCTTGAAGCCCCAGCATTTATGACCCAGGTGGAGGCTTTAAAAAGGAATGAACCCAGAATGAGCCAGCTTGCCCTGCCATTTTACCTGGTCAAAATCTCTATGTGAAAAATGTATAAAATATTAACTACGTATTTTAAAAATGGAACATAATTGTGGGGTACTTCCAGTGGTATGCTTTCAGAAACCCGGAGTTCTAGATGCCGGCATTTGGGATGCCGATAGTTAGAATCCCAATGTTGGAATCCCTACACTAATCACAAGAGGGTAGTGCGGAAGAGTTAGAATACTTACTACCGGGTGTTGTGGTTCTTTGCATTGAGATTCAGATGTCAGTCTTTTGACTGTCCACATCCCAATCACTGTCCTTATCCAGGAAGAGAATTGCACCCTCATTTATTTTGTTACAGTTACATTTAGTGCACACATACAGATGAACGGAAGATTTTTTTTTTAAAAAATATTATGTTTGTTTACTGTGATCTAATAATTTAAATAAGCATGCTTATTTAAAAAAAAACGACATACAGAGATAACATAAAAAATTGCATATAATAAAATAATAATAAAAAAAAATTCATGAAAAATGGTGCATATACGTTTTTTGTATAGTCACCCTTGACCTCAGTCCTTTAGTGTCCAATGGGTATCAATCCTGGTACTGTAAAAAGGCCTTTTTAGATTGATGCAATTTAGGTAGGTGGATTGCTAAAGGAATTGCTGGTGAGGTGGCTTGCCTCCGGTAAGATGGTAGTTTGCTGTATGGTGGCAGCAGGCTGGATATACCGATCTTCCTTAGCCAGTGGATGAAGGTTGGCAGGATGGTGTCCACAGTATTTAAATTACAGATTAAGCCACTCTCATCTGAGAGGCTCCCGGCGTGTCAATCGACATTCACTGCCGGTGAATGGGACACGTACACATTGGAGACGCTCTCCAGGCCACGTCAGCTGGTATCTGGATTATGGCGCACTGGTGGGAAAAAAGAGGACCGCCCCATCTGTATTGTGCATCACTTAAAATCTATAATACAGTATATTATTTTTTACTTGGACACATATTTTTGTTTTTTGTTATTTAATAGCCGCACCTCATAGGTGGCCTATTAAATGGAGTCCCTATTTTACAGGACCAGACATGCATAAGTCTCAGAAAGTCTATTCTAGTTATCCAAATTTCTATGAATATTCACTTTACAGTTTTTCAAATTCAAGCTGTGCTTCTATCTTTAAATTATGGAGCATTCCTAAATAAGTGCACCCTTTACTTTATCCCTTTTAAATGTGAAATATATAAATTCTTTCTGTTAATAAATAATCTGGTACTAGTTTAGCACATGGGGCCTCGGAACATCATTAAACTTCTTCAAAAAATATATACATATATCCTAATGGGCTCACTATACTCGCTACACTTCGGGCAAGGTTACTGTCCCCAAAAGCTGTTAATGAGGATAGTAGTAGAAACCCAAGATCAATTATTGTAATAATTTTAAATAGACTCAAAGATGCTTTGGTATATTTGGTTGACAATAGCTACGTGGACATAATAATGTTGATAGAGAAAATGTCAATGTTCATCACGTCAACATTCAACATAAAACATTGATGAAATATCCACATGTTCAGAGTGCATTTTGTTTTTTCAGTCTAATACTAACACTAGTACTAACCTTAATGCTAACCCTAAACCTTTTGAGCAGTTGCCCCAGGTTCAAAAATATAATACGGACAATCTCTGGTTGCCCTTATTGGAATTGGCTCAAAGACTTTGCCACCCCTGGGTCCACAGCTGAAAACTACCATTTTTGAGACACCTCCACCTGCCGATTGGGGATTACAAACATTGCAATATTGTTGAGGACGCCTCTCCACTTGAGGACTGTAAAACATCCCCCAGCACTGTTTATAAAATCCTGCAAGGTTAATGGACTCCCACATGTACTATAATCACACACTGGACCCATCCTGGGGAAACTGAACATTTCTAACCACCAATTGAGCTTTCCAAAGGGACACAAACGCAATTCCAACCTATAAGTATACAACCTTTGATTGCCCTATTTTTATTTTTACATTTAATACTATATATGTTTATGTTTTAATAATTTAAAAACTGTCTACATTTTATACCCATGCATTAAGTATATGTTTTATACTAATTAATAAATACTATGTAATATTAGCACCTAATTGATCCCTTTCTAGCGCTCCACCTTTTTGTTTTACTTGTAACACTAGCCCTAACCTTAATGCTAACCCTAAACCTTTTCTGTAGTTGGCCCAGGTTCAAAATATAATATGGATCTCCCTCATTCACTCCAACCCTAGTTCCCAATATGCCACATAGCAGTGGGGGACATGGAGAGGGAGAGGGTGACAGTATAAAGTAGGGGTGCAGCGGAAAGCAGGTGTATAAGAAGGGCAAGAGGAACAAGTAGGTAGCAGGGAGAGGCATAGGGTGACAGTTAGGGGATACAGGTTGACATCACTGGGTGACAGAGAGGCAGAGAGTGATAGCGTATTATATGGAGAGGTTGACAAATAGAGGAAGACAGTGACAATAAAAGGCAAGGGAAGGCAGAGGGTGACAATGACAGATAGGGGAAGGCAGAATCCCCCCCCCCCCCCCGAGTTAGGGCTGCTTCAAGATATTTCCCGGGCTGGTTTTAATTCCCAATCCACCCCCTGCCCTAACCCCTAAATCAGGGGTGAATTAACGGGTCTTCGAGATCTACCAATAGTTCATGTTTTCCGAACCACAGTTTATGTTACCCAAACCTGGTAATCTGTAGAATGAGTCAGTTAAGGGGCGTACACAATTTGACTACATAGTCAAAATTGCTTAAAAGGTTCCTAAAGATCGCTGTCAAGGTTAGAAAAATCGCCCTATAATATTGCTTAGTAAAAAAGAGTTGCTAGGCAGGAATATTTTGATTAGATCGCTGGCTGTCTAGTCAAAATTGCTGGTATTCACTGCTGAGGGAGGTATTCACTAGGCGACCTCCAGTTAGATACCAACCCCGTAAGTTAATTCTAATATAGTCAAAATCACTCATAGACAAAATCGCTTAGTCAAAGTCGCTCACTAGCAAAAATCGCTTCATATGTACACCCCTTTAGAAATGCCTGCAGTATTACTGGAAAACGTGAACCAGTGGCGTAACTAGATACATGTGGGCCCCATAGCAAAAAGTTTGTAAGGGCCCCTATTTATCACCTAATGCTAAAAAATGTATACAGCACATGATACTTTGACAGGCAAAGTGGGCCCCTTTCATCTCTGGGCCCCATAGCAGCTGCACCCCCTGCACCTATGGTAGTTACGCCTTTGACGTGAACTGTTAGTAGACCTCAAGGAATGGATTGGCCATTACTGTCCTACCTACTAAACCTAAGCTTAACCCTAATTCTAATGTTAATATTGATATTTTCACGGTGTCAACTTTCTGTTCATGCTGGCATTCTCCAGCTGTCGGCATGTTAGGTTTCAACATTTTTATCCATGTTGACAAAACTGGATAAAATGTTGGCATTCATGGGTTTTTCACTTCTTTTTTTGTTTGCCGACATGTGCTGACAGGCGGTATTTCATGCCCTACCATCCTCTAGGGCGTATACCATTGGTAGGATAATCAGGGCAAATGTTTCTATTCTTGCTAATGGTAAAGCATATTCTGTCAGTGTTTGAGGGTAAGTTTCACAACTCTATCCTAAAAACATTTCCATCAAAACAGATTCTTTCTTTTATTGTTAATAGATTTCTTCTTTCCATGCGAGTGAGCTTTGGTGACAGACTGCTGAATTATTGCGCTCATTATTGCTGACATGAGGTTGTTGTGAACACAGTGACATATTTTTTATCTGACATATTTCCTTTTATTACTCTATGAATGACTGAAGAGTTTGTGCAAGCACTTCTTGGAAGTATACAAACATTGACCGTTTTTCAGATACAGTATGTAAAAATAAAAATAATGTGCCCATTTTCCACCTGTTGGGCATGATGCTGAATTAGATGCATATTGGAGGGTACTTACAGTAAATAAAATTGCTATTCAAATATACTACGCGCACAGGCTGGGTAATAATTAGGTGTATGCAAGTGGTGCTGTCACACAGAGCGGCAGCAACATTGCTGCCACATGGCCCTTGCATCTTTCTAGCAGGATGACCAGAACATCACCCTGTTGCCAGTATCGCTACTACATTGCAGTACCCCTGAAGCATCCTTTGGATGTGCCAGACAGGCTCCCTATAGTGTGTGCAGCCACTTCCCTGTGCTTGTGTTCCCCCTCCTCTGTATAATATCATGACAACATTAACTTAAGGGATTGGGCCAGCACAGGGTTCACCAGAGTCCAGTTAAACATTGCAGGATCTGTATACCCATGCACTAGCAATTAAGAAAGCTTCAAAGATGCTTTGCAAACAACAACTTAGAAGTGGTTACTTAGAACTGTTGGTGATATCAATTCCAGTATTCAGTGTTTTACCGCATTTCCATATGTACCAATCTCCAGAATGCAATGCATTCCGGAGCTTGGAGCAAGTGGGTAACACCATTTTTAGGTGGCATTACCAAATAGAAGCCCCATTCCCCCAATTGAATGCCTTCCAGCACCCCTTATGACTGCCGTGCCTTAATGCACATGCGTAGAGTGACTTCTGGTAACCAAACCCTGAAGTTTTGACATCACAAAGGACGTCTCCTATTTTGAAAGCTGTCCTTTGTGATGCTAATTGCATATGTAAGTATATATGTGATTATTATGTCCACAGGAAGTGACGCGATGCACCAAAGTAATGTGTGGACAATAATGTATATGTCCTGGATGGATAAAACAAAGTTGTGAATGTCTTTATGGATGCTTAGTACCTGGTATTTAATACTGTCCCTTTGTGGATAAAGATAGTAGGCCAAGTTGGGGAGTGTGTATATGGTGTAGGTGGTGAAGTATCACTGTAGGTGGTGAAGTAGCAAATGGTGAGAAGCATTTGATAGAGACTTATCTCCATCTTGTCTTGTAGATTTGTAAACTGTTTTAGTATGTCATTCATCAGGATATTCAGAAAAAGTTTTAACGTGACCATGGCTGTATAATGGTGGTGGTCCAGTAGCCAATAATCTTTCTGCTATATGTAAAGGGCTGCTACTTTGCTTACATTAGTCGGCCTCTTCACTTTCAATCCTGCCTCTACCATATAGAGAACAGGGTTTACAGTACACTGCGCTATATAGTAAAGCAGCTCAATTATAGTAATGGTACATGTGTGGTAGGATGAGCACCAGTTGTGGTTGGAAAAGGGAAAGGAGAAGAATAGGAGCACGGTGAATAGGAGCAGAAGGATAGCAGCGCCATTTCCTATTCTTCTCCTTTCCCTGTTCCAACCACAACTAGCGCTCATCCTACCACGCACCTGCCTCTAACATGTTGAAGCTAGCGCAATTGTAAGATTTCCCGAAATTTGCATTTGTTAATATTTTTTTATACAGTATGCATACTCTTTGCTGTGCATAGTTATTTTTTATACTGTAAGTGGTATAAGTTTCACTCATCGAACCCATAGTGAAGTGCATGTGTATTTTGACTCCTGGATAGATATGGTTCTAAAATGTTTTCAAGTTACAGTGCTACTAAGTCAACTAGCAAGTTATGGCTTCCAACTAGGGATTCCAATTTGCTCTTATAAACGATTAACCAACTTAAACCAGTGAAGATGTAACATTGACAAATGATTGTAGTATACAACCACATCATTTAGTAATTGAATTACAAGTTGATCTTTAAGGTACCCACCAGGTAGCAGTACAGGGAACATATGTAATAAGGTCCAAGTTTGCCGGTACAAAATGCCAGCCAAGAAATTTTTAATTAAGAAGATATGTTTGCCCAAGCATGGATATATTAAAACTTGGTTCATTAGAGTGCCTTGAGGACCAAAAACTATGGAATTGAATGACTAAAATGTTTGAAGAAAATAGTGCAGGCAACAAACTACATAGCTACTGATTTTAAATGTACATCCCTGATGCAGCCTTGTAAAAAAAAAAAAACACTTTCTTTAAACTGGTACAGTACTACTTAAAATTAGTGGTTGACCTAGACATTGTCTATCTCTTATACAGTAACCCTTTTAGACTACCCCATAAAAATTACCCAGATGTTCAAAATGTGTTAGAAGATGTATGAGTGTCTACAGGGTATAATTGTTAACTCCACTTTAAATCTGTCCTCTAGGGCGAGATGTACTAAAGGGAAAATGCGGTAAAACCCCCGTTTTACCGCATTTTCCTATGTACTATTACCCGACCGCACCGTCACCGCAGTGTAGGGTATCGCCACCTTTGGGTGGCGATACCCTATAGAAGCCTATGGGCTTCTTTTCGCCGCCCGACGCCTCCGCCGAAAAACCCGCCGACCCCCCTCTCCCCCTCCCTCTCTTACCTGGTCCAGGTCCTCCTGGACCCGGAAGGTAACACCTTCCTACCCCTAGTGACGCAGCCGGACGTCCTTCCGGCTGCAGGGGGGAGGAAGAGGCGCCGGGAACAGCCTGCTTAGCTGTCCCCGGCGTGAGGGATGCAGAAGGGGGCAGAGAGGTGACGGAGACCCCCCGCACACCACATTCCAGGTATCGCGGGGGGCCTCCGTCACCGCATCGCGATGCCAGCCGCATATGTTGGGCGGCGATGTATTTTAATACATCCCGCCCTAAGTCTGTACGCTCCTTGGAGCAGGGCCCTCTTTTCCCCTGTTCTTTCGCGCTTCAATTACAGATCTCTTACTCAGCTAAAATCCATACCCGCATCTCTTCTCACTTGTGTTCATTCATCTCCACCAACGACAACCTGCCCCTGGTAGCATGCAGACAACTCCTCTGCTTCCCCACGACTCAGCTGTATTGTGTACTAAGAATTGAGCTGGTAATTGTTACTTGTGCTCTTTTTTTTATTTTCAGCTACTGTTACAGTATGCTTATTTCTGTGTACCCTCTATTGTTCTAATGTGTGCCCTATGTACAATGCTGCAAAACATGCAAACAGTTTGATTGCTCCCTTCCCTAAACATAAAGATTACACTGCCACATCCTTCCTAGCCCAATTCCAGCCCAGCACACAGCAGCATGAACTAGACTGGGACATACAATACTTGCCTACTTTTTATTTCAACTATCTGGGAGAAGCCGGATAGCAGCATTTCAGGGGGTGGGACGAGGCGGATGTCACCAAGCCCCGCCCCCATTGCAGGCAAAGGAGGCAATTTGTGGGCTAGCAGATTGAGGGAGGGGCTAAAGTGATGCTAAATGACGTGATTTGCATCATTTTACCCCCGCCGTGGACTCGCCAAATTCAGTATTTGGTGCAGCGGGGAAAGAGGGTGCAGGGGGCAGCATGGCCAATGTGGGATATTTACCAACCTTCCCAGGGGGCTATGGGAGGAGGACCTGAATTTCAGGAGCCTCCTGGGTAGGCATGTCTAGACTGGGGAGAGCCTGCTGCTGACTAGTAAGGGGCACTCAGTCCCTGCCAGGCCTCTTCTACAAGCCAGGGCAATTAATACTCCAATTAATACTGATCCCCCTACCCAACTTGGTTAGTTGTTCATTTATAGACTTCATTTTCATGATTATTACTTCAATCATCCGGTAAGTAGCAGCCTCATGTTGTGCATTTGTAATTGTCTCTGTTAATAGCTTTTACTTGCAAAAAAGTGTCCACTGATGTACCTACAGAAATGTAACAGTTCTACTTGACCAAATACTTTTGTTAAATTGAAACAGACAGAAAAACACGGTATGTCAAGGTGACCAGAATAACAATAAAAATATAAAAACCAAACCTATTTTCTAAGTCAGTAGAGTTCTGCAATGTTATTATTTCACAAAAGCTAATGCATTTGTACCAAATGAATACAAGGTTTTGTTGAAAGTACAACTATCAACAATGTGCTACAATAGAAACCAAAATGTTATAATATACAAAAATAGGCAATGTCAGTAAGACCTGGCAGTAATAAATGTCATGACATCCTAGTGTTAATTACCATCAGCTCATACCTCATAGTAAAGGCACCAGGGTACTTGTGTATTAGCCGGCGTACGCAGGTGTAGGCTAAGCTACGCTGTCAGCGTAGTCCAACGGCTGCCTAGCATAGTTAGCATAGTGAATCTACGGCAGCCCGGCTCTGTCCCCTGCGTCCATGGCTCTGCAGCCCGGCTCTGTCCCCAGCTTCCATGGATCTGTCCCCGGCATCCATGCCAAGCCTAGTGAGCGCCTCTCACACAGCACCAGTAACCATCAGACGCGGACGCCGGCGGAGAGGGGATCATGCGGGTGCCGGTAGAGAGGCGCTCGTGCTGTCTGAGACACAGGTGCGTCTGAGACGCTCATGCATCTCAGTAATTATTAGCACATGCACCTCAGGCATAAAGGGGGTAAGCGAGCGCAAGTGCATCCTATGCACAATAAAGGAGGCATTTTCAAACCCCCACTATCCATGCCAGCCTGAAGCGTTGATAGTTACACCTGTTCATACCCCCACTATCCATGTCGGTGTGGAGTTGATATTATAAAGTGTGGCAGCGCAGCAAGCCACCGAGCCCAAAGCGTGGAGAGTGCAGCGAGCCCCGCAAGGGGGCGTGGAACACATGTGAAGTAATCCGCATCCCCTCGCCATGCTTCAGGCTCAGTGGCTCGCTGCTCTTGCCACACTTTTCAACTCAACGCCGATGTGGATAGTGGGGGTATGAACAGGTTGGGAGGTTGCGTAACGCGTCCGCTCACCGCGCTTCGGGCTGGCATGGATAGTGGGGGTGTTTCAGGAACACATTCACACCTGCCATATCATACATCTGAGACAGTAATGACAACATGTGTTAACTGTTAACTGGATTTTAGTTAATAATAAAGGAGAAAAGATCAAATTAACAAATAACAATAAAATCAATTAATCATGAGAAAAGAAAATAATAAATCAGAAACAGAATCAGAAGTGGATGCACTTGCTTCTGCATCTGCACCGTCGCCTTTCTCAGCCTTGGGTAGCAGGGTTAGTGCATGGAGGATACTTCTCGAAAGTGTTTTCGGCACCCACAGTCATTCGCCATATGAACTCTTGCAAGTAGGAGTCGAGCTGATGGCGTGCAGTGCCTCTTTGGCATTTGTGGCGCCACTTGCAGGATCCCCAACGGAGCTCGCTGTTCTGGGTGTGAACCTCAGTCTCTGGATCCACAAAGTTGTACCGGTGGTTCACCCGAGCATGGTGGTACCCTGCCAGCTCCAGCTGCTCTGTGTTGTAGGCACGCCAGCAATCGGAATAGATGGTCATCCCCGGTTTGATGTGCCTCTCGATGGCGGCCATCAGGGTACTGGCATCACGTCTTTGTACTGGTGTCACAAAGCACTCACCAGTCTCCCTGCAAATGCCTCTGAATATCCACTGCTGAGGCAGCATCCGCCCAACATGGCTCTTCCTCTGCACAAAGAGGCTCTCATCGACCTCAATAATTTTCCCCGGACCGCCAATTTCGCGTTGGGGCTGCGTCATCAGGTCCACAGTGCCGGCCTCACGCATAAGGTGATTATACCGGACCGCTGTTTTGTTTGACATGTTCAATTTTTAGTTGTGAGCTCCTCCGCCCTGAATAAATAAAGCATACCAGTGTCAAAAACGGTAAACGGCAACCCGGGAAACAATGTGCCGTATGCAGGCTCACCTTTTACGGCGCGATTTGATATGCTGAGGCGCATTAGGTGTCCATTTATGCAACTTTTAGTCTGTGGCAGCAAATGGTGCTGCTGGAAGAATTTCACTGACTCCTCCTCTGTCTTTGCCAAGCTGAACATTGTCACAGGTTCTGCAGCCATTACACTGTCACTTCACCTTCAGCTATGACATGGACACTGACTGTCTGGCAGAGGTGGCAGCGGCAACACTATGCTACTTCTGACTGAGTACGCTATGCGGGAACACTACGCTGATTCTGATAGAGACGCTGGCTAAGTGGCCGCAGTAACACTACGATGATTCCGACAGGGATGCTCACAGGAACACTACGCTACTTCTGACTGACTACGCTAACTACGCTGGCTCTGACTAACTACGCTAACTATGCTGGCCGCATTAACACTACGCTGATTCTGTCAGCGCCGCTACCTAACTACATACCGGGTGCCCGGCTAATACACAAGTACTGGCACCAGTGTAGAGTAGGGATTGAGAATTATAAAAACACATCCCCTGGCATATGCCTACAGCAGGAGAAATAATTAGATGGTCAGCGACTATTGATTGATTTCTTCTAGGCTCGCAAATATGTCAGTGGAGATGGTGCCCGTAACATGTGCAGAGAGAGTTAAATTTGGGTGGGGTGTACTGAAACTAGGGATGAGAGGGTTAGGATCCTAGAGATCCGAACCCCGCGTACTAACCTTATCCGAGGCCGGATCCGAGGAGTTCGCCGGGTCCCGCCATCTTCCCAAGTCCAAAAAGAGGCCAAACGTCATCATCCCGCATCGGATTCTCGCGAGACCGGATCTCTATAAAAGACCCGGCTCCAGCGCTATCTTCATTCGGCAAGTGGAAGTCAGACAGCATGGATGTGTCCGTGCTGTCTGCAGAGAGATGAAAGCTATGGGGGGACAAACTAATGGGGAACAAATAGAAGCTGCATACATTAATGGGGGCTGCTCAAGGGGGACAACTATATATCGGGAACGTAAAGGTACATTTACTAAGGAGGAACTAAGGGTGCGGGAACTTTTGTACATCTGCTAAGGGGGAATTACTGAGGGGGAAACTATACTAAGTGGGAAACTGTTCAGGATACAACTACTAAGGGGGCATTACTAAGGCTGCTACCAAGGGGGGCTTTTTTATGGGACTACTGTGAGGGACATCTAAGGGGCTCTCTGAAATTCTGAAATAAATTATTATTATTTTTTTTTACTACAGGGCTGCCCCCATTTTTTAATTGAAATAAAACCCCTTCTCCCCTGTAATTGAACTCACCTGAAACTAATCTTCTCAGTCTGAAAGCCTTGTAGACTTGGAGCTGCCATATAAGATGCAATAGCTGTCACTAAGGATGGAGCACTTAAAGCATCATCATAAGTCAATAATGTGAAACATTAAATTTAAAAAATGAAGCGGGGCACTTATATGGGTCATACAATGAACAATTGCTGTGAAGAAAACAACCATGCTCATTTTCGGGAATTCTAATTTAAAACATATTGATAGTGATTAGATTTGGGTCTATTTTAGAACCCCATTATTTAAAAAACTTGATGGACTAATGTCTTTTTTTCACCTCACCATCTATGTTACTATGCAAGAGAGGTGTCTCCTAGAAACATTAAGGTGAGGCCCCTTCGGAGTGTTACTATGGGGCCCACAAAGTCCTAGCTACGTCCATGCCTCCTATCCTCAACATCTAGCTCAGCACATTTGTTTTTAAGGAGGCCTACAGTAGAAAGCAGAATGCTTCTGCTATAATTCACCTGAGCTACTGTATGACTCCAAACAAATTTGCCAGGGAGGCATAGTTTGATGAATTACTAAATCTGACAGTAAGTTTTCCTTCATAATGATCGGTGCTTATGAGTAATTGAAATATCTTGGTAAGAAATAGTTGTAGAAAATATTCAGAATAGGTGAAACTGAGCAAACTCAAAGCACATGAAAGGACAAATCAAAATAAAAAAATAAATAAAAAAAAGGGTGTCTGTGTTGTGTCATCTGCATGCTGACCTTTTATAAAAATTAACATCACCATGCTAACAAGTACAAGCAAGACCATACTAAGACCAGATACATAATGGCTCACCATAGAGTTTAACGCAATTTCCACCGAAAACGGCATACATACAAATGATGCATTTTCCTTAATATGAAGAGTCACAGGTACCGTGGCCCTTATTCTGGTTGGTGCGGATATGTCCGCGTGCGTTCGTTCCGCCGATGTTTTGTGTTTGCGCATGTGCAGAGGCATATCTCCACATGTGCGAAAGGGACATACGTCCAAATTCCGCATGAATTGTTTACACTACGAACAGGGGGAGGAGAGGGGCGTGAAGGGCTGTTTGGCCTCATTAACATATGCATACGCCCCGCGTTTCATGGGCGTTCCCATGAAAACGCTGGGCGTACATATGGTAATGTGGCCGTGACGCACGTGTAGGGGCGGACATATGACATTGCCGGATGTCAGCTGTCCGCCCAGATCCCTGCTTTTGCACGGAGAAATGCCCGAGTGGTCTGAGCTCGCGGGAGCTGCCTGACCACTCGGTCCTGCATTCGATGGTATGCGACCATCGAATGATGGGGGAGGTTCCCAGAGATGGAGGAGGTGTATACATGAGAAATCCACTCGTGCTCCGTGCGGTCAGCTGTTTACAGCATTCGGACGGAGTGAGCGATCCGTACGGAAGGCGGGGTTTAGGACGCACGGTCCTGGCCGCATATTCGGCTCCGGCCGCACAGACCAGAATAAGGCCCCGTATCTTAAGGTATCTGCAACAAAGCATATTAAGTAATATCACTAATAACAACATATTTTATTAGTGTGTTAGAGTATATTATTTCATTATAGTCTGGCCTCAGATATCAGGAAAACTCTATTGTATAGATAAAACTTATACGCTGCTTGTCTTTCATTCGTGTCAAGGTTCTGTTAAGAAAAAGTCAGCATTTATTACGGATTTGTTATTTTGTTATGTTTCCAAGCCATGGATGCCTACATGAACAAAGGTGGACCACCCTGACCCCAGTATTTAATGGATAAATTAAGTGGTGAATCATAAATTGTTTTGGAATGTTTCTATCTATTTAAAAATAAAGGAAAAGAAAATCACATTATTAAGAACGTTTATACAGTAGCTTTTCACAGATTACAGACAAGTAACACAAATTGATGGGCTAGTCTAGAAGAGGGGAAGATAATGGGGCATCTAATACCCCTTTTAGACATACTACCCGGGAATTACCCTGCATTTTGACTGCTGGGTCATTTTCCCGGGTGCAGCCTGCACCTTTTCACACTTACAGCAACAAATTACCGGGTGAAGCAGTTCTACCTGGTAATTTGCTGAAAACCCCGGGTTTTTCTTATGTCTGAAAGGGTCAACCCGGGTCGTAAATCCCGGGTCCTCAACCCAGGTAAAAATAAGTTTATAACAACCGGGTTGACCCTACTGCCCGGGTCAGACATACTAAAATCCTGGGTTGATGCATGTTCATTTCAACAGAACTGCATGAACAATGACTTGAGATATTTGCTCAAAATTTTAATTTTAAGCCTTTATATTATACTGTATCACATTCTTAGCGAGAATCATCTCGGTACTCATTACTTAGTTGGGCGCCCATCGCGGTGATCGCGGGCAGTACATTAACGGCCGCGACGCGATGCCCGCGATCACCGCGATTTCCCATAGGGTTCAATGTTAAATGTAGTGCAGCGTGGCGAGCGCAGCGAGCCCCGCGAGGGGACGTGGATACCTGTGAAGCCCGCGTAGGGCCACGTTTACCTGTGAAGGTATCCGCGTCCCCTCGCGGGGCGCGCTGCGCTCGCCACGCTTCAGGCTCGGTGGCTCGCTGCGCTCGCCACACTATTCTATTCTCAACTCCACGCCGACGTGGATAGTGGGGGTATGAAAAGGTCGGAGGACGCGTACCGCCGCCCCTCGCGGGCTCGCTGCGCTCGCCACGCTTCGGGTTGGCGTGGATCGTGGGGTGGCGTAACAAATTTGGGGGGACATTTAAGTTTTAATTGTGCCTATTTGGGCTCTGTAGCCCATTTAACATTGATTCCTATGGCCAAATCGCGGCCATTGAAGCATTGAATGTAAAATCGCGGGCAGCACTAAATTTAACATTGAACCCTATGGGAAATCGCGTTAATGTACTGGCCGCGATGCCCGCGATCACCGCGATTTCTTTACCCACGACGCCCGCGATGGAGATCGTGGGCGCCCAACTAAGTAAAGAGTACCATCATCTCTAATGCTGTGTACACACGGTCCGATTTCCTTTCCGATGTTGACGATATAGTCAACATCGGATCGGCATCGGATCAACATCGGATGCAGATCGCAAGGGTTTTAACCCTTGCGATCCCGATCCGATCCCGATGCGCGTTCACATATCGGAAGCCAGAAAGTCTTGGCTGCCTTGTCTATATAGTGCAGATCTGCACTATATAGTCAAGATAGGATGCAAATCGGATGTGCCTTAAGATCCTATCCACGATCCTATCTTATCAGATCGTGGATAGGATCTTAAGGCACATCTAACGTGTGTACACACCATAAGACATTAAGGACTTTAAATTGTAGTATGCCTGTTCATTAATAAAGCATTGTTTGTTCTGTTGTTGGGGACACAGAGACTTTTCCATTGTTTCCTTTGTGTTACTAACTATATCGCCGAAACCAACATGACCAATATCAATCATTGTAGGCATCTTGGCGCACACTTGATGGAAATGTCTGCTAAATCAAACTGAAATAAATTAGATATCAATGCACCACATTTTGTTTAGTCCATTGGGGAAATATTGTTTACTATCAATGATGAAAAAAAAGCTCAAAAACGTAAATTTGGGAAACCAATCAGAATCTACTTCTTATTTATTTAGCGCCCTCTACAAGATAATAGACAGGATCTGATAGGTTTCCCATAGCAACATCCAATGTGAAATACAACTCCCATCTTATTAAATTTCCCCCAAATTGTCATCCTGTCAGAGGCCCTTATTCTGATTGACGCGTACTTTACCGCATACTTTCGGATCGCGTCTTTACGGCGTC
This sequence comes from Crinia signifera, assembly GCF_055691185.1. Classification (NCBI taxonomy): domain Eukaryota; kingdom Metazoa; phylum Chordata; class Amphibia; order Anura; family Myobatrachidae; genus Crinia; species Crinia signifera. The sequence goes on along the minus strand of NC_139223.1, from coordinate 57,927,705 downwards.
TGCGCATGCGTGGCGAACGCCACGCGCATGTGCCACGCATTGACTCCGTACCTGTTCGGCCAAATCCCGTACAAAACTGTTCACCGCAATCAGTCGGGAAATATGGGCGTATTATGGGCGTCATGCGGAATGACACATGGGCGTAGTTTCAAAGTGGGCAAAACGGGGCGGAAACATGGGCGGACACGGGGGAGTACACTTATGTTGGGGGGCGTACATTCGGATAGCACTCCGAATGCACGCGAACAAAAAGGGAAGAAATGTGCGGTGTCCAAAAGGCCACTATTGCTTTGCGGACACCACTCGTTCCTGCGGGAGGCGAACGGACCGCCTAATGACTACAAGCATTAACACCTGAACCTGAAGTTTTTTATGAGGATAGGTAATTGAATAAGTGGGTCATGTGATGTATTGCAGAAGATACATAATAGTGGGTTGTTTGGCGTAAATACTCCGCTTACGGGCGGTAGCACCGCTTGGCTCCCGTTCGGATGCGGTATTCCCGAGCATACTCTGTAATACTCTGTAATACCGTGCAGAATCTGAGTGTTTCTCCCGCACACGCATGGTTTGTATGTCGTCCGTAAACACGCCCTGTTCTTAAAGAGTGAGTCCGTCCGAATGCGGAGGACACGTGGGCGTTTCTACGGACGATGGCCGCACGCGGCAGAACACCGTGGCGTGCGGACCGCTCCGTAAGAATGCGGGAATATCCGCACCGATCAGAATAAGGGCCAGAGTCTTGGCACCATTTCACTCTCAAGCATGCTGCTGTATATTGTGCTGTTCTCTGCTGTTTTGTGGCGGTGCTGTATTCATCTAAAGTGGCGGTTCACAAGCAGCACTACATTGTGTATTATGTGACTTACAGTGAGATATTCTTCTTTGGTTTGTATTGTTTGGTGCGCTTTATTCTAGTGTGCTTTGTTCACTAACATATGTAAGCCCTACAGTTTGTCTCCATGCAGTTTGAAACAAGCTGTACACCCTGTGTCTGCATGTGCTGAAGGGCTGTGACAGCTTATGCAGCCACAAAGGTAGCATCCGCTGAGTAAAATAAGTCACCTGGTGTGTGATAGACCGGTTGCCAGGGGGGTTTCTGGGTACTCTGCGCATATGAAATTCATCTCAGTAGTGCTGCACTGACTCCATAGGCCCCACCCACTTTGTTTACAGTGTAAAACCACATTTGCCAACAAAAAAGTAAAAAAAAAAAGTAAAAAGATTTAAATAATTGCATTTGTTTGTACACCTCAGTACGCTGAAGCACCCAAGTGCACATAAAAGTGGCTTGTTTTCACACAGTGTGGTCAGATAAAATAAAAAGAATAACCCAGTTTGTTCAATTTGTTCAAGGACAATTACATTACATCTTGCATCACAATTTTTTTTTTTGCCACTGCTTTGTGGCAATGTTTCATAGATGGGATGTAAGCTGCCATGTGTTTGTGCCACTGCTCTGTCGCTTAGTAACCACCCAACTTTCTGCAGCCTTTTGCACAAAGAGGGGTACTTGTGTATTATCACGGCTCCCCCAATTTCCATCGCAGGGCATTGTACAACCACAAAATAGCGTCGCATCGCATGCCATGCCATATGATCGCATGCGATGCGATGAGACGCGATTATACCTGATTTTTCATAGTACGGGCACCCAGACCCGATTTTACATTGTACACCCATCCTGATGGGTAATGACAATGTTAAATGCCCCTCCATTGTTAACGCCACCCCACTATCAATGCCAACCCGAAGCATGGTGAGCGCAGCGAGCCCGCGAGGGGCGTCGGTACGCGTCCTCCGACCTTTTCATACCCCCACTATCCACGTCGGCGTGGAGTTGATTTTATATAGTGTGGAAAGCGCAGCGAGCCACCGAGCACGAAGCGTGGCGAGCGGACGCGTAATACTTGTGAAGTAATGCACGTCCGCTCGCCACGCTTCGGGCTCGGTGGTTTGCTGCGCTCGCCACACTATATACTATTTAGTGGGGGTATGAAAAGGTCAGAGGACGCTTACCACCGCCCCTCGCGGGCTCGCTGCGCTCGCCGCGCTGAGGGTTGGCGTTGATAGTGGGGTGGCGTTAACAATGGGGGGGCATTTAACATTGTCATTACCCATCAGGGTGGGGATACAATTAAAAATCTGGTCTGGGTGGGCATTTAACATTGAAATCGTGTTGCATCGAATCGCATGCCATTATAATGGCATGCGATGAGACGCGATATTAAAATTGTACACTCATCCTGGGAAAAGCCTCAAATCAGGTCCATTGCATACCTTAATTAGTGGTATGTGATGCGACGCGACGGGCGCCGTGTTAATACACAAGTACCCAGGGCCGGTGCTAGGGTATCTGGCGCCCTCCTGCAAACCATAAAATTTGCGCCCTTTCACATTGCCATTGCAACAAGCTGCAGCCCGATTGTGGAAGTGTATGCAACATGCGATCCTATGGAGGATCTTGGGTGCATGTACATGTATGCATACACCATCTCAGTACTGTGTCAGCAAAATGTTGCAGGCACTAAAGGTGCCCATACACGCTGCGAGAATCGCATACATTATGGGCTAGATCGCATCGCACGGCATGCATGCAATGTGTGTGTGTGATGCGATCCGAAAGCAGTACAAAAAGTAGGGGCAGCACATACTTTTTGTACTGTGCGATGTGATGCCCGATTGCATTGTGTATGGCCACCTTTAGGCACATAACCCAGCCCATTATTTAAAAAGTGTCTAAATTAATATAAAAAAATCTAAATATAAATGTATAATAAAAGACTCACTGTTCTTTTGCTGTTTAACTCTTGTGCAGTCCCTCCTCTTCTATCTGTGTAGGCAGTACGCTGAGGACGCCATTACACCCCTCTCGTGACTGAGGGGGAAAGGAGGGGAGAGAAGGAGGAGATGGAAGAAGAGGGGAGGAGATAGAGGGGCGGAGTGTTGAGGACTGGCAGTGGCACTGGCACTGCACACTGAGAAGAGGGAAGGAAGGGAAGGCGACGCTGCTGCCTGTTCGTCATTTGTTTGACAGCTGACAGGCGCAGGAAGCAATGGATAGGGGGCGGATCCATGTCATCCAGGCCACAAACAGCGCTACATGCCTCAGCGCAAGTGTCCGTGAGGAAGAGGGGGCCGGTCGCAGGAGGAGGACAGTGGGTGCGCGGTGCAGGGAGCAGCTATTTATACTGCCGCCCGCCAGTTGTCAGACAGGCGCTGTGGGCAGCGTGCAGGAGGCAGTGACAGTGAGGGCTGAGGCATCTTTAGCAGAGCAGGGAGGGAGACAGCGCCTTTTCAGCCTGGCGCCTCCCTGCTTTGCAGGAGCTGCTGAGTGGGTAGCGCCGGCTCTGCAAGTACCCAAAGAGGTAGTCACAATTGACTGGAAATTAGTGAAAATTGAGGTTAATAATACTTTAGGACCTGCCCAAAAGGCCCAAATTATCTTGTTTAAGCTTTTTTTTTAATTCTTGGAAAAAGTACAAAACCATTGGAGGCTGAGCTACAACACCAAATCTAAAATAAAGGTGCCCACAGACGCATCAATTATCGAATGCGTTTTGTACTTTTTAAGCACAAATTGCATCTTATGTACAATTATTGGATGGTGTTTATGGGCTTGTGCGATGCGATGCGCGTTCCCGGGAGCCCGATATTGTATGTCGAAAAAAGTACGTGCTGCACGTACTTTTTAGACTACATCTGAAATTTAACATTACAAACATGGGTTCATCACATGCATCCAAGTGCACATCTCATAGCAAGCTGGAAGAAAAATTGTATAGAACCATTGTACAGTCAAAAACGCATAGCACAGTAAAATTGTAGCGTCTGTGGGCACCTTAAGACAAATTAGAACCAAAACCAGGAAAAACAGTCTAGTGCACATCTCTACTTGATAAACCTGTGGGACCTCATGACGGGTAACTTACTGTATGCCTCTCTGCGACTGCAGCTTGAGTAAGTCAAAAGACCTGTACACACAGGACGATGGGTGCCCCGTGCTGAGCGATCTGTGTGGTCCAGTGTTCTGGCGATCTGACTAGATTTTTGATTGCGTGCTGTCAAGTTCTAGTTAGGCGAGAGCATGAAAAACTTATGTCAACCTTCCCATTCTCGACCTAATGCTTGTGTTGACCTTTCGTCCCTGTCGACGTTAGCTATGTCGAACTATTTCATGCGTCGACCTAAGCCCCCTTGACCTTTGTATGGTGACCTTTATAATGTCAACCTAGCAACCGCATCCCACGTTAGCGATGTGTGTGTCTGACATTTATGATGCACACAACAGGTTAAGGAGGATATTTGTGTAAATATCTAAAGCTAAGGAGCTTATGTCTAAGCTAATGAGAATATTGATGATAATGAAGATGATGAGGATGTTGTTCAAGTCAACCAACAGTGGTGGTAGTTCTTGACCATGATAAAAAGAAGGTCATTGTAATGCCTGGGCATAATATTTAAAAAAACACAGAGTGTTAGTGATTTAAAGTCTCCTGCCATCTGAGGGGCAGCAATGTCCTCCACAGAGGCTTGTCACTGCTATTTACATGGAGGGAAGAGGCCAGTGATCTCCATTGTAGGACAGAGATTTCCTGACCTCTGTGACGTGCAGCTTGTGCAGCACCATGGGAGCCATAAGCCACCAGATGGTGACTGGGTGATCCAATGTAGTGCCATTTGCAGGACCTAGGGGTGACTGCAGGAAATGCCAGCTCTCTATTCAGATATATTTTTGTAAGTGCTATCATGTGGCCTTACAATAGACAATTACGTGTCTGGCTTATAATAACCTCTTCCTTTTAAACACCTGCTAAATGGAGTGAGTAGCTTCCATTTTTTACTAACATTTGTTAAGGCATCTACTAGTAAAGGATTAAACCTCCATGTTATATAATATGTAGTGAGTTTATGAAATACAACTTACAAAATTATAATAATATGTAATTAACACTCTTATCATCAACCTCCTCATGGTAATCAGAGGTCAAAATATTAGTTTTTGATGTACCAAACAAACCAAGCACTTCAGCTAAAAAATTGTCAGTCCCTGTTGCTGAAGTGCTTGTCTGTGCATGTACTATATAATATTCGAAAAAAATGACAATTCCATCCTGCACTATTTTTCTATTAATAATGGGCTGTAAATGGGGGGGTTATTTTGTATATGATTCACCGATTTACCAGTTTTGCCTCTATCCACTTGGCTTTTGCTGACTTACAAAAGAAAACATGCTAATAGGAAGATAGAGTGCAGCTTACTTTCTTGGACATCACTTTTGTACTTGCAACGCATACCTACAAGTGGATTGGAAACCTGTTGTTCTTTCTTTTTGCTGCAATCAGTGTAGAAAATGTACTGTTGAATCCATTTATTTGGCTGGGTCAGAAGCCACTGGGGAAAGCATTAATAAATGTTCAATTGTCTGAAGCTATTCCATTACTGATTAGGCACGATCACATCTGTGTTCTGTTTTCAGCTACAAACTTAATAAACCAAGAATAAAATCCTTTAAAATAAAGACACATTGCAATCATTGCCTCTTGCATAAGATACACAAGCCATGGATAATGCCATAAAAGAGCTGACCTTAAAATGAACGAAGAAGTGTTTTCTGTCTGAGGGTCTAAATTTTCTGCTGCAATCATTTTACAGCTTACGGAATAATAACCACTATCATTAAGATACATTACTTACTAGCGTTTTTACTTCCCATACTAACAGGGCCAGATTAAGGTCTGTGGGGGCCCTGTACAACAAACTTGTGGGGCCCCTATCACTAAAAGTGATATAATGGCAGTTATAAAAAATAGTAAAATAAAAAAGTAAAAATAAAATGATGCATTTCTCTGGTTTCCCCTGCTCCATGCACCCTGTCTTTTCCAGCCACATGTCCCTCCAGCTGCATGCCTCTATATCCCCTCAAGCCCCCTGTATCACTTATAGCCACTTGTGTCCCCTCCCAGCCCAGTCACCCCGTCCTCCTGCTCACTGTCCCCCTGCTGCTCGCTCACTATGTTACCTCATAATCCTGCTTAGTGCCCCCATCAAACCCCCTACAGTCTGTCACCCCACTCTTCTGCTCACAATCCCCCTACAGCCCCCTGTGTTACCTCATAATCCTGCTCACTGTCCAGCCACCTACACCCCCCACAGCCTTGTGTCATCCCATCCTCCTGCTCACTGTCCCCCTGCTGCTCATTATGTTACCTCATAATCCTGCTTAGTGTCCCCATCCAACCCCCTACAGTCCGTCACCCCACCCTTCTGCTCACTGTGCCCCTACAGCCCCCTGTGTTACCTCATAATCCTGCTCACTGTCCATATCCAGCCACCTACATCCCCCCACAGCCTTGTGTCATCCCATCCTCCTGCTCACTGTCCCCCCAGAGTCCTGTGTCACTCCATCCTTTTACTCACCATCCCAACCCAGCCCCTTGTGTCACCCCATCCTTTTGCTCACTGTACCCCCACAGCCCCCCTCTCCATGTACCTTACTGTTGGCTCCTCTTCCCAATGTGCTCAAGCCTCCGCAAGCCACAGTGAGCCTCTGCTCCTCCAGTCATCTCATGTCCTTCTTTGTGGGCCACCTGAGCCAGGGACACACACTGAGGGTACGTGTGGAAGGGGAAGGCCCAGAAGCTCAGTCACTACAGGAGTCAGAGGGGTCCTGTGCGTGTGGGACATGGGACAAGCAGAGGCATGCACAGCAGCCCTACCATGGCTAAGGAATTGTGTCCTTTAAGCTAGATAGATTTTTTTCTGCAATGTTAGCCGAACCAGAAGAGGGACACGGAACCTGACAGTTAGGGACTTTTACAGTATCCTGGCAGGCCAAACCTTCCGCTGTGATAAAGTATGTGGGGCCGACCCACCCTTATTATCACCCTGCATACAAAGCATTTAAACTTGTCTGACAATGAAACCCATTATTTCCAATGGCACCATGCTGACTGTTGCTGATACCTGTGTTCAAAAGTTTTCAGGTTTCATTTTTTCTTTCAATTTTTTTTTCTCTCTTCAATGCTTTCACATTGGGGTTTATTTACTAAGATGGGAGTTCAAGATGGGATGTTGTCCATAGCAGCCAATCAAATTTTACTTCTTATTTATCTAGAACCTTTTAGAAGATAATAGATATCATAGCAACATCCCATCTTCAATAGAACTCCCATCTTATTAAATAAATCCCTTTGAGATCAATAAAGTAACCTATAAAGACAAGACAGATGCAAACGGCCCATAACTAAGGATTGGTCAGGATGGCTGTTGCTTTGTAGAGGTGTCTTGATTCTTCATAATCAGAGGGAGGGTGCAGAGCATCCCATGTCTATTGGCAGTTCCATGTGCCTGATTCAGGTTCATTTGCAAAGGACATTCAGTTTGCTAATGGACAAAAACATGTGCACTGCAGGTGGGGCAGATGTAACATGTGCAGAGTTAAATTGGATCATGCAGCTAATGCACTTCCTGCTTCACCTCTTACCAAGGTGACCAAGGATTATCAAGCATGCCACCACGTTGAGACTGTTGGTGCTTCAGCAAATGTGTATGCACTTGCTGATGCCGGCAGCAATGAAGCACTGGTAGCCTCGACGTGGTGGCATGATTGTCTATTTGGTCAGTCTCGGGCCTGCAATTTCTAGTGGCAGCCCTGCATGGTTTTACAGTATCTGTTGATGATTTATCGTTAAGTGAGCTTTGGCAGTGCATGTGACTCAGCATGTAAAAAAAATGGTACTTTTTTAGTTTCAAGGCACCATGTTTCGCTACGGCAGCCTAGCGTAGTCAGTGTAGAGTCCCCGCGGCAGCCTTGCGTAGTCAGCGTAGTCACCGTACTGTTCCCGTGAGCTGCAGCTCTGTCCCCGGCATCCCTGGCAAGCATAGTGAGCGCCTCTCATACAGCGTGTCCTGAGAGCTGAAGCTCTGTCCCCGGCGTCCCTGGCAAGCCTAGTGAGCACCTCTCATACAGCGCTGGTAACCACCAGAACCCCAGCGGATGCCGGCGGAGAGGCGCTCCATCTGCCTGGGGTGCATTAGCGCCTCATACGCAAGTGCGTCTCAGTAATTCGTGCGGCTGTGTATGGCAACCGTGCCCCTGTCCGCTTCAGGGAGACGGTCAGGGTCAGGGTTAGGGGTTTGGTTGCGCGCGTGTCTTGTGCACAATAGGGGGTGTGGGTTCAAGTGCATCTCATGCACCATAAAGGATGCATTTGCCAGTGCTGCATGTTACGTACTGGCAAATGCCTCCATTTAATACCCACACTATCCACATCAGCCTGAAGTGACCTGTTCATACCTCCACTATCCACGTCAGCCTGAAGTGACCTGTTCATACCCCCACTATCTACGTCAGCACATAAAATCAGTACCTTGATATTATGTGGCGATGGGACGCGGAAAACGAGCCTGAAGTGTGGCAAGCCCAAAGCGTGGTGAGCACAGCTGAAAACAAGCCCGAAGCGTGGCAGGCCCCACGAGGGGATGCGGAATACACATAAAGTAATCCATGTCCCATCGTGGGGCTCGCTGCGCTCACCACACTTTGGACTCTTTTTCTGCTGCGCTCGCCACTTTTTATAAAATTGACTCCACGCAGACGTGGATAGTGGGGGTATGAACAGGTCGGGAAGATGCGTACCGCATCCACTCGCCACGCTTCTGGATGAGATGGATAGTGAGGGTGTTTCAGGAACACATTCACACCTGTCATGTCAGGCAGTTTAAAAATGGTCAATGGTTCCCACACAATGTAATAAGCGGTGACACACCGCTGACTGACTACTGCCTAAACTCCAGTACACACAGTCGCAGACACAAGCTGACTACACTGACTACGCTGGCTGCGGTAACAGGTACTTGTGTACAATCATGGCTCCCACGATGTCCATCGCATAGTAAAAAATCGCATCGCATCGCATGCGTCGGCGTGGAGTTGAGAATAGAAAGTGTGGCGAGCGCAGCGAGCCCCGCGAGGGGACACGGATACCTTCACAGGTATACGCGTCCCCTCGCGGGCTTCACAGGTGTCCGCGCCCCCTCGCGGGGCTCGGTTGCTCGCTGTGCACGCCACACTTTCTATTCTCAACTCCACGCCGACGTGGATAGTGGGGGTATGAAAAGGTCGTAGGACGCGTACCGCCGCCCCTCGCGGGCTCGCTGTGCTCGCCATGCTTCGGGTTCGCGTTGATAGTGGGGGTGGTACAGCCTGAAAAATGACATTTGGGGGCCATTGAACATGTTTGATACTAATTTCAATGCATTTGGATGCATTTCTGTTAAAAATCGCATGCGATCAAATCGCATGAGATGCGATTGCATGCAATTTTTGAAGAAAATAAAAAGCATAAAAACTGCAAAAATCGCATGCCATCGCATGCCACTACATATGGCATGCGATGGCATGCGATGGGAGCCGTGAAAGTACACAAGTACCCGGTAACATGACGCTGATGCTGACAGGGACACTATGCTGACTATGTAAGCAGCGCTGCGAAACTACACAAGTACCAAAAAAATGTTCTAAAGAGAACCAATTATTGGTTTACAGTAATGGTATCCATTTTAGGCAGAATTCATAACAAAGGAGACAGACTAATTAATCAGTTGAATTAACTAATCAGCCTATAAAGCAACTAGACACTGCTGAAATGCCTGAGGCAAGAGACATTGTCAATATGACATTAGGCCAGAGCAGAGGCATTTTAAGAGAGCAGGGGGCCCATGTGCAATGCTCTGATATAGCCCCCCATCTACTGCGCATATGCCGTCTCCGGTAACATAGCGCCCCTGACGCATTCCCAAGGACACCTCTATTGAGCATGCGTTAATTTTCCCAGTGATTTTCCCCAGTGCACTGCCGATGCCAGATTGATGGTGATTTAAGTATTAAATGGGTGCACAATGTGCTGTGTGTCGCCCCCCCTGGACCCATTATAGATACACCAATGGGCCAGAGGCATTTTAAAAGAGGAAGAGGCCCCTCTGCAGCCTCCTTCCAGGCCCCTTCTCTCTACCCAGTTGCCAGTAGCAATGACTAGAACTATAGTGATGTGTTAGAGTTTACGGTGCTTTCTACTGTACTGTGCATTCAAAATCCCAGCATATTATCTACTGTGCATTCAGGAAATGCGGGGAAATGGCTGCCACACTATCTTCCCTTTGATTTTGTAGAGCTGCTGCTCCCAGTGGGGGACTCCTGAGAGGTAAGTTTTGAAGAACATGATTTGAAGGTACAGTAAGTGTGTGTGGGCCCATGTGCACAGCAAACCATGCACCTATTATAGTGTAGATACATCACTGCCTTAGGCCCACATTTATAGCTTTCATTGGTGTTACATTGAAACAAACCATTGGCACACCACTTTTTTAAACATATTTTTGTATTTTTCTGAGTGATACGAAAGGGCTGTAATTATATAGTCAAGATAAAAAAATACTTTAACTTAACATTCCTTCTTTCAGTGACTGAAAACTATACAATGAAAGCCTATAAGAAAGGAAAGAATAGAGATAACACGATTGAGGGATAAAGCAAGCGCACATCGTGACCTGCTGCCGGTATGAGGAGTCAGACTTTTCAGTCTAGAACCTTTCAGACCAATTCAGTGGCTCAAAACTTAGTTTAAAGGAAAAAATCAATAAGTAAGTGTGTCACGTTGCTAGCTGCGGTATTAATATAATAAGAAGAAGCTTCACATGCAGGGAGGGTCATGCCCTTAAAAATGTTTCAAAGAAGTCAAAGACTTCAAAATGTATCTGGCGTCTGGAGAGCTCTTTAAAGTCCATAGCTGCTTTGGACAGAAATTATGGGCCTCTGCCTGTGGAGTTACATTCGCTTTCCAATTAGAGGAACATAAAGTATTATATTTGAAAATTAAATGTCAATGCAAAATAAGGAGAACATGTAAATTACAAATACAGTAGCAAACATCTGTAATAATTGGCTGGTTTATCTGTTTTGCATATATATTAGAGGATAATAATTAGAGGACAATAAGCGACTTGCTTGTAAAGCATACCTCCCAACTTTTAGACGACGGGGTATAGGACAGCTGCACACTCCCGGAAAAGGGGTGTAGCCTCTAGAAAAAGGGCATGGCTTTGCAGGAATGGCTACAATTGTGAGGCCATGCCCCCGTTCCACGTGGGGGCATGGCTAGTGCTCTGTGACTATTTAAAAGTATGGGGTCACTCAGACAATTTTGTCTTTTACATGAAAACTGACTTTTATTCATCAAATGAGTTGCAAAATTAATAGAACATATAGTCAAGAAATTGGCAAGGTTAGAAATGATTGTTACTTTAAATAATAATTTTGTCCTTCTAACATTGCTTTTGTCAAATAATGCTCCTTTTGCAGCAACTTTTGGCATTCCAACTGGTAATTTGTTGAGGTAATCTGAAGAAATTTCACCCTACGCTTCTTAACCACCTTGCACAACTTGGATTGGCTTGATACCATCTGGTCAAGCTGCGCCCACAACAGCTCAATGGGGTTGAGATCTAGTGACAGAGGCATAGGGAGGGCGGAGCCACAGGAGCACGAACTCTGGGAGCCGATACATCAAAGGGCAGCGGAGCCGTGCAGCCTGCTCCCCCGCTACCTCCCCCGCCATAGGCACCGATTCTGAGCACCCACGGGCCTGCCCGAGTCCCGCCGCCGTGTGACCAGTAAGCAAACTTCTGCCCTGCTGTGCACAGCATGCCCCGCCCAGTGCGCACACTTAGGCGTCCCCACGCACACCCGCCGGCACCAACCTCCCCCTCCCCCTCCCTCTCCCTCGCCCGCGATCATCATCACACAGCACGTCGATGCCCGTCACAGCCTGGGCTGAGGAAACTGCTGCAGCATAGCGCGAGGAGGCAGCTTGTTCACCCCAACAAGTGGAGTGGAGTAGGCTGGCAGGAGCAGTACCACCCTGCGCCCAGTATCTGACTCCAGTGAGTCCTGTCAGGCTTTTCAGTTCTATAATGACCATGTGAAAAAATTGCTAAAATCTGTGCTGAGATGTGTAGTTCCACTGTTACAGTGGAACTACATGTCCCAGCATGCCCTGTCACCGTTTTGGCAATCCATTACATAAAAGCTGTGGCAGGGCATGCTGGGGCATGTTGTTCCAAAACAGCACTGACTCCAGTCCTGTCAGGCTTGTCAGCTTCTATTTTCTTGGGGTGCTTGCCTGGTGTCTGGCCATGCGCTGACAGTCTGAGTTCCATTCTATAAGGCTCTTGTGAAATCATAAAAGGTTAAGTAAACCCAGTGCACATTGCTTGCCTTATTTTGGGGCCACACCCCTTCCCCATGAAGCCATTTCCTATATTTTTGGCTTGAGCACCCACCAGCAAAAACATAAATCGCCACCTATGCTGCTCGCTCCCTGCTCTGCATGGCTAAGCTCAAATGCCCTGTCCGCCACTATTAAGTCTCCCGCTGGACTGCTAGCCAATAGTTGCTTGCGGTCCAGCAGCCAATCAGAAGCAGCATTGATGGCTGCTGGACCGCTAGCGCCTATTGGCTAGCGTTCCAGACTTAATTGAAAATAGCTGCAGACAGAGGCAGCTCAGCCGGGCAGAGCAGGGAGCAGGCGGGGGTCCCCCTTGGCAACACGCTATTTCAGTCCCCCTTGGCAACAAGCAATTTTAGCCCCCCCATGGCAACGAGCAATTTTAGTCCCCATTGGCAACAAGCTATTTCAGTCCCCCTTGGCAACAAGTTGCTTTAGTCCCCCTTGGCAACAAGTTACTTTCTCCCCCCCAGCCAAAAAAAATTCTCCCAAGAAGGGGAGAGGCGATGGACTGCGGTCGCTGCTGGCTGAGCTGACAGGCGACCCAGGCAGCAGTGAGCGCTGAGCTGTAGCTACGCCACTGGCTGCAAGCTAAAATGCATTGATCAATTCATGAACTAAAACCCCACTATTTGATTATATGTGATTTTTATATATATATAAATTGATAAAGTGGCACTTCATTCAGGTTAATCAGCAAGTCTCGGAAGTAACAATAAATCGGTGCCCGTAACTCAGTCTGGGACCCACTGCATAGGAATGGAGACAGTGGCACTCGTAAAAATGAAAGGACACCAGAGCCCTGGATTATTTCTAATGTTTCAAAGTCAGTGTGGCTTCTTTATCAAGGTGCAGAAGACAAATACCACATATCAAAACACATACCTTTATGTCTTTCTGGACCGTTCAGATTCTACGCCAGCGTCCAATCGGGACGTACTACGACTATGCACTTTTCAGCAAGGCTACAGGTGATTTGCAAGGGAACACCCAGCATTTTCATGGGAACGCCCATGCCGTCTGTCCGGCAAACCCTCTGGCCGCAATACATGGCCGCACGCACCCGGCACATGCACATGTGCAGAAATGCACACAAATGAAACTAAGCATCAGACCGATTAAACATAATAACCCCTATACAGTACACAGAGCTCTTCATACAGTAGTTACTGCAATCTGTGGACCTCCTGTATGTATATGCCCAGTGCTGGTGCACTTTAGTGTCCCAGGCACGCGCGGGGGAGGCGGTCATCCTGCCTACGCTGACTTGCTCTGGCGCATGGTCCACGAGAGAGGGGGAGTGGGCGCCGGAGCAAGTCAGCAGTGGCAGCACCACCGCCACTCACCTTGCTCCACTGGGGAAGGGGGGTATTGTGCAGCCGCCGCTGACCTGCTCCCAATTGCCGACCTCCAGTGGCCGGCGTCCCCAGGCAAATGCCTAAAGATGCCTAGTGGTGGAGCTGGCCCTGTATATGCCTTCTTATGTTGGTACTGTATGTGCTTATTTTTATGGATACCCTTCAAAATGTTTCTATAGGGAACACGACCTATAGTTACACCTTTGACAATTCCACATCTCTGGGTTTATACGAATAATCTTACAGGCTCACTATTGAGAATTCTAAATAAGCTTTAACAAATGTTTAAGGGTTCAAAAGATTTTTACCTAGAACTTGTACTGTGATTCTTGGCTTCATTTCAAAGCTATTTTTTATGTTTTTGTGCACAATGTCAGTAAGTGAGGAATTATCTGTCTCTGCTTTGACATAATAAAAGTGTTGTGACTGATGGGAAGTACAGGTGAAAGCATTTAAAAAAAGAAAATACAATTTAGCAGGAAAGGTCAGATTCAGCCAGTAATTTTTTTGTGGATTAATGTTGCAATCAAATGCTCACCGACTCTGTATTGCATCTGATAGACAAGAGTCTGCAGTATATGCCTGTGGTATCTGTTGTATGTTTTACAGTCACTGTGTTTTAGACCTCATGCAATGTATTTATTTTGCATTATGTAAGCATTTAGAACTCTATCCTGCTGCGTGTGTAAAATGCATTAAAATTAATGAGAATTAATTGGAATTTGCATAGCAAAGAATTTATGAAGCAGCATGCTTTCAGTATAAATAATGTAATCCACAATTACTGCAAATGCCAGTTTGGAATCGGCTATGCCGTTTTTCTTAAAATAATTCTGACACAAAATATTTAATGATTGCATCTTAATATATTCTCCAGCTTGATTGTAATGACGCTGAACAAGCGTTTTAAGAGACGTAACCTGCCCTCTCTGTGATTCTGCTATACGACAATAGATTTAAATAATGTGTGCACAGCAGGGCCGGATTAAGCTTTTGGGGTGCCTGGGGTACTTAAAACATGGCGGACCTAGTGGAAGGTGGTGGGTTAAATTCAGGGGTGTAAATAGACATGTCTGGACCACATAGCAAAATTTTGAAAGGGCCCCCGGCACTCCACCAGAGGGGGGGGGGGGGGGGGTTGGGGAGGGGTATGACAGAGTTGAAGGAAGGACCAGACATACTGGATACTGGTTAAGGTTAAGGTTATACAAGAGTGAGGAATAAGGTTTTGGGGAGCAGGTGGGCACTTTGACTGTATTGACTGTGGGTTAGGTGGTGGGCAGAGGGATGTGGGAAGTTTGCTAATTAGGGAGAGAAGGGGTGCAGGGTAATAGACACTGGGATGGGGGGGTGATGGGCTGGGGAGGGGGATAGTTGGTTAGATGGGGGCATGGGAATGGTGAATAGATGAGGGGGCATGGAATGGGGACAGGTGATGGCAGCAATGACCTGAGGATGGCTTGTCTGGCCCATGTACATTTCAGCTCCTCAGCTCCAGCTGCTGCTTGAAGCTCCTACATGATCCGTGCTGTTGCCTGGGGAGGGGGAAACTGCCAAGTTATTCCACCCACTAGGTCTGAGGATCAGGGCTGGCTGGGACCAGTGCTGGGGGAGCCACCAAGGTCAGTTCCCCATGCTGGGTGGGGGTTATCCTGCTCCCATACACCAGCAGTAGGAAAAGAGAGAAGACCATAGCTTCTGCTGGGGGGCACACTTAAAAAAAACTTCAAGAGGATGCAGGGGATTGTCTGCTGGCCCTTGTGGCCCCCCAAGCCCCTGGGCCCCATAGCAGTGGCATCCACTCGCACCCTATATAGTTACGCCACTGGTTGTATTAGATAATGCAAATCTCCAAACATGACCTACAGATGGAGCCAGCCTCCTCTAGACGTCTTGGTGAGCCAAGGCCTATTGTCCTTAGCTGCAATACAATACATAGAATAATACAGTAGGGGATAGCATTACTCACCTTATCCTATTAAAGGGCTAGATGAGGATGGCTCCATCTGTATTCCAGTTCTAGCTCTTGAAACTTGATACTCATGTGTTTCTGCCTGCACTCCATACTGTCCTACTAGGGACAGCTAGTGATGTCTGCGTGCTCCATCTGGGAAGAGAGGGCTGGCAAAGGGGGGCCCAGGGTACAGTATGCCCTGTACCCTCCTTTAATCTGGCTACGGTGCACAACCCACAACCACTCAATATACTGTATATGCTACCTAATTTATGGCCGCATCTTTTGTAAAATGGAATTGATACATGTGCTGTAGAGAATTCACCATTTTAACACATTCACCATGTTTTGAGGAACTACCCCAATCGGTTGTCAGAAATGGTTACCTATGGTTATGCACATCTTTTTGACATCAGGGTCGTCTTTTTTCTTCACTCCCTTCATTAATGTTTTACAACCAATAGCATCAAGACACATAATTCTCGCCACATATTAATACTAATATAAGGACCCAGACAACTGTAATTGTGGTGAAAAGGTTTCGGCTTTTTACTAAAGAGGAGGGCCTATTTAAATGTAATCTAAAATGAAAAACCTCCTATAAAACTATGGTGTTGGGGAGAAGAACGGTTATTTAAATATATAATCCATAAAATAATGGAATAAAAACTCCTGCTCTTTTTGGTATGGGATGGACCTGCTGCCACATCCTTATCTGCTCGCAACTCGCAAAGGAAAAACTATTCACCCTGCCTTTACAGGGGCCATACAACATCTCAAAAATGGGCCACCTGCCCTGCTTGCTCAACATGAGGCAACAGCTAAACTAAGGTAGACCCCAGGGCTGAAGGTTAGATGTAGCATTTATATGCACAACATCTCTACCTGCCCAATGCCCGGATGTCATTAATGGACCAAATCACAGCAGTGGCAGCCTTAGTGGCACCAATATGGAAGGACTGTGTTCCATAATCCTCCGAATCAAGACCTATGGACAGAATGCACCGTTTCAAAACCCAACTAAATTGGTAACATCAACTCTTATTGGACCAGGGACTTTAATTAGCCATTGGATGCTGCGGGTCCGCGATGCTGCAAGGCACCCATGGAGCCTCCTCCTCCGACTGTTTTAGGGAATTCTCTGATGAGAACCTCTGCATCAGATGCAGGAGTATTTAAAACTCATTTGAGTGCATTGTTGCCCGGAGTTCTGCACAATTAGGTTTCAGAGTACTTCTCATCTATCGCCCCCCTGGAGATGGAAAGACATTTCTACAAGAGTTTGCAGATATTGTTGCTGGGCTAGTTCTGGAGCACCAAAGATGGCTCATCCTTGGGGATTTCAATGCATGGGTTGATGATGAGCTTTCACGCCTTGGCCAAGATCTCATGTGCACAATGAATGCTCTCGGGCTCACTCAAGTCATCCCCTCTGCTACACATAAAAGTGGCCACACTCTTGATCTTGTCTTCCAGATTGGACTAGAAGTATCTGACCTAAAGATAAACCCAGTCACATGGTCAGACCACCACTCAATATGGTTCTCAGTCGCAACCCCTCAAAATAGATCTGTGCCCATGGAATTGACCAAATATCGCCCAAGGAGGGCTATGACTCCTCAGGCCATGGCAGCTAACTTGAACCTCTCAGCAGTGATGGGGACCTGTAAAGATCCATGTTCCCTAGTCCATTTTTATAACAGGGCTGTGACAGAGGCACTGGATACTATAGCCCCATTGCGTATTCGACCCTGCAAACCACACCATCAAGCTCCCTGGTTTGACAACAGTATTCGTGATCTCAAGAAAAGGGGTCGTATACTTGAAAGACGATGGAGGAAGACAAACCTGGCAGAGGATAAATTAAATCTAATCAAACACATTGGAATATACCAATCAACAATCACCCGCAAGAAAACAGAGTTCCTTTCAAATGAGATCATGACAGCAAAAAATAGGCCCGCTCAGCTTTTCCGTACAGTGGAGATGCTTTGCAAACCAGCATGCCTGCAGCCTGATGTAACCCTCTCGCAGTCAAGATGCAATGAGTTTGCTAAATTCTTTGCAGATAAAGTATCTATCATCCGGGCTGGAATCCCCACAGTGACACCAAAGGAGTTCCAACAGACCAAGCCTACCAGTTTAAGACACTTGCCTTCATGGGACATCTTTGACCAAGTGGATGTACAATACATTGCTGGAATTTCCAGACTGTTGCGTCCCTCCTCCTGTGATCTGGACCCTGCCCCATCCAAGCTTCTTTTAGGGTGTATGGAAATAATCTGCCCTGCATTTGCAAAAATAGTTCAATGCTCTTTGCAGACAGGCGTTTTTCCCGAACCACTAAAGATAGCAATAGTCAGACCACTTCTTAAAAAATCTAATTTAGACCCTGACTGCATGACCAAATACAGGCCACTATCAAATCTTCCTTTTCTAGGAAAGGTTATTGAGAAAGTGGTTGCAACTCAACTAGAGACCCACCTGTTAACCCATGACATTTATGATCCATTCCAGTCAGGATTCAGGAGAAGACATAGCACAGAAACAGCTCTGGTATGTGTGCTCAATGATCTTCTAAATGCAAGGGATAGAGGAGACTGTTCAATCCAAATCCTTCTGGACCTCTCTGCAGCATTTGACACCATTGACCATGGGATTCTAATTGAGCGCCTGAAGAATTTCTGTGGCCTGGGTGGCACAGTCCTTAGCTGGTTCAAATCATTTCTCGCTGGCAGGTCACAGAGAGTTGCATCGGGAGTATACTCTTCACCACCAGTGCCGTTGTCTTGTGGTGTCACACAGGGCTCTATACTATCTCCCATGCTTTTTGCAGTATACATGCTTCCACTTGGTGACATAATCAGACGGCACGGCCTGGTCTACCACTGCTATGCAGATGATACCCAACTGTACCTGTCCTTTGCTCCAGGCACCGATAACACAATAACAACCTTAAATGGCTGCCTAGCTGAGCTCCAGGAGTGGATGAGTGCCAGTTGGCTGAGTCTGAACCCAGATAAAACAGAAGTCCTGATGATAAATCACAGGACAAGACGGCAGCATAGCCAACTGACAGGTCTTAAGCTGGGGGGCACAGCACTAAAAAACTCTGATCATGTGCGGAATCTTGGTGTTGTCCTGGATAATGGCCTGACACTTAAACATCAGGTGTCAGCCACAATCAAATCCTCATTCTTTCATCTGAGAAACATAGCCAGAATCAAGCATTTAATTCCCTCAGAAGACCTTCCTAAAGTCATACATGCATTTATATCATCACGACTAGACTACTGCAATGCTCTCTACCTGGGTCTTCCAGCAAAAGAATTGCACCGCTTGCAGCTGGTACAAAATGCAGCCGCCAGACTATTAACTAACCAGCCCTGCTCCTGCCACATAACTCCCATTCTCTACGCCCTTCACTGGCTACCTGTAAAATGGCGAATTGTTTTCAAGATTGGCTTACTCACTTTCAAGGCCCTACATGACCAGGGCCCAAGGTACCTGCAACAGCTGCTGATCCCTTACTGTCCTACTCGATTACTACGATCCACTGAAGAAGGACTACTAACAGTACCCAGAATCTCCCTGAATTCATCTGGGGGTCGAGCTTTCAACTTTGCTGCTCCAACTCTGTGGAACTCTCTCCCTTGCACAGTGCGAGAAGCGCCCACTATAGAATCCTTTAAAAATAGACTAAAGACATACTTATTTACTCAAGCATTTCACTGACATCTACTGTTAAGCTTGTTTTGTATTTCGAGCTTTAAAGACAATGTGTGAAGCACTTTGAGTCCTATTGGGAGAAAAGTGCTATATAAATATCATTATTTTTATTATTATTATTATTATTAAAACAACACTTCACACCCAAATTGCATTGACCATTGTTAAATGCAAAGCATTTTCTGTGGCCTGGCCTGTTGGCTGATGACCGACTACCAAAGGGCTTTTGAAAAGGAGGATTACCAGACTTTGTACCTACCCTGGATGTTTCACAATCCGTGAGAGAACCCAAGGGCTGATTGCCATCAGTATATAGAGCTCAACATCCTTACTACTGAAGTCCATAATGTCCCTACCATATTGTTTAACAACCTTTATAAAGACTATTCCAAAGTCAAAACGCGTTGGTGGGGTGCCACTATTATCGGATGAAAAGTTGTTGCCGTGTTGCTCTGTACGCCAGCTAACCGTGAGTGAGCTTTCAGGGTTTTCCATCTGGCCGCTTTCGAGTTTTCTGGCTGTCTATTACATCTGGCACCGGTGTTTTATGTGATTTTATAATAAAAATAAAAACAAACCCTTTTTTTACCAAATGGAACTGGATTGAGAGACATTTATATAAAGAAACCTTGATGCGAGTACAGCCATCTTTTTACACGTAAAGGCCAAGTAAGCACTGTTGTTCATTTGTTTGACACAGAAGGATTCCTCATAAAAGATACCTTTATATATGGGGTACCAACCCTTTTTCATGTAAACAGAGTGTCAGCATTCTGAATATTCCGTAGACGCACGAGGTGACCCCATAATCAAGCTCCTTTTACAGTACTTCACATTGGAGATATAGAAGAAAAGTACCCTTTCTTTGTGGTTCCGTGGGATTCCCATATTCATAGAGACTTTGTGTTTTTGGGACTACTACACTATATATGTCTTCTTTTTTTTTTGTCTTCCTTTTTTATGTGTGATCATACGAAATAACTGTGGAAAAGAAACAGCTTGAGAACTACACCTGGTAAAACACACCCTTTTTGTATATCATTGGCTAACAGTACCCGCAGTAGAGCGCTGCCCTCCTAATATTCTTCTTTTTTTGTATGTGCTTTTGACCAGGCCGATAACTCCTGGTAAAGGAGGCTAGCTGCACTTTTAATTGCGCATAAGAAATCCTACCCACTTACCTGTATATCTAAACCTGCAATGCCTGACATCAATGCCACTCCGTAAACCCCATCCGCGTTTGAAGAATAATCATTTGCATTACCAGCCAGCCCTGCAGCCTGAGAGCCAGCACCCACGTAAAACCTGTTACTCCCAATGTCATTTCCATGACTATCCCCACTCACGGACTCTTCTTGTCAGCCAAATTGGCGTCAACATCGTCTTCTATAAATTGGGAAGTTTATGGCACGTCGGCCACATGCTAGTGTCATATGACCTTTATTTTTATTTTTTCAGTAAGTTATCTCTAAGGACTCATTCTCACAAATGCAAAACATTTCTTCCATGCCACATTGAAAATACCCCAGATCATAAAATATTGTTCCTGTAATGTAGGTACCTGCTGCCCACATTGGTGGCACTGTAAAATACCTGAAAATCCCATCACTTTTAGCCATTTTGATCTGACACAGTTTACCCTGCGGTTGTGTGCTAATACCAGGATCAATGCTCTCCCTGTACAGTCATTTCAAAATGGTTCTCACCGTATTCCATTCACGAAGCGGCATAAGAGATCCTCTGACAGCATTCGTCTGAGCAAGACCTTGCTTTGCAGATAGTTTATCATGCATTACTTGATTGATGTACAAATTGAATACCTCTAAGGAGTCTCATTTTGAGCCAAAAAGCATAGTTCAGATTTAATGTGATATAACAAATGACCTTCCAGACTCCCTTCTGTCCTGCTTTTTTTTAGGTCGATAAAAGGCATTTTAGCTGAAAAAGTTTTTATTTTTAGGAAAGGGCACCAACAATATCTATACAGTTTAGTTTGACACATACATTATCTGAGCCATTGTGACCATTGAGAATTGGACCCCTAATATTTCAAGCGTGTGCTGATATGGAGTTAATCCATCAGAGCCAGTTAAAGTTGAATTAACAAAGGGAGGCAGTCCCAGTATTCGGACAGTGTTCCGCTGTCCCTCCTACCATAGTGTGCTGCGAATGGGGTGGGGGGCTGGTTGGGGATCCCTGATCACCCACTGGTATGCACAGCAACACAGTTGGTGATCTCTGCAGTCAGGCATCTAAACAGCAAATTTAAATAGCATGCGTACTGTCCAGTTGGTCAAGGGCACATCCCCAAAATGATGAAAACAGGGTTGTGACACAATGCTACGCCCACTCCATTTTAAAACAGAGGCCACATGCCCTTTTCCTGCCTGCACAGCTACGGCCAGGGCCGGATTATTCCTTCAGGTGGCCCGGGTCACTTTAGACAGGGGGGACCCTCCCACTTGTCATTAATGGCCGCAAACTGGGAGAATATTACACTGTCGAAACTCAGGTAATAGGCAGTAAAAACTTGGTCAATGACTAACTGCAGGAGGGGGGGATTAATATAAATATATATAAAATACCACATGAAAAGCTTGTGTTTGTCCCTCTGTACATTACTCTGTAGGAGACCTCACAGGCTCAGCGCTGCCTCCGGTTAGAAACCCCCATGACGAGGCTGCTGCTGTCCTCCATGGGCCTGAGAAGCATATGATGAGCTCCACCAGGCAGAGCTCAACACAAGCCTCTCAGCCTCTGACCTCTTGTGCAAAGTCTCATGGGACATAGTCAACTCCCAGTAATGCACTGCACACTTGTGCAGTCAGTGTGCCTTGGCTCCATATATTTAGCACCATTAATCGTTGTCACATTGGCAGAGCTTAAAAACTGGGCGAATCAGCTACATTATGCATGTACAGTAGTTGTGGGTGTAGGGTTCCTCCAGATTTTTAGTAGAGATTTGCGAGGTTCGGTTTTACCCCAATTTACTTGGTTTTCACAGCAGGATCTTATTGGCTATCCAAAACATATGACAGCTGATAGCCAATATGAAAAATCCGAGCTTGCGATAATTTGGTGATATGAACCAAATAAATTCAAACCTACATACCTCTAATTTTTTGTAATTTTCTTTAAAAAGGGCCATAAATATTTTTTTCAATCACTTTATATCCGGTAATGGGGAAAATGAGTTTTCATTTTGCACAATTCTACCTTGCAGTCTCTATACAAAATACCCCCGTCACAGGTATTTCTAAGTGCACTGTATGAAGAAAAGCTCATCAAATATGTTTGCAAAGCAAAATCTGTCTAAACACATTACAAGGGTAAGTAAATCCGTAAAATTTTGCACATTTATATAGATTTCATAATTGGGAAAATAACTGTCAGTCTATATTTAAATTTGTATGAATTATGATTTATAATGGGGATAATTAAGACCTAATCGCAAAGCTGCTTTTTTCTCTAACAAAACCATGTGCACTGCAGGTGGGGCAAATTTAACACGTGCAGATTTGTCAGTTATTTTGTTTCTGTGCAGAGTAAATACTGGCTGCTTAATTTTTATACTGTAATATAAATTTCAGTTTCAACTAGGGATATGCACTGACCACTTTTAGTGTTTCGTGAAACGTGTTTTGGATCTGAATCTCCAGCAGTGTTTTGAAACTGGTTCTATTCCAAAACAACACCATTCAGTGTTTTGTGTTTTGGATCTGTATTTTTTGGGGAAAAAAAACCATAAAAATCACTAAAATCACACTATTTATATGTTTTTTTTTTTGCTCCTGCGCTTTTATTAACCTCAATAACATTAATTTCCACTCATTTCCAGTCTATCCTGCACACCTCACAATGTTGATTTTAGGCCAAAAGGTTGCACCGAGATAGCTGGATAACTATGCTAAGCTACACAAGTGAGCGGCACAAACACGTGGCTCATCTGGGAGTGGCACTGCAATGGCAGACATGATGGCAGTTTTAAAAACTAGGCCCCAAAGAGCGCAAAAAAGCGGTGCAGGATGGAATTGCCCTTGGGACCTCCCACACACCCTTATGTTGCGTAAATAGGACATGCACACTGTTTTTAACAAACCAACCATTTCAGTGACAGGGTCTGCCACATGACTGGCTGAAATAATTGGTTTGTTTGGGCTCCACAAAAAAAGAAGCAAATCATCTCTCCCTGTTCAAATGGCTCTACAGAGGCAAGATGTCGACCTCATCCTCTGATTCCTCACCCCTTCAGCATGTACACCCTCATCCTCACAAATTATCAATTCGACCCAGCTGGTATCCACCATTACAGACCCCTCTGTAGTTTTTGGAGGAAATTGCTGGTTGTCATTAAAGAATTGATAATTAATTTTGATGAACATCATCTTCTCCACATTTTGCGGAGCAATCTCCTGCTTCGCTCACTGACTAGGTTCCCGGCTGCACTAAAAACTCTTTCGAGTACACACTGGAGGGGGGACATCTCGGGTAAAATAGAGCAAGTTTGTACAGGGACCTCCAAACTGTCCTTTTTTCCTGCCAGTACAGGTACGGACTGTCTGACATGCCTACTTGGATGTTGTCACCAAAGTAATCCTCAACCATTTTTTTTCAATGGTGACAGCATCGTATGCAGCAACAGTATACATGTCAGCAATCATTAGCAGGTCCTTCAGTCAGAACCAGATGTCCAAACTTGCTCCTGCCTGCCCTGCATCACTGCCACCGGGTCGGGTATGAAATTTTAGCTGTTTCCTTGCAGTTACAGATGTGAGAGAAAATGAAGTAGGAGCTGTTGTCGTGTCACGGTCCTCTTCAGATGACATTCTCCTGACCAGCAGGTCTTTGCACTACTGTAGACTTGTGTCCACTGGAAACAGAGACACAACATATGTTTTAAACCAAGGATCGAGCACGGTGGCCAGAATGTATTCCTCTGACTTTAATAGACTGACCACCCTCATATCCTGGCAAAGCATATGAAGGGCTTCATCCACAAGAGCTACATGCTTTGCAGAATCGCAATGCTTTAGCTCCTCCTTCACTTTCTCCAGCTGCTTCTGCAACAGCCTGTTAAACAGCCTGTAAAACAGAAATTGACGAAGAGTGACTTGCTGGTGTGGTTTTCTTGGATACAATAGGATCAAGGGATTTAGGTGTCTTTGGACTGCTTACTGTCCTAGCCACAGTTTCTGAACTAAACAGTGACTTATGAATGAACTTCAGGTGATGCATAAATGAGGATGTCCCTAGGTGGCCTACCCCTGCTTTTACAGCGTTACATAAGCTACATATGGCAAAACAATTCTTGGGGATTTGTGATACCATGTTTTTAGAAGGCACAGTGTTTTGCTGTGTTTGATGACAGCTTAACACTCTTAAAATTTCCAGTGGGGGGAGGAGGAGGGCTTCGATCATCATGTGAAGTTGAACCACTAGTCATGAACATAGGCCAGGGCCTTAGCCATTCCTTGCCACTCCGTGTTGTAAATGGCATATTGGCAAGCTTAGGTTTCTCCTCAAACAATTTACTTTTTTTTTCTTCAAGTTACTGAACTTTGCCATTTTGGATTTTTCATGACCTCTATGTTGACTTTGATCATCGGCAATGGCAGATGACATTGATGGCATTTCATGTTCTACAGATGAAGCCGCTCTCATTAAGCTGGCCAACCTTGCTATCTGACAGAGCTCTCCACTGCGGTCCCTGACGCCTCCCCGTACCCCCCCTAACCCTGCCCGTCTCCATGATGCAGAGACTGGCATGGGAAGTGCATGTGAGACGCTTGCGCGTCCCCATCGGATGGAGCGTCTCTCTGCCAGTGTATGCCAGCACAGGGAATCTGGCGATTCTCTGCATTGTATGAGAGGAGCTCCATCTGTATGTCATGACTAGTGTCAGCAGCTTCAGCACTAGGAGGAAGTGGTTCTTGTTCCTTCACTATTTTATCTTCCAACTTTCTGTCCTCCATTATCTTTCTGGAGTTATAATAATATCCAGCACAGGAGAGTGTACCCCTAAACCACACACACGGCAACGGCTGAAAGACCCGCCCAGACCCGGAGACCCACGCTCCGAGTCTGGTCAGGAATTCCTGAACAGGCTTGGGGTTGTCTGGATTCCCCCAATCCGAAATCGCACATGTTCAAAACACACCCCACCCAAATCTAAAAAATCCTCCCAGAAACAATTACAAATCAAATACTGTAGCTGATGGAGATAAAAACTGATAAAAGTAATACTGAGGCCATTATAAACTAACTGGAGACATTTGTATCTCCTTAATACCACTTTCACATTAATCCCAGGTCGCCCATTATACTAAGGGTGACCCAGGTTTAACCATTCTTATAACCTGGGTTGATCGAGTCCATACATCACCAGCCCAGCAATAACCCTGGTCTGATTTACGTTGAGGAAGGGGTATAAAAAATAATCCAAAAGTTGTGCATGTGCACTATGATCCATCCGCATGCACAGTCATTCGATAATTGAATAGTTTTCAAAATCGCACAATAGCGATCAACTCTGAATCAGGCCCATGGTCAAACCATACTAAAATAACCCACATGGCTGATGAGCATCGCTGATGATGTACACCAGCGGTGGCTCTTACTTCTGTGGAGGAGGGGGCTGCCACAATGCATGCCCCCACACCTTTGCCGCCAACAATCCCGGTCAAGCCGCCGGTCAGTACTGCGTATGCGCCGGCCCCCCAGCCTCTATGGGCTGCTTTTGCAGCTGACCCCAAAGGCATACTCAGGGTCCCAGGTCCGATGCATGCGCGGAACCCAGTTTTTATGGGCTGCCGCTCTGCAGCCTATGTAGAGGCGTCCCGGAGGGAGGGAACACCTCCCAATGGGACTACCTTGGGCGACTGGCAGGTCAGACTGCCAGTCACAGTGAAGCCAGAGCAGTCTCACAGACTGCATCTGGCTTCACTTATTCAGAGCACAGTGGCGGATTTGCAGCCCTACAGCCCATAGGTAAAAACCGCCATTGCTGTACACTATAATCCATGGCCCACACAAAAGCCTTGCCAACCTGTGGCTCTCCTGCTCTTGTGGAACTACAGAACACATCCCAGCATGCCTTGCCAGAGATTTAGCATTCCCTAATGGTAAAGTGTGGCTGGAAATGCTACAACTTGTATTTTCACAAAAGCTGTAAAATAAATCAGACATTAAAATGCCAGCTAAATGGGCATCACTAGGTGAGTGGTAGATACGATAATCTAGATGGAAAAAAAAATGAATTCTTAAAGTAAAATAAATAATACATGTAGAACATTTCTACTCGTAGATATTTTTTTTCTTGTTTTGACTTACTGTATTTCATTTCAGAATATAGAGGGTTAAATGTTTTTCAGCTTTCCTTCAGACAACAGCAAAAGCCCAGCTGCAATTACAGGCTTAGACACCATCCCATGTTCTCTGCAAATAGGAGAGTAAGTGATAACAGTGTTTTTCAGTGTTTTTGTTTTATTTATTTATTTATTATATCCCAGGGCCTTTGATAAAGTTGCTCACTGAATACAAATTGAAAGCTTGCCCTTTCTCATTTTAAATCAGCCATCCTGTAGCCCTAGCTTATAGGAAGGATTTGATACTCTATAATGATTAATTACCTTAATTAAAATTATAATTGAGTTACCTGTTTCTGAGGTTTCTCCATTTCATGGAAGGGACACAATATAAATATATATATAATAATTCTCTGATACAGGGCCGTCTTAACAGCATTGCGGGTCCCGGCAAATCAATGCATTTGGGGCCCCTCCACACCCATTCATGGGAAATATGTAAACAAAAAAAAAATCATAACATACCCCTCCTGTGGTTCTGTTCTATCTCTCCACTTGTTTCCATACAGTGAATGGTTGTCAGCTCTCTTATTGGTGGATAGCTCTAGCCATCCACCAATCAGCATGCTGACAGCCATTCACTGTTTGGCTGCAGGTTTGAAAAGGCAGTTGAGGGATGCTGGACTTTGATTTGTGGATAGCTTCAGTCATCCACCTATCAGCATGCTGACAGCCATTCACTGTCTGGCTGCAGGCTGCGAAGCAGGAAGAGAATCCTGCCTGGTCGCTCTGTTTTTGTGTGATTAACAATCAGAGTGACCAGGCAGCATTTTTAAATGCCTTCCAAGAAGCCCAGGAGGAAATTGCTTCTGATTGGCCAAGCATTTGCTGAGAATCCCAGCCAAGCGGTTACTGTTGTGTATTATAATGAGTTGTTTTAGTGCCAGGTAAATTCTTTAAAAAAAGAATCATGGCACTATCCAGCTTCTGCATTTGATCATCATTAGCATTACTGGTTAACATGTTAATGTCATAATACCTAGGTCATTTACCATGACAACCAGAATAGAGTGTACCAGCATCCTGACTTGTGGCCAGGAGACCGGTGCCAGAATCCCGACACCAGAAGTTAGTGTTGGGGGGAGATGGGGTTAGGTTTAGGCACTAGCAGGGGACTTAGGGTCTATGCTAATGCTGCTGACAAATCAATAATCCTCCTACTTCACAGTTACCCAACATTTTGTGGGTATACAGATCCTCAAGATCAGATGAGAAAAGACTTGCTGATCCCCACAGACCTTCAAAGTTTTTTTGATTCTTTAGTCAGGTCAGCATGGACCCTGAAGTCTCATCAGTTCTGATCTCCAGCTCATGAACCCCCAGAAGTATAAGTTAATATACTGTGAATACAGTGACATATTTCATTAATATAGAGCCAAAATCCAACGCTTGCCATAAATTCATATAAGCCTTTGAAATACTGCACTAATCTTAGAGGATGTTTGATGAGGGAAGCAAATCATGAGAAAGAAATAATCAATCAATCAGGGATAGATTTCCCTGATCTATAATGGTAGGCCTACTTATTGCCAAAAGTATAGCACTCTATATACTGTAGTGGTTATTACATAATAATGTTTTACAAAAGGGTCTGGTCTTTCATGGGTTAATTTCAGTCTGTGTTGGTAATTGACTCTCTGGTGGCCTCCAGTGGTGAATCTGTGCCATTTCAGCCTAGTCCTCCGTGGATAATTTATGCACAAGTGTGATCTCGTTATCCTTGCTGGGCTGGAGGTCACAGGTGTGTTGATTATCTGAGGCCTTCATAAGGCATTCTGACCTGTACAAACCTGTGAGTTATAGCTCCTAGATCCTTGTTCCTAGTTCCCAGTCCTGTGTGCTAGTCTGTTTGGTCTGAGCTCCTAGTTCCTAGAGGAGATCTTGCTAGCCTTGTCCTAGCCTCATGGTATCCTGCTACAGCCCGGTGAACTCCAGCTAGAACTCCTGCTGAGCGTCCTGGATCCTGCCTTGTGCTTGTCCCAGTGTTGTGTTCCTGGATCTTTCTTCCAGTCTGAGTCTCCAGCCGTGTGTGCATCTGCAAGGGCTGCTGCTGCTGGATTCCCCATCTGTGGTCATAACATCTTCCCAGATAAGTCAGGGGTTTCCCTGCAGCCTTTCCTTCTTTATCATACTTGCATATTACATCTGCATTGTTGTGTATGCCCACACTTAGAGGCACTTCACCTTCTAGAGGTTTTCTTCCTCAGTGCAGAGGTTTTGGGGAATATTTTGTTAGATACCATCTTTGTGTATTGTTACATTCATATACTGTGTCTTACCACCTTGGTGCATTGTTGCACCTGTGCCGTGTACTTTATCACCTCCGTACCACGGTGCATTTACATTGGGTATTGATACCACCGCCGTGTATTATCCTGCTAGTTGTTTCACCCAAATACACTGCAGAGAGCAGGGTGGTATCAGCCACCAGGGCCTTCCCAGGGTAGTTCTGGCCTGTCCATCCTGTTGTTAGTTAGTTTGTCCTTTTGTGCTCGGGCCACCTCAGTGAACACGTTGTCCCTCATAAGACCTGACTGCAATGGAGTCTGGGCAGACCTAATTCGCCTTTACAGCCAAGGTGGTTAAAGGTGAAGTCTAGCTCCGCACGTGCTAACTGACACCGACCCAGGGCAACAGAGTCAGAGGACAGGTCTGGTTCCACCTCTGCTGGCTAACAAGGGTATAGTTGAGAGTAATACAAAATTAGCTATCTGAATTGATGGTAAGTATTATTATTATTTACAGTTTCTTATATAAAGCAGCATATTCCATTGCGCTTTACAATTGGAAAAAACAGTGATTAAACAAACTGGGTAGAAACAAACTGACATAGAGGTAGAAGGGCCCTGCTCGCAAGCTTACAATCTAAACCTAACATATGGTATTCCACAATTCCCATATATTTTAATTGCAAATCATGCAGGTGGCCATACACTAGTTTTATTTGGGAAGATTTCACCCGATCTCGACGGATCAGGCAGAGAAATTGGACCAAATGAATGTGTAGACGCAGCCATAGATTTACATGTGCAGGTTCCTTCCTGCCAAACAGGTCCCTTTAAAATAGAGATGTGCAGGACCGGATTTACTCGGATTTACCTGGAACTCAAAACAGGATATTATTGGCTATCCAGCTGTCACATGTTTTGGAGCAATATAGGCTATCATATAGCCAATAAGATCCCGTTTTGAGTTCTGGGTAAATCCGAGTAAATCCGGTCCTGCACATCTCTACTTTAAAAGGCACCTGTCAATCTCAAAATGCAATGTGTAGTCGCTGCTTTACACAGGACAGGAGACTCCTGCCTGTGAATTCAGTGTGTAATGCGATAGCGTTGCCCGTTCATGAGAGATGCTAATTTACATACTGTACACACATGATAGGCTATTGGCAGACAGTCATTATTTTGAAGACTCGGCACAGTGCAAACATTGAATACAGATAACTCAATATATTGTATATTACATCCATAACCATGGCTAAAAAATAATTTATAATGATGTAATGGGTGTCATGTATAACACATGCCTGCAGATGGGGGGGTGACACACCAATAGGGGAGTATAAATATCAGGGCCCAAACTTGGGAAATTGGATGATTTAAATGAGATGTCAAATATTCCCCTTCTAGACACAGCTGATCGAGGTTTCAATCATATCACCACAAATTGATTCCAGTTTATACTTACTAAATATTGCAGTATTGTCTAGGGATGAGAAGGTTCAGATTAGGGGAATCTGGATACACCGGGACACACCCAATCCAAACTGCACTGACATTAAAGTCCATTGGTACTGCTGCATAAGTCCAGTTTTACTGCCGTTAAAGTCCAGTGATACTGCTGCATATGTCCAGTCCAGTGATATTGCTGCGTAAATCCAGTCCAGTGGCAATGCCGTTAAAGTCCAGTAATACTGGGGCAGATTTATTAAGCTTGGAGAAGAGATAAACTGGAGATAAAGTGGAGAAAAGGTAAAAGGAGATAAAGCACCAGCCAATCAACTCCCAACTGTCTTTTTCAAACACAGCTGATTGGCTGTGCTTTATCTCCTTTTACCTTTTCTCCGCTTTATCTCCAGTTTATCTCTTCTCCAAGCTTAATAAATCTGCCCCACTGTCTTTAATGTCCCGTGATACTGCTGCAAAAGTCTAGTCCAGTGATATTGCTGCATAAATCCAGTCCAGTGATATTGCTGCGTAAATCCAGTCCAGTGGCACTATCGTTAAAGTCCAGTAATACTGTCTTTAATGTCCAGTGATACTGCTGCAAAAGTCCAGTCAGGTGGCACGCAAAAAATTAATTGAATAATTCCGCTTTTTCTTTTCCTTCTATTACCAGGGTACCCTGCTTATTTTTTAAGCTGCTTCTCATCTGTCCCGTCCCCCCTCCTTGGGCAATCCCTGCCACAGCCGCTGAGTTCGGGGCCTCCCCTCCATCGATCATTGGACACTCCCCTCCGGCGATCATCACTTCCCTCTTCCGCCGCCGAGTCAGGGGCTGCTCAGGAGAATTTGGGCGCCTGAACACACGAGCATCCGAACACCCGAGCGCAGTCTCCGCCATCACTGCTGCTGCACACTCCTCCTCTCCTATCCAAGCAGCCCCAAACTCTCCCAATTGGCCGCTCAGGGCCACTGCTGCTACTGCTTCTGGCTAGGCTGCAACACTACCTGCAAAAGTGGCTGCAACTTGAGTGGTGGGTTTTCTCGGGGCAGGACAAACCTGCCCTGGTAGGTTTTTCCTCTACCAGGAAAATCCACCACTCAAGGGGTTAACCCCTTCACGACATTTGACGTATATATACGTCATGGCCGGGAAGTACTTCCCGACACATGACGTATATATACGTCATGACTTTAAACTGTCACTGCGTCTCGAGACGCAGTGACAGAGGGACGATGTCTGCTGTCCCTGACAGCAGACATGTCCCTGCGTGCCCAGGGGGGGCTGCGATGCCGCCCCCCCGTCGGCGATCGCTGTGATTGGCTGTTCAGTGTGAACAGCCATTCACAGCGTTTTCCTGTGTTACCAGCGAATCAGACGCTCGGTAACACAGGTGTCAATCACCGCCGGGCGTCAGGGGGCATGAGGGGGTCATCGGTGACGATGACACCTCACCCCACCCTCACCCCACCTGCCCCCAAGGCTGTGATTGGTCCGTGGGACCCACGGACCAATCACAGCCAAGGCGCGACATTTAAACTAACGGTGACCGCGCTGCAGACGCCATTCCGGTCTGGAATAGCGTGCAGAGCGGTCACCGTGCCTATCTGCCGTGATACTGACCTGATCCTTGCTAATACTTACCTGATCCTTGCAAATACCTTACCTGATCACTTGATCACTGCTTGTAGCGTGCTGGACGCTTCCTGGATCTGACTTCCTGAGACTTCCTGCTGCTGCTGCAGTGTGATAGAGAGATAGAGAGATAGAGAGAGATAGAGAGATAGTGACAGAGAGAGCTATATTTTGTGTCTGCTACCCCCCCTTTTTGGGGGTGCAGGTTTTTTTTATATATAAATAACTGTCAGTGCTGCTGCTGCAGTGTCATAGAGTGATAGATAGTGATAGATAGTGATAGATAGTGATAGATAGTGAGAGATAGAGAGATTTGTGTCTGCTACCCCCCCTTTTTGGGGGTGCAGGTTTTTTTTTTATATATATAACTGTCAGTGCTGCTGCTGCAGTGTCATAGAGTGATAGATAGTGATAGATAGTGAGAGATAGAGAGATAGAGAGAGATAGTGACAGAGAGTGATAGAGAGTGTATATTTTGTGTCTGCTACCCCCCCTTTTTGGGGGTGCAGGTTTTTTTTTATACATATAACTGTCAGTGCTGCTGCTGCAGTGTCCTAGAGTGATAGATAGTGATAGATAGTGATAGATAGTGAGAGATAGTGAGAGATAGAGAGAGATAGAGAGAGATAGTGACAGAGAGTGATAGAGAGTGTATATTTTGTGTCTGCTACCCCCGCCTTTTGTGCTGATCACTATATCTGAGGTGATCAGCAACTTTTTGGGGGCGCAGAGGTTTTTTTTTTTATATATACCTGTCAGTTGCTGCCAGTTGCACCAAAGGTTGTGCACCTGCTGCCCCTCACTGGTAATCAGTGTCGCATCACTGATCACCCTTTTTTTTTTTTGTGGGTGCTGTGTGGTCTTTTTTTAATTTTTTTTTTACACACATTGTGATTTTGTGGGTGTCCTGTGGCCACTGTGCGCTGATCAGTGACGTACATCACTGATCAGCTTTTTCGGCACAGGGTTGATCTATTTTTTTTTTTTTTTTGATCAAATTCCTGTTGCCTTTGAGCGCTGTTCAGTGACGGACGTTACTGACCAACATCTGTGCTCAATTTTTGGCGCAGGACCTTTTTTTTTGTTTTTTTAACCCCTTCAATTTTTTTTTTTTAACCCCTTCAATTTTTTTTTTTTTTTAACCCCTTCAATTTTATTTTTTTTGTATAAAGTATTTTTTTTTTCTGCACTACATACACACTACACACTACATACCCCCCGGGTTGAAATAAAGTTTGTACCCCCCCCTACACTATACACGTGTTGAAACATTTCACTACCAGTAACACAAAAATAAAAATGTCATCCCAAATGTCATCCCAAATGTCATCCCAGTCATCCAGAAGAATGTATTCAGTGGAGGAGGCATATGCCATGCTTGCTTCTGATTCTGACACAGCCAGTGAGGCAAGCGGGGAATTTGAAGGATTCGTCTTAAGCTCCTCTTCCTCCTCTGGTGATGAGGGACCCCCTCAAAGACGCCCCCGTAGAGCAGCTGAGACCCCCCCCCCAATAATTGATCTCGTATGGACCCCACCACCAGACAATTTTGAGCCCCAGGTTCCTTAGTTTTTGGCCATGCCAGGAATCCAATTTGATTCCACAGGTCTCAGAGAAATTGACTTTTTCAAATTATTTTTCTCTGATGATTTTATAAATTTAATGGTGGACCAAACTAATTTATATGCCCAGCAGTTTATTGCTCAAAACCCCACGTCATCATTTGCTAGGTGGACCCCTGTAGATGCAGTAGAGATGATGACGTTTTGGGGTCTGGTGTTTCATATGGGCATAGTAAAAAAGCCACAAATTAGGCAATATTGGAGTACAGATGTTCTGTACAGCACCCCATTTTACCGTATGGCCATGCCCCGGGCTCGTTTTGAGGCAATCCATAAATTTATACATTACACCGATAATGCACAGTGCCCACCCAGAGATGATCCCACCTTTGACAGGCTATTCAAAGTCAGGCCGGTCATTGATCATTTCAGTGCCAAATTTGCAGAGCTATACATCCCTGATAAATGTATTAGCATCGACGAGTCCCTTATACATTTTAAAGGAAGGGTTAAATTCCGCCAGTACCTTCCCAGTAAGAGGGCAAGGTATGGCATAAAAATGTATAAGCTGTGTGAAAGCACCACAGGGTACACCCACAAGTTTAGGGTATATGAAGGGAAGGATTCAAGAATTGAACCGCCAGAATGCCCCCCCTCCCTCGTAGGTGTTAGTGGAAAAATTGTCTGGGATTTAATGCACCCCTTCCTGGATAAGGGTTATCACCTCTATGTGGATAACTTTTACACCAGCATCCCCCTGTTTAAGGCCCTTGGTTCAAGAGGTACAGCAGCTTGCGGTACTGTGCGTAAGAACCAAAGAGGCCTCCCAAAAACGCACATTGCCCAAGTAATGAGAAGGGGTGAAAGCAGGGGAATATGCACCGAAAATATGTTGTTGGTCAAATATAAGGACAAGAGGGATGTCCTTATACTGACAACAATTCATGGAGACAGTACCACCTCCATCCCTGTACGAGGTACCAGTACCCACACCTCAAAACCAAATTGTATCCTAGATTACAATTAGTACATGGGCGGAGTGGATCTTTCAGATCAGGTACTGAAGCCGTACAGTGCCCTGCGGAAAACAAATATCTGGTACAAGAAGCTGGCCGTGTATATCATCCAGATGGCACTGTATAACGCTTACGTGCTATTCCGTTCCACCGGCCAGAGGGGGACATTTATGCACTTTCAAGAGGAAGTCATAAAGGGCCTAATATTTGGGAACCAGCAGGCAGAGGGCCCCAGTACTTCTAGTACTGGCCCCCGTATTGTACCAGGGCAGCATTTTCCCAACGAAATCCCCTCCACTGCAAGAAAGGGCAGGACACAAAAAAGGTGCAAAGTTTGCTATAAAAAGGGAATAAGAAAGGAAACTATTTTCCACTGTGAAACTTGCCCCGACAAACCCGGCCTATGTATAAAGGAGTGTTTCAAAATATACCACACATCTATGGATTATTAGGTTCATCATTTCACCGTGCTTCGGGGGTCTTGCTAATGCCACATAGCACCCACCATTCATTCCACCAGAATCTGAGCTGCAAAATCCAAAAATCACTCCTTCCCTTCTGAGTCCTGCCATGCGCCCAACTGGTATTTTTTGGTCACATGTGAGGCATTGCCGTACTCTGTAGAAATGGGGGCACAGATTTTGGGGTGCTTTGTCTCCTTCATTCCTTGTGAAAATGAAAAATTTTGAGCCAGAAGTACATTTTTGTGTAAAAAAAATGTAATTTTTCATTTTCACAGCCCAGTTGTACCAAAATTGGTGAAACCCCTGGGGGTTTGAAATGTACACTATACCCCTAGATGAATTCCCTGAGGAGTGTAGTTTGCAAAATGGGGTCACTTGTGGGGGGGTTCCACTGTATTGGTAATGCAACATAGCACCCACCATTCATTCCACCAAAATCTGTGCTCCAAAATCCAAAAATCACTCCTTCCCTTCTGAGTCCTGCCATGCACCCAACTGGTATTTTTTGGTCACATGTGAGGCATTGCCGTACTCTGGAGAAATGGGGGCACAGATTTTGGGGTGCTTTGTCTCCTTCATTCCTTGTGAAAATGAAAAATGTTGAGCCAGAAGTACATTTTTGTGTAAAAAAAATGTAATTTTTCATTTTCACAGCCCAGTTGTACCAAAATTGGTGAAACCCCTGGGGGTTTGAAATGTACACTATACCCCTAGATGAATTCCCTGAGGAGTGTAGTTTGCAAAATGGGGTCACTTGTGGGGGGGTTCCACTGTATTGGTAATGCAACATAGCACCCACCATTCATTCCACCAAAATCTGTGCTCCAAAATCCAAAAATCACTCCTTCCCTTCTGAGTCCTGCCATGCACCCAACTGGTATTTTTTGGTCACATGTGAGGCATTGCCGTACTCTGGAGAAATGGGGGCACAGATTTTGGGGTGCTTTGTCTCCTTCATTCCTTGTGAAAATGAAAAATTTTGAGCCAGAAGTACATTTTTGTGTAAAAAAAATGTAATTTTTCATTTTCACAGCCCAGTTGTACCAAAATTGGTGAAACCCCTAGGGGTTTGAAATGTACACTATACCCCTAGATGAATTCCCTGAGGAGTTTAGTTTGCAAAATGGGGTCACTTGTGGGGGGGTTCCACTGTATTGGTAATGCAACATGGCACCCACCATTCATTCCACCAAAATCTGTGCTCCAAAATCCAAAAATCACTCCTTCCCTTCTGAGTCCTGCCATGCGCCCAACTGGTATTTTTTGGTCACATGTGAGGCATTGCCGTACTCTGGAGAAATGGGGGCACAGATTTTGGTGTGCTTTGTCTACTTCATTCCTTGTGAAAATGAAAAATTTTGAGCCAGAAGTACATTTTTGTGTAAAAAAATGTAATTTTTCATTTTCACTGCCCAGTTGTACCAAAATTGGTGAAACCCCTGGGGGTTTGAAATGTACACTATACCCCTAGATGAATTCCCTGAGGGGTGTACTTTGCAAAATGGGGTGACTTGTGGGGGGGTTCCACTGTATTGGTGCAACATAGCACCCACCATTCATTCCACCAAAATCTGTGCTGCAAAATCCAAAAATCACTCCTTCCCTTCTGAGTCCTGCCATGCGCCCAACTGGTATTTTTTGGTCACATGTGAGGCATTGCCGTACTCGGGAGAAATTGGGACACAGATTTTGGGGTGCTTTGTCTCCTTCATTCCTTGTGAAAATGAAAAATTTTGAGCCAGAACTGCATTTTTGTGTAAAAAAATGTAATTTTTCATTTTCACTGCCCAGTTGTATCAAAATTGGTGAAACCCCTGGGGGTTTGAAATGTACACTATACCCCTAGATGAATTCCCTGAGGGGTGTACTTTGCAAAATGGGGTGACTTGTGGGGGGGTTCCACTGTATTGGTGCTTTGGGAGTCTTGCTAATGCAACATGGCACCCACCATTCATTCCACCAAAATCTGTGCTGCAAAATCCAAAAATCACTCCTTCCCTTCTGAGTCCTGCCATGCGCCCAACTGGTATTTTTTGGTCACATGTTAGGCATTGCCGTACTCGGGAGAAATTGGGGCACAGACTTTGGGGTGCTTTGTCTCCTTCATTCCTTGTGAAAATGAAAAATTTTGAGCCAGAACTGCATGTTTGTGTAAAAAAATGTAATTTTCCATTTTCACATCCCAGTTGTACCAAAATTGGTGAAACCCCTGGGGGTTTGAAATGTACACTATACCCCTAGATGAATTCCCTGAGGGGTGTACTTTGCAAAATGGGGTGACTTGTGGGGGGGTTCCACTGTATTGGTGCTTTGGGAGTCTTGCTAATGCAACATGGCACCCACCATTCATTCCACCAAAATCTGTGCTGCCAAATCCAAAAATCACTCCTTCCCTTCTGAGTCCTGCCATGCACCCAACTGGTATTTTTTGGTCACATGTGAGGCATTGCCGTACTCGGGAGAAATTGGGGCACAGATTTTAAGGTGCTTTGTCTCCTTCATTCCTTGTGAAAATGAAAAATTTTGAGCCAGAACTGCATTTTTGTGTAAAAAAATGTAATTTTCCATTTTCACATCCCAGTTGTACCAAAATTGGTGAAACCCCTGGGGGTTTGAAATGTACACTATACCCCTAGATGAATTCCCTGAGGGGTGTACTTTGCAAAATGGGGTGACTTGTGGGGGGGTTCCACTGTATTGGTGCTTTGGGAGTCTTGCTAATGCAACATGGCACCCACCATTCATTCCACCAAAATCTGTGCTGCCAAATCCAAAAATCACTCCTTCCCTTCTGAGTCCTGCCATGCGCTCAACTGGTATTTTTTGGTCACATGTGAGGCATTGCCGTACTCGGGAGAAATGGGGGCACAGATTTTGGGGTGCTTTGTCTCCTTCATTCCTTGTGAAAATGAAAAATTTTGAGCCAGAACTGCATTTTTGTGTAAAAAAATGTAATTTTTCATTTTCACTGCCCAGTTGTACCAAAATTGGTGAAACCCCTGGGGGTTTGAAATGTACACTATACCCCTAGATGAATTCCCTGAGGGGTGTACTTTGCAAAATGGGGTGACTTGTGGGGGGTTCCACTGTATTGGTGCTTTGGGAGTCTTGCTAATGCAACATGGCACCCACCATTCATTCCACCAAAATCTGTGCTGCAAAATCCAAAAATCACTCCTTCCCTTCTGAGTCCTGCCATGCGCCCAACTGGTATTTTTTGGTCACATGTGAGACATTGCCGTACTCGGGAGAAATTGGGGCACAGACTTTGGGGTGCTTTGTCTCCTTCATTCCTTGTGAAAATGAAAAATTTTGAGCCAGAACTGCATGTTTGTGTAAAAAAATTTAATTTTCCATTTTCACATCCCAGTTGTACCAAAATTGGTGAAACCCCTGGGGGTTTGAAATGTACACTATACCCCTAGATGAATTCCCTGAGGGGTGTACTTTGCAAAATGGGGTGACTTGTGGGGGGGTTCCACTGTATTGGTGCAACATAGCACCCACCATTCATTCCACCAAAATCTGTGCTGCAAAATCCAAAAATCACTCCTTCCCTTCTGAGTCCTGCCATGCGCCCAACTGGTATTTTTTGGTCACATGTGAGGCATTGCCGTACTCGGGAGAAATTGGGGCACAGATTTTGGGGTGCTTTGTCTCCTTCATTCCTTGTGAAAATGAAAAATTTTGAGCCAGAACTGCATTTTTGTGTAAAAAAATGTAATTTTTCATTTTCACTGCCCAGTTGTATCAAAATTGGTGAAACCCCTGGGGGTTTGACATGTACACTATACCCCTAGATGAATTCCCTGAGGGGTGTACTTTGCAAAATGGGGTGACTTGTGGGGGGGTTCCACTGTATTGGTGCTTTGGGAGTCTTGCTAATGCAACATGGCACCCACCATTCATTCCACCAAAATCTGTGCTGCAAAATCCAAAAATCACTCCTTCCGTTCTGAGTCCTGCCATGCGCCCAACTGGTATTTTTTGGTCACATGTGAGGCATTGCCGTACTCGGGAGAAATTGGGGCACAGACTTTGGGGTGCTTTGTCTCCTTCATTCCTTGTGAAAATGAAAAATTATGAGCCAGAACTGCATGTTTGTGTAAAAAAATTTAATTTTCCATTTTCACATCCCAGTTGTACCAAAATTGGTGAAACCCCTGGGGGTTTGAAATGTACACTATACCCCTAGATGAATTCCCTGAGGGGTGTAGATTGCAAAATGGGGTGACTTGTGGGGGAGGTTCCTAACTTTTAGCACTTATGGTGCCTAGAAACCTACATGGTGCCTAAAAAAAAATCTCATAAAAAGGAGGCTCCAAAATCAAGTAGGTGCTCCTTCTATTATGAAGCCTGTGGTTTGGTCAACGTGCACACTAGGGCCACATATAGGATATTTTTGAAAACAAAAGAATTGGGGGAATCAATTTTTAGTCACATTTCTATAGTAAAATCTACTGTATTCGTTAGAAAAATGTATTAAAATTGAAACTCTGCAAAAAAAAAGAAATTTTGAAATTTCACCTACACTTTGTTTTAATTCCTGTGAAACACCTAAAGGGTTAACAAACTTCCAAAATGCTGTTTTGAATACTGTGAGGGGTGCAGTTTTTGAAATGGCATCATTTATGGGGGTGTCTCACATACAAGTCCCTCAAAGTCACATCAGAACTGAACTGGCCCCTAAAAAAATCAGTGTTTGAAATTTTCTTGAAAATTTGAGAATTTGCTAGTCATATTTGAAGCCTCCTAGTGTCCCAAAAAATGAAAAGGAGGTTGAAATAATGATTGCAACATAAAGTAGACATATGGTCTTTGTTAGTTATTAACTATTTTGAGTGGTATGATTATTTGTCTCACAAGCAGAAAATGTGACATTTTGCATATTGCTAAATTTTCCATTTTTTCACGATATTTTGGTATTTTTCACAAAAAAACACAGACTGTATCGACCAAAATTTACCACTAACTTGAAGTACAATGTGTCACGAGAAAACAATCTCAAAATCACTGGGATAAGTAAAAGCAAAAAAAAGTTATCCCCACTTAAGTGAGACATGTCAGATTTGAAAAAAAGGGCTCTGTCATGAAGGCACAAACTGGCTCTGTCATGAAGGGGTTAAAGCAGCTCTGATTACACTGCATGTTTCTATGGAGATCAAGAGCAAACACATTTCTAATATCGAACATTAGAACAAAAAACACATCGTCTTTAGTATGTGTTTGTAAAGGTCAATATGAAGTAATTAACACTTTTTGTAAATACAAAATACTCTACTACTGTTTAATCCTTTCCTATGCTAAATAATTCAAAACCTTTTAATTAGGTAATACAACAGACTTATTCTTTCCTCTTTAGATAATAATTAATTATTTTATAATCGTATGCTTAAACACACCTTAGCGACTGAGTTGTAGTAAATCCATTTCACATACATCTAAATCTATACACGCTTATCAGCAGGCAGTAAAACTGTCCACGCAGTATTATACTGTGAAAGCCTCAGTACTCACTGTTAACATGTCCAAAACAATAAGCAGAAATCAGCCCACAGTGGGAACTTATTGTCATTTGTTTGTAGCTTAACAACACATCTCATGTAATAGGGGACGATATAGAACCATGACAAAAGCAACACTTGTCTTGCAACACAATTGGAACAATGTTTGATTTGGAATTGTCCTCAACAAGCCCAGGAATGTTCCACAGCCATTTGCGTAAACAGAGGTGTTCTACAATTATTGAATAATACAGTAATTGGCAACTCTCCTATAATGTGAGATCCTGGAAAGGGGTAAATTGAAAAAGAACCTGAGCACTGATACAGACAGTAGCATCTAAAATAAAAAAGCATATAGGTAGGTTGCTCCAAAGATTCCACAGTCAATCCTCTCTGTGCAGTAGCGTCACTAGAGGGGCATCTTAATGGCACCGACCATATGGTGGCACCAAATGTAGGAGTCTACACTCACAGTGCTCACTGGGGGTAGCCTGCATCTTCCAGATCCCCAAAGTGCTGAAAACAGGGGTTCAGGGTGCTAAGATCTGCCTCATATCGCAAAACCCCATCCCTTTTATTGCAAGTCCTGAGGGAATTATTCTCTGCACTGGGTGTCACAGGGGTATTAGATATAACACACAAGGGCTGGATTAAGGTCTGTGGGGGCCCTGTACAAACAAGGTCTTGGAAACCAACCCCGGCACAGAAGCTTCATCCACTTTGAACCCACTCCCCCCAACCCCCGGACGAAGGCATCATTCTCCAACCCTCGACGGAGGCATCATCCTCCACCCCCTTCCCCTGGATGGAGGCATAAGCCCCCCCCCCCCCCCGGACGGAGGCATCATCCTCCCACTCCCATACCTGGGCAGCACGGGGAACCGGGCAGCGGGGTCTGTGTAGTGCTGGCGGGCAGGGATGGGCAGTCAGCGGCGGGGTCCCTGCGGTAAATGGGTACTAGTAGCGCTACTAGTTCATGGTCATGCATAAGTACCCCTATTTTAAAGTCTGACACACAGTAGCACCATCTTATTCACATTACATGTGTAGCATCGCATACAGACATATGCCACTAATGGTGGCACCACTTACATTTAATTAGCACTGATTATACACATAATTCCAACTTTAGTATTGTATATTACACATGTAATTGCTACAGCAGTAGCGCCGCTTAAGCACATAATGCCCAAAGGCGAAGCAATGCACACACACAAAGCCCACAGTAGTAGGGCTGTGTTTACGCACATAATTCTGCAGCAGTACTGCCACTTATGCAAATAATGCCCACAGGAGTAGCACCACTTATGCACATAATTGCCCACAGGAGTGATGGGTCTTACTGGATATACTGCTATGGACAACATACCATCTTTTACAATATCCCTGAAACGCTTTTCAAAAGGTTGGAAACATGAATTAAATCTTGTTTTTTTATAACTATCACTGAATGCGCATTAATTTCTGAGATCAAAATGCTCTCAAATATAATTATTGTGTTGTAAAACAGGTAGAAGAGAGTCAGCCTGTTCTGAAAGTCATGACCTTTTCCCCACTACATTATGGATATTGAACCACTCTGCTTCTACTTGAGCCTTGCCGAGACTGAATTTTCCATCACTCTGCCTCGCTTACTTCATAACGCAATTAGCATACACATCAGTGTTTGCATTGTGTGCACTCTTGAGTCACGCCATACATGTGTACACATTTAGTCAGCCTCATTCCTGTGCTAATCCATCATTATTCTGTCATAATCTTCCCTTCTCTGTGTTCCTTGCCATGTCCGTGTAATGTGCAAAACTAAATGAGATTATTTTGTTTGTTGTTTCATTATTGTTTATTGTGTTTAGATCTGT
This sequence comes from Crinia signifera, assembly GCF_055691185.1. Lineage (NCBI taxonomy): Eukaryota > Metazoa > Chordata > Amphibia > Anura > Myobatrachidae > Crinia > Crinia signifera. Next base: position 57,885,306 of record NC_139223.1, on the reverse strand, counting down.
TTTCTTGTTCTAATGCAGCATCATGATGTTATAATCCGCAGGGCCTGTTCTGCACTTGGATGCAACTTGTCTTGTTAACTAGTCCTTTCGAACAAATAAAAATGAAGAAAGAATAATAAAAAAAAAATCAAAAGTTAATCTATGTTTATTTGACTCCCTCTATGTCTTTAAGTCATGTGCGGATATTTGGCCAATCAAAGCTGATGTATCCCACGCCCGAATACATGTCAATGGGAACCAGAAGTGGTGTTATATGTTAAATAGTTATAATCTCCACCTACAGTATACATACACGTACTGACACCCGGGAATTTCCCAGCTGACATGCTTTTAATGTCTATCTGGACCGCACATCTTTGCATATGATACTATTGTTGGAAACATTGAAGGGATGCATACACATCAGTGTTTGCATGGTGTGAACTCTTGAGTCACGCCATACATGTGTACACATAGATTTGAGGTCATTCCCGTGCTAATCCCTCATATTGTTCCGTTAGATGTTTTCCCTGCCCTGTCCATCATGTAATGTGCAAAATTGTGTTTAGATCAGTTTCCCTTGTTCTAATGCGGAATCACAATGTTATAATCCACAGGGCCTGTTCTGCACTCGAATGCGACTTGTCTTGTTAACGCTCGTTTTTTTTCATTTCCAACAAATATAAATTAAGAAAGAATAAAAAAAAAAAAAAACATTGGCTGAAAGCTATGATTATATATACTGTAGTCTAATGTTTGAGCAAAAATCAATAGTTCATCTTTATATTAGACATGACCCAAAATTATCTACTTTACAAACACTTCTATTACATGTGTGTGTTTTTGTACATACACTGTCTTGTGTTTAATTGTTTATGCTTCAAATATTTATTTGATATGTTGGTTCTAACATATTTTTAGTTATTTTAGTTAACTGATTTATTGTTATTTCAGTCAGTTATTTCAAGCTGGGTCAAAGTACTGGCCAGCGTATACCAACTGGAGGTCCAACCAGGACCCCTAATATATCTTCTAGGATCCAGAGTTACCACTGTGTCATTTTCATCCAAAACATTTAGTGGAATACCCACAATAGGCTCCCTGGTTCACAGTTCTGCCTGGCCTACATTAATGGAAGGATCAACCAGAACCCTAACCCCGAATATGTCTCCTTGGATCCAATTATGCCATTTTCGTCCAAATCCATGCATTTGAAAGCCCAGAACCGGCCCCCAGGTCAAAATTCTGTCTGGCACAGTCTGCCCTGAGGTTGGACCAACCCCCAACCCCCTTAAATATCCCCTGGGATCCAATGATCCAACTGTGTTTTTTCCAAAGCCAATCTGTACAAGGTCCAAAACAGTCTCCCTTTATCAAAGTTATATCCAGCGCATATCACTGTGAGGTCTGAGCAGGACCCTAACCCACCCTAAAACCAGGCCAGGATCCAAGTGGACCATCTTGCATTGGTTTTATCATACATAGTAACATAGTTGATGAGGATGAAAAAATCATCTATCTATCTATCTATCTTTATTAAGCAAGGAGCTTAAGCTAGAATGTCCGATGACCAAATATCCCTTACTGGTCCGCTATTAAACATTATAAAGAATGGTTATATTCCTTGATATATTTGTCCCTCCCAGTATGTCTACCAAGTTGCATTGCATACCTCCCAACAGTCTAGAGCCCCAAATCAGGACTCTGTGCGTGGCCCTAAAAGGGGCATGCCCTCAGGAAAAATGGAGCATATCTTAGTGGTATGTATGCAATTGTGAAGCCACCCTCTGTTTTGCCGCTGCGGGAGCGTGGCCAGTGCTCTTAGAGCTGCTGGCCATGCCCTTCTCCTTTCTGAATCAGTGAAAAGACTGGCATCTTGCTATCCCAATTGCCACCCCCCACCACTGGACATTACTGGGCCCAGGTGGGATGCGGGAGCATCCCAAAAAATAGACTGTACCGTGAAAATTGGGACAGTTGGGAGGTGTGCATACTTTTGTGTCATCTGCAAGCCGTGCATGCTCTATACTGGCAAGTCCTAGTAAAGCTTGTGCTGGTTGCTCTCCACAGTATTACCTGTCCCATCTATACCACAGTACGCATTACAGCAGATCCTATATGTGCTGTCCCTCATTGGGCTCCTTTGCTACCAACAGTAGATTTAATTTTTCGTCTATTCTCACGAGGAGCTGCTTAAGTAAGCCTCCTACCATCCTATACTCCTCTCACACGGAATCCAGATGAGCCATGAATTAAGCTTAACTAAACCTAGTGAGCTGACGTATGGCTCAGGTTAAGTGAAGAAGGGACACTGCTTTCTCACAGTATTACAGTATACAGTATTTAATATATGTTATCATTACTCTCGTTTCACATTACTTATAAGCCAGCATGGCTATCAGCAAGTGTTCCAAAGCTGGGATGCATAGGGTAGACTGCAGGGCATTATGGGGAGACGTATCAAGCAGTGTAAAGAGAGTAGAATTTGAGAAGTAGCATTCTATGTAATGAAAGGTAGAACGTGTTTGGTTGCTATGGGCAACTTCTGCACTTGTCCATGTGTCTCTTTAAACAGCCTGATACAACTCCATCTATGTCTTTAAGTCATGTGCGGATATTTGGCCAATCAAAGCTGATGTACCCCAAGCTGGAACACATGTCAATGGGAACCAGAAGTGGTGTTATGTGTTATATAGTTATAATCTCCACCTACAGTATACATACATGTACTGACCCCCGGGAATTTCCCAGCTGACATGCTTTTAATGTCTATCTGGACCGCACGTCATTGCATATGATAGTATTGTTGGAAACATTGTGGGGAAGAAAACACATCAGTGTTTGCATGGTGTGAACTCTGGAGTCACGCCATACATGTGTACACATAGATTTCGGGTCATTCCCGTGCTAATCCTTCATATTGTTCCGTTACATGTTTTCCCTGCCCTGTCCATCATGAAAATGTGCAAAACTGTGTTTAGATATGTTTCCCTTGTTCTAATGCAGTATCACAATGTTATAATCCGCAGGGCCTGTTCTGAACTCGGATGCGACTTGTCTTGTTAACGCTCATTTTTTTTCATTAACGACAAATCAAAATTAAGAAAGAATAAAAAAAAAAACTAAAAAAAACCCCACATTGGCTGCAAGCTATGATTATATATACTGTAGTATAATGTTTGAGCAAAAATAAATAGTTCATCTTTATATTAGCCATGACCCAAAAATGATCTACTTTACAAACACTTACTATTACATGTGTGTGTTTTTGTACATACACTGTCTTGTGTTTAATTGTTTATGCTTCACATATTTATTTCATATGAAGCATGGTTCTAACATATTTTAAGTTATTTTAGTTAACTGATTTATGGTTATTTCAGTCAGTTATTTCAAGCTGGGTCAAAGTTCTGGCCAGCGTATACCAACTGGAGGTCCTACCGAGACCCCCAACCCCCTAATATGTCTTCTAGGATCCAGTGTTACCACACTGTGAGATTTTTCTTCCATATCCATCCATTTCTGTCAGGCACATTTTGCCTTGAGGTTGGACCAACCCCAACCCCCTAATATGTTTCCTGGGATCCAATGTCCCAACTCTGTTAAGGGTTTTTTCCAAATCCATTCTGCAAAGGGACAAAACAGTCTCCTTGGGTTAAAGTTCTGCCCAGCGCATACCGCTGTGAAGTCTGACCAGGACCCTACCCCCCTGGCCAGGATCCAAGTGAACCATCTTGTATTGGTTTCATCATACATACATGCATAGTAACATAGTTACATAGTAACAGTTTATGATTTTGAAAAATAGTCCATCAAGTTCAACATATATTTGAATTACTGCAGTGCATAGGTTATCATTTAAACATTTTAGAATAGAATGCTAAGAGAGACCCAGGTGAAGTATCTATCTTTCTTTATTGATAGTTAGATACTCAATATACTTTACGGGTCAGCTATTATATATTACAATTGATGGTTATATACTGTACCTGAATATTTTTTTCTGCTAAAAATGTGTCTGACCCTTTCTTAAATATATCAATAAAATCTGCCATCACAATCTTTTTTGTCATCTATTTTTAATCACGATGTAATAGCTTTGATGTGAATAAATCCTGCTGGATCCCACTGGATCAAGATATATACTACAGTGTTTACAGTATAAAAGGTTTAGCTTGCTGGGCTTTATAATTAAGTTACAGCACATTTTAGAAGAGTAATGCATGATAAAGAGATTTATCAAACAAAATACAGTGGGTGACTTGCACATTTAAAATAGGCAGTAGTTTCAAAAAGTAAAAAAGTCAGTTAAATAGTCATAGTCACCTACAGTATACACGCACGTACTTAACCCTGGGAATTTCCAAGCTGACATGCTTCCATTGCCTACCTGACTGGACCACACGTCACTGCATTTCATACTATTGTTGGAAACATTGAAGGGATGCATACACATCAGTGTTTGCATGGGGTGAACTCTTGAGTCACGCCATACATGTGTACACATAGATTCGGGGTCATTCCCTTGCTAATCCCTCGTTATTGACTCATAATCTTACATGTGTTCCCTGCCCTGTCCATCATGTAATGTGCAAAACTAAATGAGATTATTTTATTTGTTTGGTACTTATTTCCCAGCACGGCGCCCACGATCTAGATTGTATGTGTCGGGCCGATATCGCAAGCATTGCATGCATCTTATGTGCTTGTGCGGCATAAGATGCATGCGAAGCGATCGACACGATCAACAAGATTTTTACATTGGAATCAATGTGAAATGGTCCCTGAGACCCAATTTTACATTGATTCCAATGTAAAAAGCCCCCCAAATCCCAATTTTAATTGCTAACCCCCCCCCTCATGGGTGAAATGCCCCCCCCATTGTTAACGCCACCCCACTATTGACGCCAACCCGAAGCGTGGTGAGCGCAGCGAGCCCGCGAGGGGCGGCGGTACGCGTCCTCCGACCTTTTCATACCCCCACCATCCACGTCGGCGTGGAGTTGATGCTATATAGTGTGGTGAGCGCAGCGAGCCACCGAGCCCGAAGCGTGGTGAGTGCAGCGAGCCCCGCGAGGGGACGCGCATTACTTCACAGGTATTACGCGTCCCCTCACGGGGCTCGCTGCGCTCACCACGCTTCGGGCTCGGTGGCTCGCTGCGCTCGCCACACTATATAAAATCAACTCTACAATGACATGGATAGTGAGGGTATGAAAAGGTCGGAGGACGCGTGCCTGTCACTGTAATTAATGTTCATGTTTGTTTTTTAGATTTTATACTTGTATTGCTTAGAAAATATAATAAAAATATTTCACAATAAATTTAATCTGATTGCTAAACTCTAGGATTATTACCAGTCTTCCTTCCTAATCGTACATGTTCAGTTAAAAACCCAATAAGACCCCTATCTGGCTTGATTGTGTTTACGATGTGCAGCCGAGGAGCAGTGGGTGTTTCGTGCAGCGCTGAGTTGGTCTGTGAGTGTGCTGTGCTGTGTATCTGTTTTTATCAGTTTAATATCTAATAAGACCACTATCTGGCTTTATTGTGTTGTTTACCACCAGCCGAGGAGCAGTGGGGGATTCGGCAGCATTCTGCAGGCAGTGGCAGAAACGCTCCTGTCACTTAGGCCGTCTTCTGACGGCATCTGGTTGTGTGATGCAGGGTGAGAGCTGCAGTGGCAGACTTCCAGATTAATAAAGGGTGAAAGTTGCAGGGTGAGAGTTGCAGTGGAAGACTCCCACATTAATGCAGGGTGAGAGCTGCAGTGGCAGACTCCCAGAATATAGGACATGCACACTTTAACAAACCAAACATTTCAGCAACAGGGCCTACAAAACTGTGGCTGAAATGACTGGTTTGTTTGGAAACCCAAAAAACAAGCTGGCAATGCTCCAAAGAGCATACAATTCAAACACAAGATGATGCTCTAATGAGGATGTCATGGAAAGAAAAGAGGACCCCCACAAGACAAGCTGGCAGTGCTCCAAAGAGCATACAATTCAAATAAAAGAGGTGCTAGATGGAATAGTCCCACCCACCCTTACATTGTATTAACAGGACATGCACACTTTAACAAACCAATCATTTCAGCCACTGGGACTGCCACAAGACTGTGGCTGAAATGATTGCTTTGTTTGGGCCCCCACAAAACAAGCTGGCGATGATCTCTCTGCACAAAGTGACTCTGGCAATGATCTCTCCCTGCACAAATTGACTCTACAGTGGAAAGATGTCATCCTCATCCTCCGATTCCTCTCACCCATCAGAGTGTACATCCTCTTCTTCACACAATATTAATTCGTCCCCGCTGGAATCCATCATTACAGACGTCTCTGTATTTTGTGGACGTAACTGCCGACAAAGATCTTCCTGGTGGAATTTGTAGTTCATTTTTATGGAACATCATCTTCTCCACATTTTGGGGTAATAACCTCCTACGGCGATCGCTGACAAGGTTCCCGGCTGTGCTGAAAATTCTTTTAGAGTACACACTGGAGGGTGGACAACTTAAGTAAAGTAAAGCCAGTTTGTGCAGGGGCCTCCAAATTTTCTTTTTTTCCTGCCAGTAGGCAAAAGAACTGTCTGACATGCCTACTTGGGTGGTATCACTAAAATAATCATCCACCATTCTTTCAATGGTGACCGTATCAGATGGAGTCACTGTAGACATGTCCGTTAGTGTAGGCAGTTCCTTTAGACCTGATCAGATGTCATACACATTGCCAGAAAGATCTGCATCTTCAGCAGTGGCTCCCTTAGAAACAAAACTTTTTTGCTAGCAGTCGAAACTGATGGAGGAGATTTTGCAGTGTCACGTGTCGATTGAGCTGACAGTATGTTTACCAACAGCTCTTTGCATGTCTTTAGATTTCCATCTGTCGGAAAAAAAGATACAATGTAGGACTTAAACCTAGGGTCAAGTATGGTCGCCAACCTATAGTGATCTGATTTCAAGAGATTGACGACCCTTGGATTGTGGTGAAGAGAACTAAGGGCTTGATCCACAAGTCCGACATTCCTAACGGATTCGTTCTGCTTCAGCTCCTCCTTCAGTTTCTGCAGCAGCTGTTCCAAGAGTCTAATAAGGGGAATGACCTGGCTCAAGCTGGCAGTGTCTGAACTGACTTCACGTGTGGCAACTTCAAAAGGTTTAAGAACCTTGCACAGCACTGAAATCATTCTCCACTGCGCTTGACTCATGATATGATATAGGGAAAGGAGGGGGAATCCCTCCTTTCCCTATATCATAGGTTGATGTGTACCTTTGGATGGCCTTTTGCTGCTCCTCCATCTGCTGAAGCATGTAAAGGGTAGAGTTCCATCTGGTTACTACCTCTTGCTACAGCTGATGGCAGGGCAAATTCAACATCACTTGCAGTTGCTGCAATCTACGACACGCACTTGCTGAATGTCGAAAATGCCCTGAAATTTTTCTGGCCACAGAGAGCATCTCCTGCATGCCCCTGTCACTCTTTAAAATATTATGGACCACCAGGTTTATTGTGTGAGCAAAACAGGGAATGTGTTGGAATTCACCCAACTGCGATGCTCTCACAATATTGCTGGCATTGTCCGCAATCACAAATCCTGAGGAGAGTCCAAGCGGAGTAAGTCATTTTGCAATAATCTCCCTGAGCTTCCCTAAGAGGTTGTCAGCGGTATGCCTCTTAGTTAAACCAGTAATACACAGAGTAGCCTGTCTCTGAATGAGCTGCAATTATTGGCATGACAATGCTGCTGCTGTTGTAGGCAATACACCTACCCAGTGGACTGTCACAGTCATGTAGTCTTTCGTTTGTCCTGTACCGCTTGTCCACATATCTGTAGTTAAGTGGACAGTCGGCACAACAGCATTTTGGAGGACACTATTTAGGTTTTTCTTAATGTCCTTGTGCAGCTGCCTCTCTCCCCAGCACAACACACATAAGTTACTGCTCTAGCTCTCCAATGGTGAAGGAGAGGGATGGCAGCAGAATCTGGGCCCTGCAAGAGGCCAGGGCCAGGGTACTTGCTCCCCCCTCTCGGCACCACTGATTACCTGTACCATCTGCACCAACGTACAAGTTCCAGAAGATCCTGTATGTGTTGTCTCTCAATGAGTGTTTTTTTCTCTTCAGTGGATTTTACCGTTCCTCTACCCTCAGCCACCTAGCTACCAACACTCCTCTTACGCTGAATCCAAACCAACGGTACTGTATCCAGTTAGATCTCATGTACCCAGCTGTGCCTGCTTTATTCTATCAGGATCTGGTAATTGGGATGCCAGCAGTTGGAATACAGATGTTGGAATCCTGGCTCACAATGCCAGAACCGGAAACCCGACTGGCTCACAATGACAGAACTGGAAACCCGACTGTTGGCATTGTGATTGAAAATATGCTGGGGCTGGTTAGGGTTAGACATTAGGAAGAGGCTGGTTAGGTAACGGTTAAAGCAGTAGAGGGAGGATTAGGTTTCTTACGGCTAGGAGCAGCGGAGGAGGGTGAAGTAGGTTAGGCCCTAAATAGGGAGGGCTAGGCACTAAGTGGAAGGGTTACAGTTAGGCTGGGGAGGAAGAGGGTTAGGTTGTAGAAAGAGAGGGTTAGGCTTAGGGGTTAGAGGGCAGGGCTAGTATACTGTACTTACCTAAAAGGTGATGGGATCCTGACAAGTGGGATGCTGCTGTTAGTACTCTGACTAGCACCATCCCAAGCTCTAGTATCCCAATGCCAACCTATTCTGGCATGCCCCATTAACATATAAGGGAAAATTTACTAAGAAATCCAATTATGGCCGATCCCATGTACAAACAGGTATGACCAGGATTGGCCATAATCGGCCCAAAATATGAATGGAGAATACAGCTAATTTACAAAGCTGCCGTAATCCCCGGTTTCATGTTTTCCACTGGTGAAGTGATTCGTATTCGACTGCTGAGTTTCCAGAATAAAAAAAGGAAAATAAATAAACAATGAAGAAAAAAATTATGTGGTGTCCCCCTCCACAAGCATAACCAGCCCCAGGCTCTTGGTCTGGTCCTGGCTCCCAAAATACAGAGGGACAAAAGGAGTAGGGGTCCCCACTGGCGGATTCAGGGGGGGGGACCCGGGCACATCCCCCCTGTCATTTCGTGCCCGCTCCCCCGCTGTGCCCACTCCCCCGCTCCCCCGCTGTGCCCGGCCGGGAGAGAGATATGCTACTGTATAAAATTCACTTCTCCTGCTGGACCGCTAGCCAATGGGCGCTTGCGGTCCAGCAGCCAATAAACTATTGGCTAGCGGTCCAGCGGGAGATATGAATTTTACATAGGATAGGAGCACATTTCTCTCCCGGCCGGGCACACTGTGGAGCGGGCGAGCGGGGAGACGTGGGCGAGCGGAGCGGGGCGGGGGGGATGGCTGGCTGGCTGTCAGCACAGGCGGGGGGAGGTGCACACACAACCCTCCCACCCTACTGCACCCACCCTGCTGCAAGCACCCTCCCACCCTGCTGCACCCAAGCAGATTCAGGCCCTTATTCTGGTCGGTGCGGATATATCCGCGTGCGTTCGGCCCGCCGATGTTTTGTGTCTGCGCATGTGCAGAGGCGTCTCTGCGCATGTGCGAGCGGAGCGTACGGCCAAATTCCGCATGATATGTGAACACTCCGAACAGGGGGTGGAGAGGGGCGTGAAGGGCTATTTGGGCTCATTACCATATGCGTACGCCCCGCGTTTCATGGGCGTTCCCATGCAAACGCTGGGCGTACGTATGGTAATGCGGCCGTGACGCACGTGTAGGGGGCGGACATATGACATCGCCGGATGTCAGCTGCCCGCCCAGATCCCTGCTTTTGCACGGAAAAATGTCCGTGTGGTCTGAGGTTGCGGGAGCTGGTGGACCACTCGGCCCTGCATTCGATGATCTGTGACCATCGAATGATGGGGGAGGTTCCCTTAGATGGAGGAGGCGTATTCCGTGAAAAATACACATGCGATCCGTTCGGCCAGCTTCTTACCGCGTACGGACGGAGTTGGCGATCCGTATGGAAGGCGGGGTTTCGCACGCACGGTCCTGGCCGCATAATCGGATCCGGCCGCACCGATCAGAATAAGGGCCTCAGTCGAGCATGAAGCCCCTTGGCATCGAGCATGAAGCCCCTTGGCATCGAGCATGAAGCCCCTTGGCATCGAGCATGTAGCTAAGTGGCACTTATGTGTCAAATGTGTAATGGGCATTATGGTGTGATATATAGTATGTAATGGGCATTATGGTGTGTTATATAGTATGTAATGGGCATTAACATGTGTTATATAGTATGTAATGGGCATTACGGTGTGTTATATAGTATGTAATGGGCAGTACTATGTGTTATATAGTATGTAATGGGAATTGCGGTGTGTTATATTGTATGTGACGGGCATTACGGTGTGTTATATAGTATGTAATGGGCATTACGGTGTGTTATATAGTATGTAATGGGCATTATGGTGTGTTATATACTATGTAATGGGCATTACAGTGTGTTATATAGTATGTTATGGGGATTACGGTGTTATATAGTATGTCATGGGCAGTGACTGTATACACAAGTATACTTTGTATACTTTGCCAATAAAGCTGATTCTGATATGTGAAGAACAAATAAGAGATCTTTCCGATAGGTTAAGGAAAAAAGGATATAATCAAAGAACTTTAGATAAAGCTAAGTCAAAAAGTTAACAGGAATGACAAAAGAATGACTTATTGAAAGATAAAAAGAAAAAAGACCCTAAAAAAAACAATATTAATGGGCTTTCATCTCTAATTTTAGCTCTTGCTTTAGATATTTTAAAAAAAACTTCACAAATAACTGGAAACTCCTACTCCAAGACCCTGTATTATGACACGAAAACCTATCATATCCATTGTTTATTTATAGATGGGCCCTCACTGAAGAATAAACTTACCAATGGTTTTCATGCAGTAGGTGCGGGTCTTTAATGTGTAAAACTGTAAAAAGTGCATTTAACAAAATACAATAATTTACAATAAAATGGAAGACCTATAGTATCAATGAATTTATAACTTGCAATTCCAGAAATGTTGTATATGCTCTTGTATACATTGGCAAGACTTTACAAAATCTTAAGGTATGCCTGTGTTATATTTTATTTTAAAGTACAAAGTTTTAGGTCTGTTGTGTTTTATCAATCCTTATTTATTCTATGTTTTACCCCATATATATGGACATTTAAGAACTCTCTTTACTTAATGTATGGACCATAGTGTATCCTTTTGGGACACTTATCTACGATGAGATATCCGCGTCCCCTCGTGGGGCTTGCTTCGCTCGCTTTACTTCAGGCTCGGTGGCTCTCTGCGCTAGCCACACTTTATAAATTAAACTCCACGCCAACATGGATAGTGGGGGTATGAACAGGTTGGGAGGACGTGTACCGCTGCGCTCGCCATGCTTCGAGCTGACGTGGGTAGTGGGGGTGTGCTATATCGCATCAGATCGCATGCGATCTGCATGTGATTTGCATGCGATGCGATAGTGGGGGTGTGCTAAATCACATTGCACGCAACTCGCATGCAAATCACATGCAATTTCCGTATGATGCAATGCAATCCGAAGGCAGTGGCGCCGTGGCAGTACCCAAAGGATAAACAAGGTGACAAGTTGGATAAATAGTTATAGTCTTCACCTACAATATACAATAATACAATACACGTACTGACAACTTGGAATTTCCCAGCCAACACTGTGGAACCTAGAAATGAGCATGATACTATTGTTGGAAAATTTAAGGGGATGAGTGATAAAAGAGGTTACAACTTTGTTTAGAAAGGTTTTAAGTTAATGGAAAGTTATAGAGCTGACGTACATCCAGCATCAGCTTACTGGCATCTGTTGTGTGGAGCTGGTTCTACGGATGTGTAACCTTTTGCAAACTAAATTAACAGTGACTACTAAAGGTATTTTCAGATTACCTGTTTCCTGGATTTTTCAATCCGTTTCACATTTAAACATTTCTAAATGGTAAATCAATAGAAATTTGAGCAGCTATTAATATCCATTACATCAGTATGGATAACTAGCAAAAATAAATAATGATCATACCTGATCTTACAATATGAAAATACTTCCAATGGGTCTTGGTGTCCATTCTAGAAGTGTTTCAACACAGTATAGAGATGTCCAACACAATTTATCACTTGATGCTTTCTTTTTGGTCCTAGAAAGAACGGCCTCATATTTTCCTTCACCATTTTGCATAAATGTTCATAGAATTTGGACAGTATCCCAAATTGTAAGAATACCAACAACAGAATCCCAATGGTCAGAATCCTGACGGATCCCTGGGGTTAGGGTTAGACACTATAGGTATGGTTGGGGTTAGGCTGTTGGCAGGGGAGGGTTAGGGTTTAAATACCAGGATCCGTCAAGTTTTTGACCATCCAGATGCTGTTGTGACTGCCGGAATTTGGTGCCTAACCCATGTTAACCTAAGATGATTTCCTGGATGGACAAGGCATATTTGTTGATTACTAGCTATTTACATAGCGCACACATATTCCGCAGCGCTTTACAGAAATATTTGAAAATTCACATCAGTCCCTGCCCCAGTGGAGCTTACAACCTATAGTCCACACATTCATTCTAGTGTTCATTTTTTCGGGAGTCAATTAACCTACCAGGAAGTTTTTGGATTGTGGGAGGAAACTGGAGTACCAGGAGGAAATCCACTCAAGCACGGGGAGATTATACAAACTCCACACAGTTAGGGCCATGGTGGGAATCGAACCCATGACCTCAATGCTGTAAGGCTGTAATGCTAACCATTACAACATGCGTGCTTCCTGCGGACAAGCACTATCTTTCTGGGAGTGATGCCTCAAAATATACACTGTGCAGAGAGGTATAACTGATATGATTATGTAGCTGAACAAATTCCCTAGCTAAACTTTTTCCATACTGTCTCTCTCTCTTTCTCTTTCTTTCTTTCTTTCTTTCTTTCTTTCTTTCTTTCTTTCTTTCTTTCTTTCTTTCTTTCTTTCTTTCTTTCTCTCTCTCTCTCTCTATATATATATATATATACAAGAACATATGGAAGTCGCACACTATACTATAGCTGTAGGTGTGGGTGCCGGTCCAAGGTAGCATAGACAAGAAAACTGTGTATCCACTAGGGCACAAATATGGCAGCACTCCGTTGTAAAGATGAAAAACACTTCTAATTTATTAGGCTTCAGGCCATCAGCATAGCAGGTAGAAACAGCATTTAAGAATAGTGGGACACTTTGTATTCACCCATCCATATTCCGACTGTATGCAGCTGTATGGCAGTTGTGGCAGTCAACGAATCCGTTTTGGCAACCTGTGCCTTCCTCCGGACTATACACAGTTTTGTTCACAAGTTTACAAACCCTAGCAGAATTTGTGATTTCTGGCCATTTGTCACAGAATATGAATGATAACTCACAAACTTTTGTTTTATTCATGGTTAGTGGTTGAGTGAAGCCATTTAGGGGGAAATTTACTAAGATGTGTATTCTACTTCACATGTGATGTTGCTTTGGGCAACCAATCAGATCCTGTCTACTATCTTCTAGAGGGTGCTAAATAAATAAGAATTAGATTATGATTGGTTGCCCAGAGCAACATCACATGTGAAGTAGAATACACATCTTAGTAAATTTCCCCCTTATTGTCAAACAACTGTGTTTTTCTCTTTTTTAAATCATAATGCCAACAGAAGCTACCCAAATGACCCTGATCAAAAGTTTACATACCCTGGAGATTTTGGCCTGATAACATGCACACAAGTTGACACAAACAGGTTTGAATGGCTTCTAAAGGTAACCATCCTCATCTGTGATCTGTTTGCTTGCAATCAGTTTTTGTGTATAAAAGGTCAGTGAGTTTCTGATCTCCTGAAAGACCCTTGCATCTTTCATCCAGTGCACTGACGTGTCTGGATTCTGAATCATGAGGAAAGCAAAAGAATTGTCAAAGGATCTGTGGGAAAAGGTAACTGAACTGTATAAAACAGGAAAGGGATATAAAAAAAATATCCAAGCAATTGAAAATGCCAGTCAGCAGTATTCAAACTCTAATTAAGAAGTGGAAAATGAGGGATTCTATGGAAACTAAATCACGGTCAAGTAGACCAACAAAAATTTCAACCACAACTGCCAGGAAAATTGTTCGGGATGCAAACAACAATCCACAAATAACTTCAGCTGAAATACAGGACTCTCTGAAAAAAAGTGTGTGGTTGTTTCAAGATGCACAATAAGGAGGCATGTTACTTGTGTAGTTTCATGGCGACAGTTACGTAGTTTACGTAGTAGTGTATTGAGAATACCAATACAGCACTATGCTGGCTATGTAAACTACGTAAGTCCCTGAATCCTACTGTGATCCATGGTCACTTCCCTGGCGGCAGCGTTCAGTCCCCCTCCTCCAGCATTCACAGCGGACACTGTAAGCAATTAGCGTAGTGCCGCTGGGGGAGCAGGGAAACCATGTGATGCGCCGCCAGTGGCACTACATACAGCATCTGCCGCGAATGCCGGAGTAGGGAGACTGAACGCTGCTGCCGGGGAGAGACCTTTGCTGCTGCCGGGGAGTGATCGGGGATCACCGCCAGGAGGAGGGTAAGTATAAACCACAACACCCACCACCCTGCTCCCAGTGCTGCCTCCTGTAGTTTCACAGCACCGGCTACGCTGACAATGTAGTGTAGCTGGCCACCGTGAAACTACACAAGTACCGGAGGCATTTGAAGAAAAATGGGCTGCATGGTCGAGTCGCTAGAAGAAAGCCATTACTACGCAAATGCCACAAAGCATCCCACTTACAAACAGCACAGAGACAAGCCTCAAAACTTCTGTGACTAAATACATAACATAAGCAGTGATTTGGGGAAAACGTAAGCAGGGTACACGAGACAAGCTTTTAAAATGATAACGATATGGTTAATGATATTTTCATGCACATTGGTCATTGGTGATCTGCTTTGTCGTCTGTACATGCAATAAAATCCTGACTACTATATTGTGAATGACAACATACCAGATGTATCAAGCTTCACAAAAAGATCAAATGGAGAGTGATAAACAGCCAGCCAATCAGCTCCTTCCTACCATGTTACAGGCTGGGTTTGAAAAATGACAGGTGGGAGCTGATTGGCTGTTTTTTATCACTCTTCATGTTATCACTTTTTGAAGCTTGATACATCTGGCCCTCAGTGTGGCCACTCACTTATTTTTGCAGATATATTTTGTGAACTCTTTCAGTTTCATAAGAAATGTTTTGTTCTGGAACTTCGAGTCTTAGATCCTATATACACTAAATAATATGCTCTATCGCTGATATCCTTAATGATATCGACAATAAATATTGGTGAATGATATAGCACGTACACACTGAACAATATCATTAATGATATAATTCACTGACATTACCCACCCCCCGCTGCTAACATCCCTTGTTGACTATATAAATCATATAATCAACATTAACGATATTGAGCATACACACTAAAGTTATCATTCAGATTGGCCGAAATAAGCAATATCTTTTTAAAAATTGTCTAGTGGGTATGGGACTTTGCCCCATTTTCAGATCTGATCGCAATACAAATTTGTTCTCAAAATGGGCAAAACCATGTGCACTGCAGGTGGGGCAGATGTAACAGTACTGTATAGAGAGAGTTAGATTTATGTGAGTTATTTTGCTTCTGTGCAGGGTAATTACTGGCATTATTTTACGCTGCAATTTATATTTTACTTTCAACACACCCCACCCAAATGTAACTTTCTCTGCACGTGTTTCATCTGCCCCACCTGCAGTGCACATGATTTTGCCCATTTTGAGAACAAATTTGTACTGCGATCAGATCTGAATATGCATTTATTTGGGCATACAGGCTAATTAAATGACCACTTGGGTAACCACTTTACAGCATTCCTTCCAACTTCCCTTTTTAGTCACTACTGATCAATCACATTGTCTAGAAATTTACACCTCTTTGGTTGGTTAATTCCACTTTTTTCATTTTACTATACTTTTGCTTTTGTCTTTGAAAACGTAGGTCATTTACTGTAACTGCATTTGTCACAGGCTCATTACGTTGCTTGAGTAGTCATCTGTACATGTGCGTCCTCACAGCTACACCAGGAGCCAATCTGCACATGGACACGGCAATCTGAGCCTCAGGTGCTAAGACTTCAGCTAGATTTGTTTAATGCTGATCATCGCTGATACTGCTGACCTCGGATACTTGGAGCAACAAGCTTACCCACACACATCCAATCAAAACAGTGAATTCTGTTTATGTCAAGCCTTTGGCTGTAATACATTTTGGTGACTAATACTGCTGTGACATGTTCAGAAACTGTGACAAAAGGCCAAATAATTAAGTTTGGCTTTGTTATGTACATAGGCAGTCAGCAGCTTAAAAGGGGTAATTACCTTCATCAAACAAATCATAAAACCTAAAACCGGCTTCCTATCAATAAGATAGTTGTGCTGTGGATTACTCGAATCAGCCCCCATCATTTAACAGGGTCTACATAGCCGGTATCTCTGCTGAACACATAATGCTGTTCAGTTCTCTCCATTGTCACATAGGTCCGACACACTTTCTTCAATTGGTAGACTTAAGGCCCATACACACTGGGCGATTTTGAGCTGAGAGCAGCTCACTTTTACCGCTCAAGCTGCTTTCAACTCAATAGCCGGCCAGATGAGCGTTGAGTGCTGATGCTCGTCACCGCTAGAGGTCACCGCTCATCCTGCTATGGAAAGCCATCCACCTCCCCTTGAAAATTGATTGGACAGATGAAAATCGCTCACCTTAAAGGTGCAATCCTTTTTTGCCCGTCCAAGCAATTTTCACAGGGGTGGACAGCTTTCAGTAGCAGGATGCTATGGAAAGCCATCCACTCGGCTGTCCACTTGGCTGGTAATACCAGCAGATGCGGGAGCATGCATCAATGCTCACCACTCTTTACCGGGCCATACACACTGGGCGGCTTTTGAACTGAAGGCAGCTCAAATGGTAAAAGGAAGCTGCTTCCAGCTCAAAATCGCCAAGTGTGTATGGGCCTTTAGAGCTGGAAGAGCATCCAATTTTTTTGTTGTAGTGCCATATTAAGAAAATGAGTTTGTAAGTACTATATGTAGGGATTTTTTTCTGTCAGTTTGATTAGATAATGTACCGTTTCTGCTAGAACTCTATTCTAATATCACTTTTGCACTGACTTAAAAATCCTGGGTTTTTGCATGTGAACCCGCACCGACCCAGGATTTTTGTCAGTGGAAATGGTGACAAGGTAAAAATCTTGGGTCTAGTGCCCCTGGATTCTTACTCAGGAATCGAGCAGGGTTTTTAGAGGATTAAACCTGGTTAACAAGCAGTGGAAGCTGCCATTGCCCGCCCTTCTGCCTCTTACAGCCCGTCAGCTGGTTGCCGCCAGGCCCGTCGTTAAGCAGTCTACCACCCACTGGTGCCCACCTGCTGCTGGACATCCCCCCCAACCCCCGTGGCTCCCGCCGGTGCCTGCCTGACTATCATTGTACCCCTGCCAGCGCCCCCACCCGCTGGACGCTCATCCCCGCTGTTGACCTCCTGCCGGTGCCCTCCCTGCTGCTCTACTTTCCTGCGTTCCCTTTTCAGTGGAAAGGGGATCATCCCAGAAAAAAATCTGTGAAAACAAGGCAGTGGAATCGGGGACCATGAAATGGGAACTCTCAAAATCCTGGGTGTGTGACCCAGTATATTAGTTAAAAAAATTAAAGGACACACTAAGAACTGATATAAACATCTTGAAGTAAACATACTGTATTTTTAATGAGGACATTTCCTGTCAACTTTCTCGCTCTTTTTGCTGTTGCTATCGCGCAATTAGTGACCAGAGTTGAACTAAAAGACAAAACCACAGTTTAGAGCTGCTCAATAATTGACTGTGATATTCAACATGAACAGCAGAAAAGTTCAGGTCAGCATAAACAGGTCAGGTATTTTCAACCTTTACCAAGTAACAAAACCCTGAACAAACTGATTAAATTGTCAAGCTAAAAATCATACAGCTGAGCACTAAATTCATATTACATGTAGTAGTACCCCAATTGCTGGTATTGCACATTGTGGAAATCCCCACAGTCTCTACTTCTGGCAAGCCTGATGTCATTCACACAGGGTAATATGCACAAAGCCCACTCAATCAGTCCCTTTACATGGGCAGCATGAATGGTGTAATGGTTAACATTGCTGCCCCACAGCAATGAGGTCATACCATGGCCATAACTGTGTGTAGTTTGTATAGTCTCCCTGTATTTTCCGGGGTTTCCTCCGTGTACTCTGGAGGAACTTCAGTGCTGAAGTCTGCATTGATCAGTGTAGGCTTCAGCACAATACGGATGGAAAATATGTTGCATTTTCCATTTATATTTTGCACAAATGTTAATAAATTAGCCAACCACCATAGAACTCATAGACATATACAGCCGTGTTCTATTGATGGTGTACTCATTCATACACCTGAATTCGGGTGAAGTTGCTGTTTGTAAAATAAACTGGCTGATTTAATATAACAGCTGATCCTGGATGACCCATTCGATCTTAGTAACATTTCCTTAAAGTCTCCTTAACACAGCACATGCCAGTTGTATAACATTCTTTATGCACATGAGTAGTATGACTGGCGAGGCCCTGAGCACCCATACACATGTGTTTAGCAGCATTACTAGGGAAGCTACATGGGCACCTAGAACCTTTAATCAGGCCCTGGACAGAGGGCAGACAGTGAGCATGGGCAGGGCAGCAGCATGTCATTGCTGAAGTTCTAGACAAAGTTCTGTGATTGTAAGGAGTTGCAGAGGAAATTAGTGCTCCAAAGCTTTTCTAGTGGAAACTTCTCATTAAATGACTGGGTATCATCCTGCCTGCCTCTGCTTTTCCCCACCAGGGCCGCCGACAGGGGGGTGCCCTGGTTACAGCTGTCCCGGGCCCCGGTCTCTGAAGGGGCCCAGGCAGCTGCCCACAGCCCCCCCTCACCCGCACGCAGGCCCCCCCCCGCACCCACACACAGCCTCCCCCCATGCCAGCACCGGCGCCAGGCATGCACAATACACAGTGCAGCCTTCAGTGCGCCGAGCCTAGAACACAGAGGGGCTCAGCGCTCTGCAGGCCGCACTGTGCAGTGTGCGCTCCAGACCATGGAGGCTGAAGGACGTTGCCGCCGGTGATGGTAAGTAATCGTAATGGGGACGGGGTAGGGGGAGGCAGGGTGTGGGCAGGCGCGCGTGGGAGGGGGCGGAGATATGGCGCTGTGCTGCTGGGGGCCGGGACTGTAGGTCAGTCCAGGGCCCCAACATTTGTAGTGGCGGCCCTGTTCCCCACATCCACATTTCTTCTCATTAATGTGGCAGCGGTGTGCAGCACACCATGAACCTTATAAGGTAAAGGGGCCACCAGTGGGAGGGTAGGACCTGTGTTCTGTAGCAATAAGCTGCATGATCCTACAGTCAGAGATGAAGGGTGAGATTTAATAGGATAAGAGATTCAGAAATTAAGAGATTTGGGAAGAAATCTCCAAGCAACAATCATTTACACTTCAAAATTAAACTGGTTTTGTAGTGCGAATGATCCCAAATCTCTTATCCTATAAAATCTCACCCGAAGTGTCTTTGTGGATACAGACAGTCCACTCTCCCCTTCTGCCTGCCAATGTCCCCCCGCCACCAATAGTAAATAAATACAATATAAAGAAACCATTACGCAGCCCCTATGACCACTAGTTCGGGTAAGCCAATTTACATTGGACCGAATCCCTTATTACTATTCATTTCTGTCTAAATGGCATGCAGTTTAGGAGTTTCTAAGCTATCATAAATTAAATGCAAACTGAGATGTCACCCTACGGTCTCTGAGAACTGCATGCTGGGTTGTAGTTTTCCATGCTGCTACCAAACTGCTGATTAGTAGATTTCCCTACGTGTTGACATTTCTAGTGAATTTTCATCACTGGTTTTGTGAAATATGGAATATACTTGGCAAACTGTAATCTATACTCCTAGCTACAGAAAATCACTGGCCATGATGTTTAATTATGTCAAATATATTATAAGAAAATGCTGTATATTAAAGGATTGTCTTGAATGCACTCAAAATGTCAATGACATGTTAGCTATATAAAATAATGAATTCTGCATACGTACATGCACATGCAACAAATGAAGCAAAAAAAGTAATTCCTAGGTATGCATAGACTGAGAAAATCCCAAGTACTGTAGGTGGGCAGCGGGTATGTGAGTCACTGACTGGTAGGGCGGGGGGGGGGGGATCCGGAGGACTCACAGACAGTGTCTAAGTCACAAGGTCAACACAAAGTCAATCACAAGGTCAACAACAAAAGGTCATCAATCAAAAGGTCAACATTGGAGCCTTTAAAAAAGATCCCTTTGCGGATCGAAATGCGTTGGGGTGAGCAGGTATACATGGTTATTTATAACCTATTACAGGTTGAGTATCCCTTATCCGAAATACTCGGGACCACGAGCATTCCGGATAAGGGAAAATTCCGGTTTTTGGAATAATTTTTTTTGCCATACTTACCTGCCCCTGGTGGGTCCCCGATGGTCCCTCGGCGTCCATGGAGTCCTCCGGCGGGCCACCAGCACCATCTCCGGCGTCTCCAGCGGTCCCAGGAGTGCTTTGCGCAAGTTCCCAGGCGCGCCGGTGACGTCACCGGCGCGCGCACTTGCGCAAAGCACTCCTGGGACCGTTGGAGACGCCGGAGAGGATGCTAAAGGCCTGCCGTGGACGCCGGAGGACTTGGTAAGTATTAAAAGAGGGTTAGGGGGGGGGGGATTTGAATTATTCCAAAAAACCACGGTTTTTGGAATTATTCGGATACGGGATGCCCGGATACGGGATACCCGACCTGTATGGTACTTATATGTTAGTTGGGTGCCCACTATAGTTAGTACGCTCATACCCCCACTATCCATGTCGGCACAGAGTTGATTTTATATAGTGTGGCGAGCACAGCGAGTCAACAAGGTCGAAGTGTGGCGAGCGGACGCGGAAAACTAAGCAAATAGCTTTGTGGGCACCCAACTAACATATAAGTACCCCTTTTATCTTTTGCTTTTAACGGAGCCGCAAGAAGCCGCAGTACTGTTCTTTTCTCTTCATCCCGCAAAGGTGCACAGATTTGTCTCCGACCTGGAAGCCGGGACCACGGCTGCAGTAGCCGGCGGGTCAGACTGCACATACATTCATATCACCACTGATCACTGAAGTAAGCGTGACCACAGGTAGAGAAGGTGTAGATTAACCCTTCCTACCCTGGTGTTAATTGGACGGGACGGACTGATCTTGATACAGTCATTGGACTTTTTGTGAGTGATCTTTTTATTCTTCTTTTGAAAAATGCATTTTTAATTATAGGATTGTTCTTTCTAAAGAACGTAGTTTAATAAATTTTTATATATTACTCAAGTATCGGACATTTTTGCTATTTTGAACATCAAACCCTAAGCGCCTGTGCTACATATTTTTCCAAACGCCCCCTTTTTTTCCTCAAAAGGTTCAACAGTGACAACACAAGCAAAATGTCAACATGGAAAATGTTGACACATGAAAAGGTCGACGTGAGTTTTTCCCCTTTTTTTAAATCCTTTTGTACTTTTTAATGCTTTACCATACACGTGGAATGGTAAAGTGTGCCGAGTGCAGCAGTAGTGTAGCAATTCCCCTGACCCAAAAGCATGATGTGTGAAGCATGTAGTGTAAGGATATGCGCTACACTAATGGGGGTCTGTGTGCTTAGGTGTTGACAATGCCACCAAAAAATGTTTGTACAGTAGGATACAATCTGGTGAGAAGTGGGGCATGGGGCACAGACTGGTGAGAAGGGGCATGTGGGACATGGACTGATGAGAAGGGGGCATGTGGGACATAGACTAGTGAGAAGGGGGCATGTGGGGCATAGACTGGTGAGAAGGGGCATGTGAGACATGGACTGGTGAGAAGGGGGCATGTGGGACATGGACTGATGAGAAGGGGGCATGTGGGACATAGACTAGTGAGAAGGGGGCATGTGGGGCATAGACTGGTGAGAAGGGGCATGTGAGACATGGGCTGGTGAGAAGGGGGCATGTGGGACATGGACTGGTGAGAAGGGGGCATGTGGGACATAGACTAGTGAGAAGGGGGCATGTGGGACAGACTAGTGAGAAGGGGGCATGTGGGACATATATAGATGAGAATGGGGCATGTGGGACATAGACAGGGGAGAAGGGGGCATGTGGGACATAGACCAGTGAGAAGGGGGCATGTGGGGCATAGACTGGTGAGAAGGGGCATGTGGGACATGGACTGGTGAGAAGGGGGCATGTGGGACATGGACTGGTGAGAAGGAGGCATGTGGGACATAGACTAGTGAGAAGGGGGCATGTGGGACATTGACTGGTGAGAAGGGGGAATGTAGGACATAGACTAGTGAGAAGGGGGCATGTGGGACATAGACTAGTGAGAAGGGGGCATGTGGGACAGACTAGTGAGAAGGGGGCATGTGGGACAGACTAGTGAGAAGGGGGCATGTGGGACAGCCTAGTGAGAAGGGGGCATGTGGGACAGACTAGTGAGAAGGGGGCATGTGGGACAGACTAGTGAGAAGGGGGCATGTGGGACATATATAGATGAGAAGGGGCATGTGGGACATAGACGGGAGAAGGGGGCATGTGGGACATAGATGGGAGAAGGGGGCATGTGGGACAGACTAGTGAGAAGGGGCATGTGGGACATAGACAGGGGAGAAGGGGGCATGTTGGACATAGACCAGTGAGAAGGGGGCATGTGGGACATAGACAGGGGATAAGGGGGCATGTGGGACATAGACAGGGGAGAAGGGGGCATGTGGGACATAGACTAGTGAGAAGGGGGCATGTGGGACATAGACTAGTAGAAGAGGGGCATGTGGGACATAGACTAGTAGAAGGGGGGCATGTGTGACATAGTTGAGAAGGTGGCATAGAATGGTAAGTAGAAATGCATTTAAGGCATAAACTGCAGTGGGGAACATAATTTAAGTTTTGAGACTCTGGGGCATAGACAGATAAAGAAGAAGGCATGTGGGACTAATACCCTTATCCGTGTTTTGTTTTCCAAAAACCGAAATATTCCGAAAACTATGGTTTTTCAGAATATTTTGGGTTTTTCTTTAGCCCCCCCGCCCCCCCGCCCCTATTTTTATACTTACAGTACCTCATCACCCCGCTACCTTCTCTTCTTAGGTGTGATGTATCAACCTTCGCATTTTGCATGCCATGCATCCTATCAAACATCTCAACCATAATAGAACTTTGTAGTGCTGTATGCTAGGAAAAAATCATAAAGGACGGCTGTCCCCATAACACCTTTCTTTTGCGATGCAAGAACTTCTGTGTATATGATCTGGGAATCCTTCTGCGAGTGCATTGGATGCTGTAGTCTCAGTGCATAGGCTATTTGGACAATGTTGTCTAAAGATAGTGGGTCCAAGGGACGGAATGTCCAGTGCGAATTTGTTTTGCTGGCTCCATTTTTCCCACTGCTTCAATCTAAAAGAGACCATACACTACTGTGAGAAGTTGAAGCAGTGTATGGCCATCCAATCCCCCTCGAGTTGCCTGGGACCTTCCCGGGTGGCATAATTGCATTTGAAACATTGCATGCAGTCCTTCTGCATGTGTTGTATCCCATGTGTCCCCTTTTTCCGCCACCGGGAGGGGGACAGAGTTGGAGGTCAGACGTGCAGGCAGGTTTGACCTCCGACTCTGATGCGCACAGGACCACACATCGGATCGGATGGGATGGCAAATACATGCGATTTGGACTGAAATCGCATAAGTGTATGGAGGCCTCTATCTTATCTGTCCACCCAGTAGGAGGATACTTATTGAAAGCTGTTTGCTCCCTCTATTGTGATACATACTTTAGCAATGAAATACCATTTAAAAATGCAATCAAATATCTTGATAAGAGCAATAGGGAGCATATCATTTATCTATTGACCTCATCCTTTATCTGATTTTATTATGATATTACCTTTGTATAATGCCAAAATCAACCAATTGGAGTGTGAAGTTTTTTGAATAAATAATGATAAACAGGCCCCATGGGTGGAATGGGTTCATACAGTACATTACTTTAAGAACACTTTTTTGTCTATGAATCCAGCTTTAAGTTATTTAGATACTGTAACTGCTCTTCTAGGCTCCTTACCCATTGGTGGGGATACGGTCACTAGGTATACAAGCATTAGGTCGACACCACTAGGTTGACATGCATGAAGGTCGATTTGACTGAAGGTAGAACATGGGTTAGGTCGGCAGGGTCATTAGGTTTACATGAGGTTTTTTTTTTAGCCAACATGTGTCGACAGGCAGTATTTCATGCCCTACCTTCCACTAGGGTTTTAGTGGTAGGAAAAAATAGTGCCCAAAGCATGGCGAGCGCAGCAGTGCTGCGTTTCAGTGTCCATGTCGACCTTGTCGACTTTCGGGACACAAAAATTGAAAATCCCCATGTTGACCTTTCCCATGTTGACCTAATGCTTGTGTCGACCTAATGACCCTGTAGACCTAACCCATGTCATCCTTCAGTCATGTCGACCTTCATGCATGTCGACCGAATGGTGTCAACCTAATGCTTGTCGACCTAGTTTATACAGATGGGGCAGGTCCCATCTTTGCAGGGGATGGCGACGCCAGCCGCCATCCCCCGCCAGCGCCATCATTATAGCGAGAAGGGGATGCACGCGCACGAGAGGCACGCGTGTCCCCTTCCGACGGCGCTTCCAGCGCTTCCCCCAGGTCGGCGGTGACCCGGGGTCCCCCGCGCCTGCCCGCACCCCCCCTCACCCTGTCCGTCTCCCTGAAGCAGAGACGGACAGGGTTCCCGTCGCCCTGCCGACGGAGATTGAGACGCGCGTGCGCGTGAGACGCACGCGCGTCTCAGTCAGATGGTGAGCCAGGCTGCTGGCGGATCGCCAGCGGTGACGTTCTGGCGATCCGTCAGCAAAGAAGAGCCCGGCTCCATCTATATCTATCCAATGATCCATACCCTATTGGTGCAAAGAAGCTAGAATTTACCAGCTTTATTCAGTGTTAATAAGAGCATGAAACTGACTATAAGGAAGAAATTTACTGTTTCAGTAGCCATTTGTGCTTGCACCAAGTAAAATATATCTATATTTATAATATTCTATTCTTTATGTGTTAACAGTTTTTTTTAAACTATAATACAGATGACAGAAAGAAGAGCACATTAAAATGATATCGGAGGAAGGATGAATGGAATATGATTACACATCATTAATAAAGATATTATGTATTGTTAATACTTGTGCAATTATAAATGTTGTCTGTTTAAGTGACATTTCCAGGGGGAGCAGAATGTATTGCATCTTGCTGCTATAATTCTTTTCTATGGTTAACTTGAATTTCATAAATTAATTCCAGACAAACTATTCGGAATTGTGCTACAATTTAGTTTTTTCTCAATTATTATTCTCAGTTTATTCTTAAATATAATTTTACTCCTATTCCCAAAATATTATAATTTTAAAAAGGAGAACAAAAGTAATAAAATTGCTGCAGAACCCTTAATTAATCAAGATACAAAAGATCAATAAATGTTAAACAATATATTATAGAACCTTTAAAGTTATGCACAATCACTCAAAAGTTTATTAAATTCAGTACAAGAAATCTATTATTATCAAGCAGTAAATGACAGTAAAGATTAGAGATGATTTACAGTTAATTGTAACCTAATGCACAAGTCAATTTATAAACTGTAAAATAAATTACATAAAGGCATGGAAAAATGTCACCGTGTATAAAAACAATTTTTACTGTTATATAGTAAAATGTTTCAAACATAATATAAAATGTTTTATTTTGGAAAAAATAAAACAGAATTGAAACTGATTAAAGGCCAATAATGATGGTTGCAATGCATTTTTTATTGACACTTGAAAATGCATATTAACCACATTTTTGTTTTATTAAATGTAAAAATAGAAAGTTGGTATGGGCCCTACACACGTAGCGATTTTTGCCTATTTTCTAAGCGATCTGATTAGATTTGGCGGTACTTGTTTCCTAGCACGGCGATTTTGATTGTGACCATCGCGTCTGAAAAAATTGCGTCCATCGCATCGCATGCCAACCAAATCGCATGCGATGCGATCAACGCGATTTTTTCCGATTTTTACATTGGAATCAATGCAAAATGGTCCCTGGCACCAGATTTTGCATTGATTTTAATGTGAAATGCCCCAAAACACCCCATTTGTATAGAAACCCCCCCTGATGTTTGAAATGGCCCCCAATTTTAACGCCACCCCGCTATAGACGCCAACCCGAAGCGTGGCGAGCGCAGCGAGCCCGCGAGGGGCGGCGGTACGCGTCCTCCGACCTTTTCATACCCCTACTATCCACGTCGGCGTGGAGTTGAGAATAGAAAGTGTGGCGAGCCACCGAGCCCGAAGCGTGGCGAGCGGACGCGGATACCTTCACAGGTATCGCGGCCCCTCGCGGGCTTCACAGGTATCCGCTGCGCTCACCACGCTTCGGGCTCGGTGGCTCGCTGTGCTCGCCACACTTTCTATTCTCAACTCCACGCCGACGTGGATAGTAGGGGTATGAAAAGGTCAGAGGACATGTACCACCACCCCTCGCCACGCTTCGGGTTGGAGTCAATAGCGGATTGGCGTTTAAAATTGGGGGGGCATTAACCATGTTTTTTACACATATTCAATGTGAAATGGGCCATATTGGCCCATTTAACATTGTCACCTATGTGAAATCGGGTTGATCGCATCGCGGGCCATTATAATGGCCCGCGACGGACGCGATCAACCTGATTTTCAATTTAACATTGTTCCCTATAGGGAAATCGCGTTGATCGTGTCAGTCACATCGCGGCCCCTTATTAGGGGCCGCGATGGACGCAATCAACGCGATATTCACTTTTACCGGCAATTGAGCCAGTTAAAGACAGAAAATCGGGTCCATCGCGTCTATCACATGCCTTAAGTACCTTAACTTAAGGCATGAGATGTACCACGACGGGCGCCGTGCTAGGAAACAAGTACCGATTTGGCTATATCGCTTACAAATGAAGAACAAATCGCTTTGTGTGTATGCCGCACAGCGATAGTGATTCGCGGCCCCGCACAGCGCTATAGCCGGGCTAGATATTTCTAGATCATTTAGCACAAAGCTCCCATCGCCCAGTGTGTAGGCCCCATCACATTGCTCATCAAAGGTATGTAAAACACATATGTAAGCAACCAAAAAGAGAGAAAAAACGGCGCTTATCCCTGTTAACCCAAAAAACTCAATTGATGTTCACGTGATATTGATCACTTCAATTATATGTCAATTACATATCAGTTAAGAAAATTTCATAAGTTTAAATTAGATTAAAAAAAAAAACAAAAAAAACCTCTAAGACATGGAAAATTCCAGCAGCGTGAATGGGAATTGCCAACTCCCAAAGTAAACAGCAAAGGTAGAGGTAGATGGACACGTGCTAGGAATTAATGTATAGAGAAAGAAAGATTTAAGAATTTATTATACACTTCCTTTTACACTGGCCAGTGATCAGATAAAACATAAAAAATAAATGTATAAAATCATGAAAATATATATATATACATATGACGAACACACAGCTGATCGCAACCAAGGCAGTAATTAACATCGCCTATTTAAACAAACTCAGACACAGTATCTTTCTATCTGATGAAGCCGCTGACACCCCATAGGAGGCGGAGAAACGCGTTATACAAACTTTAATGTTACCTTGACTGTCCTTTCTGGAGCTCAAAAAAACGGGACCCTATTTCTGCCAACTTAAAAAGCAAGTACATACACTTTTTTTCAATACAGCACTGTATCAACAGTGGCTGATTGTTTGGAAACAAAAAGATATCGGGTTACCCATTTTTTTCTGTCTGGCCAGACAGTGGACAAATATTTGTGGTTATTGCAAAAGATTATGCCCCACATATACAAGGATACACTGCGGCTATCATAGCTGGACTTAACCTTTATACTGAGGTTTTTCATATATATATTTTTTCATGATTTTATACATTTATTTTTTATGTTTTATCTGATTACTGGCCAGTGTAATATGTATGTTTAATAAATTCTTAAATCTTTCTTTCTCTATACATTAATTCCTAGCATGTGTCCATCTACCTCTACATATGTAAGCACTTATAGCGGCCATCTCATTGTGTTTACAATGCGTTCCTCATGAGAGAAAGGTGTGTTTTTAATAGCACATGTCGCACCGCTGAGCTTGATAGTTATATACAGTAAATAGAACACACTGAAATGGAAAACAGGTCAAACACTGGTAATGAGGTAAGTGTGCACTCATTTGCCACAATGGATTTTATTTTCCATTGAAAGATATTTAATTTGCTTTACAAACACATTTTAAAATGCAGGATTGCATGACTTCAACACACTGCAGCAGAGATGTCTGGCCAAACTGCATAGCCGCAGAAGTGGAACTACCATTAGTGCAGCAGGAGGAGTGCACTGGAGCTGCTGAGGACTAAGGGGCCCACTGCTGCCCCTATCATCTTCTTCCTGTCACCCACTGTTTTTCTTTGTCATACTCTGCCTCCCCCTGTCTCTTCCTGTAACCCACTGCCATGTTGCATATTGTGAACTTGGTTTGGGGTGGAGGAGGGGTCCCAAATTATATTTTTGCACCATGGCTGGCTAATACCTGACAGAGGGTGGGATGAGGGCCGGCTGCGGGGCATGCTGGGAAGGATCTGTGATGGATCCCTCACACCATACCACTGCGGTAAGAAGCTTCTATAGGCGATTACCTCCACAGTGCTGACAAGGCAGAGGAGGGTTAGAGTATATGGAAATGCGGTAAAAATCCTAATGCCGGGGTTTTTACCAAATTTCTGTTTTAGAACATTCCGCCCATAGGGTGATAAAGAGTTCCAAATCCCAAATGTCTGCAGCCAAAAGCAACACGCCAGGAGACCGCACAAATCTGAGGTGACAGTATTTCAGGCCAACTGGGTGATCTTATTGATTTTAAAATATTGCAGTATCTCAGCTCACACTGATGAAGAGTCTAATGTATTGTGTGAGCATTAAATGATATTGCTCTATGCTGCAGGGCAGTGGCAGAACTTATGGGTGGTAAGCCCAGGTGCAAAAATACAGTATAATTTTGAACCCCCACCACTTTCTTTTTTATTTGAACCCTCTGAATGCTACATAAGTGTTGACAGACCAGCGTTGGAGCTGTGTGGAGTATAGTATGTGTATATGGGTGTGTTAATGTGTGTATGTGCATGTATGCTAATAAAACTGTGCTTTACTGGGGGGGTGTGTGAATTTATTGTAACCTTGGTCATGTTGTGGGACTACAAGTACTAGCGGGCCCTTAAATGCCCCACATCGTAGAGCTTGTGGTTCTCCAAGTCCCAGCATATGGGGTAGGCTTGCTGGAACTTGTATTTCACCCTCACATCCCAAGGTTTTTTATTAAATCTATGTTTTATACTAAAAAATCAGCCTGCAACCCACTTCCCAGGGTGTTGAGGACAGCCGTGGGCTTTTGCCCTGGATGGATGAAGCCTAGGGGGCTGTTCACCACTCCCCCAGGGAGCCCACGCAGAGCTGACCAGCCAGAGGTTGATGTGACCGGTCCAAGAGCTCAATGCTAGTTTCTTAAATATGGGGGTTCCCAACCATCCCCCCCCCCCATATTTGTGAAACCAGAAGTTGCTCAAATAGCCTGGGGCTGCTTGGGGGAAGGGAGGGCGACCCAATGCTGTATTTTTTTAATTGTACAAGACTGCACACTCCAATTACTTTAAAAAAAAATGCACATTCCTGTGACTAAAATTTGCACCTTTACTAGAATTTGCACATTCGAGTTACTAAAAAAACCACCAGAAATCGCAGGTGATTTCTGACTTTGGGTGAGATGTACTAAGCCTTGAAAAGTGATGAAATGGAGAGTGATAAACCACCAACCAATCAGCTCCTACCTGTCATTTTTCAAACACTTCCTGTTATATGGCTGTTACACGCTGATTGGCTGGTGGTTTTTCACTCTACATTTTATCACTTTTCAAGCTTAGTACATCTGGCCCTTTATTTAAAAAATGGCATCCTTCTACATTTCACCCCTATAATATTAAGCTTTTATGTTCCTGTTTATGTACAGTATGCCTGGTTTTCCTAACTGTCCGGGCCCGTCAGAGCCGGCGTTACCCGCTCAGCAGTTCCTGCAAATGCAAAGCAGGTAGGCGCCGGGCTGAAGGAGGCGCTGTCCTCGCTCTGCAACACTGCTGTTGTCAGCTGTAGAGTGTCGAGCTCCTGCTCTGTCTGACAAGCTGAAGCGTCAGCCAGCGGCGCCGTCAGCGCTAAGTGCGGCTCAGCTCCCTCCTCTCTTCCCCCTCCTCCGTGTACCTTCTGTGAGTGACAGCCACAGACCAGTGCTGTGCTGCTGGGAAGGTTACTGTCCAATGGCGTGTGGAGTTGAAGCCTGCAGCTCAGTGAATGGCTGGCTCGCAGGCTGCAGTGAAGGAGGAGGCGGGACAAAGATATGGGACTCAGACTGTGGGGAGAGAGAACCTGCAGGAGCAACCAGTAGGCAGCTCTGCCACCAGAAAAAGAGTAAGG
The DNA here is from genome assembly GCF_055691185.1 of Crinia signifera. Classification (NCBI taxonomy): domain Eukaryota; kingdom Metazoa; phylum Chordata; class Amphibia; order Anura; family Myobatrachidae; genus Crinia; species Crinia signifera. Next base: position 57,854,637 of record NC_139223.1, on the reverse strand, counting down.
CAGTACTTTATTTTCTATTTAGTAGTTCCATTTAAAGCAATGCAGGTGCTAAATGTGAATGCAAATTTATACTTTGCAGGGAGGCGCCGAACACCCTAGCACCGGCCCTGGGGCCCGTGGAGCAATGTGAAGCCTTACAAAACAAGGATAATAGTCATAATAATAAATAGCCTAATACTGTAAATTACAATATGCAGTAATCTCTTACAAACAAGTTATATCAACAGGTAATCCGTTGCTGTCTGCAGTACTTTACACACTTAAGGATCTGCTTTAGCTAAGGTGACACAATTCCAACAATACAGTATACGGTAATCCATTCTTTTTAGAACTAAAACATAGGAAAGATAATTTTGTAAATTTTTAGTGACATTTGAAGAAAAAAATTTCGTAGCAATAAATAGTCTTATTAAACAATTTATCTATTTGACCTCCTAAAATGTTTTTATAATAAAGACATTTCCTGTGTGACAAAGCACTTTAAAAATATCCCTTTATAGGTCTTAAATAATGTTATGCTGATTGTGCAAAATATCAATTCCCTATGAATTTTGTGGATTAGAAGTAAACCAAAACCCGCTCCTGATTTCCTAAGGACATATGATCCGTAACAAGGGGGTTATTCAGACCTGATCACATGGCTGTTAATTTGCATAGCCATGCGATCAGATAATCGGCGCCCAGCCAGAGTGAAATCCCGCCCAGCGCAAGCCTGCAAATTGCTGTGTAAGGCTTGCGAAAATTACACCGATTAGCCGCAATCACCATAAAATGATTTTTCCTGTTTATGCAGTTTGTGCATAGCCCAGGACATACTCAACGTTTGCGATAGAAACGGGCTGATCGGGCATGCCTTCGGGTTTTTTTCTGACACTCCCAGAAAACGTTCAGTTACCACCCCCAAATGACATCTTCTTGCAGTGTAGATCAGTGAGATCCATGCAAGCTGCAGCGTAATTTAAAAAAAAAATAATAATTTAAAAAAAATGGCTTGGGGTCCCCACCACAGCCATAAAGAGCCAGTTTATAAAAAATCAGGGAACAAAATATGTAGGGGTCCTCTGGATTTTTTAAAACCAGCACCAGGCTCAAGGGCCGGTCCTGGTTCCCAAAATGTGGGGGACAAAATGAGTAGGGGTCCCAAGTATCTCAAGATCCAGCACCGGGCCCAACCAGTCAGCAGGGTAATGCCACAGCAGGGGGAGACCGGCAAAAGCATTAACCCCGTGACCGGTCAGCCTGGGCAGGGATCCTGAGGAAGTGGGGATCCCCCAATTAAAGGGTTCTCCCCCTCCAGAATTTACCTGCCCAGGCTGAAGCCTTGGGCTGTACCTGGTGCCCCTGTGCATGTGTGTTTATTTAAGTATGTGTACTGTTGTAGAACTACAAGTTCCAGGGGGCCCTTTAATGCCCCGCACGCTGGGACTTGTGGTTCTCCTGCTGGTTGGTTAGGCCCGGTGCTGGTTCTTGAAATACAGGGGACCCCTACTCATATTGATCCCTGTATTTTGGGAACCAGGACTAGCCCTTGAGCCTAGTGCTGGTTTTAAAAAAATCCAGGAGACCCTACATCTTTTGTTGCCAGATTTCTTGAAACCAGAACAAGATATTTGAGCCCGGGGCTGGTTAGGGTCGTGGGGGGGGGGGGGGGGGATGCCGTTTTTTAAAATTATTTATTTTTACACTGAAGCCTGCACTGATCTGATTGATCCATGCAGGCTTCTGCCAAATACGACCTGGAAAATGAGTGTCCCACTAATTACCGGCCGTATATTGCAGTATTCTACCGAATGGTGATTCCTACTCGTATTATTTTGATGGCGTATGCATTCGTATTCATAAATACGAATAAGAATGTGCCATGAATACAATTACAAATTGACGTATTATCAGCATAGTAAATGCACAAAATATGTATAGGCAGTCGTACTTGCATGGACTGCCTACAAATATGCCTATTTCATGCGTATTCACCTTAGTAAATTTACCCTAATGACTATCGACATTCATAAACCCACTTCCACAGCAGCCTTCAGTATATTGAAAGTTCATTGCCTGATTTGATTGTATATTAATGACTTCAGCATAACAAGCAAGAAAAAGTTTAGGTTAAAACTTTAAAAGTAAAAGGACTTGTGAAGGGCATATCAATAATTTACAAATTAGTATTGAGATGTATTAAATAGCTCAGCTACCTGATTAGCATAAATTGCTTAAAATGTTCCAGTTAAACATATGGAGTTTTATGTCTTCGGAATGTGTTCCGTTCTATAAAATGACATCTGGGTGGTGTCACTGTGGCAGTAAGCAATTATAAAACCAATTGGTTGGTTTGTACGCTTTTCCGTTTATGATAATGCATTCAGAGAACGCACAGGGTGATTTGTTAAGGAAAGCTACATTTTGTGTGATACAGTAGCGTTCTTCTTCGACATATGCGAAACTAAATGGGGGTCATTACTAAGATTCCTCTCCTTGCCCATGACTTCCATGAGTGTAAGAACCAAGATATTCAGACTGATGTCTCTGTTAACTATCTTTGGAATGGCCACTTATCAGTGACTTCTGAAAAAACAGGAAGACAGCTCTTAAACGCATCAGTCTCTTCCCAGCCCTGTGTTTTGATAGGTCTATTTTTGGCTTCACTTGTAAGTATAGATCTCGCAGGATGCTTTTCAATGACATCAAATTCTGTCCCATACTGTATCCAGGAAGGTAAAATTGGCTCAAGGTTACAGTATATCTATGGAGAATGAGTTTAGAGTCTTGCCAAAAATCCTCTGCATTGTAAAGTACAATAAAGAATCGTTAGTTTTGTTTATTCTTAGAGAAACTTTCAACGATTTGTTCATTGTTAACAAAATAAAAGGTTAAGGAAAGGTCACAGGTAACATTCTTGCAATTCAACTTTTTTATTATTACTGTTATTACTATTATTATATATCAATATATAAGCTTGTTTGGGCAATTGCTAATAGAGTTTTAAAGCTTTCTACACTATAATACTTGGAGTTCATCAAATTTTAGCCAAGAGCTACTTGGCTTTACAAGTCATAGCCATTACACATATGCACAGAGCTTGTGCAGTAAATAGGGGTTTAAACAGTTGCAGAATTTCAAAACAATGTACATAAGATTTGAAAAAGATAAGATTTGTTAACAAAAGGTTAAAGTCACTAATTAATAACTTTGATGATAATATTTAAATTAATCTAATTAAACCTAAAACTAACAGATTTTCTCCCACAATGGGTGATATCCAATTACCTACTGATCGCAGGTAATAGACTTGCTCTGGGCTAATTAAATAGCCCCAACAAGCTGGCATAAGCCGTGGGTTGTCGAGGATTGATATGCCCTTCACAAGTCCTTTTTACTTTCAAACTTTTCACCTAAACTTTTTCTTGCTTCACCGACCCCTGTTGCATGCCACAGGTTACATTGAAAGATATAATTTTATTGGGTGCAGTACAGTAACTTACAACACTGCCAGCAGAGCAAAAATAAAGACTCAAACAATAGACCTTGGCAGTATGGATGGTGTAATGGTTAGCATTACTGCCTCACAGTATTGAGGTCATGGGCTCGATTCTCAGCATGGCCCTGTGAGGAGTTTATATATTCTCCCCATACTTGCGTGGATTTCCTCCCACTATCCAAAAATATACTGGTAGGTTAATTGGCTCCCAACTAATTAACCTTAGAATGTCTGTGTGTGCATGTACATGTGGTAGAGAATATAGAGTGTAAGCTCCACTGGGGTAAGGACTTATGTGAATGTTCAAATATTCTCTGTAAAGTGCTGCAGAAAATGTGTGCGCTATATAAGAAACTGCTAATAAATAAATCAATAAAATATACCTGTTTACATCTCCCTTGTCTAGTCAACTCTGCCAAAATGTTCTACTGTACCCTTGGTATTTCATTGACCTCTTCCCCAGGGGTGGATTTAGGGGTCAGGCCGCCCCTAGGCACTACATTTTTGGCCCCCCAACCCCCCCTGTTTTGTGAACCCAGCCTGACAGGGACACACAGAGGCTGCCGGGCATTGCATAGTGACCGCGAACGCAGCAGATCCCTTTAATGAGGTGAGTGTAGTGTAGCCGGCAGCTCTGGGGATCTTACCACCGCCGTGCTGCAGCAGCTTCCCACCTCATTGGGGTCAAGGTTCATGTGCTCTGACTGGAGCCTGTGTGCGGGCAGTCACCCTGGTGGTGCTACGGCTGTGATGATCCCTGCAGTGCAGCCTCTCCTCCTACCGTACCCTGACGAGCGCAGTGACAGCACCTTGTGTGTGATCGTCTCTCTGCAGCGGGGGCACATGAGCAGCTCCTGTGGGAGGATTTAGGTCAGGCTGCCCCTAGGTGAGGGGTGCATGGGACAGCGGCGGGAGGGACTACTGTGTCTGCAGTGCTGAAGGGGGGAGTGGTGCGGGACTGCCCACTGCACTATATAAAAAAATCTTCAAAGGGTCACTGACAGTGACTTAACAGCTACTGCCCATTATAGGTGCCGCCCCTAGGCCCGTGCCTCACAAATCCGGCTCTGCTCTTCCCACCATACAACTCAACTTATTTACAGTATTTTATATTGAAATTCGCCAAAATAACTCTCCTTAAGTGGTGCAAACACCAGCATATCAAGCAACAGCAGGTGGGCAATAGCATCCATAATATTGTTCTGTTTCAGTTTCACACAAGTGAATTTGTATTTCGTATATAGCGCAGCAGATTCCATTGTGCTTTACAAATTATGTAGGACAGTACAATGTATGGGCTGAATTGGAGATTATAGCTGCAGTAACACACACTTTTAATAAAGCAGGTGCTGGGCTCGTGGCAACAGTGGGGGGATATAAAAAGATCTGGGGCCCTGTGTTTTCCTATCTATTGTCCACCAACCACTGACTCCCAACTTTCCATATGACCCAAACTCACCCACTCCTCATCACTTACGCCTCTTCACAGGGCTTTGAACCATTGCCTTCACCATTCTTGGAAGGAGAGAAAGAATATATTACAAGATTTATAACAGTTGATCTATAGCCCACTGATACACAACTGATTTACTAAGCATGGGTGACCTGACCTGCCATCTTACAGGTACTGAAGCACCGTTGTAGCTGGAAGAAGCATGGTACTGGGTCGTGGTGGTTGCCTCTCCTGCTGCCATTCATCCCTTCTTCAGAATGTAGGCCCTGCATGCAGGGGCATGCGGTGAGGTAAATGGCTGAGGAGTCCTTGGGATGTACCAGAGCCAGATTTGCACACAAATTATGAGCCATGGGGTACATGTGGGCATTATACACAAGTGCAGCAGTATATACTGCTGGAGATTAGCTTCCTCACCTGCCATAGGCTTTTTGCTTCAGAGTTTTCACTAAAAATTATTAAATTATTAGTATAATAAAAATAAGATTTAAAAAAAATATTTTTGACATACTTTATAAACTCAAAACTCCAGCATATACGTTAGTAGGACAGGAAAGGCTGTGCCTCACCTGCCTCACCCCACCGCAAGCCACTGTCTGCATGTAATAAAACTAGGGTAAGCCCTCTGTGGTAAAACCAATGGTTCATCCCTGTTTACAGGGATATTTCTTGTCACCCCTAAGCCAGCAATATTTTTTTCATGAATATTCCACTAGGACTAGTGGCTTTTTAATTTTTTAACAGTTATTTATATAGCGCACACATATTCCACAGCCCTTTACAGAGAATATTTGCACTTCAGTCCCTGTCCCAGTGGAGCTTACAATCTATATTCCCTACCACATGTACACGCACACACATTCACTCTTGGGTTAATTTTGTTGAAAGCCATTTAACCCACCAGTATATTTTTGGATTGTGGGAGGAAACCGGAATACCAACTGGAATACCCAGAGAAAACCCACGCAAGCACGGGGAGAATATACATACTCCACTCAGTTAGGGCCATGGTGGGAATCAAACCCACGTCCTCGGTTCTGTGAGGCAGTAATGCTAACCATTACACCGTCATGCTGCCCAGACATTTTCTTGACACTTTCATGACATTCGTTCCGGGAAATTTCAATTGGGAAAATATGTCATACAATACAATAATATAATATTTCAATACAATATAAAAAAAGTAAAACACGCATAAAGGGAAAACTGGTGTTTCCAAGATGAAAAAATCAAATGCATTAATTTCTTACACTGCAAACAAAAAAAATAGTTCTACTTTGATTGCTTTCTATTTGCAACACGATCAGTTTTTCTGAATGCAATATGTTTTGTAAGGTTTTTGCAAGACTGATCTGTAGAGTGATTAATGTTGATAACCAATGCCCATCATGTATAAGTTATGCGTTAAGTATGGTGCACAGTGTATTGTATTATCAGTATCAGTATGCTGATTACATGAGTGTTGCCAATGGTTTGACCTTTGAATGCGTATTGAATAAGAAGTGAATGACATTGTGAATTCCAGTCACTAATCAAAGTGCTATTCAGAAGAGGACAAAATAGTATATACAGAAAATCACTACTATGATGATAGTCAAGGGTCAGACACATTGCCAATCACAATTTTCTTCAACCCACATTGATGAATTCTATTTAAACATATAAAACGTAATAATATTTAATACAGTGAGAGAGCTTATTGTTAGTGGTTAGCAGTGCTACATCACCGCTGTTATAGGCGAGCACAGACTTGTCCTTTTATTCTTCACTCCATTTCTCCTATGAGTCAGTGCGGCAATAACCTTAAAGAAAAATAAACAAATCACATATAATGCACTGTAATGCTGAATAAACTCCTTTAAGTAGGCAGGATGTAATAATGCATAATTTTGTGGTAAAACTTGCTTGCCGCATTTCCCAATAACTCTGGAGATGTATTATTAAAGTTTTATTTAAAAAAAAAATCATGGCTTCCGCATTATTGAAACGTTGTAATATTTTCCCGACAAAGACTTTCCTCATAGGTAGCTGCAGATAATTCTGTCTGGTCAGATGTACTAATGCAAGATTTGGGGCGATATGCACGAAACAAAAAATGCTGTAAAAACACAGTTTTCTGTAGCACCGGGGCTTCGCTGCGGGGGGTTATGTCAGTTCTAGATGGGGTAACCACATAGAAGCCTATGGTCTTCCCTTCGCATCCCCAGCCGCCTCGCGCCGCGTCCCCCCTCACCTGTATCTGGGCAGCCTCCTGCAGTGACCTCCTCTTCCCTGCACCTCTTCCGGGTGCAGGGAGGAGGAGTCGGAGCCCTGGCCGAGCAGCAGCAGCGGGGTAAGGGTCCAGGGTGGGAGGGGGAACCGCTGCACATTAAAAATGCAAAGGACAGCTCTTAATGCAAGAGCTGTCCTTTGTGTTAATAATCGCATATGTTAGTGCATATGCAATTATTATCAATGCGAATGCCGGCAATGTATGGCAGAGGATGTTAGAGAATCCCACCCACAATCTTTACCGTGACGGCTGCTGTTACTTTTTACTGCCACTAGCTAGAATGTTAGGTGAATCTATTTAATGGTTATATTGTACCCAAATAAACTTTTTAACTCAGGAATGCATATATATCCCAGAATCCGGGTGACTGGAAAAACCTCCTGGAGGGTTGCCACCAAATTAGAGAGAATCCCGGAAACCCGGGAGAGTAGGCAACCCTAGCTGTGACTGAAACAGACACAGAGGGGCAGATGTAATGAGCCTGGAGAGGTGATAACACACCAGCCAATAAGTTCCTGATATTTTTCAGACCCATGTCAGTTAGGACCCGGATTGGCTGGTGCCCCAGAATTAGGTAAAGGTTAATTCATACCAGTAGAGCGAAACCGGTAAAACAAATAACGAGCATGATAAAATATTGCAAAATAAACTCAATATTTAGTACATTCTGTCTTCTGTATTTGAGTAATACCACATCTATAAAAGACACTTTGTTTTCCCTGTCTTTTCCCTGTAATGCAGTCTTGCCACATGCAGAAGTATACAAGTTAACATTATACTGTACATTTTTATGCACACCTAGAGTCCTGCATTGAGAATTCAAAGCAGCCCTTTGACAAATGACATGATTACAAAGACACTGTAGCAAACCCTTAATCAAATTTATGGTGAGCATCTCATTACAACTTTAAATGAACCCTTTGGCATTTTAAAACAATAGTATAACCAATATATAACAGAACAGTATAGGTGGCAGTTTTAATGGCATAAAATAATTCCCATTCCTTGTTATTTATGCTATATGTGTCCCTATTCCTGCCAAGTGTTAAACATTTGAAACCAAGAACATAAAACCCATAGGTATTCTGATTATGGCACAATGATTTTATTTATGTCAATGTAAAACTTTAAAGTACATTAGGTATGAGATATATAAAATTATCTTATGGAAAGTACATTTTGGCCCAGAACAGGTTAAGGAACCCAGATGAGGTCTTATTTAATAAGAGGTTCAGGAACTGAGTTCCTGCTGAAAAATAGCAATGCACATTGGCGGATTCAGGGGGGTGGGAACCCTGGCACGTGCCCCCCCCCCCCCCCCCCCCAACGAGCCCAGCCCCATGTCACTAGCCCCCCGGGAACCGGAGATATCGCCTGTCAAAGCTGTAACGTTTTTCCCCATAGGATAATGTGGGACCCGTTAATTCTGACCCCCACCCGGTTCGGACGGCTGCCAGTTCCCCCCCTGGCACCACAGAAGCTTGCGGTTGATCTCATTCGATTCCATTCAATATGATACCAGGCTGGTCCATATCGGGCAATCGGTTCCAGAGATATTTTTTAAATGTAATTTCATGGCTGTTCATGTTCTTTGAGGGCAAAATTACCCAGTTTCACTGGACCAAAGTCATTCAAAGCCCACTCAAAAGTTCTTCAATATGATACTTGTCTCATGTAAATGGGTCAGTTGGTTCTGAAGATTTAGCCGGTTAAATGAGATAACTGGTTAAAGGGGGGGAGGGGTGGTTTTCTCTCCCCCTAACACCAGAAAATGCAGGGACTAGGCTGGTAAAAGGGGCCAACCTGGGAATGCATTTTCTGGTGTGAGAGGGGTATTATTTCAAATAGCAGGGACCTGCAGTGCTCTGAATACAGCCAGGCTCTGCCACTGTCAGTGGCTATCACTTCTGCCTGGCGGCGGCTGTCCCCCATTTACCGCGAGCATGTATCCCCCCTTGGCAATGAGCATGTAATCCCACATGTCAACGAGCATGGAACCTCTGGCAATGAGCATGAAACCCTTGGCAATGAGCATGTAGATAAGCAGCACTTATGTAGCATATCTTTTTATAGGCATTATGGTGTTTGGCATAATACATAATGGACATAATGGTGTGTAACTTAACGTGTAATGGACATTATGGTGTAAATGTTTAATGCACGCCTTTGGCGGACAATGTCCCTGTTTATCAAGCTTATTGTGAATTTTGGCTTAATCTGTGTGGCATTATGTGAATTCTGGCTCAATCCGTGTGGCATTATGTGAATTTTGGCTCAATCCATGTGGCATTATGTGAATTTTGGCTCAATTCGTGTGGCATTATGTGAGTTTTGGCTCAATCCGTGTGGCATTATGTGAATTTTGGCTCAATCCGTATGGCATTTTATGAATTTTGTCTCGATCCGTGTGGCATTATGTGAATTTTGACACAATCCATGTGGCATTATGTGAGTTTTGACTCATTCCATTTGGCATCATGTGTAAGGTGCAAGTATAATGGGGTCTAGTATTTTGTTGCATAATGTGTAGAAGTTGTATATAGTGTGGTACACTACACTCAAGGACACGCCCCCTGTTGAGTGGCCACACCCCTTTTCCGGAGTACACACAACTACATCCTTCACTTTTGTCGCCATGGTGGGCCTGCGTACTTTAAATGCCAGGGCCTATTTTTAATCCCATTCCCACCCTCTCTCTGCCACTCTTTTAGCATGTACACTGGCACCACTAACACCACCCGAACCCTCTTTTATCATGATGCACCCCCTGTCATTTTATCCTGGATCCCTGGCAATGCATACAGTACAGCATGAAATGACACAACTTTTCTTCTGTTGTATTTATGCTATCTTTTATTTGTAATCTTATTAGCTTTTGTGGCAGCTGCCTGACAGTATTTCTGCTTCAAGTACATTATTCCTAAATATTATTCCTCAATATTTGTTTCCACATCTAGATTGGATGGCATCTAATGTGTAGTTACTTATCATAATTTGCACTATATTATAGGTGGATTAGGGTATATTAATCAAATGTAATAATTATGTGTATTTGAACTACCCTTTTTGCACCTTTGTACTAATCCTTATATTATGTTTTGTTTTTATAAACTTACGTGTGCATATTTTTTTTCTCAGCCACCCTCAATTAACAACTTAAATTATGAAACATTAATACACAGACCTGTGGAATCTCAAAAAAGAAAACAGGTAAGGGTGGAGCCCTGCACCAGACACTTCCTCAGTGCCCAAAATCACTCTACAGTGGGGTGAGATGGGTATTGGGGGAGAAATTACAATTATTTTATAACCAACTTGTTAGTTTTTTTTTGTAACCATTGCCAGAAGGAATATATTATATATGGGTTGGTGGCTGTCCCCTGAAAATACAGTATTTTTAAGTATCTTGTTTCGGGGCACTCTTAATTTTAATAAATTATGTAGTATGTTAAGATTTTTTTAAATGAAAACTTGACATATATTAAATAATTTTCTAAATATATTTTCGGCACTAATTTAATAAAGGTTAAGTTTTACTACAAAAACAATATTTACACACTACACAATTTATTAAAATTTTGTCTCCTACTGTAACCTGTGGAATCTCGCTAACAACCTCTAGATCCCATAAACATTGCATGATCTCAGGCACGTTAAGGGGTGTGTAAATTGATATCGACATCTAGATCTCCATTTTGGTTGAGATTTTGTATCCAGCAACACCCCATGTCTATTACTGTATACCTTGTTATAATTACAAACACATTTTGAATTAACTGTTAGTGAATGATCACATTTGTTTTTATTCTCTGATATATGCAAGTGATTTTGGGCGAGATGTAAGAAGCGTTAAAAAGTGATAAAATGGATGATAAACCATCAGCCAATCAGCTCCTACCTGTCATTTTTCAAACACAGCCAGTGACATGGCAGTTACGAGCTGATTGGTTGGCGGTTTATCACTCTTCATTTTGTCACTCCTCAAGCTTAGAACATCTGGCCCCTAATGTTATCATTCACTAGAGCACTGGTCAGATTGACACTCATTTATGTGGTTAAAACATATTTTGAGAAGGAATTGGGTGAACGCTGGAATGGTCTGGACACTGTAGCACCAAACTGACTCCCTGTATCGACCTCTGCCACTGTGAATCATTTTGAGCACATCTCTATGCACTGTTTACTTTGTGACAGCTGTCACATACAGTGGGACATGCACAGAGAGATTGGGTGAAAGACGGAATGGTCCGGACTCAATAGAGAGATGAGTACAAACTGCTAATGGAGATTCCAGTTACTGTAGATGATGTTCTCAGCACTAATATTACAATGAAATGTCAAGAACATAATGTACATTGCACATTGAGATAACTTCAGAGTTTATGCTGTAAGAAGAGATGCATTTATTTATTTGTCTCTATCAGTACATGTCATTGCTCAGTTATTACCTTTGTCTTGTTGCATGATTGAACCAGGTGTGCCGAGAGGCCTGGGCCTGTTGGAAAGGCCTGTGCCAGCTGATGAGGGGGACAGTATTTTACACCTAGTGTGACCTCCCAGATTTTCCCACTTAGTAAACAGGCTCCATGGATACTTCTATGACTTGTATTTATATGTATTTGTATTTGACCTTACACTAAACGTATCCTCCTCAAGAGCTACTATCTATAACAGTGGTTCCCAACCCTGGTCCTCAAGTACCCCCAACAGTGCACGTTTTCCAGGTCACCCGGCAGGTGCACTCATTATTCAGTCACATTTTAAAAGATCCACAGGTGGAGCTAATTATTTTGCCTGTGATTCTGTGTGGAGACCTGGAAAATGTGCACTGTTGGGGGTACTTGAGGACCAGGGTTGGGAACCACTGATCTATAAGATACATGGATACTGGAAGCAGCTCACAGATCTATAGCAGTGCAAATTGCAGGCCTAATTCAGACTGGACCACAAAGCACATTTTTTTCTCTAATGGGCAAAACCATGTGCACTGCAAGTGGGACAGATGTAACATGTGCAGAGAGAGTTAGATTTGTAGAAGTTATATTGTTATATTGTTTCTGTGCAGGGTAAATACTGGCTGATCTATTTTTGCACTGAAATTTAGATTTCAGCTTAAACACACCTAACCCAAACCTTAAACTGGCCATACATCAGAATGATTTTAGGCCCGAATGCCTGATTTTGAGGGATCATTTGATGCATTGTGTGTTTTATTGTGCACAGAGGTGTTTCGGTATGATGTGCGGTCCCGTGGGTCGTGAGGTCGATCCTGTGAACTTATGTCCCGCACGTAAGATCTGAAGATGATGCTAATGACCGGTAGGCTGGGAGTTGCAGATCTTACGTGACATTACATGCATAATATTGTGTGTATGGCCAACACAACTCTTTCTGCTCACATTACATTAGCCCCACATGCAGTGCAACATGGTTTTATCCATTAGAGAAAATATAAATAAATATATTTATATACAAATTATGGAACTTAAAGAGACATTTGAATTCATTATTATTTATTTTTATTTATAATAATGTATTATATACAATACAGTATTACATTTATTTACCTGCTGCCATCGTAAGTAATCTGTAGGTGGCGCTGTTTAACCCCTTCCCGACATTTGACGTACATTTACGTCATGGTCGGGAAGCACTTCCCGACACATGGCGTAAATGTACGTCATGGATTTAAACTGTCACCGCGTCTATAGACGCGGTGACAGTTTCAACATGTCTGCTGTCCCTGACAGCAGACATGTCCGTGCATGCCCCGGGGGGGCTGCGATGCCGCCCCCCCGTCGGCGATCGCTGTGATTGGCTGTTCAGTGTGAACAGCCATTCACAGCGTTTTCCTGTGTCACCGGCGAATAACGTTCGCCGGTGACACGGGATCAGAGGTGATTGGTGCTGTAAAGTACAGCACCAATCACCGCGGGGTGTAAGGGTGACACTGGTGTCACCCCACCTCACCCCGCCCGCCCCCAAAGGCCGTGATTGGTCCGTCGGACCGACGGACCAATCACAGCCAAGGAGGGAGATTTAAACTAACGGTGACTGCACTGCAGACGCCATTCCGGTCTGGAAAGCGTGCAGTGCGGTCACCGTACCCCCCTGCCGCCATACTGACCAGAAATACTTGCTGCAATACTTACCTGATCGCTGCTGATTGCTTCCTGGATCCTGTGCAATAATTGTGCCATACTGTGATATTGTGCTGCTGCACTGTATTAGTATTAGCTAGATAGATAGAGAGATAGATAGAGATAGATAGAGAGAGATAGAGAGAGATAGAGAGAGAGAGATAGAGAGAGATAGAGAGAGATAGAGAGAGATAGAGAGAGATAGAGAGAGAGATAGTGTCAGAGAGTGCTATATTTTGTGCTGCTGCAGTGTGATATAGTTATAGATAGAGAGAGAGAGATAGAGAGAGAGAGATAGAGAGAGAGGCCTACTGACAGAGTGCTATATTTTGTGCTGCTGCAGTGTGATAGTTATAGAGAGATAGAGAGAGATAGAGAGAGAGAGATAGAGAGAGATAGAGAGAGATAGTGACAGATTGTGCTATATATTTTTTATATAACTGACTGCTGCCCCCTCCTTTTGTGCTGATCAGTATAAATTAACTGATCAGTAACTTTTTGGGGGCGCAGGTTTTTTTTTATATATAGATATACCTGTGAGTGCTGCTGCTGCAGTGTCATAGAGTGTTAGATAGTGTTAGATAGTGAGAGATAGAGAGATAGAGAGAGATAGTGATAGAGAGTGCTAAATTTTGTGTCTGCTGTCCCCGCCTTTTGTGCTGATCACTATATCTGAGGTGATCAGCAACTTTTTTGGGGGTACAGAGGTTTTTTTTTTTTTATATATACCTGTCAGTTGCACCAAAGGTTGTGCACCTGCTGCACCTCACTGGTAATCAGTGTCGCATCACTGATCACCTTTTTTTTTTGTGTGTGTGCTGTGGGGTATTTTTTTAATTTTTTTTTTTACACACACTGTGATTTTGTGGGTGTCCTGTGGCCGCTGTGCGCTGATCAGTGACGTACATCACTGATCATCTCTTTCGGCACAGGGTTGATCTATTTTTTTTTTTTTTTTTGATCAAATTCCTGTTGCCTTTGAGCGCTGTTCAGTGACAGACGTTACTGACCAACATCTGTGCTCAATTTTTGGCGCAGGACCTTTTTTTTTTTAACCCCTTCCTTTTTTTTTTTTTTAACCCCTTCATTTTTTTTTTTTTTTATTGGTATAAAGTATTTTTTTTTTTTTCTGCACCACATACACACTACACACTACATACCCCCCGGATTGAAATAAAGTTTGTGCCCCCCCCTACACTATACACGTGTTGAAACATTTCACTACCGGTAACACAAAAATAAAAATGGCATCCCAAATGTCCTCCCAAATGTCCTCCCAAATGTCCTCCCAATCATCCAGGAGAATGTATTCAGTGGAGGAGGCATATGCCATGCTTGCTTCTGACTCTGACACAGCCAGTGATGCAAGCGGGGAATTTGAAGGATTTGCCTTAAGCTCCTCTTCCTCCTCTGCTGATGAGGGACCCCCTCAAAGACGCCCCCGTAGATCAGCTGAGATTCCCCCCCCAATAATTGATCTAGTATGGACCCCACCACCAGACAATTTTGAGCCCCAGGTTCCTGAGTTTTTGGCCATGCCAGGAATCCAATTTGATTCCACAGGTCTCAGAGAAATTGACTTTTTCAAATTATTTTTCTCTGATGATTTTATAAATTTAATGGTGGACCAAACTAATTTATATGCCCAGCAGTTTATTGCTCAAAACCCCACGTCATCATTTGCTAGGTGGACCCCTGTAGATGCAGTAGAGATGATGACGTTTTGGGGTCTGGTGTTTCATATGGGCATAGTAAAAAAGCCAGAAATTAGGCAATATTGGAGTACAGATGTTCTGTACAGTACTCCATTTTACCGTATGGCCATGCCCCGGACTCGATTTGAGACAATTCTTAAATTCATACATTACACCGATAATGCACAGTGCCCACCCAGAGATGATCCCACCTTTGACCGGCTATTCAAAGTCAGGCCGGTCATTGATCATTTCAGTGCCAAATTTGAAGAGGTGTACATCCCTGAAAAATTTATTTGTATCGACGAGTCCCTTATACATTTTAAAGGAAGGGTTAAATTCCGCCAGTACCTTCCCAGTAAGAGGGCAAGGTATGGCATAAAAATGTATAAACTGTGTGAAAGCACCTCAGGGTACACCCACAGGTTTAGGGTTTATGAAGGGAAGGATTCAAGAATTCAACCGCCAGAATGCCCCCCCTCCCTCGTAGGTGTTAGTGGGAAAATTGTCTGGGATTTAGTGCACCCCTTCCTGGATAAAGGTTATCACCTCTATGTGGATAACTTTTACACTAGCATCCCCCTGTTTAAGGCCCTTGGTTCAAGAGGTACAGCAGCTTGCGGTACTGTGCGCAAGAACCAAAGAGGCCTCCCAAAAACGCACATTGCCCAAGTAATGAGAAGGGGTGAAAGCAGGGGAATATGCACCGAAAATATGTTGTTGGTCAAATATAAGGACAAGAGGGATGTCCTTATACTGACAACAATTCACGGAGACAGTACCACCTCCGTCCCTGTACGAGGTACCAGTACCCACACCTCAAAACCTAATTGTATCCTGGATTACAATAGGTACATGGGCGGAGTGGATCTTTCAGATCAGGTACTGAAGCCGTACAGTGCCCTGCGGAAAACAAAAATCTGGTACAAGAAGGTGGCCGTGTATATCATCCAGATGGCACTGTATAACGCTTACGTGCTATTCCGTTCTACCGGCCAGAGGGGGACATTTATGCACTTTCAAGAGGAAGTCATAAAGGGCCTAATATTTGGGAACCAGCAGGCAGAGGGCCCCAGTACTTCTAGTACTGGCCCCCGTATTGTACCAGGGCAGCATTTTCCTGATGAAATCCCCTCCACTGGAAAAAAGGGCAGGACACAAAAAAGGTGCAAAGTTTGCTATAAAAAGGGAATAAGAAAGCAAACTATTTTCCAGTGTGACACTTGCCCCGACAAACCCGGCCTATGTATAAAGGAGTGTTTTAAATTATACCACACATCTATGGAATATTAGGTTCATAATTTCACCGTGCTTCGGGGGTCTTGCTAATGCCACATAGCACCCACCATTCATTCCACCAGAATCTGAGCCGCAAAATCCAAAAATCACTCCTTCCCTTCTGAGTCCTGCCATGCACCCAACTGGTATTTTTTGGTCACATGTGAGGCATTGCCGTACTCGGGAGATATTGGGGCACAGATTTTGGGGTGCTTTTTCTCCTTCATACCTTCTGAAAATGAAAAATTTTGAGCCAGAACTGCATTTTTGTGTAAAAAATGTAATTTTTCTTTTTCACTGCCCACTTGTATCAAAATTGGTGAAACCCCTGGGGGTTTTAAATGTACACTATACCCCTAGATGAATTCCCTGAGGGGTGTAGTTTTCAAAATGGGGTGACTTGTGGGGGGGTTCCACTGTATTGGTGCTTGGGGGGTCTTGCTAATGCGACATAGCACCCACCAAAATTCCACCAGAATTTGTGCTGCAAACTCCAAATATCACTCCTTCCCTTCTGAGTCCTGCCACTTTTTGGTCACACATGAGGCATTGCCGTACTCGGGAGAAATTGGGGCACAGATTTTGGGGTGCTTTGTCTCCTTCATTCCTTGTGAAAATGAAATATTTTGAGCCAGAACTGCATTTTTGTGTAAAAAAATGTAATTTTTCATTTTCACTGCCCACTTGTATCAAAATTGGTGAAACCCCTGGGGGTTTGAAATGTACACTATACCCCTAGATGAATTCCCTGAGGGGTGTAGTTTGCAAAATGGGGTGACTTGTGGGGGGGGTTCCACTGTATTGGTGCAACATAGCACCCACCATTCATTCCACCAGAATCTGTGCTGCAAAATCCAAAAATCACTCCTTCCCTTCTGAGTCCTGCCATGCACCCAACTGGTATTTTTTGGTCACATGTGAGGCATTGCCGTACTCGGGAGAAATTGGGGCACAGATTTTGGGGTGCTTTTTCTCCTTCATACCTTCTGAAAATGAAAAATTTTGAGCCAGAACTGCATTTTTGTGTAAAAAATGTAATTTTTCATGTTCACTGCCCACTTGTATCAAAATTGGTGAAACCCCTGGGGGTTTGAAATGTACACTATACCCCTAGATGAATTCCCTGAGGGGTGTAGTTTGCAAAATGGGGTGACTTGTGGGGGGGTTCCACTGTATTGGTGCTTGGGGGGTCTTGCTAATGCGACATAGCACCCACCAAAATTCCACCAGAATCTGAGCCACAAAATCCAAAAATCACTCCTTCCGTTCTGAGTCCTGCCATGCACCCAACTGGTATTTTTTGGTCACATGTGAGGCATTGCCGTACTCGGAAGAAATTGGGGCACATATTTTGGGGTGCTTTTTCTCCTTCATACCTTCTGAAAATGAAAAATTGTGAGCCAGAACTGCATTTTTGTGTAAAAAAATGTAATTTTTCATTTTCACTGCCCACTTGTATCAAAATTGGTGAAACCCCTGGGGGTTTGAAATGTACACTATACCCCTAGATGAATTCCCTGAGGGGTGTACTTTGCAAAATGGGGTGACTTGTGGGGGGGTTCCACTGTATTGGTGCTTGGGGGGTCTTGCTAATGCGACATAGCACCCACCAAAATTCCACTAGAATCTGAGCCACAAAATCCAAAAATCACTCCTTCCGTTCTGAGTCCTGCCATGCACCCAACTGGTATTTTTTGGTCACATGTGAGGCATTGCCGTACTCGGAAGAAATTGGGGCACATATTTTGGGGTGCTTTTTCTCCTTCATACCTTCTGAAAATGAAAAATTGTGAGCCAGAACTGCATTTTTGTGTAAAAAAATGTAATTTTTCATTTTCACTGCCCACTTGTATCAAAATTGGTGAAACCCCTGGGGGTTTGAAATGTACACTATACCCCTAGATGAATTCCCTGAGGGGTGTACTTTGCAAAATGGGGTGACTTGTGGGGGGGTTCCACTGTATTGGTGCTTGGGGGGTCTTGCTAATGCGACATAGCACCCACCAAAATTCCACCAGAATCTGAGCTGCAAAATCCAAAAATCACTCCTTCCCTTCTGAGTCCTGCCATGCACCCAACTGGTATTTTTTGGTCACATGTGAGGCATTGCCGTACTCGGGAGAAATTGGGGCACAGATTTTGGGGTGCTTTTTCTCCTTCATACCTTCTGAAAATGAAAAATTTTGAGCCAGAACTGCATTTTTGTGTAAAAAATGTAATTTTTCTTTTTCACTGCCCACTTGTATCAAAATTGGTGAAACCCCTGGGGGTTTTAAATGTACACTATACCCCTAGATGAATTCCCTGAGGGGTGTAGTTTTCAAAATGGGGTGACTTGTGGGGGGGTTCCACTGTATTGGTGCTTGGGGGGTCTTGCTAATGCGACATAGCACCCACCAAAATTCCACCAGAATCTGAGCCGCAAAATCCAAAAATCACTCCTTCCGTTCTGAGTCCTGCCATGCACCCAACTGGTATTTTTTGGTCACATGTGAGGCATTGCCGTACTCGGAAGAAATTGGGGCACATATTTTGGGGTGCTTTTTCTCCTTCATACCTTCTGAAAATGAAAAATTGTGAGCCAGAACTGCATTTTTGTGTAAAAAAATGTAATTTTTCATTTTCACTGCCCACTTGTATCAAAATTGGTGAAACCCCTGGGGGTTTGAAATGTACACTATACCCCTAGATGAATTCCCTGAGGGGTGTACTTTGCAAAATGGGGTGACTTGTGGGGGGGTTCCACTGTATTGGTGCAACATAGCACCCACCATTCATTCCACCAGAATCTGTGCTGCAAAATCCAAAAATCACTCCTTCCCTTCTGAGTCCTGCCATGCACCCAACTGGTATTTTTTGGTCACATGTGAGGCATTGCCGTACTCGGGAGAAATTGGGGCACAGATTTTGGGGTGCTTTTTCTCCTTCATACCTTCTGAAAATGAAAAATTTTGAGCCAGAACTGCATTTTTGTGTAAAAAAATGTAATTTTTCATTTTCACTGCCCACTTGTATCAAAATTGGTGAAACCCCTGGGGGTTTGAAATGTACACTATACCCCTAGATGAATTCCCTGAGGGGTGTAGTTTGCAAAATGGGGTGACTTGTGGGGGGGTTCCACTGTATTGGTGCTTGGGGGGTCTTGCTAATGCGACATAGCACCCACCAAAATTCCACCAGAATCTGAGCTGCAAAATCCAAAAATCACTCCTTCCCTTTTGAGTCCTGCCATGCACCCAACTGGTATTTTTTGGTCACATGTGAGGCATTGCTGTACTCGGGAGAAATTGGGGCACAGATTTTGGGGTGCTTTGTCTCCTTCATACCTTCTGAAAATGACAAATT
This sequence comes from Crinia signifera, assembly GCF_055691185.1. Lineage (NCBI taxonomy): Eukaryota > Metazoa > Chordata > Amphibia > Anura > Myobatrachidae > Crinia > Crinia signifera. The sequence continues at coordinate 57,834,977 of NC_139223.1, read as the reverse complement.
TGGAGCCAGAACTGCATTTTTGTGTAAAAAAAATAATTTTTCATTTTCACTGCCCAGTTGTACCACAATTGGTGAAACCCCTGCGGGTTTGAAATGTACACTATACCCCTAGCTGAATTCCCTGAGGGGTGTAGTTTGCAAAATGGGGTCACTTGTGGGGGGGTTCCTAACTTTTAGCATGTTATGGTGCCTAGAAACCTACATGGTGCCTAAAAAATAATCTCATAAAAAGGAGGCTCCAAAATCAAGTAGGTGCTCCTTCTATTATGAAGCCTGTGGTTTGGTCACCGTGCACACTAGGGCCACATATAGGATATTTATGAAAACAAAAGAATTGGGGGAATCAATTTTTAGTCACATTTCTCTAGTAAAATGTACTGTGTTCCTTAGAAAAATGTATTAAAATTGCAAATCTGCAAAAAAAAAGAAATTTTGAAATTTCACCTACACTTTGTTTTAATTCCTGTGAAACACCTAAAGGGTTAACAAACTTCCAAAATGCTGTTTTGAATACTGTGAGGGGTGCAGTTTTTGAAATGGCATCATTTATGGGGGTGTCTCACATACAAGTCCCTCAAAGTCACATCAGAACTGAACTGGTCCCTAAAAAAATCAGTGTTTGAAATTTTCTTGAAAATTTGAGAATTTGCTATTCATATTGTAAGCCTCCTAGTGTCCCAAAAAATTAAAAGGAAGTTGAAATAATGATGTCAACATAAAGTAGACATATGGTCTATGTTAGTTATTCACTATTTTGAGTGGTAAGATTATTTGTCTCACAAGCAGAAAATTTAACATTTTGCAAATCGCTAAATTTTCCATTTTTTCACGATATTTTGGTATTTTTCACAAAAAAACACAGACTGTATCGACGAAAATTTACCACTAACTTGAAGTACAATGTGTCACGAAAAAACAATCTCAAAATCACTGGGATAAGTAAAAGCAAAAAAAAGTTATCCCCACTTAAGTGAGACATGTCAGAATTGAAAAAAAGGGCTCTGTCAGGAAGGCAAAAACAGGCTCTGTCAGGAAGGGGTTAAGCTTCAGCCTTGCCTTCTGCATCTCTATGATTCTGCATTACGAACAATTGTATTTATTGAGAAATAAATAAATGTGTTGCTGTAAATGCTATATACCTCCTATAATCATCTTTAATTATTTAATTCTGGAATAACTTTAAAATCATAATTGGTTATAACTGTTAAATTTGCAACAAATGAATAAAAACTAAATTGAATCAAGTAACATGTGAACTAATCACAGGCATAGCAATTGCTGAATGCTGATTTGATTTGTAATTTAAATAAGTTGTTGCACTCACATCCTATCAAAGGAAGTGAGAAACTATAAATCATGACAAATTTTAAGTTTTTAATTTTTAAATAGATATAACCAATGAATAATGTATTTTCTCATTTTGTTTCATGATATAATTCATGTCTCGATTGCTGCAAGATGGGATATGCATTCCCATTTATTTAGGATGTCTTAGAGAACCCCCGGCTACTAGCTGCTTATAGGAATACAGGACGTTGCTAATGTTTACGTTATAAAGGACTCTGCTAAGACATCATTACTTTTTGATGCTCTCAATAGTCTGGTCAAAGCCAGATGTACAGTATTAAGCCTTAAGAAATGATAAAGTGGAGGGTGATAAAGAGTGATAAAATACCAGCCAATCATATCCTAACTGCCATGTTACAGGCTGGGTTTGAAAAATTACAAGAGCTGATTGGCTGGTACTTTATCTCTCTTTATCACCCTCCACTTTTTAAGGCTTAATACATTTGTCCCAATGGTATCTAGCTTGTAGCTGTACAGGTGGTAACCAGTGGTTGCTCTTACCTTGTCGGAGGAGAGGGGCTGCCGAGATGCGCACCTCCCCTCCAGTGCCGCCACTGCTGGTCCCTGCAGGTCCCCGATGTAGCCGCCTCAATCTTCTTGGTCTAATCACCATCACGGGGTCAGTAGCCTCTTCAGTCTCTATGGGGCTGCTTCAGAAGCCGACCCGCAGAACTGTAATGGCGGTCCCAGGTCCGGTGCATGTGCAGTATCGTCCGCAGTACTGCACATGAGCTGAACCTTTTTTGTAGGAGCTGCCCCTCAGCTGCACATAGAGAGGCATCCCGGGGGGGGGGGGGGGGGGGGGAATACCTCCCAATGGAAGTCACTGCCAGTCACAGTGAAGCCAGTTCAGTCTCACAGACTGCATCTGGCTTTATACAGTGGTGGATTTTATCTGGGGAGGCTACAGCCCTGCAGCCCATAGTTAAAAACAGCTACTGGTAGTAACTAAGTAGTAAGTGTCTGATCAGATAATGGATGTAAGTGCAATTGAGCAGCCTACCACTGAGGTCTTTTGGAATAAGTCCTCTATGTGCAGATAATATATATTCTGCCACCTCTGTGGCTCCTTCAGTAGTAAAATATCCATACACTGTTTCCACTGAGACTCTTCTCGATTAAAAAAAGTCCTTGGCCTTACGCGTTTCTCTTCTGTAATTAAAAGCAGTTCAATCTGAAGATTCCAGAATACTTATAGCCAAATACCATTTCAAAATCAGAATCAACTTTATTGGCCAGGTATACTCGCGTATGCTAGGAATTTTTGGAAGGAACATTGCATCACCAAGCAGCAATATGTAGGAGAAAATACATAACACACATTACAAGCATTACATGAGCATGAGTGTGTATAGGGCTCGACATATTAGACATAGTAAATGTTCTTTTACGCATTAGCTATTCTTCAGTTGACGGACAGCTATTGGGAAGAAGCTTTTAGCGGTATGCAAAACATACAACATTTTAAAACGAAATGTGTAATTGGAAAACAATTTTAATGATTTTTTTTTTTAAAAATGTCCCTCATCTCTATTACTGAGTTAGCAGTTATCATGGCCAGCAGCCACCAGAATCTTGAAAAGAAATATAAATTTGACTTTGATGACTTTTACAAAGAACTTTAGATCATTGTTAATTGCCAATGACCTTAGAAGCGTGCATGAATAGATAAAAAAGTAGTAGCACTTCTTGTGAAACATATATTCCCTTCTTTTCAGGCTCAAATAACTGAAGTTGTATACACTCTTTTAAGATTTTATACCAGGACACAACACCATGCCTTAAATTGTGTTTTATAAAATGAAAGATCTTTTTCTGTCTCTCTGGGAAAAGCATCAACGTTACAAAGTCAATTTTGCTTGTATCGGGCTCAAAGAGAAGATCATTTTAACTGTCAATTTAAAGTGTTCTTTGCTCAGATGTGCAATGCTCCCATCACGTGGACCAAAAAACAATCAGAACTCCATCAAACAATATTAAAGCTATTTTCTGCATCCACCAGCAGACAATAAAAAAGATATAAGCCCCAGAAAAGACACATTAAACGACAGTACATCTGGATGAAAAGTCTTTTGTAATCTGTTTTATATGTGTCTCATTTCTAACTGAGGCAAATTGGAAATTAAAACAATATATAAAGGAAACAGATTTAGGAGTGTTCTACAAATAAGCCTGCCTAAAACTGCAAGGCAGCAATTATACAATGAGTATTCCATTATAACACCAGAGGGACCTGTTCTTGAATCAACTCTAGCACCATTTACCCAATAGGAGGATCCCTCCAACCGCTACAGTGGCACTATATTATCTCACATAGTTAAAATGTAGTAGAGGGGTTTCCCTGCACTGTAATGTCATTAAATGTATATTTGAGGAATATTAACACCTGGAGATCCAACCCCACCTTCTGTGTAAATGGTCCTCCTCTACTTTCAGAATATGATATATAGGAAGATGGCACATTTCTAGAAGAAAGACAATCTCAGTACCAGGGTCTTTGCAAATACTTGTCCTGATGCCATCTATCTAATGATAAACCAGAATCTGCCAATTAAATAGGGGGATAGCTGTTATTGGCTCAGAGTGTGGGGTCAGTCTGGGTTCTGAGGAACAAATGTATGAAGCAGTTATAAGGGACTAGAAGTGATCCAGAAAAGTAGTGGCCTATGACAACCAATCAGCACTGATGTAACATCTATAATTTGTATAATATTAAATTATACAGAGCAGCTGATTGGTTGCCATGGGCCACTTCTCCTCTGGCTCACTCTTTTATCACTGCTTCATGCATATACCCCAGAGTGTGCAAAACAGATTGCCACTTGAACCAAGGGCCCCTGCACTCATTAAACATATGCCATTGCTGTAGGGGACATTGCATCTAAGTTGTGTGGTTCATCACCACCCAGGGAATGAATCGGTGCTGGATGAAGGGGACGTTGAATGGAATTCCTTTTTATAAAGCCATAGGATTTTCCCCAATCATAGTATAATATATTTAAAAATATGGATACACAATCCCTTTTAAACAAGTGTGTTTCTACTGATTTTATTATTTTCATTTATATGTTATACATTATTTTCATTTAATTAATACATTTAATATATCTAATTCATAAATTAAATTGTTCATTTTATAACATATTTTGCTAACTTAAGTCTCTTTATAAAATAAACACTGGAAATGACTTTTGAAGGTCATGTGATGCCCATGTATGTCCTGTGCATACACAAATACTACACAGTGGGCCTTATTCTGGTTGGAGCGGCCGGGCCGTACGCGTACGTCCCGGGGTTTTTCATGATCTGCGCATGTGCAGATACGCTAATGCGCCGGCGCGAACACTCCACAACGCTTACGGCCGGGCTCTCAACGTGCGAAAAAACCTGTACGCGAGTGTACGGGTAATGGGGCGGCATAGGGGCGTGTTGATGGGAGCGGCCGAAATAATGAGGGAAAATGGGCGTAAATATGGGCGTACACGGGGGTGTGCACCAAAAATGAGCGGTGCTACTACCGCACGATCGACTAAGGCACCGTTCATTTCGGACACCAAACAGGCGGCCGCCAACCGCCAGCTCAAACCACCCCTACAGATACCGCATGGCAGCGTGCGCCTGAGTTGGCTAATTAACGCTGATTACTACTCAAACACATACACCTGAATGTAATAAGCAATGCTGCAGTCTATTAAGTCCAAACCATGATTTCACTGCCTGCAAGCCACACATACAGCACGCAGACACATTGGAAGCTTATGTTTCTATACTTCTCCACATTTAAAGGTTTGTTTTATTTAAGGTAAGAATCTTTTTATACGCTAAGGTAGGTATTTGCTAAACAGTTAGACACATTCACTACGTGCTTTCATAGACTTTACGCAGTAGCACACTCAATCTACACAAGTCGACATGTGTCAACGTGTTCACTCTAATACTAACATAGGTTTTGTATTTAGGATACAATAACATAAACCACATCTAACACCTACAAAGGATGTTTCAGCAATGTTTGAAGCCCATGACCACTATTTTCCACACAATCTTTGTATAGTACCCAAAATAATGACCTGTACCACTATCTCATCTGCTATGATTTGGATTTGACTACACTCTGGATGTAAGATGCCACCAATCACATTATTGCACTCTCATCTCTCTAACAAAGGATTCCTACATCTGCTTAGGACACTGTAAAATCATATATATTTAAAAAGTTATGCATGTTTGTTCACAAGCTAATTTATCATGTTTGGCCCATTGACACATCTTTTTTTAGGGAGGACACATATGCATTCCTACACAAATGTACCTTTTCACCCTTGTTTGTCTGCCTCACCCACTCCATGAGGAAAGCATTGTTCTGGACCTGCTTTTACCTACTACTGTAGGAGCTACCTCACCTGCACACAAACTGCTTTCTCACCTATTAAGTTGCTCTGCACATGTGCTGACACAAACTAATTAGCAGGGAAAAGTTGGATAGGAACATGGGAATGGCCATGGAGAGGGTTACACATGGGAAACTTCGACCACACTTCAACAAATGTTCAAAAATACCCTGGTCAGTAAGTACACATAAATCTAGTATTTGTTTCACACAAGAAATGACACATACCACAATTTAGATTTAATTTGTAAAATAAATTTATTTGCTGTTCAGCATCACAGCTTGACACTTTAATGTGAGAAATCAAATAAACAAATAAAATAGACACACAAATAATAAAACAGCCAGAACAAGAGGTTGCATATCTCCAAACATGTGTTACCCTGCAAATGCAATGGTGAAAGAAATGGGGACACCAGAATACGTACTGCAACAACCAGGGTGAATACTAAGCAAGATACACACCACCAAAAAAAAATATCCTGCATTTGTAGAGGTCAAAATACGAACTTTCATGCCCATGGCACGCAAATGGATCGATGGCCAACTCAGGAAGCGGATGTCCAGTGCAATTTAAACCTTTGGCCTCCAACCACAGAGGAAGTGAACCCGGTCTCATTTGGGCCCTTTTTTGCCCCTTTTAGATGGGGCCTTGGGGACAGGGGCCTTTGGCTCAGCTGGCTTTCGGCGTCTTCCCCTAGTCGACACAGGAGGGTCAGCCGAGGTGGAAGGTTGGGGAGCAGCTTGGGGTGGGGCAGCAGATGGGGGATTGTCCCTTAGGGACCTGGCGGTGGACAGCTGCTCCGCAAGAAGTTCATTCTGGCGGCTGAGGTGTTGGCCAATGCTTAGCATGCCAGCCGCCAGAGTTTCATTAATGCGGTTCAAGGCCTCAACCTGCAGCTGGTTTGTGGCCTTCCACTCCGCCAGAAAATCCGCCACCTGCTGCTGACGGATCGCAGCATCCACCCCTTGCTGCTCGATCCTGTCCAGCGTCACCAACAGGCTCTCATTCCATGTCTCCTGTGGCTGGGGCTCGGGGCGACGTCTTGGTGGAGGCTGGACCACTTGCTCCACCTGTGGCTCTGCAGAGGAAGATGCTGCCGGTACATACTGTGTTTCTGCTTCTTCTAGGATAAGAATTGAAAACAATGTCACCATCACATACGCAATAAAAAATATCTTTCTAAATACAATGCAATACTGTGACTTACCATCAAAAGCAGCAGCAAAGACCTCCGCCGGGAGCTCACTGTCCATATTGGAGATCCCCCTGATCTCCCCCACATCAATCACGTCACAGGAGTCCAGCTCCAGGGGGGTATACTCCAAATGGTCAGGCATAGGACCTCTCTCGGTGGACATGCTGTGGTTGTACCGGTCAGTCATCTTCCTCTTCAGTGCACTTTTGAAGTCAGTCCACCTACAAGTTTAAAAATACAAATATCACCATGAGATATGTGCACCACTGTGCTACGTGTAGGGTTACCACCTAGTCCCTTTAATTCCGGACACATGTTACTTACACAGGTTCTGTGGCAGTTTAAAATTAGGTGAAGTGGAGTCTTGAAGTCAGCCAGCCACAGAACCTGTGTAATTAATATGTGTCCGGAATTAAAGGGACTATGTGGTACCCCTAGCTACGTGACATTTCCTAGTGTGGGTGATCTTATGTTTTTTTGCCATATGTGTCCCACACACACATTCATGTCTCAATTAGGAGGCATTTCAGTGTCTCATCTCATTCATTAGGCCACTAAATGCACATACATACATCACTATGCAGAAATGACATCATCCATGGCCAAATTAGGCACCTCCACCTGGTGTGAAACTACACATTTCACCATAGCTTGACAATGTGGTTATTATGGAGTAATTTAACTATGGAATGGCATACTGGGATGTGTAGTTTCTCACCAGCTACATGTGCACAGTTTGCTCATTCTTGTTTCAGTAGCATCATATGGAACATGTTACAACAACTCTTTCAAAAACACACTTTCTCTTGTCCCATCACATACTTCACATGAGCAGAACTGTGCCCATAACCTCACATCACACCAATGGTGCATGTTTCATATATCAATGTGGGTTATTAGACATGGTTGTGTTCACATGTGACATTGAAGTGTAGCACTATCTACAAACACACCTTTCTATTAGTCTCAAAACATACATGTAACATATGTACACACATATGACATTATCAGGGGGACAAAGACCAGGGCAATTTTTCAGCAGTCTCCAGCAGGAACTGAGGCCCTTATTCTAGTTCACTCTTTCTGCCCAAATATTTCTTTGATGGACAAAACCATGTGCACTGCAGGTGAGGCAGGTGTAAAACCCCACCCAAATCTGATTATCTCTGCACAAGTAACACCTGCCTCACCTGCAGTGCACATGGTTTTGTCCATCTAAGAAATATTTGGCCAGAAAGAGTGAACTAGAATAAGGGCCTCAGTTCCTGCTGGAGACTGCTGAAAAATTGCCCTGACAAACACACTAACCTTTTCTTCACCGCGTCCCAAGTTCTGACCACTGGTGCCACCTGGTTCACTTCCTCTGTGATCTTGTCCCAAAGGTTTCTCCTTGCACTGGCACCCGGCTTCCTGGTTGCCAATTCAATCCATTCGCGTGCCCTGGGCACTAGAATTCGCATTTCGGCCTCTACAAATGCAGGGTTTCTCTTTCTGGTGGTGGTATCCTGCTCAGTCATCACCCTAGATGTTGCAGCACGTTTTCTGGTGGCCCCAGTTCTCTCACCATGCACCTGCTGGGTCACACCTGTTTGGAGAGATGCAACCTCTTGTTCTGGCTGGTTGCTTGGCCCTTGTGGAGCTGGTGGAGGTTCACCAGGGCCTGTTACTGAGGGGCCCGCTTGATCTTGCAGGCTACTCCTCTCTTGGGCCCTCCTTCTCCGCTCCTGTTCCCTCTTGTTCAGTGCATCAAGCAGGGATTGTGCTGTAGCTCTCTGCAGAGCGTCCTCTGCTGCTGAATCGTCAGAGTCAGACATGTTTGCAGCAATTGTGGCCTGCATCTGACTGAATATTTATATGTTAATTTCCCGCCATGAACAAGGGGGCGTATATTTTTCCACGCAATATAGATGCAAATTTACGCAGATATTTCCCGCCGATAATTCCCGCTTAAATTACGCAGGTCTCAACGCACCTGACCAAACACCTGTATATGCACATACACAGGTTGTGGAGCATTGTGCTACATCGTGAAATGTGGGCACCTGTCATTCCAATGACGAGTGTTGTCAGCTGGTATCTGTTGGAGTTCGTGTATGCTTTGTGAGTCACATTTCAAAACATCACGTTATAATGCTTTCCTTACATATGTAATGTGTATGAAATTGTCATACAGCAACATGTTGCATTGTGGCCCTTTAGGCAGCGTAGTTATAAGTAGAGGGTTGCGTGTATTATTTTCCGCCTACTGTATATACAGTACTCCTCTTCATGCATATCGGTGCATCGTGCCCCCTTTAAGCAGCGTAGTTATAAGTAGAGGGTTGCGTGTATTATTTTCCGCCTACTGTATATACAGTACTCCTCTCCATGCATATCGGTGCATCGTGCCCTTTTTAAGCAGCGTAGTTATAAGTAGAGGGTTGCGTGTATTATTTTCCGCCTACTGTATATACAGTACTCCTCTCCATGCATATCGGTGCATCGTGCCCCCTTTAAGCAGCGTAGTTATAAGTAGAGGGTTGCGTGTATTATTTTCCGCCTACTGTATATACAGTACTCCTCTCCATGCATATCGGTGCATCGTGCCCCCTTTAAGCAGCGTAGTTATAAGTAGAGGGTTGCGTGTATTATTTTCCGCACACTGTAAATACAGTACTTCTCTCTTCATTGAATGCATGCTGTTGGTTGTGGTGTGTGTATATCGGAACGGTCCGCGTAAGTTTCTATTCGCATCCAGTTTGTTAATGTAAGAGGGATTAATAAAGTTAATACCAAACAAACAATTTTTTCGACCAATCAGCAAGCACCAAAAGTGATATATGTACCTGCAATTAATAACTGCGCCATTGCCACTATGACTGCTAACAGAGCTAGGCCATTTTCCACCCCTGAGCTGTTGGCCCTGGTCGACGTCATGGACCGTCACCTGGGGCCCAGGGGCCCATATGTTAGCAATGCGGACAAGCGGCGGGCGTATACTGCTGCCCGCCGCCTGATCTTCTCGACGACCGGCGTCCGCAGAAGCCTGGGGCAGGTTGAGCGGCGCTGGTCAGACCTGCGCCGGCGGCAGCCAGTTTTGCTGAGCACCCTTCGCCGCCATATTGGCCGATGTAAGTTTTGATTACTAGTATGTCAGCGTTTTTTAGCAATGTTTTGTGTACTTTTTATAAATATGTTGCTGAGTATGGGGGTGTATATGGGGGTGTATATGGGTGTATATGGGGGGTATATGGGTGTATATGGGGGGTATATGGGTGTATATGGGGGTGTATATGGGGGGTATATGGGGGTGTATATGGGGGTATATGGGTGTATATGGGGGTGTATATGGGTGTATATGGGGGGTATATGGGTGTATATGGGGGTGTATATGGGGGTGTATATGGGGGGTATATGGGTGTATATGGGGGGTATATGGGTGTATATGGGGGTGTATATGGGGGGTATATGGGGGTGTATATGGGGGGTATATGGGTGTATATGGGGGTATATGGGTGTATATGGGGGTGTATATGGGGGGTATATGGGGGTGTATATGGGGTGTATATGGGTGTATATGGGTGTATATGGGGGGTATATGGGTGTATATGGGGGGTATATGGGTGTATATGGGGGGTATATGGGTGTATATGGGGGGTATATGGGTGTATATGGGTGTATAGGGGGTGTATAGGGGGGGGGTTAAGTAGTTGATCAGTTTTTGGGTGTAGGATATCAAATAGTTTGCATGATAAATGTCTGAAATATCACAGCAATGATAATTTTGAAGGTTATGAGCATGACTAATGTGAATTTTTCTTTCCCCCTTTTTTATGAAACCCAATCTTCGATTTCTATGCCATCAACATGAACATTTCAGCACGGGCAAGGGCACGCATGGAAGCCCGGGAGCAGGCAGCCCGGGAGCAGGCAGCCCGGGACCAGGCAGCCCGGGACCAGGCAGCCCTGGAGGAGGAAGAGGAGGAGGAGGAAGAAGAGGAGGAGGAAGAGGAGAAGGAGGAAGAAGAGGAGGAGGAAGAGGAGAAGGAGGAAGAAGAGGAGGAGGAAGAGGAGGAGGAGGAGGAGGAGAAGAAAGAGGAGGAGGAAGAGGAGGAGGAGGAAGAAGAGGAGGAGGAAGAAGAGGAGACACTGGGTGCAGCTTGGACCCACACAATTTCCCCATCCCCTTCCCCCTCCACAACCCCCACCCCCTCCACAACCCCCACCCCCTCCACAACCCCCACCCCCTCCACAACCCCCTCCCCAACCCCCACCCTCTCCCCCTCCTCAACACTGGAGACACTGGGTGCAGCTTGGACCCACACAATTTCCCCATCCCCTTCCCCCTCCACAACCCCCACCACCTCCACAACCCCCACCCCCTGTGCTGAGCTCTGATTGGTGGAGCTCATTACATGCTTCTCAGGTCCATGGAGAACAGCAGCAGCAGCTTAGTCATAGGAGGGTTTTTAATCAGAGGCAGCACTAGGACTGTGAGGTCTCCTCCAGAGTAAGGGGCAGAGGGACAAACACAGGCTTTTCATGTGGTGTGTGTGTATATATATATATATATATATATATATATATATATCCCCTGCAGGTAACCATTGACCAAGTTTATTCTGCCTTTACTCTGTGTTTTGACAGTATAATATTCGCCCATGCAGTGTGCGGCCAGTAATGACAAGTGCAAGGGGGCCCCCCCGCTCTAAAGTACCCCGGGCCCCCCAAAGGCTTAATCTGCCACTGGTGCAACTTAAATGTGGAGATTGTTTTGGTAATAGTGTGTGAGGCCATGCGGATGCATGCTTTACAAACATAGCTGTAGGCCTATAATTTGTACAGCAATGTCCCAAATTTAAAATACTAAGGAGTGCTTAAGCCACAACAATGTCATAACCCTTAAATAGCACAGGCTAATTGTGAGGTTAGAGGACAGTCCCCCAAAACCAAAGTACCAATTGGGATACAGCATACATTCATTGATGAAGGAGTAATTGAATTAATGTTATTTACTATGTACAGTATGTGTGTGTTAACATATTTTTTTTTAGTACTGTGTTTACAGCAGACCCATCTTCAATGTAGTTTCTAAATGTATGTGGCCTTCACACATAATTTTGAACTTTTTATTATGTACAAATACAACAAACATTTGTGTATGTTATATATTAATTTTTTGTTTTATCCCTTCATTACAGACACTGAACAGCACCAGGAGGAGGTGGCAGTCCTCATGCGGGAGATCATGATCACCCTCGTGTACCTCCAGCTCCTTTTTGGCCTTCTGGAGGCCCGCCTTTAATTTTTTTTTTATCCCCCCCCCTTATTATTTTTGTAGAAAATAAAAGTTGCATTACAGTTCGAAATTGCCTGTGTTTTTACTAATAAATATGTTAGAGGGCTTGTAAGGGTAGGTACATACAGATGTGTACTGTAAGTTATACTTGTAATTTGAGGTGAGGGGTAATGATTGATGTGTGAATGTGTGTGTTTTTGAGTAAAATAACACATAGTGAAAATGCATGAATGTTTAATGTTGTTCGATTAAAACATCACACATAACATCAGGGTAGGTATACATGTTACACATTTTGGACAAAGTAATTACGGACATAATTTAGTACATATACAGAAACACCAACATAACTTGATTTAAAAGTAACAGCAATATGGGGACACATAGATAGTGATTAAAATGCCACATTAGAACATAACAAATATACATGTAATGTGGGTTCAAATGTAGTTTTATTAGGTCTTTATTAAGGTAGACAATTGAGTTAATAGAAAACAATAATTGAATAACAAATAGATTAATTAATCAATTGTCAGATTAGTAGTTGAGAGGCAAGATTTGCAGGTCCATATATGTGAAGGGTATGCCAGCGTGCACGGACGTACGCTCACTCTCACGAGCGGTGACATAAGCTGAGTTTTCCATTGAAAACAATAGGGACCCGTCCGTGCAAGCTGGCGTACGCTCAGATATCCGCAAGAAGTCGTTGGGAAGACGGACGAAAGACGTCCGTAAACGGCGCCGTACGCTCAGTTGTACGCCTGTTGTCGGAGTGCAAGGGCTGGGCCGTCCGCGTACGTTGCCGTACGCTCATTTGTACGCCACTCCCCTTCTACGGTATTTCTGCCCGTACGTAAGCGGCTGATTTGTGGGTGGACCTAACCCTAACGGCCGCGTACGGCTAGCGTGCGGTAACGGCGAACGTACGCACGTTTGGCCGCTCCGATCAGAATAACCTCCATTGTATACTCATAATAAATACATACTGTATAAGCAGGACAGGAAATGTATACTATATGAAGGAAGGACTGTTCCCAATCATATGCATTATTTGATTTCTCCATTCAGACGTTACATATTTTGATTGACATGTTTATAGGCCTGTTTATAATTTATGTGTGACCTATACGTTTGTAACCTCATTTTCAAAGTATGTTGTATTGTGAATTACTGCTCTATGTAGACACACACACACTGCTTGTGATGGGAGGGGGTTATAAGGACACACTAAGCACATGGAGACATACACACAAACTAGTCTAGGAAAATAGGCATACTGTATAATGTGAAGTACAAAGAGAAATTGGGTGTTCAGAGGCTTCGAGGGGGCAGCCGTCGATACAGATTCGATATCAGCTGCCACCGGGACCTGGCATAGAAGAGGAGGGAGGGAAGGATGGATAGCGTGCAGGGAGATGGAGAGGGAATGATGCATAGAACAGCATGGAACTGCCTTCAATCTTACAGATATCTTGCCAAGTCTATTTCTGCTTTCGATCCTGATGCCGCAGGGCCACATATCGGGATCTAATCTGGATCAAAGGCATTTAACACTGCTCGATTTTGATCTGATTTCGATTTGATTTTGCTTCTAGAACCAATATTGAATCAAAAATGTGTCTAAATTGAACCATGGGCCTTATTCAGATCTGATTGCAGTACAATTTGTTTTCAAAATGGGCAAAACCATGTGCACTGCAGGTGGGGCAGATGTAACATGTATAGCAGTGGCGTAACTATAAATTTTTCTCCCCCAAGCCAAAATAGTTTTGGGCGCCCCCCCCCCCATAGTGCATAGTGCCCCTTACACATTGCACCATACACCATAATGCCACTTACACTATATGCCACATACCGTAATGCCACTTACACAGCACACCGCAATGCCCAGTACACATTGGGCCTTATTTTAGTTCACTCTTTCTGACAAAATCCTTCTTAGATGGGCAAAACCATGTGCACTGCAGGTGGGGCAGATGTAACTTGTGCAGATATAATTAGATTTGGGTGGGGTTTTACTTCAAAGTGAGATCTATATTGCAGTGTAAAAATAAAGCAGCCAGTATTTTCCCTTCACAGAAACAAAATAACTCATCCAAATCTAATTCTCTCTGCACATTTTACATCTGCCCCCCTGCAGTGCACATGGTTTTGTCCATCTAAGAAGGATTTTGTCAGAAAGAGTGAACCAAAATAAGGCCCATTATACCAAACAACATAATGCCCCTCACACTATGTCAGACCATAATGCCCCTCACACTATGTCAGACCATAATGCCCCTCACACTATGTCAGACCATAATGCCCCTCACACTATGTCAGACCATAATGCCCCTCACACTATGTCAGACCATAATGCCCCTCACACTATGTCAGACCATAATGCCCCTCACACTATACACCACACCGTAATGTTACTTACACTACATGCAAAACAATGTAATGCTCATTACACTATATGTCTAACACCATGATATTGTACACTATACGCACACACTGCAATGCTCCTAACACTATACTATGTGTCCATGCCTGTCCCCCCCCCCCCCCCCCCCCAGCAGAGATACAGAAAATATACCATATATGGACTGGCAGGTAATGCATGTGCATGTGTGCATACATACAACAGTGTAATTAGTTAGTATCACTCCCTCCACCTCCCCATTCTGCCTTACACACAAATTCCCCTTCCCCCATCCACCTTAAATAATTTATCACAATGGCATGTACTATTTTCCAACTAAACTTACTGCATATTGTGGGAGTGGAGGTTCTTATAAGCTGTACTGCTATCCGCACGCTGCGCTCTCTGCTTGCCTTAGGAAGGAGCTGGCCGGATCAGGCAAAGGTAAGGGCGCCGGGGACGGCCGAGGTCTGCGTCCAACGCAACTGTTTCCTGCCCAGTGCCCAGCTTTAAACAACCGCCGGCGGAAGTGACCTGCAGTGTCCGGTCACCAGGGCTACAGTAAGTAAGTAAAGGAAGGAGGAGGAGCGGAGCCAGGGAGCGCATATCTGGGAAGCCGGACGTAGGGAGTGATGCTGCTGCTGCTGCGCTGCTAGTCTGGGCAAAATGCCAGAGAAAGCATCAGGCAGCACCGCAACGCTAATAGCTATAAAGTATACTGGCCAGGAGACAGATCGTCTGACACGGCCCCACGGCTCAGCACCCTGAAGTATTGTTTGTGTGAGGGGTTGTCTCCAATCACTGCCTGCCGTCGCCCACACAGCCCCTGCTCCCCCAAGCGGCAGCGGGGGCTGCCTTACACTAGCTACGCCCCTGATGTATAGAGAGAGTTAGATTTGTGTGAGTTATTTTGTTTCTGTGCAGGGTAAATACTGGCTGCATTATTTTTACATTGCAATTTCGATTTCAGTTTCAACTCACCCCACCCAAGTCTCTCTGCACATGTTACATCTGCCCCGCCTGCAGTGCACATGGTTTGGGCCATTTTGAGAACAAATTTGTACTGCGATCAGATCTGAATAAGGCCCCATGTGTACATCCTATAAAGGCAAATACAGAGGTGCTGAGGCAGGAAGCACAGAGGGAGGACCACATTTAATTACTGCAGTGTAGTGTGTGGCTAGTGTGTGTAGTGTGTGGTCTGGAATGAGGGCGCCCCTCATCTTCTACTGATAGACACTCCATATTGGGGGTGGGGCTAAGGTTGATGGGCACAATGCATCACTGTAACCGTTCTCAACTTTCCATCAGCACTGATGCTCCATCCACACCATGCTTCTCACCTGAAAGCAGCAATGTTTGCTTGATTTTGCGAGGGATCCCCTCCAACACAGCAGATTTTTAATCAGTGGTGGCTCCATAGGATGGGCTGCAGCACAGTTCAAAATTCAAATAACGGAGCCACACCAACTGCCACTGAGTCAATTTGGAATGGCAGATGGTGTGGCTCCCCTATTTTAATTTTGAACTGGTCTGCAACCCCTTCTCTGGAGCTTCCACTGGTATTTATCATTTGCTGACAGCCTCCTAGAGCCCAGATGCCATCTTTTATAATCTACATCTCTGCCTGCAGGCCCCCTGGGATCCTTAGGGCCCTAAGCGACTGCTTGTATCACATAGCGCTAAATCTGCTACTGTGAGCTGAGGATTAAGCACTACCCAGGAGTGATACAGATATACATATACAGTAATAAAATAACATGTTTACAGTATGCTGTGAATGGCAGCAGATTAATGCAGCATTTTTAATGGCTAATTAAAGAAATTGGATTTTCCAAACTTTGAGATAATCAATAAATCATTGTGATATAGCTGGGATAAATATTCAAACATTATCACACTTGTTAGATGCCTGTTATATTCTTGTCTAATAGATTATGTGTTTCTCCCAAACTCCCAATTATTTGTGCTTTGTAGTTTACTATAGTATTGACTTGTACAGGTCCCTAATCTGCTAATGAAAACTGCTTATACAAATCTCAGGTACTGTATACTATATAACTTATAGATTACATGTTATTGACCCAACATGCATTAATATCATTAATAATCATTAATATCATTGTGAATGCACAACTCCTAGCCACAAATCCTAGCCACAAATCCTAGCCATCATTATGTGCAGTGTTTTATATTAGTTATGAGACTGCATGTAAGTAATAAGTAATGCTTTTTGATCTTAAGGACCTTTCTCCATATCAGATTAATCTCTATATATTAACTCTTTGAGTGCCAATATCTCTGAAAGATGCGCAAAATATCTGCTAAAAATTGCAACATCTCTTTGAGAGATGTGCAAAATATAAGTATCAACATCTCTTTGGGAAAAACACAAAATATCCGCTAAACGTACCAGCGTCGCTCACATTTGTTATATAAATTCAAATAAAAAATGTTCTGTAAAAATACACACACACCCTGTCCACTCAAGTCACCAAGTCCCCCCCCACACACACATCCTGTCCCTTTTCATTCAATACATTCACACACACACACAGTCAGTCCACTTTAGTCAACACATAAACAGCTTGTCTCCCTCCAAGCAATAAATACACACAGCCTGCCCCCCATCACTACACTTACTGTACCTCTCTTCCTATTTTCCTTCACTTTTTCCCTCCCCCTCTTTTTATGTTATATGTAAGATTTATTAATTTCTGTATTATGGAAAATAAAATAAAAACTTTCTTAGAAGAAAAAATGTTGCGTAAAAACAGATTAATGTTTCCTATATAATATAATCATTACAGGTCATTATGATGAATTAAAATGTTTGCTTGCCAATTTTCATGCCAATTTTGACAAATTCACTCAAAGGATTTCGCCCCACACTTCCTAAAGCACCTCCAACAAGTTGGATTGGCTTAATGGGCACTTCTTGCGTCCCATCCAGTCAAGCTGCTCCCACAACAGCTCAATGGGGTTGAGATCTGGTGACTGCGCTGGCCACTACAGACAGAATACCAGATGCCGGCTTCTAAATAGATCTTGCATAATTTGGTGTGCGGTGTGCTCTGGAACATTGTCTTGTTGAAGGAGGAAGATTCAAATAAAGCGCTGTCCAAAGGGTATGGCATGTCATTGCAAAATGGAGTGATAGACTTCCTTATTCCAAATCCCTTTTATCTTGTACAAATCTGTCACTTTACCAGCGCCAAAGCAGGCCCATACCATCACATTACCTCCACTATGCTTGACAGATGGCGTCAGGCACTCTTCAAGCATCTTTTTACTTGTTCTGTGTCTCACAAATGTTCTTCTGTGTGATCCAAACACATCAAACTTAGATTCATCTGTCCATAACACTTTTTCCAATCTTCCTCTGTCCAATGTCTGTGTTCTTTTTTCCATATCAATATTTTCCTTTTATTTGCCAGTCTCAGATATTGCTGTCTAGAAGGCTAACATCCTGGAGTCGCCTCTTCACTGTAGATGATGACACTGGTGTATTGCGGGTACCATTTAAAGAAGCTGCCAGGGCCCGTGAGGCATCTATTTCTCAATTTAGAGACTCTAATGTACTTGTCGGTACTTATGAATTATCTGGGCTCCCATGTTAAATGCACCCCATTTTTTCATACCCCTACTATCCAACTACGCATGGAGTTGATTTTATATAGTGTGGCGAGAGCAGCGAGCCACCGTGCACGAAGCGTGGCGAGCGGACGCGGTCTCATAAGAAAAACGGGAGCCCAGATATTACATAAGTACCTACTTGTCTTCTTGCTCAGTTGTGCACCAGGACCTCCCACTTCCCTTTCTACTCTGGTTAGAGCCTGTTTGTGCTGTTCTCTGAAGAGAGTAGTACATACCGTTGTCGGAAATGTTCAGCAATTTTTCGCATGGAATATCCTTCATTTTGAAGAACAAGAATAGACTGTCATGTTTCACATGAAAGTTTATGTGAAACTCGATTAGCAAACACAAAGTACCATTGGAACACTGGAGTGATGGTTGCTGGAAATGGGCCTCTATACATCTATGTAGATATTCCTAAAAAAAACATACATTTGCAGATAGTATAGTCATTTACCACATTAACAATGTATAAAGTGTATTTCTGATTATCTTCATTGAAAAAATAGTGCTATACTTTTAATAATAAGGACATTTCTAAGTGACCCCAAACTTTTGAATGGTACTTAATCATAACAGAAAGTGAAAGCAATATTTGCAGGGACAATGATCTAGTGATCTAGCAGTCTTAAATGGTAACATACTATTCGATGTATGTCACTGGTTTTAAATATCTATGGCCATCCCTTTTATTTGACTGACTGGCTCATTAACCAATCAGAACCTGGAGGTGTGGCTTCATGGGTGTCAGGGTTGGAACTGTGCTCCCTGTCCCGGGACCTTGGGGGGGGGGTATTTTTTATCCTTTGCCACCTAGTTCTGATTATGAATCATCAATGGTTGATGGCTAAACCTACACTCATCTGTTAAGAAAGATATTGGAGGTAGGAGCATATAGTAAGTTGGGGTGGGGTGGAGTGGAGAATTTTTTGGCTAAAAACTGTCACAGACACACAAACGTCCATTTCGATATTCAACTTCTTTATATTAACAACCTTGTTGTAACACTAGTGGCTCCTGTTCCTGGAGTTATAATGAGGGAAAACTGCATTTAAAAAAGTTATTGCTAATGGAACTTTCACTAAACGAGATAAAGTCATATAATCAGCTCTGTGATTTCCTTTTCAAAATAAAGGGATCTGCACATTTTTAATGATGACAACTATTAATAATTATATGGAAAAAAGGACTAAGAACATCAAGTTCAACCTTTCACTGCTGCTTAATAATTAGTGATTTGCAGTTTCTCTCAAGTTAGGGCAGAAAGACAATCCAATTTGTAATTTGATCAAAATTTGAAAATGAATTCAGATAGTAATTTACTGTATTTGGTTATACTGTAGATATTCAACCTGTAATGTAATTGCAAATGCATCTCTGGTAGGTTACTGTATATTAACTCTCTAAAAAAAAAAAAAAATTCTCAAAAAAGTAAGACACTTAAGGGCCAGATGTATCAAGCTTCAAAAAGTGATAAGATGGAGAGTGATAAACAGCCAGCCAATCAGCTCCTACCTGTCATTTTTCAATCACAGCTTGTGACACAATAGTTAGGAGCTGATTGGCTGGCTGATATCACTCTCCATATTATCACTGTTTGAAGCTTGATACATCTGGCCCATATTTAGAAAAGTATATCCAACTCGAATATATGAAGGATGATGGATCAAAAATCTTAAATCTTAATTTTAGGACACTTTTCCATTGATATTCTTCTTGAAAAAAAAAAAAAAACGACTGAGTGAAGCCAACGTTATCTGCTTGATTACTTGTGTTCCGCAGGGACTTGGAGTGCCGTTTCACATACTGTAGCCTCATATATTTATATATATATATATATATATATATATATATATATATATATATATATATATATAAATGCTTTAAAGAGCCAGCTACATCAAAAAAAGATCATTTTATTAGGCATATAAAGTGCATATCGGACAATGTAGCAAAAAAGGCTTTAAAAGTAAGGAGGACACGTCTACTTAGCATGAGAGTGATAAGGCATCTTCACCACGTAAGTCCTCCCCCAACCAGTCATAACACCCGACAGGCTGTTTCGGTGCTCACTGCACCTTAGTCATGGGCAAGTGACTGAAGGCTCACACACATTCTCATATACCCCTATGAATCGTCAGCTCAAACTTGGCTCACCTGTGTAAGTGCGGCAAAAAGAGGCAGACCAGCTGACATACCAACATCGGCAAACGATCACCATAGCAACTGAGGACGCCGGAAGATGTGCGGACACTCCGTCACATCACATAGCAAGCCTCACACGCCGGCCGTCTGAGCGGAAGTCAGCTGACCGCACGTAATCGTCGGCGTCATAGCAACAGAAAAAAACAAAACAAGCTATGCGCACAACACAGTGTCATCGGCTAAACAGCGGAGATGTGCGTAATCATCTCATACACGCTGATATCCAGCCCCGATGTACACTGTAATACAAAACAAGTGGTGATCAAGAGGAGCTGAGTACCCAGAGGGGCCCAGGGGATGCATGTGAAATACAAACAAACATTGATGGACATAGACATAACATATAGAGTCGACCAGACCCAAATGAAAATAGCAAGAATAAGCATAAGAAATATGTGGTCATAGTAGAAAAAAAGGGGGGGGAAAAGGGGGGGGGGAACACCACACCAATCAAGAGAATAAAGGCAACAAATATACAGATAGCTAAATACAGGTAATGAGATAACGCACAGCTCGCATTTATGAACACCACCATCAGATAGCAACTATTCATAGAAAACAGTGGAGAGACTGATATTCATTCAGGCCATTGGGCATAATCCATTTCAGGTGGTGGATCCACAAGCATTCTCTCTGGAGAAGCAACTTATCTCGATCTCCTCCACGCCTGAGCGGGGGAATATGGTCAGTCGGCATTAATGACAAGTCACGCATGGAATGACGCATAGTAGCAAAGTGCCGAGCCACAGGGGGTGTGTTGCCATCAATCTTAGTAAACGCCTTTTTTATTGAGGAGCGGTGACCTGCAACTCGCTCCTTCAATAAGCGAATAGTTTTGCCCACATATACAAGTCGGCAGGGGCAAACTATGGCATAAATGACATAGCGACTATCGCAATTCAAATGATGTCTGATGTCATAGGATTGTCCAGTCTTCGGATCAATGAATTTGCAATTCACACAGCCATGGCATTTTGTGACTCCATTCTTTGTTTGTAACCACGTTTTGTTTTTTATGGGTCCAATATCTGATGGAGCCAAGACATCCCGCAGATTGCGGCTCCTTTTGTAACAAAAAAGGGGTGTCTGTGTACAAAACCGCCCGATGGCTACGTCCGATTGCACAATATGCCAATGCTTAAGTATAGTTCTTCGGATATGCGCAGAAGTGACAGAGTATGTACTTGATGGTGAATAAATGGCACAGCTTGGCGCAAATTTATAATAAAAATGTGTGAGTTGTTTAAATTTAAAACAACATTTATTGACATCAATTTTTTTTAAAACGACAAAATTTCTTTAAAAACATTTGATTATACATACAAGGTACACATGGACATCTCAATGGGTTCTTTATACATAAAAAGAATACCTCACCCTATAGCTGGTCCCAGGGTAAAGTGCAAATGCGTCCCCTTTCGATGGATGTCCAAATGTCCAATGATAGGTGTGTAAACACCAGCGTGTAACAGCTGTTACACGCTGGTGTTTACACACCTATCATTGGACATTTGGACATCCATCGAAAGGGGACGCATTTGCACTTTACCCTGGGACCTCTACCCTCACGTCTTCTGCGGTGGTGCCGCAGATTTGATAACTTCAAAGTTAGCCCACCGCAATCCAGCTATAGGGTGAGGTATTCTTTTTATGTATAAAGAACCCATTGAGATGTCCATGTGTACCTTGTATGTATAATCAAATGTTTTTAAAGAAATTTTGTCGTTTTTAAAAAAATTGATGTCAATAAATGTTGTTTTAAATTTAAATAACTCACACATTTTTATTATAAATTTGCGCCAAGCTGTGCCATATATTCACCATACAGAACTATATTTCCAGGGGGAAGGTATCCCCCCTATGGTTCACTAGCAGGCTGCATTTTTATATATTATATGCGCACTAACCACTTGAAACACCCTACCTAAAGAGTATGTACTTGAAAAAATCAATCTGTCCTTGTCCAGGTTTTTATCGCGTTTGACAAATGTCTGGTCCCGCGAAGTCTCCAAACACCGCTTCACCACTTCAGACACTTCATTAGCATCATAGCCGCGCTCCAAAAAACGTTGACTCATATCTGACAAAGCCTGTGGAAGGGTATCACTATCAGAGGTGATACGCACCACCCTCAACAATTGGGACAGTGGTAATCCCCTCTTAAGTGGCAGGGGGTGAAAAGAATCGCCAGACAATAAAGAATTTTTGTCCGTAGCTTTTCTAAATATTGAGGTATTAATCCCACTCATGGTTTTAGTTACACATACATCCAAATAGCTGATAGTGGTCTCACTAAATGAGACTGTAAATCTGATGGTGGTGTTCAATGCGTTAAGGAAGTCTATGAACTCCGTAAGGTTCTGCACACCCCCAGTCCACACCAAAAATAAATCGTCAATATAACGAACGTAAAAATGGATAAATTTTGAAAAAGTAAGATTAGCCATGATATGCTGTTTCTCGTATAAACTCATATATAAATTAGCATAAGAGGGCGCCATGTTTGAGCCCATGGCGGTCCCTCTCAGCTGTAAATAAAAAGAATTCTGAAACAAAAAATAATTCTTCTTCAAAATAATATCCATAAGTAACAACAAAAATTCAATAGGTGGACCAATGTAGTGCGGACTGGAGGTGAGCAGCGCCCAAACCGAGTCCATGCCATCCTCATGTGCAATATTCGTATATAGACTAGCTATATCGAGAGTAACAAGCAAGCTAGACGGAGGTAAAGTGCCAAGTGCTTCAAGTTTTTGAATAAAATCATTAGAGTCTTTCAAAAAGTAATCAATATGCTGTACTACTGGCTGTAGCCAGAAATCAACAAATTGGGACAGGGGTTGAAATAGGTAACCAACTGAAGAAATAATGGGCCTACCCGGTGGTTTAACCAAAGTTTTGTGAACTTTGGGTAAAACATAAATCAAAGGGGTCCTGGGATGTGATTGGGTCAAAAATTCAGAAGTCGGCTGGTCAATGTACCCATTGGAGAGGCCCAATTTAATGGCTGCATCAATCTCCTTTTTGTAAGGGTAAGTAGGATCATATGTGAGCAGCTTGTAACACTCAGTGTCAGCAAGCTGCCTTTCAATTTCAGCAACGTAGTCACACCTATTGATCAGCACAATTCCACCCCCCTTATCCGAGGGGTGAATCACCAGAGACAGATTGTCTCTTAAGGAGTTGACCGCCAGATTCTCATCCTTACTCAGATTGGAGAAAGAAATTTTTTGGGTGTCAATATGATTAGAGACATCCCTTTTAACCAATCTGACAAAGGTCTTTATAGATGGATTAGTCCCAAGGGGGTCGAATGTACTGGGAGGTTTGAATTTTTGGACATGCCCAGTCTCTGGTTTCTTAGAAAAGTAGTCCCTGAGTTTTAATAACCGGTGGAATTTAAATAATTCAGTTTCAAATTCGAACGAGGATTGTCTATAGGTTCTAACAAAAGACAACCCCTTCGACAGGACAGCCATTTCAGTAGCAGTAGGATTATAATCGGACAAATTAAAGACGATCACATCCTTACTTTCCGATTTGGATTCCTTCGGACGCCGCTTGGCTCCTCCCCTTCTACACGGTTTAGTTGTTTTTTTGACCCTGGATTCTTTTTTCTTGAGGGATTGTTCCCTAAAAAAGAATTAGTACGGGAAAAATCAGAATCACTAGCAGAAGTGTCAATTTCTGAGAAGTCTTGATTGGCATGACCTCGTCTAGCCCTGCCTGCACTCCGCCAGGGGGGTCTATACTCGCCACCCTGTAGCCAACTATAGACACGCTGGTATATATATATATATATATATATAATATACACTAAACATCGGCACTCACCTTTCCTAGTTTTGGGGTGCCCTATGGATTGTGACCACATTGTTTAAACAGACATTATAGGGGCTCTGCACACACTAAATTAACTGATAATAAATAGTGGAGATTTGGTTCATGAATTGATCAATGCATTTAAGCCTGCAGCCCCCTTCACGGGACCCCACCTTTCTGCAGGTCCTAGCACTATCGCTCAATAGCTTATGTTAACCAGTTCCCTAGATGATTAGTGACAGGTGTGCTGGTAACTGCTCACCTATAAAAGCACAGTCTGCTGTGAGCTTTAGACCAGATAGCATGCCTGGATTCAAACATTGGTGTGATAGCTATGTGTATTGTAGCCATATTGAGCGATAGTGCTAGAACCTGCAGAAAAGTGGGGTCCCGTGAAGGGGGCTGCAGGCTTAAATGCATTGATCAATTCATGAACCAAATCTCCACTATTTATTATCAGTTAATTTAGTGTGTGCAGAGCCCCTACAATGTTTGTTTAAACAATGTGGTCACAAGCCATAGGGCACCCCAAAACTAGGAAAGGTGAGTGCCGATGTTTAGTGTATATATTGTTTATTAGATTAATTTTTTTAATTAGTCTTATTGTGGTCACATTCTCTCATGCACCCTGTTTTAACCCATAATGCATAGCTTATGTTAACCAGTTCCCTAGATGATTAGTGACAGGTGTCCCCCACGCACGCGCGTCTCAGTATCCGGGCGGCGAGGCGGACGCATTACTGTCCCTCTCCCACTCGAGGGGCAGGGGGGGGGCCCGAGGAGGCTGCGGGGGGGTGTGGGCACCGGGCGACCGAGGGCAGCACCGTCGGAAGGGGACGCGCGCGCACCTCGTTTGCGCGCGTCCCCTTCCGGCATACAGATGGCGGCGGGGCAGGGGATGGCGATGGCGACGCCATCGCCATCCCCTGCAAAGATGAGACCCGTTACATCTGTACCAGCGTCGCTCACATTTGTTATAGAAATTCAAATTAAAAATGTTCTGTAAAAATACACACACACCCTGTCCACTCAAGTCACCAAGTCACACACACATCCTGTCCCTTTTCATTCAATACATACACACACACACACACACACACACACACACACAGTCAGTCCACTTTAGTCAACACATAAACAGCTTGTCTCCCTCCAAGCAATAAATACACACAGCCTGCCCCCCATCACTACACTTACTGTACCTCTCTTCCTATTTTCCTTCACTTTTTCCCTCCCCCTCTTTTTATGTTATATGTAAGATTTATTAATTTCTGTATTATGAAAAATAAAATAAAAACTTTCTTAGAAAAAAAAATGTTGTGTAAAAACAGATTAATGTTTCCTATATAATATAATCATTACAGGTCATTATGATGAATTAAAATGTTTGCTTGCCAATTTTCATGCCAATTTTGACAAATTCACTCAAAGGATTTCGCCCCACACTTCCTAAAGCACCTCCAACAAGTTGGATTGGCTTAATGGGCACTTCTTGCGTCCCATCCAGTCAAGCTGCTCCCACAACAGCTCAATGGGGTTGAGATCTGGTGACTGCGCTGGCCACTACAGACAGAATACCAGATGCCGGCTTCTAAATAGATCTTGCATAATTTGGTGTGCGGTGTGCTCTGGAACATTGTCTTGTTGAAGGAGGAAGATTCAAATAAAGCGCTGTCCAAAGGGTATGGCATGTCATTGCAAAATGGAGTGATAGACTTCCTTATTCCAAATCCCTTTTATCTTGTACAAATCTGTCACTTTACCAGCGCCAAAGCAGGCCCATACCATCACATTACCTCCACTATGCTTGACAGATGGCGTCAGGCACTCTTCAAGCATCTTTTTACTTGTTCTGTGTCTCACAAATGTTCTTCTGTGTGATCCAAACACATCAAACTTAGATTCATCTGTCCATAACACTTTTTCCAATCTTCCTCTGTCCAATGTCTGTGTTCTTTTTTCCATATCAATATTTTCCTTTTATTTGCCAGTCTCAGATATTGCTGTCTAGAAGGCTAACATCCTGGAGTCGCCTCTTCACTGTAGATGATGACACTGGTGTATTGCGGGTACCATTTAAAGAAGCTGCCAGGGCCCGTGAGGCATCTATTTCTCAATTTAGAGACTCTAATGTACTTGTCGGTACTTATGAATTATCTGGGCTCCCATGTTAAATGCACCCCATTTTTTCATACCCCTACTATCCAACTACGCATGGAGTTGATTTTATATAGTGTGGCGAGAGCAGCGAGCCACCGTGCACGAAGCGTGGCGAGCGGACGCGGTCTCATAAGAAAAACGGGAGCCCAGATATTACATAAGTACCTACTTGTCTTCTTGCTCAGTTGTGCACCAGGACCTCCCACTTCCCTTTCTACTCTGGTTAGAGCCTGTTTGTGCTGTTCTCTGAAGAGAGTAGTACATACCGTTGTCGGAAATGTTCAGCAATTTTTCGCATGGAATATCCTTCATTTTGAAGAACAAGAATAGACTGTCATGTTTCACATGAAAGTTTATGTGAAACTCGATTAGCAAACACAAAGTACCATTGGAACACTGGAGTGATGGTTGCTGGAAATGGGCCTCTATACATCTATGTAGATATTCCTAAAAAAAACATACATTTGCAGATAGTATAGTCATTTACCACATTAACAATGTATAAAGTGTATTTCTGATTATCTTCATTGAAAAAATAGTGCTATACTTTTAATAATAAGGACATTTCTAAGTGACCCCAAACTTTTGAATGGTACTTAATCATAACAGAAAGTGAAAGCAATATTTGCAGGGACAATGATCTAGTGATCTAGCAGTCTTAAATGGTAACATACTATTCGATGTATGTCACTGGTTTTAAATATCTATGGCCATCCCTTTTATTTGACTGACTGGCTCATTAACCAATCAGAACCTGGAGGTGTGGCTTCATGGGTGTCAGGGTTGGAACTGTGCTCCCTGTCCCGGGACCTTGGGGGGGGGGTATTTTTTATCCTTTGCCACCTAGTTCTGATTATGAATCATCAATGGTTGATGGCTAAACCTACACTCATCTGTTAAGAAAGATATTGGAGGTAGGAGCATATAGTAAGTTGGGGTGGGGTGGAGTGGAGAATTTTTTGGCTAAAAACTGTCACAGACACACAAACGTCCATTTCGATATTCAACTTCTTTATATTAACAACCTTGTTGTAACACTAGTGGCTCCTGTTCCTGGAGTTATAATGAGGGAAAACTGCATTTAAAAAAGTTATTGCTAATGGAACTTTCACTAAACGAGATAAAGTCATATAATCAGCTCTGTGATTTCCTTTTCAAAATAAAGGGATCTGCACATTTTTAATGATGACAACTATTAATAATTATATGGAAAAAAGGACTAAGAACATCAAGTTCAACCTTTCACTGCTGCTTAATAATTAGTGATTTGCAGTTTCTCTCAAGTTAGGGCAGAAAGACAATCCAATTTGTAATTTGATCAAAATTTGAAAATGAATTCAGATAGTAATTTACTGTATTTGGTTATACTGTAGATATTCAACCTGTAATGTAATTGCAAATGCATCTCTGGTAGGTTACTGTATATTAACTCTCTAAAAAAAAAAAAAAATTCTCAAAAAAGTAAGACACTTAAGGGCCAGATGTATCAAGCTTCAAAAAGTGATAAGATGGAGAGTGATAAACAGCCAGCCAATCAGCTCCTACCTGTCATTTTTCAATCACAGCTTGTGACACAATAGTTAGGAGCTGATTGGCTGGCTGATATCACTCTCCATATTATCACTGTTTGAAGCTTGATACATCTGGCCCATATTTAGAAAAGTATATCCAACTCGAATATATGAAGGATGATGGATCAAAAATCTTAAATCTTAATTTTAGGACACTTTTCCATTGATATTCTTCTTGAAAAAAAAAAAAAAACGACTGAGTGAAGCCAACGTTATCTGCTTGATTACTTGTGTTCCGCAGGGACTTGGAGTGCCGTTTCACATACTGTAGCCTCATATATTTATATATATATATATATATATATATATATATATATATATATATATATATATATAAATGCTTTAAAGAGCCAGCTACATCAAAAAAAGATCATTTTATTAGGCATATAAAGTGCATATCGGACAATGTAGCAAAAAAGGCTTTAAAAGTAAGGAGGACACGTCTACTTAGCATGAGAGTGATAAGGCATCTTCACCACGTAAGTCCTCCCCCAACCAGTCATAACACCCGACAGGCTGTTTCGGTGCTCACTGCACCTTAGTCATGGGCAAGTGACTGAAGGCTCACACACATTCTCATATACCCCTATGAATCGTCAGCTCAAACTTGGCTCACCTGTGTAAGTGCGGCAAAAAGAGGCAGACCAGCTGACATACCAACATCGGCAAACGATCACCATAGCAACTGAGGACGCCGGAAGATGTGCGGACACTCCGTCACATCACATAGCAAGCCTCACACGCCGGCCGTCTGAGCGGAAGTCAGCTGACCGCACGTAATCGTCGGCGTCATAGCAACAGAAAAAAACAAAACAAGCTATGCGCACAACACAGTGTCATCGGCTAAACAGCGGAGATGTGCGTAATCATCTCATACACGCTGATATCCAGCCCCGATGTACACTGTAATACAAAACAAGTGGTGATCAAGAGGAGCTGAGTACCCAGAGGGGCCCAGGGGATGCATGTGAAATACAAACAAACATTGATGGACATAGACATAACATATAGAGTCGACCAGACCCAAATGAAAATAGCAAGAATAAGCATAAGAAATATGTGGTCATAGTAGAAAAAAAGGGGGGGGAAAAGGGGGGGGGGGAACACCACACCAATCAAGAGAATAAAGGCAACAAATATACAGATAGCTAAATACAGGTAATGAGATAACGCACAGCTCGCATTTATGAACACCACCATCAGATAGCAACTATTCATAGAAAACAGTGGAGAGACTGATATTCATTCAGGCCATTGGGCATAATCCATTTCAGGTGGTGGATCCACAAGCATTCTCTCTGGAGAAGCAACTTATCTCGATCTCCTCCACGCCTGAGCGGGGGAATATGGTCAGTCGGCATTAATGACAAGTCACGCATGGAATGACGCATAGTAGCAAAGTGCCGAGCCACAGGGGGTGTGTTGCCATCAATCTTAGTAAACGCCTTTTTTATTGAGGAGCGGTGACCTGCAACTCGCTCCTTCAATAAGCGAATAGTTTTGCCCACATATACAAGTCGGCAGGGGCAAACTATGGCATAAATGACATAGCGACTATCGCAATTCAAATGATGTCTGATGTCATAGGATTGTCCAGTCTTCGGATCAATGAATTTGCAATTCACACAGCCATGGCATTTTGTGACTCCATTCTTTGTTTGTAACCACGTTTTGTTTTTTATGGGTCCAATATCTGATGGAGCCAAGACATCCCGCAGATTGCGGCTCCTTTTGTAACAAAAAAGGGGTGTCTGTGTACAAAACCGCCCGATGGCTACGTCCGATTGCACAATATGCCAATGCTTAAGTATAGTTCTTCGGATATGCGCAGAAGTGACAGAGTATGTACTTGATGGTGAATAAATGGCACAGCTTGGCGCAAATTTATAATAAAAATGTGTGAGTTGTTTAAATTTAAAACAACATTTATTGACATCAATTTTTTTTAAAACGACAAAATTTCTTTAAAAACATTTGATTATACATACAAGGTACACATGGACATCTCAATGGGTTCTTTATACATAAAAAGAATACCTCACCCTATAGCTGGTCCCAGGGTAAAGTGCAAATGCGTCCCCTTTCGATGGATGTCCAAATGTCCAATGATAGGTGTGTAAACACCAGCGTGTAACAGCTGTTACACGCTGGTGTTTACACACCTATCATTGGACATTTGGACATCCATCGAAAGGGGACGCATTTGCACTTTACCCTGGGACCTCTACCCTCACGTCTTCTGCGGTGGTGCCGCAGATTTGATAACTTCAAAGTTAGCCCACCGCAATCCAGCTATAGGGTGAGGTATTCTTTTTATGTATAAAGAACCCATTGAGATGTCCATGTGTACCTTGTATGTATAATCAAATGTTTTTAAAGAAATTTTGTCGTTTTTAAAAAAATTGATGTCAATAAATGTTGTTTTAAATTTAAATAACTCACACATTTTTATTATAAATTTGCGCCAAGCTGTGCCATATATTCACCATACAGAACTATATTTCCAGGGGGAAGGTATCCCCCCTATGGTTCACTAGCAGGCTGCATTTTTATATATTATATGCGCACTAACCACTTGAAACACCCTACCTAAAGAGTATGTACTTGAAAAAATCAATCTGTCCTTGTCCAGGTTTTTATCGCGTTTGACAAATGTCTGGTCCCGCGAAGTCTCCAAACACCGCTTCACCACTTCAGACACTTCATTAGCATCATAGCCGCGCTCCAAAAAACGTTGACTCATATCTGACAAAGCCTGTGGAAGGGTATCACTATCAGAGGTGATACGCACCACCCTCAACAATTGGGACAGTGGTAATCCCCTCTTAAGTGGCAGGGGGTGAAAAGAATCGCCAGACAATAAAGAATTTTTGTCCGTAGCTTTTCTAAATATTGAGGTATTAATCCCACTCATGGTTTTAGTTACACATACATCCAAATAGCTGATAGTGGTCTCACTAAATGAGACTGTAAATCTGATGGTGGTGTTCAATGCGTTAAGGAAGTCTATGAACTCCGTAAGGTTCTGCACACCCCCAGTCCACACCAAAAATAAATCGTCAATATAACGAACGTAAAAATGGATAAATTTTGAAAAAGTAAGATTAGCCATGATATGCTGTTTCTCGTATAAACTCATATATAAATTAGCATAAGAGGGCGCCATGTTTGAGCCCATGGCGGTCCCTCTCAGCTGTAAATAAAAAGAATTCTGAAACAAAAAATAATTCTTCTTCAAAATAATATCCATAAGTAACAACAAAAATTCAATAGGTGGACCAATGTAGTGCGGACTGGAGGTGAGCAGCGCCCAAACCGAGTCCATGCCATCCTCATGTGCAATATTCGTATATAGACTAGCTATATCGAGAGTAACAAGCAAGCTAGACGGAGGTAAAGTGCCAAGTGCTTCAAGTTTTTGAATAAAATCATTAGAGTCTTTCAAAAAGTAATCAATATGCTGTACTACTGGCTGTAGCCAGAAATCAACAAATTGGGACAGGGGTTGAAATAGGTAACCAACTGAAGAAATAATGGGCCTACCCGGTGGTTTAACCAAAGTTTTGTGAACTTTGGGTAAAACATAAATCAAAGGGGTCCTGGGATGTGATTGGGTCAAAAATTCAGAAGTCGGCTGGTCAATGTACCCATTGGAGAGGCCCAATTTAATGGCTGCATCAATCTCCTTTTTGTAAGGGTAAGTAGGATCATATGTGAGCAGCTTGTAACACTCAGTGTCAGCAAGCTGCCTTTCAATTTCAGCAACGTAGTCACACCTATTGATCAGCACAATTCCACCCCCCTTATCCGAGGGGTGAATCACCAGAGACAGATTGTCTCTTAAGGAGTTGACCGCCAGATTCTCATCCTTACTCAGATTGGAGAAAGAAATTTTTTGGGTGTCAATATGATTAGAGACATCCCTTTTAACCAATCTGACAAAGGTCTTTATAGATGGATTAGTCCCAAGGGGGTCGAATGTACTGGGAGGTTTGAATTTTTGGACATGCCCAGTCTCTGGTTTCTTAGAAAAGTAGTCCCTGAGTTTTAATAACCGGTGGAATTTAAATAATTCAGTTTCAAATTCGAACGAGGATTGTCTATAGGTTCTAACAAAAGACAACCCCTTCGACAGGACAGCCATTTCAGTAGCAGTAGGATTATAATCGGACAAATTAAAGACGATCACATCCTTACTTTCCGATTTGGATTCCTTCGGACGCCGCTTGGCTCCTCCCCTTCTACACGGTTTAGTTGTTTTTTTGACCCTGGATTCTTTTTTCTTGAGGGATTGTTCCCTAAAAAAGAATTAGTACGGGAAAAATCAGAATCACTAGCAGAAGTGTCAATTTCTGAGAAGTCTTGATTGGCATGACCTCGTCTAGCCCTGCCTGCACTCCGCCAGGGGGGTCTATACTCGCCACCCTGTAGCCAACTATAGACACGCTGGTATATATATATATATATATATATAATATACACTAAACATCGGCACTCACCTTTCCTAGTTTTGGGGTGCCCTATGGATTGTGACCACATTGTTTAAACAGACATTATAGGGGCTCTGCACACACTAAATTAACTGATAATAAATAGTGGAGATTTGGTTCATGAATTGATCAATGCATTTAAGCCTGCAGCCCCCTTCACGGGACCCCACCTTTCTGCAGGTCCTAGCACTATCGCTCAATAGCTTATGTTAACCAGTTCCCTAGATGATTAGTGACAGGTGTGCTGGTAACTGCTCACCTATAAAAGCACAGTCTGCTGTGAGCTTTAGACCAGATAGCATGCCTGGATTCAAACATTGGTGTGATAGCTATGTGTATTGTAGCCATATTGAGCGATAGTGCTAGAACCTGCAGAAAAGTGGGGTCCCGTGAAGGGGGCTGCAGGCTTAAATGCATTGATCAATTCATGAACCAAATCTCCACTATTTATTATCAGTTAATTTAGTGTGTGCAGAGCCCCTACAATGTTTGTTTAAACAATGTGGTCACAAGCCATAGGGCACCCCAAAACTAGGAAAGGTGAGTGCCGATGTTTAGTGTATATATTGTTTATTAGATTAATTTTTTTAATTAGTCTTATTGTGGTCACATTCTCTCATGCACCCTGTTTTAACCCATAATGCATAGCTTATGTTAACCAGTTCCCTAGATGATTAGTGACAGGTGTCCCCCACGCACGCGCGTCTCAGTATCCGGGCGGCGAGGCGGACGCATTACTGTCCCTCTCCCACTCGAGGGGCAGGGGGGGGGCCCGAGGAGGCTGCGGGGGGGTGTGGGCACCGGGCGACCGAGGGCAGCACCGTCGGAAGGGGACGCGCGCGCACCTCGTTTGCGCGCGTCCCCTTCCGGCATACAGATGGCGGCGGGGCAGGGGATGGCGATGGCGACGCCATCGCCATCCCCTGCAAAGATGAGACCCGTTACATCTGTACCAGCGTCGCTCACATTTGTTATAGAAATTCAAATTAAAAATGTTCTGTAAAAATACACACACACCCTGTCCACTCAAGTCACCAAGTCACACACACATCCTGTCCCTTTTCATTCAATACATACACACACACACACACACACACACACACACACAGTCAGTCCACTTTAGTCAACACATAAACAGCTTGTCTCACTCCAAGCAATAAATACACACAGCCCGCCCCCCATCACTACACTTACTGTACCTCTCTTCCTATTTTCCTTCACTTTTTCCCTCCCCCTCTTTTTATGTTATATGTAAGATTTATTAATTTCTGTATTATGAAAAATAAAATAAAAACTTTCTTAGAAAAAAAAATGTTGTGTAAAAACAGATTAATGTTTCCTATATAATATAATCATTACAGGTCATTATGATGAATTAAAATGTTTGCTTGCCAATTTTCATGCCAATTTTGACAAATTCACTCAAAGGATTTCGCCCCACACTTCCTGAAGCACCTCCAACAAGTTGGATTGGCTTAATGGGCACTTCTTGCGTCCCATACAGTCAAGCTGCTCCCACAACAGCTCAATGGGGTTGAGATCTGGTGACTGCGCTGGCCACTACAGACAGAATACCAGATGCTGGCTTCTAAATAGATCTTGCATAATTTGGTGTGCGGTGTGCTCTGGAACATTGTCTTGTTGAAGGAGGAAGATTCAAATAAAGCGCTGTCCAAAGGGTATGGCATGTCATTGCAAAATGGAGTGATAGACTTCCTTATTCCAAATCCCTTTTATCTTGTACAAATCTGTCACTTTACCAGCGCCAAAGCAGGCCCATACCATCACATTACCTCCACTATGCTTGACAGATGGCGTCAGGCACTCTTCAAGCATCTTTTTACTTGTTCTGTGTCTCACAAATGTTCTTCTGTGTGATCCAAACACATCAAACTTAGATTCATCTGTCCATAACACTTTTTCCAATCTTCCTCTGTCCAATGTCTGTGTTCTTTTTTCCATATCAATATTTTCCTTTTATTTGCCAGTCTCAGATATTGCTGTCTAGAAGGCTAACATCCTGGAGTCGCCTCTTCACTGTAGATGATGACACTGGTGTATTGCGGGTACCATTTAAAGAAGCTGCCAGGGCCCGTGAGGCATCTATTTCTCAATTTAGAGACTCTAATGTACTTGTCGGTACTTATGAATTATCTGGGCTCCCATGTTAAATGCACCCCATTTTTTCATACCCCTACTATCCAACTACGCATGGAGTTGATTTTATATAGTGTGGCGAGAGCAGCGAGCCACCGTGCACGAAGCGTGGCGAGCGGACGCGGTCTCATAAGAAAAACGGGAGCCCAGATATTACATAAGTACCTACTTGTCTTCTTGCTCAGTTGTGCACCAGGACCTCCCACTTCCCTTTCTACTCTGGTTAGAGCCTGTTTGTGCTGTTCTCTGAAGAGAGTAGTACATACCGTTGTCGGAAATGTTCAGCAATTTTTCGCATGGAATATCCTTCATTTTGAAGAACAAGAATAGACTGTCATGTTTCACATGAAAGTTTATGTGAAACTCGATTAGCAAACACAAAGTACCATTGGAACACTGGAGTGATGGTTGCTGGAAATGGGCCTCTATACATCTATGTAGATATTCCTAAAAAAAACATACATTTGCAGATAGTATAGTCATTTACCACATTAACAATGTATAAAGTGTATTTCTGATTATCTTCATTGAAAAAATAGTGCTATACTTTTAATAATAAGGACATTTCTAAGTGACCCCAAACTTTTGAATGGTACTTAATCATAACAGAAAGTGAAAGCAATATTTGCAGGGACAATGATCTAGTGATCTAGCAGTCTTAAATGGTAACATACTATTCGATGTATGTCACTGGTTTTAAATATCTATGGCCATCCCTTTTATTTGACTGACTGGCTCATTAACCAATCAGAACCTGGAGGTGTGGCTTCATGGGTGTCAGGGTTGGAACTGTGCTCCCTGTCCCGGGACCTTGGGGGGGGGGGGGGGGGTATTTTTTATCCTTTGCCACCTAGTTCTGATTATGAATCATCAATGGTTGATGGCTAAACCTACACTCATCTGTTAAGAAAGATATTGGAGGTAGGAGCATATAGTAAGTTGGGGTGGGGTGGAGTGGAGTGGAGAATTTTTTGGCTAAAAACTGTCACAGACACACAAACGTCCATTTCGATATTCAACTTCTTTATATTAACAACCTTGTTGTAACACTAGTGGCTCCTGTTCCTGGAGTTATAATGAGGGAAAACTGCATTTAAAAAAGTTATTGCTAATGGAACTTTCACTAAACGAGATAAAGTCATATAATCAGCTCTGTGATTTCCTTTTCAAAATAAAGGGATCTGCACATTTTTAATGATGACAACTATTAATAATTATATGGAAAAAAGGACTAAGAACATCAAGTTCAACCTTTCACTGCTGCTTAATAATTAGTGATTTGCAGTTTCTCTCAAGTTAGGGCAGAAAGACAATCCAATTTGTAATTTGATCAAAATTTGAAAATGAATTCAGATAGTAATTTACTGTATTTGGTTATACTGTAGATATTCAACCTGTAATGTAATTGCAAATGCATCTCTGGTAGGTTACTGTATATTAACTCTCTAAAAAAAAAAAAAAATTCTCAAAAAAGTAAGACACTTAAGGGCCAGATGTATCAAGCTTCAAAAAGTGATAAGATGGAGAGTGATAAACAGCCAGCCAATCAGCTCCTACCTGTCATTTTTCAATCACAGCTTGTGACACAATAGTTAGGAGCTGATTGGCTGGCTGATATCACTCTCCATATTATCACTGTTTGAAGCTTGATACATCTGGCCCATATTTAGAAAAGTATATCCAACTCGAATATATGAAGGATGATGGATCAAAAATCTTAAATCTTAATTTTAGGACACTTTTCCATTGATATTCTTCTTGAAAAAAAAAAAAAAACGACTGAGTGAAGCCAACGTTATCTGCTTGATTACTTGTGTTCCGCAGGGACTTGGAGTGCCGTTTCACATACTGTAGCCTCATATATTTATATATATATATATATATATATATATATATATATATATAAATGCTTTAAAGAGCCAGCTACATCAAAAAAAGATCATTTTATTAGGCATATAAAGTGCATATCGGACAATGTAGCAAAAAAGGCTTTAAAAGTAAGGAGGACACGTCTACTTAGCATGAGAGTGATAAGGCATCTTCACCACGTAAGTCCTCCCCCAACCAGTCATAACACCCGACAGGCTGTTTCGGTGCTCACTGCACCTTAGTCATGGGCAAGTGACTGAAGGCTCACACACATTCTCATATACCCCTATGAATCGTCAGCTCAAACTTGGCTCACCTGTGTAAGTGCGGCAAAAAGAGGCAGACCAGCTGACATACCAACATCGGCAAACGATCACCATAGCAACTGAGGACGCCGGAAGATGTGCGGACACTCCGTCACATCACATAGCAAGCCTCACACGCCGGCCGTCTGAGCGGAAGTCAGCTGACCGCACGTAATCGTCGGCGTCATAGCAACAGTAAAAAACAAAACAAGCTATGCGCACAACACAGTGTCATCGGCTAAACAGCGGAGATGTGCGTAATCATCTCATACACGCTGATATCCAGCCCCGATGTACACTGTAATACAAAACAAGTGGTGATCAAGAGGAGCTGAGTACCCAGAGGGGCCCAGGGGATGCATGTGAAATACAAACAAACATTGATGGACATAGACATAACATATAGAGTCGACCAGACCCAAATGAAAATAGCAAGAATAAGCATAAGAAATATGTGGTCATAGTAGAAAAAAAGGGGGGGGGGAAAGGGGGGGGGGGGGGAACACCACACCAATCAAGAGAATAAAGGCAACAAATATACAGATAGCTAAATACAGGTAATGAGATAACGCACAGCTCGCATTTATGAACACCACCATCAGATAGCAACTATTCATAGAAAACAGTGGAGAGACTGATATTCATTCAGGCCATTGGGCGTAATCCATTTCAGGTGGTGGATCCACAAGCATTCTCTCTGGAGAAGCAACTTATCTCGATCTCCTCCACACCTGAGCGGGGGAATATGGTCAGTCGGCATTAATGACAAGTCACGCATGGAATGACGCATAGTAGCAAAGTGCCGAGCCACAGGGGGTGTGTTGCCATCAATCTTAGTAAACGCCTTTTTTATTGAGGAGCGGTGACCTGCAACTCGCTCCTTCAATAAGCGAATAGTTTTGCCCACATATACAAGTCGGCAGGGGCAAACTATGGCATAAATGACATAGCGACTATCGCAATTCAAATGATGTCTGATGTCATAGGATTGTCCAGTCTTCGGATCAATGAATTTGCAATTCACACAGCCATGGCATTTTGTGACTCCATTCTTTGTTTGTAACCACGTTTTGTTTTTTATGGGTCCAATATCTGATGGAGCCAAGACATCCCGCAGATTGCGGCTCCTTTTGTAACAAAAAAGGGGTGTCTGTGTACAAAACCGCCCGATGGCTACGTCCGATTGCACAATATGCCAATGCTTAAGTATAGTTCTTCGGATATGCGCAGAAGTGACAGAGTATGTACTTGATGGTGAATATATGGCACAGCTTGGCGCAAATTTATAATAAAAATGTGTGAGTTGTTTAAATTTAAAACAACATTTATTGACATCAATTTTTTTAAAAACGACAAAATTTCTTTAAAAACATTTGATTATACATACAAGGTACACATGGACATCTCAATGGGTTCTTTATACATAAAAAGAATACCTCACCCTATAGCTGGTCCCAGGGTAAAGTGCAAATGCGTCCCCTTTCGATGGATGTCCAAATGTCCAATGATAGGTGTGTAAACACCAGCGTGTAACAGCTGTTACACGCTGGTGTTTACACACCTATCATTGGACATTTGGACATCCATCGAAAGGGGACGCATTTGCACTTTACCCTGGGACCTCTACCCTCACGTCTTCTGCGGTGGTGCCGCAGATTTGATAACTTCAAAGTTAGCCCACCGCAATCCAGCTATAGGGTGAGGTATTCTTTTTATGTATAAAGAACCTATTGAGATGTCCATGTGTACCTTGTATGTATAATCAAATGTTTTTAAAGAAATTTTGTCGTTTTTAAAAAAATTGATGTCAATAAATGTTGTTTTAAATTTAAACAACTCACACATTTTTATTATAAATTTGCGCCAAGCTGTGCCATATATTCACCATACAGAACTATATTTCCAGGGGGAAGGTATCCCCCCTATGGTTCACTAGCAGGCTGCATTTTTATATATTATATGCGCACTAACCACTTGAAACACCCTACCTAAAGAGTATGTACTTGAAAAAATCAATCTGTCCTTGTCCAGGTTTTTATCGCGTTTGACAAATGTCTGGTCCCGCGAAGTCTCCAAACACCGCTTCACCACTTCAGACACTTCATTAGCATCATAGCCGCGCTCCAAAAAACGTTGACTCATATCTGACAAAGCCTGTGGAAGGGTATCACTATCAGAGGTGATACGCACCACCCTCAACAATTGGGACAGTGGTAATCCCCTCTTAAGTGGCAGGGGGTGAAAAGAATCGGCAGACAATAAAGAATTTTTGTCCGTAGCTTTTCTAAATATTGAGGTATTAATCCCACTCATGGTTTTAGTTACACATACATCCAAATAGCTGATAGTGGTCTCACTAAATGAGACTGTAAATCTGATGGTGGTGTTCAATGCGTTAAGGAAGTCTATGAACTCCGTAAGGTTCTGCACACCCCCAGTCCACACCAAAAATAAATCGTCAATATAACGAACGTAAAAATGGATAAATTTTGAAAAAGTAAGATTAGCCATGATATGCTGTTTCTCGTATAAACTCATATATAAATTAGCATAAGAGGGCGCCATGTTTGAGCCCATGGCGGTCCCTCTCAGCTGTAAATAAAAAGAATTCTGAAACAAAAAATAATTCTTCTTCAAAATAATATCCATAAGTAACAACAAAAATTCAATAGGTGGACCAATGTAGTGCGGACTGGAGGTGAGCAGCGCCCAAACCGAGTCCATGCCATCCTCATGTGCAATATTCGTATATAGACTAGCTATATCGAGAGTAACAAGCAAGCTAGACGGAGGTAAAGTGCCAAGTGCTTCAAGTTTTTGAATAAAATCATTAGAGTCTTTCAAAAAGTAATCAATATGCTGTACTACTGGCTGTAGCCAGAAATCAACAAATTGGGACAGGGGTTGAAATAGGTAACCAACTGAAGAAATAATGGGCCTACCCGGTGGTTTAACCAAAGTTTTGTGAACTTTGGGTAAAACATAAATCAAAGGGGTCCTGGGATGTGATTGGGTCAAAAATTCAGAAGTCGGCTGGTCAATGTACCCATTGGAGAGGCCCAATTTAATGGCTGCATCAATCTCCTTTTTGTAAGGGTAAGTAGGATCATATGTGAGCAGCTTGTAACACTCAGTGTCAGCAAGCTGCCTTTCAATTTCAGCAACGTAGTCACACCTATTGATCAGCACAATTCCACCCCCCTTATCCGAGGGGCGAATCACCAGAGACAGATTGTCTCTTAAGGAGTTGACCGCCAGATTCTCATCCTTACTCAGATTGGAGAAAGACATTTTTTGGGTGTTAATATGATTAGAGACATCCCTTTTAACCAATCTGACAAAGGTCTTTATAGATGGATTAGTCCCAAGGGGGTCGAATGTACTGGGAGGTTTGAATTTTTGGACATGCCCAGTCTCTGGTTTCTTAGAAAAGTAGTCCCTGAGTTTTAATAACCGGTGGAATTTAAATAATTCAGTTTCAAATTCGAACGAGGATTGTCTATAGGTTCTAACAAAAGACAACCCCTTCGACAGGACGGCCATTTCAGTAGCAGTAGGATTATAATCGGACAAATTAAAGACGATCACATCCTTACTTTCCGATTTGGATTCCTTCGGACGCCGCTTGGCTCCTCCCCTTCTACACGGTTTAGTTGTTTTTTTGACCCTGGATTCTTTTTTCTTGAGGGATTGTTCCCTAAAAAAGAATTAGTACGGGAAAAATCAGAATCACTAGCAGAAGTGTCAATTTCTGAGAAGTCTTGATTGGCATGACCTCGTCTAGCCCTGCCTGCACTCCGCCAGGGGGGTCTATACTCGCCACCCTGTAGCCAACTATAGACACGCTGGTATATATATATATATATATATATATATATAATATACACTAAACATCGGCACTCACCTTTCCTAGTTTTGGGGTGCCCTATGGCTTGTGACCACATTGTTTAAACAGACATTGTAGGGACTCTGCACACACTAAATTAACTGATAATAAATAGTGGAGATTTGGTTCATGAATTGATCAATGCATTTAAGCCTGCAGCCCCCTTCACGGGACCCCACCTTTCTGCAGGTCCTAGCACTATCGCTCAATAGCTTATGTTAACCAGTTCCCTAGATGATTAGTGACAGGTGTGCTGGTAACTGCTCACCTATAAAAGCACAGTCTGCTGTGAGCTTTAGACCAGATAGCATGCCTGGATTCAAACATTGGTGTGATAGCTATGTGTATTGTAGCCATATTGAGCGATAGTGCTAGGACCTGCAGAAAAGTGGGGTCCCGTGAAGGGGGCTGCAGGCTTAAATGCATTGATCAATTCATGAACCAAATCTCCACTATTTATTATCAGTTAATTTAGTGTGTGCAGAGCCCCTACAATGTCTGTTTAAACAATGTGGTCACAAGCCATAGGGCACCCCAAAACTAGGAAAGGTGAGTGCCGATGTTTAGTGTATATATTGTTTATTAGATTAATTTTTTTAATTAGTCTTATTGTGGTCACATTCTCTCATGCACCCTGTTTTAACCCATAATGCATAGCTTATGTTAACCAGTTCCCTAGATGATTAGTGACAGGTGTGCTGGTAACTGCTCACCTATAAAAGCACAGTCTGCTGTGAGCTTTAGACCAGATAGCATGCCTGGATTCAAGCATTGATGTGATAGTTATGTGTATTGTAGCCATATTGAGCGATAGTGCTAGGACCTGCAGAAAAGTGGGGTCCCGTGAAGGGGGCTGCAGGCTTAAATGCATTGATCAATTCATAAACCAAATCTCCACTATTTATTATCAGTTAATTTAGTGTGTGCAGAGCCCCTACAATGTCTATATATATATATATATATACACCCTTGCAGTGAAATGGGGTCCCTTGGCGATGGGCTGCAAGCTTAAATGCATTGATCAATTCATGAACTAAAACCCCATTATTTATTTGATTAATTGTATACTAAGGTGAGTTAGTTCATTATGGAGAGTGTTGAGTCCCTGTATTTGTATATATATATATATATATATATATATATATATATATCCACAACCAGTTATGTTGCACTCACAGTTCATCCAATTTATATCATGGGGTGCTCCATTCTCCCAAAGAAAAACTTCCGTGGTACAAAATCCAAGTAAAAGCAATCCAGAGCACTCACCACTTTTTGTAAATTCAAAGGTTCTTTATTTTTCCATCAGTGCCAATGCCGACGTTTCGGACCTATAGAGGCCCTTAATCATGGCTCTGCTTACACTTCCTGCAACAGACAGATGCTGTCTGTTGCAGGAAGTGTAAGCAGAGCCATGATTAAGGGCCTCTATAGGTCCGAAACGTCGGCATTGGCACTGATGGAAAAATAAAGAACCTTTGAATTTACAAAAAGTGGTGAGTGCTCTGGATTGCTTTTACTTATATATATATATATATATATATATATATATCGCACAACCAACCCACCCATAGACAGCACTCGCACAGCCGCTAACACTTTGCTTGGATACAGATGTTTCCTCATACATCTTGCCTCAATAGGCCATGCAGCTCCTGGCCGGTTCTGCTAACATTGGGTGCCTTTTTTGCTGAAAATTCACCTTATTTGCATTGTTATGTGACCAGGACACACAAGGAGCTTCCGATGATTAAAATGATATGCGGCATGCCTATATTCTGTGTGTGACTGTGGCTGTACCTGAATACGGAATGCTATGTTACAGTGATTTCCATGTATACACTATTTCATATGCAGATACAGCCTCATCGCACACAGAATATAGGCATGCTGCATATCATTTTAATAATCGGAAGCTCCTTGTGTGTCCTGGTCACATAACAA
Organism: Crinia signifera; assembly: GCF_055691185.1. Classification (NCBI taxonomy): domain Eukaryota; kingdom Metazoa; phylum Chordata; class Amphibia; order Anura; family Myobatrachidae; genus Crinia; species Crinia signifera. The sequence goes on along the minus strand of NC_139223.1, from coordinate 57,792,314 downwards.
TGCAAATAAGGTGAATTTTCAGCAAAAAAGGCACCCAATGTTAGCAGAACCGGCCAGGAGCTGCATGGCCTATTGAGGCAAGATGTATGAGGAAACATCCGTATCCCAAGCAGAGGCAGAGGTTACAGTGTTGATACCCCTAGGCATTCCAAACGCCCTAGGCATTTGCCCAGTTTACCTATACCTAATGCCAGCTCTGATTATACCTGATGCTTACTAACCAAGGTCAACACTGGACTGAATATCTATAACAACAACCTCTTTTAACTACCACTAATAGCATGCATTTAATAAAACTATTCGATTTTGATAGATATATGTGTAGACATTGTGTGTAATAATTTTTCTGCTCAAGCTGATTTTTTTTATTGTTTATTGGCCAGATATGTGGCATATTGCATAATTTTATTACAAGTAATTTTCATTCCAGCGCAGTTTATTCTGTTGTTAATATTATGTGAACCTACAGTTTTTGCAAGCAAGATAATTCTGTTAGGTCTAGCTATATAAAGTGCTGCATAAAACATTGGATTATATTTCAGAAAAATGCATAAATCAGTGATCATTTATAAAAAAAAAATTTTTAATAATATAACAATAAAATATAAGAATGTATGTAGAATGTAGAAATATAATAAAAACCAAAAAGGGAGATCATAAATTACATTTGAAAAGATATAGAAATATAACAAAAAATAAAGTACAGGATCACAATTATACAGTAGACACAGACACTAAATAAAAAAGAATAATGTATCGAAAAGGAAAAAAGAAGGAAGAAATTAAAAAAAAGAATAATAGTATGTAAAATCTATTTAATTTTTTTTTGTCCAAAAAATAAATACTATATTAATGAGAGGAATATAAGTTATTAATACAAAATTGTGAATAAATTTGTTTCCCCATGTGGCTTCTTAACCCCTTCAGTGGTAATCCCAAGAAGTTTCAATTTCCAGGCTATGCCTCAGTGCCCAGACTGGCAAGTCAAGAAAATTCTCGGGATTGCCGCTGGTTAGGCCGCGCGTCCCCTCCCCCCCCCCCCAGCTGTGTGACAGTCTGCGACTGCTGCAACGTCAAGTTGGGTTGCAGGAGGCAGGGCCCGGTTGCCGGGGGCAGGGCCAGGCAGCGACTGACATGTAGTGTTCAGCGGTGCTGCCCGGAACCGGGACACAGTGTGGTGAGTTATTTTTATGTAGCACTCCCACTAAAAAACTTGCCCAGTGGGGAGGGCTACCTTAAAAAAAAACACCATTGAAGGGGTTAATTCCTAATTCTTATCAATCTTTAAAAAAAAAAGTACAAATTCAATTTGATCAGCATTCTGATTTTGTTTTCAAATAATTACATACAAAGCTAAGTAATAAAAATATTGTTGATGGAAAAATATATTATTTTTCCTGGAAATGTTCTAATTATGTTAAAGGACACTTGGGAATAAGTTCCAACTGCTGTGCTAAGCCGCATTAGCTTGTCATTTAAAAACTAATAATGTAAACCCCGAATTTCCATGCACCAGATGTTGGTGAATAAATTAGATCTACTTTGGGGCACGGGTCAAATAGCATCTCCAGGAAGGAACCAGAGGAAGGTGGCAGAAGGTGAGGAACTAAACAAGCTGAATTACTTGTACAGAGAGAGACAGGCATTCGTGTACAACTAAATGAAAGGCAGAAAATAAATTGTTTTCTGTAATGGCTGCAAGGTAAGGTAAGGCAAGGGTTCACTAATGTTTTATTCTACCAAACTTGAATGCACTCTGAAAAGAGTTGTTTTTGCTTTCAAGGCTTTAGAAAACAATTCAACATTGGATACTTTACTGTGGCCCTTATTCATTCGCTCCCCTGCGTGTTCGGCAGGGGACCAATGTTTGGCCACTCTTGTTATGCACATGTGCAGCAGCTTTGCGCGAGCAGTCATGGTGAATAGATTAATGAGCGCTAGAAAAGTAATTCGATGGTACGCAACCATCAAATGATTTTGTGCCCGCACAGGAGTCTGCGAATATGCTACTCACTCATTCGCATGCCTGCGGGTAACAGCGTCGCGCGAGGTGGTTGGACGGCTGTGCGTGCGGGCGACTGGTGGATTCGCAAGTCTGGGAAATACGCAGACTTGCGAGTCAACCAGAATAATGGCCCTTGTGTGTTCATTCTTTGCTTAGTATAAAAAGCTGTTCTGTAGAAGTTAGAGACAGACATAGATAAAATAGCTTTATTTCAATGGCTATGACAGGTTTTGCTTTTGGGATTGGACATACGCTTTCAGCCACAGTTAAGTTTAATATACATGATAAAAAAAAAAAAATAGTAATTGAGAAGAGTTCACTAATTCGAAAGCAGATCTGGTGATAAGCCTTTCAAATGGGGTCCTGCCTTTACCCACTCTCCCTTATTAAAGAATCCCTGTATGGTGTTACGTGATTCTTCGTCCATACCATTTATGAAGGCGTCCCATTTGTCATGGAAAGATTTTGCGGACACCCCTGCGTTTATCATAAGGGTTTTCACATCAAAATATAGTAATTGTAATAGTTTGCCTGTCAGTTCTCGTATTGTGGGCGCTGATTTTTTAGTCCAATGTATTAGTATGTTTTTTTTTGCTAAAGTTAGCGTGATCACTAGAAAGGGTACCCGTCTTGATGTGTGAGGAGCGAGGCTCCAAGAGCTAAAATCAAGGAGCAGGCAGGCCTCTGGTGTTGGCAGCGCTGATATCCCCAGTACCCTATTGACATAAGCTATCACCTTTGCCCAATACCGACGGATTTTAGAGCACTCCCAGAAACAGTGGAAGTATTTAGCATTTGCCATTTTGCATTTAGTGCAGTCACCGGATTCCGCATTCCCCGGAGTTATGTATCTTCGCTGGGCGGGGGTAATAAAAGATCTATGCAGTGTTTTCAGGTGTGTTTCTTGTAAGTAGGCAGAGGATAGGTAGCGGTTACATCTACCATAATGAATTATTGTGGAAGGGGACAGTCTACCCGGATCTGTAATATCTGAGCTCCATTTTGCTATTAAGTCTTGCGTAAGGGGTCTAGATTTATTTTTTGCCTCTACTAGACAGGGATATAAGTGTTTTAATTTATATTCTACAGTATCCCACGCCTGAAGTATGGCAGAGATAAGGTGTGTCTCCTTGCCCAGCAGGGGGCCCTTGTCCAAGGACCACACATAGTGTCTCACCTGAAGATAGAGGTAAAAGGTGTTATTTGGTAAATTAAATTTCTCCTGAAGGTCAGTAAAGGAGGCAACGTGTCCTCCTGGATCGAACACCCTGCTTGCAAGGTCCACGCCAGCCTTAAGCCAGATCTTGAAAACAGGATTGGTCAGGGATGGGCTGAAACCGGGGTTTCCCCACAGAGGTAGGTAAGGCGAAGTGTGATATTCACGTTTAAGGAGTTTATTAGTCTCCACCCAGTTCTTGTATGTGTCTTTAAATAAGACATTTGCGAGTACCCCTGAGGGAATATCAGAAGATTTCATATGCAGTAGTGCCGCAGGTGAGAAAGGATGTAGGACTGCCCGGTCTAGAGCTGCGTCCGTATATGTAGACCTCCCCAGCAACCAGTCCCCTGCGTATCTGAAAAATATAGACCTAGAGTATAGCTCAAAGTCGGGTATTCCCAATCCGCCTTGGGTCCGAGGGTTTGTTAATTTTGCAATCGAGATCCTGGCCCGATGCCCTTTCCATAAAAATTTAGAAATTGCCGAAGTTATCCTTTTAATGTCGGTGTGGAGTATAGCTATGGGGAGCATCTGGAGTGCATAGAACACCTTAGGAAAGATCACCGTTTTGACTGCGGCGGCTCTACCCAAGAGGGATAGAGGGAAGCTGTTCCAAGTATTCATCAGGTTAATCACTTTGGTAATTATGGGGGTGAAGTTTAATTTGTATAGGTGATCCGTTGTGTTCGGAATTTGCACACCTAGATATTTAATCTGGGTCGCTCTAGTTTTTAATTGTGACAAACTGGGGGAGGAAGAGGGGTCAGTCCTATATTGCCCCAAAATCATTATCTCGGATTTGTCGAGGTTTACTTTGTAACCTGATTCACGTCCGAAAGTTTCTATTATCGACAGTATAGCTGGGATAGACGACATGGGGCTGGAGACATACAGCAGCATGTCGTCTGCAAAAAGTGAGACTTTAATCTCATGTCCTCCTATATTAATTCCTTGGAAATCAGGGGCGCTCCTTAATTTCAACGCTAACGGTTCAATGGCCATAGCGAAGAGTAAAGGCGATAGAGGGCACCCTTGTCTGGTGCCTCTATGCAGTTGAAAGTGATCTGACAGTTGGCCATTACACATTATTTGGGATGCGGGTGTAGTATACAATAATTTAATGAATTTGATAAATTTAGAGGGGATACCGAATTCGTCCATTGTTTTGTATAGATGGGGCCATAACACAAGGTCAAAGGCCTTTTCTGCATCGAGGGACACAATGGCCCCTACAGGAGACAGACCCTCCTTTTTTTGTAGGTGTTGAACGGCCGCGATGACTTTCCTGACGTTGAGAACAGAATGTCGACCAGCGATAAACCCGGTCTGATCGGGATGAATAATGTCTGGCATGACACTTTTAAGTCTGTTTGTCAGTATTTTTGCCAGGATCTTATAGTCCGAGTTGAGCAAAGAAATGGGTCTATAAGACCCTGGCAATGAAAGATCCCGGCCTTGTTTAGGAAGAATTTTGATATAGGCCGCGTTAAAATGTAGAGGGGGGAGTTCAGATTGTAACATAGTGTTAAAGCAATTAGTAAGGGGTTCTAGTATATGTTGAGCCATGAATTTATAGAAATTGCTTCCGTAGCCATCCGGCCCGGGTGCTTTCCCTTGTTTTAAGGCTTTAATTGTGTCTATCACTTCTTTGGTGGTTATCGGGGCTATGAGGTGATCTGATTTTTCTTTAGATAGGGTAGGGAGGCGAGGGGCTTCGTTGCCTGGTAGGGTGTCTTCAGGGGTTTTAGAATCTGTCGTATTTTGGCAAGTCGGTACTGCGTAGAGAGACGAATAAAAGTCTTTCATGGTACATGTTATTTGTTTGTTAGACCTTGCGTATGACCCGTCAGGGAGTTTTAAGGGGTGAACGGTAGTGGCCGGCCTTGTTCCATGTAACATGTTGGTGAGTAGCTTGCCAGTCTTGTTACCAAATCTGTGGTATCGGTAATTTGTATTGTATAGGTTTTTATTTCCACAAGAGTGCAAATATTCGTTGAAATGAGTATTGGCTATGGTGTAATCGTGTTTATTAGATGGTGTAGGATCTTGTTGATATTTGGTATATGCGTGAGTAAGGGATTTTTGGAGTTTAAGGTATGTGGCTGAATAAGATTTATTGAGTCTAGTTGTGTATGATAAAATGTTCCCTCGTATGACAGACTTTGCCGTCTGCCAGAAAAGGGGGGGGTTGCTATCTGCATGGGACTGGTTGCTGGATTTGAAGTCCTCCCAACTGTCCTTTAACATCCTTTTAAAATCCTCCGACGCTAGTAGGTGGGCGGGGAATCTCCATATTTTATTATGAGATGTTTCATCTGTCACATGAAGCTTAACCCATTGTAACGCGTGATCAGATATAGTAATCGGCTCAATTTCAGCCGCAGATATTTTTGCAAGCAGGGCCTCGGAGAGGAGCATATAATCAATTCTAGAAAAATTATGATGAGCTTTTGACTTACATGTAAACTCTTTAGATGTAGGATTAAGAGATCTCCAAACATCAATCACTCTCAGGTGATCAGCCAACTGGGGGATCCCCAGGCTGGGCAAGGAGACACCGCGTGTTGAACCAGAGGACTTGTCTAGGGCCCTGTCTGATATTAAATTGAAATCGCCGCACACCATCAAGTTTGTGTCGCTATAGGGAGTTAGCTCTTTGATTAATTGTTCAAAAAATCTCTTGTTGTAGGGTGTGGGGGCGTATACATTACATAGTGTGAACTTTTTTGAATGGAGGGACACACATGCGATCGTATATCTTCCCCCAGGGTCGGAAATGACCTTGAGTACCTCGTGGGGAATGGCTCTTTTTATTAAAATGGCTACTCCCCTAGACTTAGAGTTGTATGGAGCAGATGCTAGCAAGCTCCAACCCAGCATTTGTAGTTTTAACATTTCGGTGTGGATTAAATGTGTTTCTTGTAAGTAAAGCACATCCAGATTTAATTTATTGCTATAGACCAATACCTTCCTTCTTTTCGCAGGGGAGTTAAAACCCCCTACGTTAAGAGAGCCTATTTTAAGTTCCGACATGTTTATTTATAACGATTTGCATACCTTGGACCCATGAAAGCCTGATAATCAGAACGGAGTAAATGCTAAGGAAAGAGACATGAGGGGAGGGGGAGACAGCATACAACAAAGATATATCAACATAAACATATAACACAATACAAGTGATGCGTTGAAATGATCTACATTTCAACAATATCGTAATGAAGACTAACGGACTTCCGTAGCAATAATAGAGACCTAACATCCTAAAGATATAACTAAACAAATTTAAACATATCCGGAGCTAGGCTCCCTCCATTCCCAACCGAGTGAGATTTGGAGTGACCTTTTATAGGTCGTACATTATCTTGCTAGATTTAACACACTTACATGTTGATTAACAGAGTACCATATTGAACTAGGAGTGAAAGGAGGGGGGGGGGGGGGGTGAGGGGGGGGGGAGGGGGGGGGATCTGAGAGAGATATGGGGGGGGGGGGGGGCGAGACCAGTCCAAACTTTCACCATACTGTATCTAGAAATATGACTATAAGCAGAACATGTTAGCGTGAACGGTCATATGATAAATCATTTCTTATCTGAGATGTCCTGGTCTACTTGAAGGTCTCGGTGTCGGAGGTATTCGGCCGCCTCTGCTGGAGATGTGAAGTCGTAGTGAGTGTCCTTGTAAAAGATTCGGAGTTTCGCCGGATAGATAAGGGCAAATTTCTTTTTGTCTTCAATCAGCCGACTGCAGATTGGTGAGAAAGCCCTGCGTGCCTTGGTAACTTCAGCAGAGAAGTCTTGAAAAAGTCTAATAGTCTTTCCTTCCCATTTCAGCATAGGTTGCTTCCTTGAAGCGTTCCATATTTCCATTTTGTGAGTATAGCTGAGGCATTTGAAAATAGTTACCCTCGGGCGCGTGTCTTGGGGGCGAGGGGGGGGCCCTATTCGATGAACTCTTTCAATGACCATGGTCGAGCAGGCCTCCTGGATGCCCAGCATTTGTGGCAGCGAAGTTTTTACAAAGTTGTCTAAGGCGGGTCCTTTCAGGGATTCGGGGAGTCCTACTATACGCAAATTGTTGCGTCTGGAGCGATTTTCGATTTCTTCAACCTTGTTTATCAGGGTGTAGTTCTCTTTTTCAAGCCTTTTGATTTCGCATTGAGCATTTGCCATATTTTGAGCCAAGGCCCCAATTCTGTTTTCTGTAGTATCTACTCTTAAGCTTAGTTGTTGGAGTTGAGTCTTAATGTCTTTTACAGCTTTATTCAGAAGGGGCCCCATCGTAGAGGTGATTGCATCCACAAGATCTTCATATGTGAGGGCGTTGACCCTTGTATTATCCGAGTCTGCATCTAGTGAGGTTGTAGTAGTTTTTTTTGAGGCAGGGGATGTGTCTAATGATTCCAACTCATCTTCCGTAGGGGGAATGATCCCTCTTTTTACCTGTCTCATGCTTTGCTGCGAGGAACGTTGGGGTTGCTGAGATGTGCTGTACTTGTCCATTGTTGCACCGCTACTCACTGAAGAGGCAGTCTTCAATATGTCAAGATTTTTGGTCGAAGTGGTGTTCTTTGCAAACTCAGTTGTGACAAGTAGTAGTCGCGAGCAGGGGTGGGGGGTGGGGGGTACCTTCTCCTTTTGGTGATTGTTTAGGCGCAGGTGGCTTTTTGGCAATGATGCAAGGGTGCCTGAGGAGGGGGGGGGGAGGTCAACAGATGACTGGGGAGGAGTGTTGTTGTTAGGAGTTTTCCTTTGTCTCTCAAACCCTCTGTAGGGCCCAGTTAAGGATCAGGGGCCTTAGGTAACACAAAAGAGCTTCTTCAGCAATATCCTTCAGTGCGAATGATGAAAGGGCGGGCTTGGTGGAGTTGTGGTCATAAATGTCTCAGAGACTTGGAGTAATAGAGTCCAACCAGTAGGGAAGAAAGTATTTAGCTGGGGGTAGTTTTAGGGTGTTTGACAAACTTCAGGCGTTTTGTATCTGATCTAGTATTTGTTAGCCCCCTTAGGCTGTGTCCATTTGCTGACTTTTTTTTTTTTTTTTTTTTTTTTTACTATTTATGTCTTTATTTAATTATTTATTTATTTATTTATTTTTTATTATTTTTTATTTTTTTTTAACGTTATTTAGCTTATTTTTTTTTTATTATTTTTTTTTTTTTTTTTTATTATTTGCTTTACTACTCAGCTTAGGCTGCAGGGAGGGTTTCTGTGGGAGTATATCCCAAGAGGTTTTGATGCAGAGTTTCAGAGGAGGGATGGAATATATAATTTGCAGTGGCTGCTCAGTTAAGGCTTCTGACAACTGCCCTGGTGTGGTGACGTCACTGCTCGAGTGCGATATCCTGGGTGCAGTGGTGCACCAGCGGAGCTTCCCCCAATGGTAATGGAAATTTTTTTTTTTTTTTTTGCTTTACTATTCAGCTTAGGCTGCAGGGAGAGTCTCTATGTGGTATACCCACAATCCAATAGGCTTTAATGCAGAGTTTTAGAGGAGGGAAGGGATATAGAAATTTGCAGGGGCTGCTCAGTTGAGGCTTCTAACGGCTGCCCTGGTGTGGTGACGTCACTGCTCGAGAGCAGTATCCTGGGTGCAGTGGTGCGCCAGCGGAGCTTCCCCCAATGGTAAGCTGATTCACAGTAGTGGTTTAACGGGGATGCTGTTGTGTGCTGGCGATTATGTGATGTGCTGAGGCTTTTTTTTTTTTTTTTTTTTTGGGCGGTGTAGTGCGCCACGCGTCTGACCCGACGTGCGCACTCCCCGCTAAGGTACCTGCTGTCCGGCGGCGGTTGGAATGCGGGGGGAGACCCGCCGTCTGAGCGATGATGCTCTCAGGTCTGGGTGTCCCTTCTCAGCCGTCGGAGGTGTAGGGGTTGGCGTCCGCGGTCACCCGGCTTGTGACGCGGTGATCGCTCTGCGTGCAGGCCTTCAGCGTCTTCGCCTCCGTTACCGGGGCCAGCTGGATTTCACTCTCGCCCCGCTTTTGATGTAGAGTGTGTCCTCTGCGTCTCACAGTACGGGCACTCCAGAGTAGTAGGGAGGCTTTTGCCGTGTAAAGTGGCTTTTTCGATCGGTTCAGGAGGGAGCCTTGGAGCAAGCAGCTACTCCATTGCTAACCGGAACCGGAAGTCTGATTCTTTCTGCTTATGCAAATCTATAATGTCAGAATCATCTGTTTTAACACTTTTTTTTTCTCTCTTAAAGCACGCGATTCTAGCTGATGGAATCAAGAATCTAGGTCAAAACCCATTCTCCAAGTAACAAAATATGTTTCCGCTTTGACAGAGAAGATAATTTATTTTGCTAGTTTTTGGAACACATAAGGGAGATTTTAGGATGTGGCACCTGTGCATATTACACTTGTCAGAAAGGATTCAAAACTCACGTATTTACTTCGCACCAAGTTGTCACATAAGATTTATAAGGATCTTTGGAAATGGTGCCACAGACAAAGTTTTTCCTTAGAACTCACAAGACGGCTAAAAAGTCAAACGTGGATTCCCCTTTTTTGACAAGTTACCTTTTTACAAGTTATAAGTCTGATATCTTTCCTTTTACAGATTTTGTAATTAATTCTTCTTTGCGCTGTACAGACCATATCCTATATTATAGTTCATGTATACAGTATACACCAAAGTGACTGCAAACACTAAGGGGAGAATTCAATTCTGGGCTAAGCAGGAAAATTGCTGTTGCCTTGGTGGTTAAATGCTGGCACCACCAGCCAGATTTATACCTTCAGCAAGGGAGATACCACCACTGTAAAGTGTGGTGGGTGCCGTGCGAATTTAGCCAGGCAAAAAAATGTATGTTATTTGAATTTCCCCCAAAAACCTCAAACACAACCTGTTCTGCTCTACTGCTACAATCCCAGCTGTCCGGAGTCACTTCTAGTAATCAATCCTATTCTAGAACACAGGGTCCCCACTGTCTTAAATGCCCCTGGCCCACAATGTCTTATACCAGATCTGCTTCTTGATTTTCACAACAAGGAAAATAAATGGTGTGAAAGAATGCCAAGCATGATATATACATGTGTGTTGATCCTTCAAGTTGCAATGTATTAGCAATGCCCTGTCAGTATGCTAAACCATGCACTCATTATATCCTGCATTGATTATTGCAATGGCCTCCTTACCGGTCTTCATAAGAAAAGACTCTCACCGCTACAATCCATTTTAAATGCAGCTGCGAGGCTGATCTTCCTGGCTAGTCGTTCGACGTCTGCTGATCCCCTCTGCCAGTCCCTCCATTGGTTGCCTGTATATTACTGCATTCAATATAAAATACTTCTACTTACATACAAAGCCATCACTCTGACTACACTGACTTATATCTCTTTGCTTGTCTCAATATATATCCCCACCCGACCTCTCCGCTCTGCACAAGATCTGCGTCTCTCATACACACTCATTACTCGCTCTCACTTACACTTGCAGGATTTTTGTTGGGCAGCAGCCACCTTATGGAATGCCCTTCCACGCACACGAAGACTCTCCTCTAGCCTCCAAACTTTCAAGCATTCCCTGAAAACTCACCTCTTCAGGCAGCTTATCATATTCAGGACCCCCACACAGCCTCCAGTAGCATTCATATCTAATTGCAACCCACCAGTACCGTCTAGTAATCTGATGGGACTGCCATGCCATGGAATTCTATCCTTATGTATCCCTCCTATTATCCCTATAGACTGTAAGCTTGTGAGCAGGGTCCTCCTACCTCCATGTCAGTTTGTATCTACCCAGTTTGTTTAATCACTGTTGTTTCCAATTGTAAAGCGCAACGGAATATGCTGCGCTATATAAGAAACTGTAAATAATAATAATAATAATAATAATAATAATAATAATATTATGTATGGGGCTAACAGAAGTGGGGGCTGTGTGCTTTAAATGTCAGGGATGACTTTCAATCTGAGCACATCATGATTGAGTTTAATGGTTACCACAAATTGTTGTCTATCCTTCTTTTGAAAAGCAAAGTGTTTAGTAAAAATGTTATAGTGTACAACAGATGCTAATTTGGGAAACAATCCTGTACTATCTCACCAATGGGTGTATGATCCAATGAGGTACGGGGAGGTCATTGTCTGGGGATGCACTAGCAATTATCTATTATTATGGAAAAAGTCAGGGAGTTTGCAGGATTATAGTCAGGCATATGATTAACCAATCATACCAAACAGGTCATTGTGATCAGCATTTTCATATGTTGGTTGAAACACAGTTATTAACTGAAACAGAAACAGTTATATATGAGGCTTAAAACTGGTTGAGAAACAGCCAAACCCTGCTACAAAGTGGAGGTTTTAGAAGACAGTTCCATATCACAGGTCATATTCCATAGTAAGATTGAAAACAGCAACAAGACATGAGCAAAGTCTCTCCCAGCCTCAAGATTCAAAGTACACTGAGGTTCCAAGATTTGCAGTTCAAGTTCTTTTGAAGAAGCATGAAGAAATGGCCAATGTTGAGCACCATAGATATAGTTTTCAGCCAAGTAATGTTAGTGTACAGATAAAAGACCCATCATGCTTACTTACCTTCAAAATTGGAAAATGTTCAGCAAGTCCATCAGCTTAAAACTGTCAGAAATGTACACCAATCTGAAAAATCTGTCCAGAAGTGGTCTTCATGAAAGAATTGCGTATTAAAAGCTGACCTTTTTTGTGGACACAAGGCCAAGTGACTAAACTATTCACAAAAACATAGGAACTGGGGTGCAAATAAAATGGCAACAGGTGCTCTGGACTGATGACTGAGTCAAAATGTTAAATATTTTTCTGTAACAGAAGGCAGCTTGTTTGCTGTAGGTTTGGAGAGTGGTACAAATAATAATGATACAAGCATGGTAGAGGTTCCTTGCAAGTTTGGGGCTGCATTTCAGAAAATGGAGTTAGGGATTTGGTCAGAATTAATGGTATCCTAAATGATGAGAAATACAGATACATTATGCAATACCATCAGGAAGGAGCCAGATTGCCTCCAAATTTATTCTGCAGCAGGACAACGACCCCAAACATACATGAAGAAAATGAAGGATTTGAGCAAGCCTTCATCCACATATGATCTGTCATTAGTTCTCCAAGATGTTTCGAACAACCCCCCTAAAATAATTGATGCTGTTTTGAAAGCAAAAGATGGTCACACCAAATATTCATTTGATTTCGAATTCTGTTCTGTTCATTCACTTTTCATTTTGTTAATTGATATAAAAAAATTATTAACACTTCCATTTTTGAAAGCATTTGTACTTTGCAGCATTTTTTTCCGCTCCTGCCTAAAACTTTTGCACATGACATGTTGACATTCTGGTGTCAGCATTCTGTATGTCAACATATTGACCACATACCATTCTTTAGTAGATTTGATCATTTTTGTTTTGCTTTAGAACACAATTATTACTTAAGGGGAAAGCCCTTGGACATGGTAAAAATCCAATTTTACAGAGTTTTTTTTAAATAACAAGAAACACTGATCTGAATGTATCCTAACAATATTATAATATATATTTTTTTCTGTTAGATAAATTTAATCGATTTGCAAAACTATTAGGAGTTATCTACACTGACAGCTGGTTGCATAAAATATTGACAATTAATAATAATTTATTTGAGCTTATGGGAAAAGTAAAAGAATTTCTGTTTAGTGTAAAGCTCTGACTGTAGTATACTGTAGCTATGCTGTGGATACAGCATTGTGTAATATTTCTCTGTCTGTCTGGTCTGTCTCCTTCTTTCAAGCTTGAAGATTATCTGCCTTATAATTGGAATGCTATAGCAGAAATAGGATCAGCCACAGTGTGATCTTAGAAACCAATTTATTTTTCTATTCACCAGACAGAATGCAATAGAAGGATTATCATATGTGATAGATGCTGATTTTATTGTTGTTTATGAGTGTTTTTAGACCTCTGTTCACTATATCGAGTTACAACAGAGGATACTGTGTTTAAAGATATAGAAACTACTCATAAACTTAATCTCTTTCAGGAAATATAGACTGGAATAAGAACTTTCTCAAGAAGGCATTTCCTGGCTCCCTGCAAGTGTGAAAACAGCATTTTCACACAACCAGAGATTACATTAGAACTGCAAAACAATGCTGCTACTATTGTTACTTATATGTAAATAACCAAACTCTTATATTTATCACAATCTGCATGTGACATGCGGATGGGATGTGATTATTTAGTTCAAATTCCCATAGAATTGAAACATACCTCCCAACTTTTGATTGAAGTGAGGAGGGACAATGCGCACGCATGTGGCGCGCGCCAAAATTTTAGGGGCATGGCCTAGTGGGAGGGAGGTATGGCATACACTTGCGATGCTACTGTGAGGCCACATGTCCATTTTCGGCGGTATGGGGGCATGCCCAGCAGCTCCGTGGGCTGCTGGCTATGCCCCCAGCCCCTCTGACTGCAGGATTAGATGCTGTGTCCTATTCAAGGGTGACAGGGGGGGCCTCTCACCTGCCCCCCCTCCCCCCGCCACGGGACATGGGAACGTCCCTCAAAAATGGGACTGTCCAGCGAAAAATGGGACAGTTGGGAGGTATGATTTAAATACATTGCAAGGTTATTCCGAATACATACTTGCCTACCCTCCCAGAAATGGCCCCCTTCCTCCCTAGCATCTTCCGGCACCGCCGGTAATATCCCGTGATTTGCAGGTGTACACGGAGGGGCAGGGTTAAAATGTCACCATTTGCTTGATGATGTAGGGCTCTGTCCACCCCCCCCCCCCCCCCCTTAATGGCAGCTGACAGTCCCAGAGAGGAGACACTAAATGTCGGCAAGTATGTTCAAATATTGCATACAGGGGAAGAGCTTGCGAGAAAGTTCTGTCTCTTTGAATCCTGTCACCGCACTTCTCAAGGTCAGGTCGGTGCCCCCCCTCCCCCTGTCCCGTTACAGGTGCTCTTCTTCTGTTTCAGGGGCAAACCAAATAGCTGCTTCCCCTGGAACCCACTGCTGATGACCAGATTCACCATGCTCCTTCATCCCTGTAACTCTTCTGGCAGCAATGAGAGCTTCTGCGAAGTGCCGTGTGGATTCAGGTGAGTGTGATTGTGACAGCACCATCATTCCTTCTCACTCTCTCCTGATGAAACGCTTCTCTTTCTCTTTGGCCACATCTCTCTCTCCTGTTATTTTGCTTATTTCTCTATTCTGGTAAGCCATCTGTCTCTCACTGGGGGCGAGATGTACTAAAGGGAAAATGCGGTAAAACCCCCGTTTTACCGCATTTTCCTATGTACTAAATCCCGTTCGCAGCGGTTTCGCAGGGCAGGGTATCGCCACCTTTGGGTGGCGATACCCTATAGAAGCCTATGGGCTTCTTTTCGCCGCCCGCCGCGTCGCCGCAACCCGCCGCCTCGCCGACCCCCCCTTTCCCCCCTCCCTTGGGCTTACCTTCTTGCAGGTCCTCCTGGACCCCGGAAGGTAAGCCCTTCCTCCCCCTAGCAACGCAGCCGGACGTCCTTCCGGCTGCAGGGGGAGGAGGAAGCGCCGGAGACAGCTTCCTTAGCTGTCCCCGGCGTGAAAGCTGCAGAAGCCGGCAGGGAGGTGACGGAGACCCCCCGCAGACCACAGTACAGGTATCGCGGGGGGCCTCCGTCACCGCATCGCGATGCCAGCCGCATATGTTAGTACATATGCGGCGGCATCGCGGCGGGGGGGGCGCGAAGGGCGGCGATGTATTTTAATACATCCCGCCCTGGGCATGATGCTCAATACCAAAAATGCAGTAAAAACCCTGTTATCAATATTTTACCACCTTTTTTTGTATGCAGTAAAGTTTCTCTGTCACGGCACTGATGTAGAAGGAATTGCCAGCTTTTGCTGGAAATACCCTATAGAAGTCTATGGGCTTCCCTCTGCAATGATGTGTGGGGGATCTGTCACAGATCCCTCCCAGCATGCTCCACGGCTGGCAACGTCACTCTGCACATATGCACAAGGACTCCCGAGTCTCAGATGTGAGCACCTTGCGAATTGATTTCCAGCTAATCGCCGATCCAGCTCAAGTTGTGCTAAGCAATTTGCACACTTGGCCGTGGTGGGATTTCACTCTGGCAGGGCGATGTATACCGGATCGCAGGGCTCTGCAATTTAACAAAGTAACAATAAAGTGTAAATGACCCCCTAAGAATGAATCTGTAAAGTGCAGCCATGCAGCAGCCATGGGTTATATTCATGCCAAGTTCTGTTGTTCTTACAGATCAGTGCAGTCTCATAGAGTGGTATTTGTTGTTACAATTAAGACATACAAATGCACCAAAAAAGGCGTTTGGTGCTTGCCAGTGCATATTGAGGCTAAGTATATGTAGACAAACCTGTATTGATAACCCAAGTCCCTGTTTCATAAAGGAGGCCTTAATGTGACTCTTTGTTTAAATATTTTTTATTAAGTTAGTTAGTAGAAGAGGAAACCGGGTCACCTATGTTAGAATAGAGCGCTCAGCACCTGTCCCCTCAGAAAAAGCATCAGCCACGTAGGCTGATATGTCCCTCTGCATTCCACATCCCCTTTTGTAGGCAGTCCCAGTTAGCATGCCCAGAGTGAGTGACAGCGCCCTCTTCTGTATGTGTGTCCCATGCTGTGCACCCTGGGAGTAGACAGAGATCCTGTGCTTGTGTGCTGTGGGAAGCCTGCACCCTGCTACAATTTCACAAAGATGAGCTGACAGGACGGTGCCATTATACCTTATAAGCGCGTCCTGAGTCCCCGGCAATGTTATACCCTGCTGGAGAGTGGAGCTGTCAATCACCGCCAAGCGTTTCTGTGCATATAGCGCCTGCTAGCCCCGCTGTCCCATCACAGACCAGCTCTAACTCTGCAAGGCTGTGCATACTTCTTCTACTGCTATAGAGACCTCCATCCATTATTCCATCTGCTGCTACAGGATATGATAAGCACCTGCACCATACACCTGTTATACACCTAGAAACATAGAAACATAGAATTTGATGGCACATAAGAACCACTTGGCCCATCTAGTCTGCCCCTTTTTTAAAAATGTTACCTCAAACCATATTTGATTCTTATTTTTTTGTAAGGATATCAATATGCCTATCCCAAGCATGTTTAAATTGTACTACTGCGTTTGCCTCTACCACCTCTGATGGGAGGCTATTCCACTTATCCACTACTCTTTCTGTGAAGTAATTCTTCCTCAAATTTCCCCTGAATCTTCCTCCCTCTAGTTTCATTGCATGTCCTCCTGTTCTGCTGCTTCTCTTCCTGTGAAGAATGTCTCCCACCTGTACAGATGGAGCCGGGCTCTCTCTTGCTGGCGAATCGCCAGACTGTCTCCGCTGGTGATCCGTCAGCAGCCCGGCGCTCCATCTGACTGAGACACGGGACCCCGGGTGACCGCCGACAAGCACCGTCGGAAGGGGGTGCGCGCGCATCCCCTTTCGCAGAGCAGATGGTGGCTGGTGGGGGATGGCGGCTGGAGATTCTGCCGCCATCCCCTGCAAAGACAAGGCCGGCTCCATCTGTACCTTGTTAAAACCCTTGATAAATTTGAAAGTTTCTATCATGTTCTGTTATATATCTGCTATATACTGCATTCCTGAAAGTTAAACCTTGATGATTGTTCTCTGTGCTCACTACAAAAAAATATATATTTTATTGAACACTTTAAAATGGTGCATAAACTCTTGGAGGGTGCAGGGTGGGTTGGGGGTGGGGTAGGTCTCACTGTTGGAATGGTTGTCACCGGGACCTCCAAAGCTGCAGATCTCACTTGTGTGTCTTCTGCAGAATGGGTTTTGGGTTGTTCCTCCCTTGGTTGGGAGGTAGGCTGGGTTCTCAGCAGACCTCCGTGGTTGGGCAATGCACGGGGTCTGTTGTCAAGGATGGTGCTGAAATGGGTTATAGGAGGCAGATCGGGGTTGTGAATGGGCACTGGCAGACCTCTGGTCACAACGGAAGTCTCTTGCAGGAAAAAAGTCTGGGTGGTCAAGAAAAGTGTAGGGTGGTACCGGGGGCTGGCGTCCCTGACCCTCCGGTGGTGCACCGTGCTCTTACCCGATACCTGTGCTTGCTGCTTGCAGGAAGTGGATTCCGCGTCTTCTCCTTCGGTATTCGCCGGCGTCCTCACTCCACTCGATAGCCGGCAGTGTGATCCACACCGTTAATTCAGTTACTCACGGCACTTCCGGGTTCGGCTTGACGGAACCCGGAAGTGCCGTGAGTAACTGAAGCAACGGTGTGGATCACACTGCCAGCTATCGCGTGGAGTGAGGACGCCGGCGAATACTGAAGGAGAAGACGCGGAATCCACCTCCTGCAAGCAGCGAGCACAGGTATCGGGTAAGTGCACTGTGCACCACCGGAGGGTCAGGGACGCCAGCCCCCGGTACCACCCTACACTTTCCTTGACCACCCAGACTTTTTTCCTGCAAGAGACTTCCGTTGTGACCAGAGGTCTGCCAGTGCCCATTCACAACCCCGATCTGCCTCCTATAACCCATTTCAGCACCATCCTTAACAACAGACCCCGTGCATTGCCCAACCACGGAGGTCTGCTGAGAACCCAACCAACCTCCCAACCAAGGGAGGAACAACCCAAAACCCATTCTGCAGAAGACACACAAGTGAGATCTGCAGCTTTAGAGGTCCCGGTGACAACCATTCCAACAGTGAGACCTACCCCACCCCCAACCCACCCCGCACCCTCCAAGAGTTTATGCACCATTTTAAAGTGTTCAATAAAATATTTGTTCACAATAGAAACAGTCTTGCATTACATTATTACTATAAGTAATCAGAGGTCCATAATATTGATTCAATCAGCGAGTGCGCAATTCAACGAAATTGCAGTACCAACCCCAGGGTTCCATAGGCAAAAGAACCCAGAATCTGCTGCACCGCAGACACAATATAAATAGTGGAGCGCAATACCAACCTCTCAGAACCACAAAAAAAAAAAAACACAATTCCCAATTAAGTTTTCAAAAGTGTGTCGTCTAACAACACCACAATCACCGCTATGGCAACTCTGCCAATAACCTAAGCCTGCCAAAACCTACACCAAACTCTGACTGGATCTCATTCTGTGCTCTCCCTTCTCTGCTCTATCCCATCCCCCCAGCCCACAGCGCTGCTCTGCATACCCCCTGAAACTCTGTCCCCTTCAATCTACCTTGCCCTCTGCTCCATTCCACCCCCTTCTCTCTTACTTATCAAGTTATTTGATCTAAACCATCTCCCTCGCAGTCGGAGCCTTGGAGTAAGAATGTATACAATTATTATAGAAATGAATTGTTTTTAGTGCATTACAACTCTGTCTGAAAAGGAAAGGGGTCAACTACTTTATAAAGAAAAAAAAAAAAAAAAAAAAAAAATATATATATATATATATATATATATATATATATATATATATATATATATATATATATATATATATATATATACTAAGAAAGGAAATAATTGGACTTTCCAACAGAAAGTGTTACAAAATCACATCATTGTTCTATTAAATACATTTATGAAAGTACTTTTCGGATGCTTATTCTGTGCCTTTACAGAACACATTTGTTCTTTTATATGACTTTTTTTAAAAGTAAGGTTAAGTAACTTTTATGTTAATATGGAATGTCAAGTGGATCTAAGATTTATATGTAGTGCCTCCTGGCAAAATGCCTAAAGAACATTTCTGAAGCCAACTCCCAGCTCTTCTAGAAGCAGTTACACGGCTCTGTCAAGCCGCATATGTTCTAGGTATATCTGTACAGTAGTGATTTGTGAGGGCTTCATCTCAGGTATGACATGCACTGTTTTATCCTTGAACTTTAGTGGGATTTTGGGTTATAAAGAAAAATGTGTTTCATTCCTGCTGTGTCTTTTGTTAATGATCCTGTGATGATGGATTAAATGGAGCCAGAAGAGGCGATTCACATATACTTCCAGTAACTGTCTAACTGATATATAACGTAAATTGTAAAGAACTTACAGAACTATGGGGGTGATTCAGCACCACTTGCTAAGCAGCGTTCGTTCCCTTAATGCCACCCGGTCCACGCCCCACCACTGAATCCCCTCAGTAACATGCGAGGGGATATACGCAAGCACATTCCCTTCGCATCTGGCCTAAGGAGAAATTATGAGTTCTCTCTCCTTCGGAAATACATTTTATTTCTTTCGATGTCCGCCGAAGAGGGGGCTGTTGCTGACATCCTGTGACATCAGCCGCCTGCCCTTGCCAGCATTAGCCCGCCTGCGTTCCTAGGGGAACACCCAGCGTTTTCATGGGGACACCCATAAAGATGTGCGTTTCCCTTTAGATGCCCCATGCCCTCCCCCTTCCCTCCCGTACCTGTACGAACGACTCGGAGACTCTGATATTTGCCGAAGGCGTTCATGCAGTGGCCCTGCACATGCGCAGAGTGCACCAACAGTCCCCAGTGCGAATACGCTGGGGACTGATCACTAATGATTCGAGCCCTATAAGTAAATAGAGCATCTAGATCAGCATCAGTAACATCTGAGTTACTCCATGTGTCATTATCCATTAAGGATCTGAGCCCAAAAATGGTATTATTCAAATTACATGTAGTTTCAAGGACTATTCCATATGGAAAATGTAATTTGTAAAACAGTATGCTAAAGTGACATTCCATATCAATTATCCAAATTATTCAGAAAACCATACATTCCAAAAAGTTAATTTTTTTGTTTTGAATCAAAATCGAATAGAAAATCTAATGGTTTCTCTATATTTGATGCAGATTCGATCCCAATGCGCACTGCCGTGTAGTGTAAATCAAATAGAAAAATAGTCTTGGCAGGTATGACTATATAGTACAGATCTGTACTACTGTACATAGTCAAAATCAAATGTGAACACTGTAACCAACCCAGATCCAGACACAGACCCACATCCAGACCCAGATCGAATAGAAAGTGAAATCTCACCATGTGTATGCACCATTCGACATTCCACAGCCACCCCCAAATTCCGATGCCCTAGGCAGCTGCCTAAAGCTACCTAATAATAGAGCCCGATCTGCATTGCAGATCCAGGAACTTATTGCACAGACACAATATTAAAGCACATTGGCTTTTGGTTTTAATTTCTGGCTTCTTAAAGCAAAATGTAACACAGGTTCAAATAAAGGGTAATTACTTTATTCATGTACTTATCTGCTGAGAGAGTCATTTGCAAAGAAAATATTTTAGGAGGGATGTGAAATGCTGCTAATGATTTCCTTTGTCAGGTCATTAAATAGCTGCAGGCTTCTAGTAGATATCAAACACAAGCCGACGTAAAAGGTGTCCAGTCTAACATTCTCCTTTTTCTTTTTCCTGGATAAAATGTTATGTCATTCATGTCTGAGTAACAGTAGCTGCAGAATTTAAAACCTGGAGTCTGAAATCTTTCAGAACCAATTCATCTGGTTAATCGTTCCACGTGGAATCTTCATTGGAATCCTTTTGTTGTAGCTTTATACTGAAATTAGACATTTGGCAAATATCAGCATTGGCATGGTTTGTCAGTAACATCTGACTCTTTTCTCATAATAGACTGTACATGTTAGTTATTTACTTCTCTACCATACTGTGCACTATAACTATAGGGGGGAGATTTATCAATATTTAACTTCTAAATAAAACAAATGGAGGTTTTTCTCATGTCACCAATCCTATTCTAGCTTTCATTTATTGAATGCGTATTATAAAATGATATCTAGAGGCTGATTAGTTGAAATGGGCAACACCTCCTGCTTGTCCACACGAGAAGGACCATGTCCAACACCAATATTCTGAGCAGCTTATGGAGAAACTATAGCAGTATTTCTAGAGGAGTAGAAGTTAGTAGCAGGTGACTGCAGGAGGGAGTGGAAATATTTCCAAGCTACAAAAGGCTTTTTCTGTTTTTCAATATCAATATCAGCTGTGGAACTTGGGTCATGCTTGTTATAGGAAGCATATTGAGAGTTCCATGTTTATAGAACTGCTTTACCCATTTCATTTATTTTTACAACTTGGTGTGTTAACCCTTTCAGGTCCAACGTCTAGTCAGGCTAAACAGCCCTAGCGCTAATAACAGTTCCAATGGTGAGCCACTTTAAAATAAGAACATTAACATCGTTCATCATTCAATGTAGACCCCATTTTTTTATTTAAAAAAATTAAATAAACAATTGAAACATTTAAATCATATTTTTAAAAAGATATTACTATTATTATTATTATTATTATTATTATTATTCATGTAAAAATAATGGATGTGAGGTGAGGGGGAAGGGGGCTGTTGGCTAATGCAGCTTTCAGAGTGCACAATTGCTCACTTATACTACACTTTCACACTGAGAGAATACCCTAGGATATTGCTGGGGCAAGCTGCTGTGACCCAAGTCCTGTCTCAGTCTGAAAGGCTTGACATGGGATGTGTGTCCCTGAGTCGAAACCTGGGTCGCTGCCAGGATTTTTCCTGGGAATGTCTTGGGTCAGCTGCAGTGTGAAAGATGCAACTCAGATCCCTTGACTTAAATTGTGCTAAAAGGCTGCTGATTGGCTGTGTATTCAGAAGGCCCATCTATGCCTTGTGAAGGGGGTAAATCCAAGAATAACTCAGGTCAAAGTTGCAATATTAAGTGCTATAACAAGGCTTAAAACCATGTACAGTATCTAGTGTTAGTACAGGGGCTTCCGTGTGAAAGGGGTTTAACTAATTTCCTTTCATACCACCTCTTCTACCTGAGTTATTGATTGGTTAACCAAGGTTGCTGCTCACTGTGATAGGGTCCCCTGAAAAAACCTTGGTCAAGTTTCTACAGCTCTATGTATAACTAGTAAATCAAAACCTAGGTGAGCACCAGACATACAGATGGAACTAGCCTCAGCCAGCCCGCCAGCGCGACATATCCATAGCACTGGCGGGTGCTTGTCAGATGCTGGCGGGGGTGAAGGATGGGGACAGGGATGAGCGAGTGACTCACTCGGAGGCAGGGAGCGGGGACCAGGTGCTTCCCTGCCTGTCTCCATTTCAGGGAGCAGCAGCGAGATGGGCAGCCGGCTGCAGGGCCGGCTTCTCATGCGTGTGCGCCCATTTTGTTGGACTCTGGTGGAGGAGCGGGGGACGGCGCATAAAAATTATATTGCCAAGAGCCTCTTCTCCATCTGTATAATTGAAAATCCCCTATAACCTAATTAACTAAAGTGAAAATAGTAGTATGCATTATAATAGGCAAACCATATGAACCAGCGTACACTGTCACCAAATAATATTATGCAGTAATAGTACAATAATAATAATAATCCGAAATGTCCGAAATATTCAGAAAACCTGCACAATGCATCCTTGGGACCTGGGATGCCACTGAAGAGGTTTCAGAAGGCTGCCGCAGATGACAGAGACACCATGGACGTCGGGGGACTGTTTTAATACTGCCAGTAGACTAGATCAAGTAAGTAAATTTACCCTCTCCTTGCCCTCCAACCCTCCAGCAGTCTAAATCTAACCTCCCCTTCTGCAACCTAACCCTCCCCGCTAGTGCCTAACCCTAACTGCAACACCGCCGCTTAAACCAATACTCCTACCCTGCATCCTAATCCTAACCCGTCTGTGCATGAACCTAACACCCTTCTTCACAGCCTAACACTAACCTTCCCTTGCCCACAGCCTAACCCTAAGATTCCCCTCCCCACAGCCTAATCCTTTTTGCCCCCCAACTAGTGCCTAAACTCCCTATCTCCGGCCTAACCCTAACCCACCCCACATACTCAATGATCGGGATGCTGGCTGTCAGTATCCTGTATCTTTATCCTTTTGGGGTTCCAGCACCGGTCTTCTGACACATCCTTTAAATGCTACTCCAGCCAAACAGTATAGAGCAGCTGACTGATTACTGTAATTCTCTTTGCAGACTATTAATTCCACAAAATGCCAATTTACAAATACAGTGCAAAATGCCAAATAAAGCAAAAGGGAGATGGTGAGATCCCTGTTTCCAGAGCCTTGCACCTCTGCGGAGTGGGCTGTTCCACCGAGAAATGTGATTTGCATGAAATGGCAGCATGGGGTGCGAAAATGTATAAAAGCCACACATGTACATGCACACCGCACAGCCCTTGACAGAGAGTAATTTTTGTCCGGTTTCCCAGACAGTGCATTGAATCCCGGCTTCGAGAGCTTTTATTAAAATTCCTTATCAAGTTTCTTTAATAGCTTGGCTTCACAATCCAGAAATCGTTTTTATGTTGCAGCTCAGCGGGTTGAGCAGAGATATCTGTTCCAGACTGCTGTTTATACCAGTTATTCTCCCTGCAGGCTACAATTCTATGCCAGGCTGCAATACAATAAACATTTATTTTAAGGAGGCTAAGGCAATCTGAAAGTAACAGCTTCTGCCGTCGAGGCTGGAGTTGGGACCTCATGTTGTGTGACATGCACTATATCCCTCAGGTACCATAATCCTTGGTCTATATATTGCCTAATCATTTAAATAAGGTTTTCTGGTTGCTGTTAAGGGAACAGGGATTTAACCTATTGTATGAACCACATCTACAATATGCAAGGAACATTAATCATATATTTACATTTGGTTTAAAAATGGTACAGTTTATTCAATTCAATTATGCCTTCTAGCAGGTGAACAGTAATTAGAATTGAATACCTCAAGCGCCAACAATTAGCTGTGATAATTGAATACCCTCCAAAATATAAGGGCCTGTTTATTAACCACTAATATTTTTTCCAAAAACCACTAAGAAATATACAGGAGTGTGACATCCTACCCTGTGCAAGCCTGCAAATTGATGTGCAATGTTTGCGAAAATTACGCCAACCGGTGATCAGCTGAAAATTCATGTGCGCAGTCTGTGTGTAGCCCAGGCTGACTGGACTGGAGCTGACGTCACATGACTTCCCTTCAAAAGCCTGGGCACACTGGCATTTTAATCGACATTCCCAGAAAACAGCCTGTTGCCACCCGCAAATATCGGTTTTATGTGTAATGGGCACTACTGAGGGCATTAACTGTATAAGCAGGAGTGCTGGGGGGGGGGGGGGGTTGGAGCATTATGTGTAGCATAATGTATGGCATAATGTGTAACGGGCATTAGAGTGTGGCAATGTGTAATGGGCATTACTGGGGACATTACAGTATAAGGAGGAGTACTGGGGGGATTTATGTATAGCATAATGTATGGCATAATGTGTAACAGGCATTAGAGTGTGGCAATGTGAAATGGGCATTACTGGGGGCATTACAGTATAAGGAGGAGTACTGGGGGATTTATGTATAGCATAATGTATGGTATAATGTGTAACAGGCATTAGAGTGTGGCAATGTGAAATGGGCATTACTGGGGGCATTACAGTATAAGGAGGAGTACTGGGGGATTTATGTATAGCATAATGTATGGCATAATGTGTAACGGGCATTAGAGTGTTGCAATGTGAAATGGGCATTTCTGGGGGCATTATCCTGTATAAGGAGGAGTACTGGGGGGGATTTATGTACAGCATAATGTATGGCATAATGTGTAACAGGCATTACAGTGTGGCAATGTGTAACAGGCATTAGAGTGTGCCTAATCAGGGACTTCAGCTTTAGCCTCAATCATCCTGCCTCTGTCACTAGCACATACTGGAAAATCATTCGATGGTGAGTACATTTGCAATTGATTTGCTGAACATAGTGAATTTTGCCTATTATAATTCTTCATGTTGCCCTTTTATGGCTATTAAGTGCTGGACTACAATACGCTGGATGAAAGTCTGTTTCTAATATAAAACCACCGTTTAAGGGGTGAAATAGCTTTTTTAATTTCCAAATTAAAAGGCTCTTTTCTCATAAGAGCAAAATACTAAGTTTTATGCTCCATTTAGCTAACCTTTAGCCAAGATGGAAATGATCATTAAATTCACATTTTAGCTGGACGGGTGCATCACTGTTTCTGTAATTAATACGATACAATAAATATTAATCAAAATAATATCAGTATGCTGCATGGCCATTAAAATAAATGAAATATCTCGTGTAGCCAGCTCCGTTTGTGTTATTTTTGATTAGAGTTAAAGGGTACAGTGTGACAAATGTATCTATTTCTGTATTTGTTAAAGTATTTTTATTTTTAGCAGTGAGTATTTTTAAATAAAGAGATAATTTATGGAGCTGCAGCGAATCAGTTGGGAGTATGGGTCATAAGGTCGACTCTATGAAGGTTGAAATACATTCGGTCGACCACTAACGGTCCACAGGGCTTATTAGGTAGACACATGAAATAGGTTGAGACGGCTAAGGTCGACAGGGTCAGAAGGCCAACACAAGCATTATGTCGACAATGGGAAGGTCGACGGTCAAAAGGTTGACATGAGTTTTTCACTTTTTTTGTCCCGAATGTCAACATAGAAACATAGAAACATAGAAACATAGAATTTGACGGCAGATAAGAACCATTTGGCCCATCTAGTCTGCCCCTTTTTTACCCTTCAGGTAAACTCAACCCTTTTTAATCCTTATTTCTTTGTAAGGATATTCATATGCCTATCCCAAGCATGTTTAAATTGTTCTACTGTCTTAGCCTCTACCACCTCTGATGGGAGGCTATTCCACTTATCCACTACCCTTTCTGTGAAGTAATTCTTTCTAACATTTCCCCTGAACCTACCTCCCTCCAGTTTCAGTGCATGTCCTCGTGTTTTATTACTTGTTTTCCTTTGAAGAAAATTTCCCACCTGTACTATGTTAAAACCCTTGATATATTTGAAGATTTCTATCATGTCCCCCCTTTCCCTTCTCTGCTCCAAACTATACATGTTAGGATCTTTTAGTCTATCCAGGTAAGTTTTGTGATGTAGGCCACCTGTGTACCATGTCCCCTTTGATGGCTTGCTGCTTGTATTACAAACTGAGTGGCTGGAGCACATCCGCTGCATATCTCACGGGCACCAGGAACATATGCAGCAGCCCTAGGACATTCAAATAGTACTGGCCCGGGGGGCATATGGCACCAGTCCGCCACTGCTGCGCCCTTTAATAAATCCCCCCAATAAAATGGGACCTTACAAAAAATGCATGTTTATGTCAGTCATTACAGTAATACCCTGCTGGGTATTTAACAGGCACTACGGTTCTCTTCTAAATAGCAGCATTGTAAATGTAAGGGTTAGTCAGTCCCTTATAAGCAAAGCAAAAAAGTACCATAAAGGAATAATTTACACCTTTGAGCAGGTGTACCACAGTTATCCCAGAATAAAATACATTTATTAATATCAGATTATACAAATAACAAAACAATCAAAAAGAAAATTTTTCAAAAATGTCACATAGAACCATTTGTAACGGTTGTGGGAAGTACTCATTCCTTATTATTTCCTTCACATACTATACGATCCTGTTCCTGAAAAGGACTATTGGTTGTTGTTTTGTACATGCATGGAGGAAGAGATCTTTGGATAACCACTCATGATTCGTGGGAGTCCTGCATCAAAAGGTGCTTGGATAATACCCCGTTAAGTAATGCCAGCTGGATAAATGTCCTCGGAAGGTCCTCCTTCACAGTGGCGTAGCAGACCCTGTGGCGGCGCCGCTGGCTGAACTGACAGGTGATCCAGGCAGCAGTGAGCACTGAGCTGGTCCCGCCCTGTAAATATATAATGAGCGGGGACCCAGTGCAGTGCATATTGAATGAGCGGGTCCCTGCCCCGTGCATATGTAATGAGCGGGTCCTGGGGTTCCGGGTCCTGGAGTTTTTTGGGGTAGGGGGGAGAATTTAGCTACGCCACTATACTCCTTTTTATAGTGCCAAGTACAGTCCTGGTTCAGGTATCCAATGGAAGGGATTGACAATGGCCCAATGGTGGGGTGACACAGCCTGATGCCTTTTGCTGGGGTATCTCCAGCTTTTTCAAAGGTCTATGTCAGTCATTAATCTGCTTGCATATTGCAGAAGCATTAGCTTAGCATGGGTCTGCAGTCCCAGTTTATTTAGTCAATGCATTTTACACCTGTGATTTGTGGTGCAATTGGGACTACATATGGAGATGCTCTCCTCCATCTGGGGGCTTCCGGTCGGATCGCCAACCACCAGAAGGGGACGCGCGCACACGAGACACGCACACATCTCCTTCAAACGGAGCTCCTCGCTGGTCCCCGACTCTCGCCTCCACCTCCCTGCTCCCCCCTAACCCTGCCCGTCTCCGTGAAGCGGACACAGGCAGGGTTCGTGTCCCCCACCGCCCGGTAACTGGGACATGCTCGCACCATCTCACCAGTGGGGGCAATCTGGCGAGCCCCGGGGCTGGCTGAGAGGTGCCCTATCTGTAACTTTACATTTCCCCTAAGTATTTAACAATGACAAACAAGTTCCTCAGCAGCACAAAAACAGCTCATGTGTGGTTCCTCTATCAATGTATTTATCTACTGCATAAAGGTTATTTTAAATAGTCCATGGAACAGTAGAGTTGTAGGGAATTTTACTGTACATTAGGGCCGATTCAGGATCGCTCATTTCAATAGGAATTTGGCCCCAGCCCCGATGATTGGGGTTTGCACAAACACAAACAAACCCCAGCACCCAGGGCCGTTCGCTGTGGGGAGGGAGAGCTGCAGGGATTGGCTGGAGGGGGCGGTTGCAGGGGAACGGACAGCGTTTAATGGGCGTCCCCCTAGGGATAGTTATTGGCTAACTAAGCAGAGAACGACCGCTGCTTAGCGAGCCTTGCTGAATCAGGCTCATTGTATTTTGGATGAGAATGTAGTTCGCCTGTAATCATTTTTCTTTTGAAGTACTTTCAGACTATTAACTAGACTGTTAACTAGTTAATCTCATATCAATTGTTTAATATTAATGATCTCATCCGGTTTTACCTTAGCGCTGCATAATAAATAGATCCGTGGTTGTCGGGTCTACAGTAAAATCGCCATCAAAAGAAAAAAAAAGTTAGAAATAAGAAAAATACAACTCAGGGAATCAAGTACCACTACAATATAACTTTCTATTCTATTCATTATAAAGATAAGGAAAGTAAAACAAGACTTGGCAGAAAGCACCTTATTTTAAGCAGCCATGGAAAAAAAAAGTAATTTGGTAGAGGTTAGAAAGGCTTTCGATTAAAGGTGGCTGAGCGAGGAATCTGTGATAAGACGTAGCTGCTTCAGCTGTCTCACCTTTACTGAACCTAATTCAATTCCATTTTAACCGACAATGCCTCTGTCTTTGGTCAACTGATGATAACATTACCACCTCTCTAACAATACATATCATATATCCTATTCAGTTATTATCCATCCCGCCATCTCCTTCTGAGCTTCATAATAGTTATGTAGAATTCTCTGCCATAGTCATGACTGCTACAGACACAGACAGAAAAATATGTATTCATTTGTATTTGAAAATCAAAGACAGAGTTACCCGTCGCTACAATGCTGCATAAAATAAAAGCGCAGAAATGAAATGAGAATTTCCTTTTAGATCTTTTCAAGGATTTAAGAATTGTGCTAAATAATTAACATTTTTGATGTGTTAATCTTTCATTTTTGTTATGCTCATCACCTAAAATATAATCCATATGAAATATGGGCCCGATTCAGATTGGATCGCATATGGGTGTTTCACACTTGCCCTGCCATTCACTCCAGAGGGTGGGCAGACAGGAGGCTAGAGCAGGGGAACGACCAGCATTTTATGGGTGTCGCCATGAAAACGCTCTGCGTTCCAGTGGGAAAGCAGGCCTGACTGTTCGGGGCGGGTGGCTGATATCACGTGACGGCAGGACCCGCCCCGTCTTCGGCGATCAGCAGCTCAGACTGACTTTTATTTCCAAAGAGGAGAGAAATCATTCGATGGTCAGCGCATGCGAGGGGATGTGTCTGATTCAGGTCTGAATCAGGCACTTGGTAAGCTGGTTCCTAATGCTGCAACTTCAGCCTTACTACGTCTACCTTTATCCAGGCTTCCAGCCACAGGCTGTCTTGCAAGGCCAAGTAAACTGCGCCCCACAATGGAGATCTTGCTCCTGCAAATCTCCCATTTCCAGAAATGACAGCCACCCCCGACCCTCCCTGCAAATGCCTCTGCTTGTCAATCAGGTGTTCGCTGTTCTGTGCTGTGATTGCTTCTGCGATCCAACCTGAATTAACCTCCATTGGGACAAATTTGTCCTCAAAATGGGCAAAACCATGCTGGGGCAGCAATAACATGTGCAGAGAGAGTTAGATTTGGGTGAGTTATTTTGTTACTGCACAGGGTAAATACTGGCTGCATTATTCTTACACTGCAATTTAGATTTTAGTTTGAACTCAACCCACCCAAATCTAAAGCCCCATACACACACTAGAAGATAAAATACTTTATTTTCTAGTGTGTATGCTTGATGTTGTTAACAATGTGCGCCTCCTTGCCATGACAATGCATGTCTGGACGAGGGAGGTCCATGTTAACGACGGCAATGCTACAGTGGCAGCACTGCCATTGCTCTGACCTCCCTCCCAAACCGCCAACACCCTCCCCGCCGTCCCTCACCTAGGAACCGCCATCGGCAAGTGTATATGCACTTGCCAATGCCAGCACCCCCCGCAGGGTCCCTGACGCCATCAATATTGGTGTTGGCGGGGTCCTCTAGTGTGTATGGGGCTATTCTCTCTCTGCACATGTTACATCTGCCCCACCTGCAGTGCAGCATAGTTTTGTCCATTTTGAGAACAAATTTGACCTGTGATCAAGTCTGAATTAGGGCCATACCTGTTCAGCAGGGCGGTCATCAGAAATTGTGGGGCCTGGGACTGACAAATTACGCAGCCCCCCCCCCCCCCCCTTATTGTTACACTAAATACTGTATTTTAGTCATGTATTTTGGCCAAATCATCCTCCTCCTGTATTGCCCATGGATGCTAGCCACTATTTACAAAATGCAACCATATACACCATATTTGTCTACCTTCCTTCATTCTGCAGGAGACTCCCTGAAATAGCAGCAATCTCCCTCTCTCCCTGATTAACTCTAGCAATCTCCCTCATTTCACCTAGCAGATATTATGTAGCTCAGTGGTTCCCAAACTTTATCAGTTCAAGACACCCTTTTGGTCTCCAGAATTTTTCAGGGCACCCTTAAGCCGAAATAATCATCCAGCTTTTTTTTTAAAATAAAAGTAGTTGGGTCAAAATGGCCTATATTAAATTACTGCTGAAAAAGCATCACTGATACCTGCTGTGATTCCTTCAATCCCGCACCTCTCCCCCATCCAGCCAGAGCGGCAGCCGTACCAGCCTATCCTCACCCCCGCTAAGGCAAAGCGGCTGCCTCTGGTCTCCCATCCCTCCAAATCTCCTCTCCCCTGCCAAGGCAGAGCTCTTGCCTCTGCTTTCCCTTCCCTCCCAGCCGCAGCTCCTCTCCCCACCACTGCAGAACGCTTTCCCAGCCACTGCTGCAGTCTTTCGTCTCCTTTAACCAGAGTGGAAGCAGCAGCAGCAACTCCTCTCCCTGCCAAGGCAATGCATAGCAGAAGCCGCCAGTGGGGTACTTCTATGGGCATTGTGTGCGTGTGTCACTACTGGGGGCATTAGGTGCGTGCATCACTACTGGGGGCATTAGGTGTGTGCGTCACTACTGGAGGCATTAGGTGTGTGCTCACTACTGGAGGCATTAGGTGCATGCATCACTACTGGGGGCATTATGTGCATGTGTCACTATTGGGGGCATTAGGTGCATGTGTCATTACTGGGGGCATTAGGTGCATGCGTTACTACTGGGGGCATTAGGAGCGAGTGTCACTATTGGGGGCATTAGGAGCGAGTGTCACTATTGGAGGCTATTATGTGTGTAAGCGGCACTACTGGGGGCTATTATGTGTGTAAATGGCACTACTGGGGGCTATTATGTGTGTAAATGGCTCAACTGGGGGCACCATGGGCAAGTGGAAAATAAAATTTATTCTACTTACTTATAACTGTATGTAGGCATTATAAAAGAGAAGGCTCAGTTGAAGAAGTAGGCAGCGGCAGGGTGGGCTGCCTGCGACTTCAGTCTCCAGTGTGTCCCACACTCCAAACTGTCTCCTGCAAGCTGCTGCTCCAGCAAACTCCTTGCTGCTGTGCCAGTTGTGATGAGCCAGGCAGCTGCTCATTACTCATGCAGAGGATGGAGGAGACTGCAGCGGGCCGGCCACTGGAGCCTGAGTTGCCGGTCAGGTGTTTATTAACTTATTTATAGTGGCGCCCACCAGAGCGTGCTCTATGCGCAGCGCTGCAGAATGCATAATTAAAGGGCAGGCTGTGCAGCCGCGGCTCCCCAGTGACATTGTCGCGGCACCCCAGGGAGCCGCGTGCACAGTTTGGGAACCGCTGATGTAGCTGTTACATTTTTGAGAAAGAAAGGAACAAGAGATAGATACATTTACATTGAATCATCAGCACAATTTCCCAGCATTGGTGATAAAACATAATGATCCCTATAGCTACATGCATGTCTTGTGGCCATTTATATGGAACCACGTGTAAAACACAATAGATGAACAATCCCTGACACGTTCTTTACCAAGAATAGTAGCTCTTACAAACTGCTTTGGGGCTTATCTACATTTGGATATGTAATATTAGATGCAGCACTTCACACCCATGCTTCTGGGTGCCACGTTCACAATATCTTCAGATCTAGAACTAGACTCGCTCTTTGGGTGCAGCATGACACGCCCCCTCAATGGGGCACTGTGCAAAATTCTACTACCAACTATAATCTCCCTGAAACTAGCTTTCAAAAGTAGGCAAGTATGATATACACTCATACTCCATATACTGTAATAAGTATGCCAATGCATTCCCTTACAAAATTCCCTTCCACCCTTCCTTTCTTGACAGCATTTCTGTCTCATGCTGTACATGCTACTCAGCTCACTGTTTCGATCCGCCTCCAGCGGATCGGTGTAAATGTGCAGTTTTTCTGTTTTCCCTGGATTCTGCTCCCTGGGTTTATTCCTGCGTGTGTGTGTGTGTGTGTGTGTGTTTACTCGCTGGTGGCCTCCAGTGGTCAGCCTGGGCCATTGCAGCTACTTTCAGTGGTGTGTTATCAGGACTCAGGTGTGTCTTAATTAGGCTTCTAGCCTGCAGTGCTCACCTGTAGGCAATGTGTAATCAGCACCACATTGTGCTCTCCATATAAACCCTCTGGTTATTCAGTCCCATGCCGGTTATAGTTCTGTCCTGCATGTCCAGAGTGTTCCCGGTTCCTTGGCATTACCCCACCTGTCCAGTCTGTTGGTTCCCGTGTCCTGAGGCTTGTCCTGCCTGTCAAGCTCAGTTTGCCTGTCCAGTGGGTCTTCCTGGTTGTTCCAGTCTGTCTTGCTGTGCGTGTCTGGTCTCCGGTGGGTCCCGGATCTACTGCACCCTCCTACCCAGAGTCACCTGCTGCTTCTGTCCTGAGAACCTGTTACCATCCAGAGTGTTCCATACCTGTGAGGGAAGCAGTGGTGCCGTGGTCCGTGACAGTCCCGTCCGAGACACCCCTGTCACCGTGAGTCCGGGTGGGACACCCTCCGGGGGTTCCCCCAGTATATCCTTTTACATTCCTGATTGTTCAGTGAGATTTTGTTATTGGTGCCAACTTTAGCATTGTTGCTATTCACCATTGGGTTATACCATCCTGGCCCTACTGTCATTTGTTGTTATCTTTTAAGACCAATACGCATTGTTGTGTTTACCTGCGCTTCCCGTAGTCAGGTCATTAGGGGATCTACCACTGTGTCGCCATCTCCCCGTGTCGACCATTCTGCAGGGGCTCTGGGGTTCCCCGCCATTGTTGGGTCTAGCTAGTTTATCCCCTTGTCCTCTCCTGGCCTCGGCGGACGTGTTGTCCATACATAAGACCTGCCTGTAGCGGAGTGGGGCGGACCTAATTCGCCCTTCAGCCGAGACGGGCCCAGGTGAAGCCTAGCTTTGCACACGTTCGTCGATTTCAGCTAGAGGCAACGGAGTTAGGGTTGGTGGGGATACCCCCAGATCCTAACACTCACTGCTCCTCGGGATGACCAATGGCAGTTCCTCTTCTGTCCGTTTACTGGTGACGAAGGTTGGAATAATTCCTAAAGGTGCCCATACACGTACCAATTACCTGGTACTTTTTGTGCTAAAATAGCATTGCATCCCATGCACAACGATGCTATTTTAGCACAAAAAGTACCGGGTAATTGGTACGTGTATGGGCACCTATAGTGCTATTGCAATGCTGATGCAAGATAGACATTACTGAGAACCATTCTATAAAACATAATTATTTATTCATCACCATTCAATATACAGTAATACAATACCAAATGAAGAGACACATCTCTCTCTGCTCTCTCTCTCTGCTGATGGTAATACCCTCACATGTTGAATGGCCAAAGACACGACCACTCTGCTGTCCCTTCTTGTTCAGCCCTTTGGGTGTGGTTGTTTCAATATTTTTTAAGTTACGCCATTTTTGGTAGAGACTCCTACTGATACATCATATTGGCCCCACCCATGACTATGTATAGTCATTTCTATCTGCGTTGTGCTTTTGGCCCAATCATGTCTATCTGGCAATATTACGGCATGTCTTGTGAATTAGCAATGTGTGCAAAAGATCACTTCGAAGGGACTGAGATTGAGCAACATGACATCCTGTTATTGACATGATTTCAGACCATCTGGATATAATCTTAGTCAAAGTTAAAATGGTCGCTCTTATGATATTGAAATAAGCATGTAGAAGTACAATGGCTAGAACCATATACCTTTAACAATTCCTCCCTTTGATCAGGGACATTATACATGTTCACTGTCAACTTCATGGAACTTGAAGTTCATTCAACATCATCTCATACTAGCTCTCAATTATTAATTTCCCTGAAGTAACCTTCTGACGACATCATAGGCTATATTTATAGATTGTGTAGATCAAAATTGGTATTTTTATCACAAGAATAAACTTTGTCACTGAACTGACTATCTTTTTTCCATTCTTGGAAAACATGGCCTAAGATCTACTGTAACCATGACTATCATGCATCATTTACTGTATTTTATCATTATATCATTTTCTATATTTCTCCTTCATATCAGGAATTTATAACATTATCAGCCAAATAATTACAACAACATTTACTTTCAAACATCAAACAATATTCTCCGGATTGTGTCGTTAAATAGTCCGAAACGATTGTTGTAATAGTTCATTGCGTTTTAGCTTTTAGATCATGTCCATCATAATTAAAAGTTTCATTGTAAAGTTCAGTAACATTGTCCATAAATTGTGCAAAATCAATCATTTCCATATAGATATTTGCCAAGGTGGTATCCATATGATTTTAATGTGAGAATCAATTACTGGAATATATTTCCTTATAACCGGATCAAAGTCTCCTTTAAGGTGTCAATTGACCTGTGAAAAGATTTAATTCACCATGGGTTATTGTATAAAACTTTGGTATATATTTCTTTTATTCCCAAATAGCAAAATGTTCAAACTTTATTTGTAATAATTTTAAAACATATTTCCCACAAATGTTGTAAATAATGTTTTAGCATAAAGAAAAGAACATCAAACTTCTAGAACTATGGTGAAAACCATAATTCCTACTGATAGATTTGAACTCTGGAACATCATTAAGTCATGTTACACGGTACATGGGGCTTTCTATAGTAGTTTTTCTGCAGCTCGCCAGCTTCACTTGTTTGAGCATTGGGTCGGCACTGATAACTAAAGTAGGCTTGTTGCAGGTGGGTGGTGTGCATCGGGTTGCAGATGACTCACGGCCTGGAGCTGTTAAGTGAAGGAAGCTGATGGGCAGCTGGCGACCCCCGGCTCAGCGGTGATAATTATATATATATATATATATAAAACAGAGAAAGACTTTCGTTTGCGCTAAAATGAGCAGCTCTTCTATAAGACCCCCCTGTTAGTGGGGGACAGTATCAACAGATATGTGCACGAGAGAGAGATATAGAGAGCGCTATTGTAGAAACCTCCACCTTAGTGTATTGGTGCAATAGTGAGGTACAGATTTTTTCAGTTTGTAAAATGGTTTTATTAAAACATAAATAGTTTGGTCAATGTCAGACACAATTTACAGCATGGTTTGTACATTTTTGGTACATAAATATCACTCGTCGTCCTGACGACGGGAGGGTTACCCCCCGAAACATGTCGGATCAATAAAGATTTTCTACGTTTGCAAAAGCCTCATGAGTGCCGCTTCATTCCCTCACCTACATGGGAACTTCTGCTTCTAAAGAAGGCACCGGAGCAGTTTACCGCATCAACCCTGTGAGTGCCGGATCAAATTCTGATATATATATATATATATATATATATATATATATATATATATATATATATATATATATATACTCTGAGCAGTGTGGATGTCAATGTTGTGGTGTCTTGAGAAAGGCCCTCTAGTGGCCGAAATGTAGTCCTACATATAAGCAATTCTGGTAATGGATTACCAATAAATAAGCTGTCATTACGTGAAATCCTGGTGAGTGCCCTTATATATATATAATAAACAGGAGAGCAGCACGTCTGTACAGCGGTACCAATAATTTTCAAAGGGTGCCTTCCTATGGAGCAAGTCCAAAACATACAGCAGCGGTGTGGCGGCACTCCAAATAATGCAATGTACACGCAGGTAGTAGACAACGTTTCGAGGGTATTTTATTCCGTCATCATCAGGTCAGAAAAGAGCAATACATAAAACCAAAATTTATACTCACATCACCAGTGAAGCGGTGTCCACGGGAACGGGGCACGTATCAGCGTACTTCCGCATCCGTCATCAACCTGCGTTGCACCCTGTCGCTCAGCGGTGACGTAGATGCAGATCCGACTGCACGTGTCCTCCGCTACCATGGAAACCTGTAAACAAATCACCAATAAAACTTAAACAAGTGTAATAAAACATACACAGACATCAAATGACATACAATCATAACCGCTGGGAAGAAAAAAAATATGAATAAAATAACTTATAGAAGATAAATAGATATAGTATCAAAGATGTTATACATTACATATTTAGAAAAGGTAGCAGATACACAAGTTTATATCAGTCACATGACGTAAATGATCGGGGCAGTGTCAGGAGACTTAGAATACATAAAGCATATGCATATAATATATACATGGCAAACGTAAATAATTCATAAAAAAACATCGCAGGCCCAGGTGCTCATTAAGGCCTTGAGGGGCCAGAGTACCAAGAGTACACTGCAAGAGCTTAAGGGAACGATCACCCCTCTTATGGGATGCTGGTACATGATAAATCAGAATGAATCGCAGTGACAACACTGTGGCCAGCCACCAAAAAGTGGCGTGCCACAGGTTGATCACTGTACCCTGTTTCTAATGCACTTTTAATGGAGTGACGGTGAGTTGCCATCCGTTCCTTGATGGTGCGCTCCGTCTTACCCATGTAGCTCTTGCCACACGGGCAAGTAAGCAGATACACTATAAACTTAGTGGTGCAAGTTAATCTGTGTCTGATGTCATATTTTCTTCCAGACATGGGGTGGCAAAATGATTTAGCTGATGTCATCAACCTACAGGTAAGGCACCCTAGGCACCTGTAACAGCCATTACCAAGACCCAAAAATGCTACACCCTGTGACTGGCTACTAGACACACCCGTAATGTCGGTGTGAACTACCCAGTCAAAAATGTTCTTGCCCCTTTGGTAACAGGGCATCAGGCGACTATTACTCAAGCCTATCTTAGGGTCAGCAGTCCCAATGGGCCACCAACTTTTAGCTGTCTTGCTAATTTCTCTGCTGTGATCATTATAATGATTCACCCACGGTAGTTTTCCCGTACCAGACCTGTCATCCCTCACCTTCAAAAGCTCACTTCTACTCATACCCATGGCTCTATCTTTCGCTACCAAAGTGAGTCAACCTCATAGCCATGGTTTAAAAATTTGGTGACCATGTTGTCAATTTGTTGCTCAGCATCGCAATCAGAGCTACAAATACGTCTAGCTCTTAAAAACTGAGAGTATGGTAGGCCATATTTTAATGGTTTAGGATGAAAACTGCTGGCATGGAGGATCGTATTCTGGTCTGTAGCCTTGGTATACAAATTAGTGGTAATTACACCATCTCTTAAGGTAACAGCGACGTCCAAAAAACTCACATTATTAGGATGTACTATATATGCTACTATGTGTTCACGCACCCCAGGTCTATCAAGAAAAACATCGCGTTCCACCTGCAGCATGTAGGCATTAGCATAAGATGGTGCCACATTGGACCCCATCGCACAGCCTGACAGCTGCAGGTAGACATCCCCATCAAAGATAAAATAGTTATGGGTTAATAACATCTCCAATAGCTGTAAAACTAATTCATACGGTGGTCCCTTGTACCATGGATTATCCTCAATCAATTTTCTCACAGCACATAAACCAACACAGTTGGGGATCACCGTGTACAAGCTAGTAATATCCAAGCTAACCAATACACTATTGATAGGAATATTAGAAATGTTTGAAAGTAAATTCAGAAAGGCAGTGGTGTCCACTATATGGCCCGGGCTGTTGACAATGCAAGGTTGTATAAGTGCGTCAAGGTAAACCGAGGTGGCCTGAAAGAGCGATTTCTTAGCCGAAATAATAGGCTGACCCGGCGGTTTAACCAAATTATTATGTACCTTGGGCAACGTATACAACACTGCTACAACAGGTTCATCAGGAAGCAGTGCATCAAATACTTTTTGATCAATAAAGCCCGCTGAAACAGCAGCAGATAAGACATCCTTTAATTCAGATTTAAAGCTAATAGTGGGATCTCCTGGCAATTTGCGATAGACCCTGGTGTCAGCAAGTTAACGCATGATTTCTACTTTATAGTCACTTATGTCCTGGATGACAGTCGCCCCGCCTTTATCTGCGGGGCAAATTACAATGTCATTATATTTAGACAAATCTTGTAAGGCTTGATGTTCCGTAGCACTTAAGTTACTCTGATGACATTGTGACTCCTTTGGCAGCACACCAGCGTCCAGCATATTGCAAAATGATTTTATAGCCGTGTTGTAAGATACCGGCTCAAAAGTAGATTTAGGAGAGATTTTTCTCAGTTGTTCCGGTAGGGGATTCACCGTAGGTGATTTGTTTCCAGGTTTCCATGGTAGCGGAGGACACGTGCAGTCGGATCTGCATCTACGTCACCGCTGAGCGACAGGGTGCAATGCAGGTTGATGACCAATGCGGAAGTACGCTGATACGTGCCCCGTTCCCGCCGTGGATGCCGCTTCACTGGTGATGTGAGTATAAATTTTGGTTTTTATGTATTGCTCTTTTTTGACCTGATGACGAGGGAATAAAATACCCTGGAAACGTTGTCTACTACCTGCGTGTACAGTACATTGCATTATTTGGAGTGACGCCACACCGCTGCTGTATATATATATATATATATATATATATATATATATATATATATATATATATATATATATATATATATATATAAAGAAAAACCCCTACCGCGCCAGGAAGGTTTAAGAGCAGCAACTCTGGGAGATCCCCTGTTAGGCGGGATCCGAGGGATTTAAGAAATGAAAGCAAAGGATTTCAGAGTGCGCTAATAACAATTGCAGTAACACAATAGGGATTAAAAAATGATGACATTTTTAATAAAAACATTCAGTATAATGTCTGATATTTCATAATCTGCGATTAAACTTCCATAGAATGTTGTTGGCCCAACGCGTTTCGTCACTGAAGTGACTTCTTCAGGGGCAAAGGACGCAAATAAGCAGAACCAGTTTGAGCGTTAGTCTTCGTATATGGTACTGCCTCATAAGAATTGTAATTCTGAGGTGGTGGTCCCAATCCTAAGTATGGGTAATCGTCAAGAACAGTTGACGGAAAAAGAGCTGAATGTAGTAAATTCTTATTTAGGCAATAACAATAGATTTTGACAGGTAGCAAAAAGTGTCCATACCGGGGATCCAATGCTGATTTTTTTCAGAAAGATTGGCCCCCAATATGGTGACAATTGGGAACAAAAGTTCAGACCAGTATAGGGTGGTCAAACCGGATGTGCAGAATTCTGATTTTGGATCCCTGGAGAGCACATCCGGTTTGACCACCTTATATCTAGCAGCTCTAACAATCGTGTGTCAGGAACGATAGCCGGTGCCCACAGTGTGCACTTCTGGGACTCCCACTCACGACCCCCCATCACAGAGGGGCGTGAGCGGGAGTCCCGGAAGTGCACAGTGCGGTCACCGGCTGCCGTTCCTGACACACGATTGTTAGAGCTGCTAGATATAAGGTAGGAGAGCT
Source organism: Crinia signifera (assembly GCF_055691185.1). NCBI lineage: Eukaryota > Metazoa > Chordata > Amphibia > Anura > Myobatrachidae > Crinia > Crinia signifera. Next base: position 57,752,824 of record NC_139223.1, on the reverse strand, counting down.
CACTGCTCTGCTTTTCTTTCACAGTACCTTATGCACTTTAAGTGAACTCACGTCCTGAAGAAAAAGCCGCATCGTCTTTGAAACGTCGACATGACCTTTTGTTGTATCTCTGCACCTATTTTTCTATAAAAACGTGGATACAATCCATAGCCTGCTGAGTGCCACCTGGTCCTTGGGGTTAACCTGTTCGGGGTCTCCTGAAGGCTTATCTATCGTATATATATATATATATATATATATATATATATATATATATATATATATAAAATTGCAGATGGGTCTATAAAAGACCAGGCCGGCACTCCAGAGACTGACGCAATGAAATAATGTAGACTACACCATGTCGGCTGCGGTCCCGACATGGTGTAGTCTACATTATTTCATTGCGTCAGTCTCTGGAGTGCCGGCCTGGTCTTTTATAGACCCATCTGCAATTATTTACTCTTTATGGCAAGGTCACCGTGAGCAGCTGTCTATTCATCCTGAGTGCCGGACCCCTGGATTCCATTTATATATATATATATATATATATATATATATATATAAAATAATTTTTTTAACTTGTTATTAAAAAATTAATTATGTTTGCTATATCATGCTGAAATACTGAAATGCAATATGCAATTTTTATATGGCAGTTTTGCAAACCAGGTTTAATATGTTGCACATTTTGTTGTGCCACATATTAAAAATAGTTTAAAATAGTGATTGTTGGGGTTATAGCTATTATTTTGACAAAATTTACAAAAATCATGCGGTTGGTAAAACAGCACATTCTCCCCTTAAACTTATTGTATCAGAACTTTGAGTAATCATTATCCCTTTTGCTGGTTAATTGTGCATTAAATGCCTTTTTCCCATCTTCCAGAAGAGAGTAACTTTTTCAGAGCAGAGATGCAGCGAAGGCTGGGATGTTAGTGACAAGGCCCGATTTACATGCAAATAGCTTTTCTGCTTTTTTGTTAGTAACTGTCTAATTTGCTTCAGAGGAACAAATCAATAAGTAGGCAATGAGGAAGCTGTAATCTTAAAGTCAATTCAAACTGGCTGAAATTCAGTTAAATTCAAAATCTATGAAATATGTGCTACCATTAGTAATCTGAACAGCCATTTTATATGTTGACAGGTGGAAAATGCAATGAATTCTGACAACTATAGTTTTCTGAGAAGAAGCTTTTCAGCCGCAGCTTAAATACCTTTACATGTTGCCTGGAGTGTGAATAACTTTACATGAAGTGTTCTCACTGCAGGTGTTGTGTATCTACAGAACACTGTAACATCCTGTATCATTTATTATCTGGGATGGATTATCTCTGTGGATTTTTGGTCACCTTGTTTTAAAAAAAAAAGGAATTAGGCACATTGCAGAGACCAACACCTAATGTAACTAGGGTAGCCAATCCCGGGATCTGGATCTGCGGGATCCCAGGATTTGGTACCAAAATTACCAGGATTGGAAGCTCCAACCCTGGGATTTTGGGATTAGACTGTGCAGTGTACCAATCCCCGATGTGCGGCTCCGCGCAGGATGACAGTCCGAGGTTGCGCAGCACAGGCTGTGCCACTGCTGCCCTCCCGCCTCCACCGTAGCTCCAGCATCCAGCGGCGCTCTCTTTTTTAAATTAGGGAGGCCAATCATATTTCAGTCCCAAATCCCGGGACTGAAAAAAATGTCTTGGGATTGGCATCCCTAAATGTAACCTTTTTACTATCAGAAGATTGTGATGTTGTCACTGAAGCCCTGATTCACACTAGCTAGGCTGCAATTTTGGCATTTGGACAAAACCATGCTGCACTGCAGGTGGGGCAGATGCAACAGGTGCAGAGCGAGTTACATTTGGGTGGGGTGTGTTCAAAAGGAAACCTAAATGGCAATGTAAGAATAAAGCATCCAGTATTTACTCTGCACAGAAACAAAATAACTACTCCAAATGTAACTCTGTTTGCACATGTTACATCTGCCCCACCTGCAGTGCAGCATGGTTTTGTCCAAATGCCAAAATTGCAGCTGTGTTCTTGATCTAAATCAAGCTCTAAATCGTCTTATGCTCTCTGCATAGTTGTGTCTATGGGAAAAAACATTATTACAATTTTAAAACTGGCAGGAAAGAATTATGAATGATATGCAACAACATTGCCCATAAGGTTAGAGTTATATAACTCCAAAACATGCTAGGGGTAAATTTAATAGGATGAGAGATTCAGAATCTGAGAGATTTGGTAAGAAATCTCCAGTTTTTTTAAAGTGGCAATCATTTACACTGCAAAACCAGTGTGATTTTGCAGTGTAAATGATTGCCGCTTTAAAAAAACTGGAGATTTCTTACCAAATCTCTCAGATTCTGAATCTCTCATCCTATTAAATTTAACCCACGGTATTTGAATATTATTGGAGGAAAATTCTAAGGGGACAATTCAATAATTTTTTCTTAGCTGATAGCAATAGACTGGATGATATACTGGGGGAAATTTACAAAAATGGGAAGTACACTTCACATGTGATGTTGCTATGGGCAACTAATCAGATCCTGTCTACTATCTTCTAGAGCAGCGCTGTTCTTTCAGGGGGTACGCAATGCAGATGCTGGTAATGGCGGCTGCGTGACCCGGCACATGCGCAGGACGCCGGGTCACGCCGCCGTGGCTGGAAGGACGGATGTTAGTAGTCAGACGGGTTGCTGGGGGTATGCGGCGCCGGCTTCTGAGCCTGAGGGGAGGAGAGTGCATTGCGCATCTCTCCTACCCCTCACTGTGCTTCCCTGTGACTGGGCCGCCCGTCAGCCAATCAGAGCCGGCCCGCGAACTTTGATTGGCGGGCAGCCCAGTCACAGTGAAGGGAAGGAGAGATGCGCAGTGTGCTGTACTCTCCTTCCCTGAGAGAAGAAGGCAGCGGCGGCAGCTACATGTCAGTGACTGCAGGGGGACACTGGACTGTCCTCTCCCCAGAAGCAGCATCAATGGTGAGTGTACTGCTGCTGGGAAACACTGTGGGGGGCATTGCTGGCACTGTGGGGGTATACTTATTGCTGGCACTGTGGGGGCATATTTATTGCTGGCACTGTGGGTGGCATTGCTGGCACTGTGGGGGCATACCATATTGCTGGCACTGTGGGGGCATATTTACTGCTGGCACTGTGGGGGGCATTGCTGGCACTGTAGGGGCATACCATATTAGTGGCACTGTGGGGGGCATTGCTGACACTGTGGGGCATACTTGTTGCTGGCACTGTGGGGCATTGCTGGCACTGTGGGGCATACTTGTTGCTGGCACTGTGGGGCATTGCTGGCACTGTGGGGCATACTTGTTTCTGGCACTATGGGGGCATATTTGTTGCTGGCACTGTAGGGCCATTGTTGGCACTGTGGGCGCATACCCAGTACCATGTGGTCATACCTGGCACCGTGGTGGCATTCCTGTTTGGAGCATATGTGTATCTGGCACTTTTGGGGGCATATGTTTATCTGGCACTATTGGAAGGCTAACGTGATCCCTTGGAATGTCTGTTGCTTCACTAATAGAGATTTGACAGTGTTCTGTTATTTTATATGCTGTCCGCAGAATGGGCTGAGCTTATATTGTGGTCAAGTGGTTGCACTTTTTTTTATTTTTCTCGTCATTGCCAGTATGAACGCTATGTTTTATATTTGGTACCAGAATGATTTTTGTAGTATAAACTGGGCACTAGAATCTTTTTGGATATCATAAATTAATCTGAAGACATGGCACATACCACCACAGTGAAAATGGGGGAGTGACTTGCCCCTGTTAAGCCACACCCTTCAAATGAGGCCACAACCCCTTTTAGGCCACGCCCCCTAACATGTTCACGCGCGGCTTGACACGAGGGGGTACTCATAAATGAAAAGCCTAATCAAGGGGTACGGGAGACAAAAAGGTTGGGAACCACTGTTCTAGAGCACAGGTCTTCAACCTGTGGCCCTCCAGATGTTGTGGAACTACATTTCCCAGCATGCCCTGACTCTAGGTGTTACCGTGCTACCGCCCCCTGAACTCCCAGGGTGTGTACATGTGCATAATCACGTATTAACAAACCCTGAACATCCGGGATGGGGACAAATTCGGACCCAAACAAACGGGTATGAATTGCCCCCTTTGTCTCACTGCCTCAGCCACTTTTAGGCTCTGGTTTTTTTTCTTGTGTCTTTATGCTCTTAATTTTAGATGAATGGAACAGGTGTCTGATGTGCCTCAGGCCTCTGGAGTCTTAATTCAGGTCTGCACACATGATTCTGTTAAACTGAATATGCTCGCTCTATTGGCTGATGGCACACACCTATTGGTGACTGTTTGACTGTTTAACTCAGCCTTGTGGGCCCAAATGCAGGCAAGACAAGGTGATTCTGAGCTCTTTTAGTAGTATCATTATATGCTCAGTTTCACAGAAATACATATGTGACCATCGTCCTTAGCACTCCGAATAAGGTGGACATTTGCAAGAATGCATACATTCACAATTGCACATGCCTGGAATGCAACAACTCATCGCTTACACCCATGTGCAGGGAGCATGACCCTTGTGTTCTCATGGCCATTAAGCAGTGGCGGTTTTTACCTCCCCTAGGTAAACCCTGTCACTGTGTAAAGCGAAATTAAGTCTGTAAGACTGGCAGTAGCTTCTTACTGGAAAGCCAACCTGTCAGACACCCAAGGCTGTCCCATTGAGAGGCGTTTCCTCACTCTGGGATGCCTCTATGGGTGGTTGCTACGGCAGCCCATAAAAATGGATTCTGCGCATGCGCAGTACTGAGGACGATAATGCGCATTAGCCAGATGTGGGGCTGTGAGTATGCTTCTATGGACTGCTGCCGAAGCAGCCCATAGAAGCTGGGGGCCAGCGCATGTGCAGTACCGAAAAAGCTACTGCGCATGCGCTGGTCATGCGACCGTGACGAAGGGCAGGACCACCAGCAGAGACCAGCAGGTAGCGGCGGGGACCAGCGAGCACTGGCAATGGGGTCCAGCAATGGCGGCAGCGAAGGAGTTGCAGCAGCCCGCCTTCTCGACAGAGGTAAGAGCCGCCACTGCCTTTAAGATTGTAAGATCTTATTATCAATGTTTTCAGTCCTTATATTTTGTACATTTTATATAACACATTGTTATTGGAAGAATAGACATTGGTGCATTGTAGATTAGTAATAAATTATTAATAGCTTGAACTATGCTCAATATTTGCTTGTTCATACTTGTTAAAATACCTTGACTGAATTCTTGTTTTACATTAATGCCTACTCTTAGGTGCAATGCTGCATGTGTACTTTATTCCCCAAAGCCTTGCAAGCAATACCAATTACAGGTTGAGTATCCCTTACCCAAAATGTTCGGCATCAGAAGCGTTTTGGATAACAAATTATTCCGTATTTCAGAATATTTTTTATATTTCAAAGAGGTATCTTGCATGTATGTTGTATAAAACGCATGAAATACAGACTTTATATTTGCTGCTTGTTTTTGGAATTCTAGAGGGCGGCAGACTGGTGGTATGGGTGTATTAGGGGTAGAGGTCGACATGCTGGTGTGTGTTAGAGGGCTAGTGATATGTGCGTGTAAAGGGGCCACTTTTTGGAAAATTTTCCAGGGCTAATTTAAATTTACATTTGTGCATACAGCTTGCAAACTTTGGTTACTTATATATTTCAGGTCCGAAAGCTCATTAATATTTGGAATTAACCTATCTGCCCATACTGTTTTAGAGATGCTGAAAGCAAAAAATAATGTGATTGACTTAAAAAATTCCTAACTTGTGCCGCAGATATTCAAGAGACAGAACAGAAGTCAATAATTCAGATGAAGAGTAATTTACAGTGCATCATACTTATCCCCCATTGAAGAACAAAGTAAACAAAAAACCACAGATAAAAAATACATTTATAAATGAGGAGTATGAAAAAAATACGACATAGTAAAATAATTATACAAAAAATGTTTAACTAATCAGTGTTTTAAATTAGCTTGGAACAAAAAAAAATATATTTTAAGATGAGATTTTGTAAACTTGCTTCCTACAGTGGGCGAATGTGTTATTGTTCAGTTCCAGTTCTGGTTTTAAAGGCTTCTGCGACCAAATGTCTGGGGATTTCTGAGCCACAACATCATGTGGCTGTACTTATCTTTATAACAGATTATAATAAGATAAATCCTGTGGGATAAAGCTTCTAATTTTCTTAACTAAAGTCCCATAAAATACAGATGTTTTAGTTTGGGGAATTTCCATGCAGGGAAAAAGTATTTATAGAAAATCTGTGAATTGTAGAAGAAAAATGCTTTAGAAACAGCATTATGACAAGGAATAAATAAGCTAAAAATAAAATAAAATACAGAATATTTTTATTTAAAGAGATACTCAGGTCCACAGGCACAATTATGGTAATCTCTCCATGCCTTAGAGCAGGCATGTCCAAACTATCGCGCTCCAGCTGTTGTGAAACTACAAGTCCCATTATGCCTTGCCACAGTTTTGCAAAAAGGGAATGCTATGGCAAGGCATGCTGGGATGTGTAGTTTCACAACAGCTGGAGGGCCACAGTTTGGACATGCCTGCCTTAGATCCAACATCAGTTACTTGCAATTACATGGCTGTTATTGGCCAATCAGCTCCATCTATACTTGACTACAAGCTATAAAAGAATCTACAAGCATGTAGACAGGAGTCCTGTGCTGAGCGATATACTGAAGCACAGATCCCTCAGCACACATCGCTGGCACGCGTACGATGTACCAATAAAAAGTGTGGACCAGTGTTCTCTGGTGAGAACACTGGTGATCTGACTACATTTTGACTGCATGCAGTCAACATCTAGTCCAGCAACGGCTTTGTGCTGGACCCCACATTGCTGTTGCTGGGTGTGTACACGCGGGGTGATGTGTGTTCCATTTCTAAGCCTTTAGGGGAAAATTTACTAAAATAGAAGTTCTATTGAAGGTATGATGTTGCCCATATCACCAATCAGATATTGGGCGGGATGTACTAACGGGAAAATGCGGTAAAACCCACATTTTACCGCATTTTCCTATGTATTAAAACGCCGCCGCCACGTCACCGCATTGTAGGGTATCACCACCTTTAAGTGGCGATACCCTATAGAAGCCTATGGGCTTCTTTTCGCCGCCTGACGCCTCCGCCGAAAAAAAAACCCGACCCCACTCTCCCCCTCCCTCTGGCTTACCTTAGTCCAGCTACTCCTGGACCCTGAAGGTAACACCTTCCTCCCCCTAGTGACGCAGACGTCCTTCTGGCTGCAGGGGGGAGGAGGAGGTGCCGGGGACTGCCTGCTTAGCGGTCCCCAGCGTGAGGGATGCAGGGAGGTGACGGAGACCCCCCCACACACCACATTTCAGGTATCGCGGGGGGCCTCCATCACTGCACTGCGATGGCAGCCGCATATGTTAGTACATATGCACTGGCGTCGTGGCGGACAGGCGGCGAAGGTCGGCGATGTATATTAATACATCCCGCCCATTATCTATTATCTTCTAGCAGGTGCTAAATATGTAAGAAGTAGATCTGATTGGTTGCTGTGGGCTACATCCCATGTTCAATAGAACTCCCATCTTTGTAAATTTACTTAGACCTTGTAAATAGTAAAATATTGTACAGGTTGAGTATCCCGTATCCAAAATGCTCGGGACCAGGAGAATTTTGGATAACGGATTATTCCGTATTTCAGAATATTTTAATATTTCAATTATGTATTTTGAAGTATCTTGCATGTATGCTGTATAAACACATAAAATACACACAAATATATTGTATTACCACATAAAATACACACAAATATATTTTATTTGTTCAAAAAACAAGGTTTCAAAACATGAAACAAAATTTGTGTACTATCTCAGATATTGAATTTGAATGCCAAGCAATCATTTTCTTGCACATGTATAGTGCCAGTTACATATCATGTCACCAGTAGGGCTGTTACAAATGTCCCCAGTGAGTTTTTAGCAAAAAAAAAAAATTTCTGGAATGTATGGTTTTCGGAATAATTCGGATAACGGATACTCGGATACGGAATACTCAACCTGTATTCGAGTTTTTATTGAAGTCCAGTCCTTTCCTACCGAAGCAAACAGATATTGAAGTGTTGCCTATCAAAATAATCAGCACAGTCTTCATGCATGCTGGTCTTTTTGCATTGCGATAACATTTTTAGAATATGTCATCGCTGCTAACGGTAAATACATTCCTCGAAAATGGCCATAACATACAGTACTTGCATTTTGCTGCCACTCCCATGTTTACTGCCCCAAATTGTTCCTTCCTGTCAATCACTGCATATAAATTGTTAGTAATCGCAAAGGTACTTTGGCATGTGCACAGTGTGATCCATTGCGAGAACATCAGCATTGTGTACAAAAATGAATTAGGCCCAATGTTGTAACTTTCCAATCAAATGGAAAAAGAAGGATTTGTTCACCCTATAGCGCTATTTTGGGATGTTCCCAAGAACCAAGATCACACCAATAGTGATAGGTTTAAATATACATGACCTTCTCCTATGAGTGATGGTTAGCAGGTTATTTCAAAGGAGATTTTTCACTCTGAAAAGAGATTACCCCTATATTGTTCCCCGATCAAGGGTACAGCATTGGGGGTTAAATCAAAAACAGATCATAGTGTAGTATTTAGACACATTGATGGTTTTTAATATAAAGATACACTCACAAAGGTAGACGGTTAAAAAGGCACAAATATGTTATCCCAAGGCAACAGGCTGCTCACACGTATCCCACAGTTCAAACCCCAGTCTGATGTGAAGTCCAACTCCGGAATCGATCCTCCACACAGTCCAGGAACAAGGGAGCAGGTTTCGCCAGTAAGCCAGATAGGGATCCAAAAGAAACAGCACAGTCTCTTAATGCATTTCGGACCCAGATGGTCCTTCTTCAGAAGAGTGCTGTTGTTCGTTCTGCTGCCAGTATTTATGACCCAGAACCGGATATTAATAAGGGGGGATGGTCCGTCAATGAATTCGCACCCTGCGGCATTTACCGCACGTACTGCGGGTGGCCGGGTGTGCGCATAAACGTCATCCCCCGTAGACGCCGGTATTTAGGTTCCTATACTCAGCAGAGGTACCCGGAAGTACCGCTTTGATCGCGGTCTCCGTTTTTCTTCTCTATACCTCTAATACACAAGGCGCTTCATCTCCAAAGCGTCAGGGGGCATTTTTCCTTCTCCAGATCATTTTGTTGTGGCCGCGGGTTCCTTTTTAATGACATGAAGTGTAATGTGATGCCGCGGACTCCATCTTGGAAAAGGGCAAAGTTTGCCCAAACAGTCTTTACATAGGACTAATAATCTGAAACTAGAAGTCCATGTATCAGTGTAATAAATATAGCAGCAGGTAATAAATATAGCAGCAGGTAATAAATATAGCAGCAGATGTTAAATTAAATTAATAAAGATAAAATAAAAAATATAAAATATAAATACAACAGGATAAAAACGAAAGCCTAAACAGCCAGTTCAAGTTAAAAATCATTTTAATTCAAAATCTGTGTTCAGTCCCAGCGGTGTTAAAGTTTTTAATTTAAAAATCCACTCCATTTCTGCTTTTGATAAGCGTTTTTCAATGTCATTACTTCTACACTTGGGGAGAATTTGTTGAATGCCATAAAAATTAATTATCTGGCATTCTTTTCTGTTGTGAACAGATTTAAAATGAGCTGGGACAGAATGGGTCTCCAGGCCTTTTCTAATATTATATATGTGTTCAGAAAGGCGAGTTTTTAAATTTCTTGTTGTTTTTCCCACATAACATAACTTACATGAACATTCCAGCACATACTGTATATAACGTTCCTGGAGTTACATGTAATAAATGAATTAATGGCATAATTCTTTCCATTCGCTTCAAAACTTAAAAACTTGGCTGTTTGGCTTTTCACAGTTCTACACATTAAACACATAGAGCATCTATGGAACCCTTTTGTTCTAATGCTTTGACGTGGTTTCACCTCTATGCTACTGTGTACCAATTTATCCCTTAATGACGGAGCCCTCCTATAAATAAAATTTGGGCGGTCTGGGATATGTTGCATTAAAATTGGATCCTGTTGTAATATTTTCCAATTATTTTTAAAAATATTTTCTATTTTTTTAAAACAAGAATTATACTGGGAGATAAATGACCATTTAAATTATCAGTATTATCTTTTCTTGCTTTTTCAACAAGGAGGTCCTCTCTTTTTATTTTTGATATCCGTGTTTTTGCTTTAGTAATGGTTTTTTGTTCATAGCCTTTCATCAAAAATCGGTTTGATAATTCTTCGATTTGGTTCTCGCAGATAGTGGTTTCGGTACAGTTGCGTTTAACCCTTGTAAACTGGCTGAAGGGAATACCCTCCAGCCAGTTAAAGTGGTGTTCACTAGTGCGGTCAATGAAGCTATTAGAATCGGTAGGTTTTCTGTAGTTTTTTGTACAGATTTCATTATTTAAAATGTATATCCATAAATCTAAAAAAGAGAGTCCATCTTGGCTAATATTAAAAACTAATTTAATTGAAAAATTATTAGTATTCAATTTCGTGCAAAAATTCTCAAGGTCAGTAAAATCCCCCTTCCAAATAAAAAGCACATCGTCAATAAAACGTTGCCAGGATACCAGGTTCGCCACCAAATGACCATCCGGCCAAATTTGTAGCTCCTCCCAGTAGGCCATAAATAAATTTGCGTAACTGGGGGCGAACCTGGTACCCATAGCAGTGCCTACCAATTGAAGGTAAAAATTTCCATTAAAAATAAAATAGTTATTTTCTAAAATGAACTTAATACCATCAATGATAAAATTCTTTAAAATTGATGAAAAATCTGTTTGATTTAGAAAGTAAGAGACAGCTAAAACACCTTTTTCAATATCAATAATAGTATACAAGGTGGACACATCAGCACTGACTAAAAACATATTCTCCTGCCATTTCGTATTTGAAAGCCGCCTTAGGGCATCACCAGTGTCTTTCAGGTATGCCTTAGTTTTATGTACTAATGGCTGTAAATAGTGGTCTATTAATGAGGACAAGTTTGAAGTAATACTATTACAGCCAGAAATGATAGGCCTTCCTGGGGGTTCAACAGGATTTTTATGAATCTTAGGAAGTATATAAATAGTCGGGATAGAGGGATATTTTATGTTTAAAAACTCGAATTCCTTTTTAGTAATAATACCGTTGTTTAGGGCAGTTTGTGTAAATTCGAGCAGAGCTTTTGAGATCCTAGTAGTAGGATCCGACTTTAATTTTTTATAGGTCACTCCATCCTCTATCTGGCGATAAATTTCTGCCATATATTTCTCTTTGTCCATTAAGACGACACTGCCGCCTTTATCTGCCGGCTTTATTATTAGGTCATGGTCATCTTTCAATGCCTTGACTGCCAACATTTCTTTATTTGAAAGGTTACATCTCTTTCTATTTTTCTGACTTAGATTTTGGTTGACTAATTCTTCCACCTCACTACATACTACTTTACCAAAAGAATCTATGCAACTCCCTTTGGCCTGTATAGGATAAAAAGTGGACGGTGCTTTAAAGTGCGATGTGTCTTGCGGTATTTCTAAAGTGGCATTATCTTTGTTTAAAAAGAACCGTTTTACCGTCATCTTCCTGATGAATTTTTGTATATCCAGGAAGATGTCGAACGCCCCTAAATTGTGCGTCGGGGCAAATTTTAAACCCTTCATTAGCACTTTTTCCTCATAAACGTTAAGGTCCCTTTTACTTAAGTTAAAAATTTTCCTATGTAAAGACTGTTTGGGCAAACTTTGCCCTTTTCCAAGATGGAGTCCGCGGCATCACATTACACTTCGTGTCATTAAAAAGGAACCCGCGGCCACAACAAAATGATCTGGAGAAGGAAAAATGCCCCCTGACGCTTTGGAGATGAAGCGCCTTGTGTATTAGAGGTATAGAGAAGAAAAACGGAGACCGCGATCAAAGCGGTACTTCCGGGTACCTCTGCTGAGTATAGGAACCTAAATACCGGCGTCTACGGGGGATGACGTTTATGCGCACACCCGGCCACCCGCAGTACGTGCGGTAAATGCCGCAGGGTGCGAATTCATTGACGGACCATCCCCCCTGATTAATATCCGGTTCTGGGTCATAAATACTGGCAGCAGAACGAACAACAGCACTCTTCTGAAGAAGGACCATCTGGGTCTGAAATGCATTAAGAGACTGTGCTGTTTCTTTTGGATCCCTATCTGGCTTACTGGCGAAACCTGCTCCCTTGTTCCTGGACTGTGTGGAGGATCGATTCCGGAGTTGGACTTCACATCAGACTGGGGTTTGAACTGTGGGATACGTGTGAGCAGCCTGTTGCCTTGGGATAACATATTTGTGCCTTTTTAACCGTCTACCTTTGTGAGTGTATCTTTATATTAAAAACCATCAATGTGTCTAAGTACTACACTATGATCTGTTTTTGATTTAACCCCCAATGCTGTACCCTTGATCGGGGAACAATATAGGGGTAATCTCTTTTCAGAGTGAAAAATCTCCTTTGAAATAACCTGCTAACCATCACTCATAGGAGAAGGTCATGTATATTTAAACCTATCACTATTGGTGTGATCTTGGTTCTTGGGAACATCCCAAAATAGCGCTATAGGGTGAACAAATCCTTCTTTTTCCAATGTACCTTTGTGTGTTCTGACAAAAAACACTGTTCACCTTTTGCTGCATGTTTTGTTTGGTGCGCTATATTTCGACACAACCTTGTTTTTCCAATCAAATGGCCAACACTATATTGCAGTTTTGTTGAAAATTGCTCTAGCCAGAACCTCAGCAAAATTGCAGACCCAAGTATCTTCAGACTTAATGTAATGAAATCCATTATCTTGATTTCATGATTCGAGTGATGCTTTTATTTAAGTAAGACTTACTGCATAGTAAATGTGATGAAATGATTTCTTGTATTTGAATTCACTACTGGCAACAGAGGTGGAAAGTAAGTTGCACATTAGTTAATTAATGTATTGATTAGGTAAAGTAATAAGTTAATGCAGCATCCGCACTAACTATCATACCACTTCATTTCAGAAATCTAATAATGATAATGATAATGATATTGAAATGTTGAATAGTTCCAACTCTTATTATAAAGATACGATGACACTGCATTCCCTTTCAGCCAATCCTTATCATATTCAACACCTTGAGGACAAAAGCTTTTCTCTTAGATGGATAAATCTCAAAGATTTTCTGAATTCTCAGTAGTTTTTAGATTGACATAAAGGGTGAGATTTAATAAGATGAGAGATTCAGAAAGTGAGAGATTTGGTGAGAAATCTCCAGTTTTTTTAAAGCGCCAATCATTTACACTGCAAAACCAGTGTGATTTTGCAGTGTAAATGATTGCCGCTTTAAAAAAACCTGGAGATTTCTCACCAAATCTCTCACTTTCTGAATCTCTCATCCTATTAAATCTCACCCAAAATGTTCCACAATTCATAAATGCTATGTTAGTGCCCATAAAAAGGTAAACACCACTGGTTCCCATACGCAGTAGTTCAGACAATTTAACAGTTCAGGTTTTAAAGCTATCCATGGCTGAGCACAAATGGTTTAATCAAATTGACCAAGGTTTTAATTCACCTGTTTTAAAGGTAGAGAAGTGAAGCAGACCATTTTTATTGGTTTTGGTTTTGTTTTAAAGTCAAAATTGGGTTTTGGTTTTAATAAAACGCCATGACTTTTGCTTTGTATTTTTTTCACATACAGTAATATGGGTCTATTCTTTCTTAGAATATTATAAACATTAATACTAACAATTTCCACTAATTTCCAGTTAGTTTTGGCACCTCATAGCTCACAATATTATTTTCATCTGCTTTAGGCGAAAGGCTGCTGTGAGCTGGTTACTAAGGTCCTTATTCTGATTGAGTCGGATGGCTCCGAGTGCAGTCGGTCGGCCGATGGTTGGTGTTTGCGCATGTGCAGAGGCGTTTCTGCACATGTGCGAACGCCTAACACGTACGAACACGGCGTGAGGTCCGTGCAGGAAATGATCGTACGGAACATCTGAGCAGGGGGTGGAGAGCGGTGTGAAGGCCTGTTTGGGCTCATTACCATATGCGTACGCGCCGCATTTCATGGGCATTCCCATGAAAATGCTGGGCGTAGGTATGGTAATGCGGCCGTGACGCACATGTGGGGGGTGGACAGCTGACATAGCTGGATGTCAGCTGCCCGCCCATATCCCTGCTTTCATACGGAAAAATGTCAGAGTGGTCTGGAGCACTCAATGCTGCCTGACCACTCGGTCCATCATCCGATGATCGGCGACTATCGGAGGATGGGGGAGGTTCCCACAGATGGAGGAGGTGTTCACATGAAACATCCACTCGCGGTCCGCTGGGTCGGCGTCTTACCGCATTCGGATGGTGTGAGCAATCCGTACAGTAGGCGGGGCTAAGAACAATCGGTTCCTGTCCGAAATAAGCATCTGTCCGATTCAATTAGAATAAGGGCCTAAGTGACAGAGCAGCAGCACAGAGATATGGCAGCTTATATGATATATGAAACATTGCCACACAGCAGTGGCACAAAAGTGGAAATGAAAAGTGGTGCAAGGTGGAGACTGACACTGACATGCTTGGTTAGTTTGGGCCCCCACAAAACAAATTACTGTAGACTTGTTAGCTATGTTAAAAAGTCTACAGTGGCATTCTACGCTGATCATTGATAAGGTTCCCAGCTGTGCTGTAAACACTTACTGAATACACAGTGGATGGTGGGCATCTCAACTAATGCAAAGCCAGTTTGTACAAAGGCCTTTAAATTACATTTTAACTAAAGGAACTTTGTGACATGCAAATTTGTATGGTGTAATTTAAATAATCCTCTACCGTTCTTTGAATGGTGACCATATCAGATGAAGTAATGGTAGATCTGAACAGATGTCAAAATGTTGTGTTGACTCCTCTGGATCACTACTGGGTATTTTGGGAAAGCTGAGTTATTTGCTGGAGAAACTAAAGAAGGAGATGTTGTAGGTTCTAGTGCCATGTGCCACTTCAGCTGCCTATTTGCTCACCAGGAGCTTCTTTCATCTCTTAAAATCTGGATCAGTTGGAAAGAAAGACACAACATACAATTGAAACCAAACATAATCACTGAAATGTTGTAAACCAAATTCAAGATATTGGCAACCCTTGGATCCTGGGAATAAAGGGCTTGATCTAGTCCAAGATACTTAGCAAAATTCTTCTCCTGCAATATCTTGAACTGACTTTCCCAAAGCCTCGTTAGGTGAATCACATGATTCAAGCTAGCAGTGTCTGAACTCACTTCACATGTGGCTTATTTGAAGGAGTTTAGCACCATGCACAAGATGGAAAGTACTCTCAACTGTGCTGGGCTAAGGTATATTCTCCCTCATCTCCCAATGTCATGCCTGTTGTATACATGGCTTTTTGATGTTTCTTCCATCTGCTTAAGCAGATGGATTTTACCTGGTGAACACCTGTTGCTTTAGTTGGGGGCAGGGTAAACTAAACTGTTCTTGCAGGTGCTGCAATCTCCTGCATGCTGTGGCTGAATTCAGAATTTTTTTTGAGGCTTCAGACAGAATCTCTTGCATGCCCATTGTGAGGTTAGCAGGCTGACCGTAAGTCTGTAATTATGATATTTTATTATTTGTAGTGAAAAATGTACACTTTAGTCAGTCTGTACCCTGTAGTCTCTATGTATGTCTATATACCCCCTATATGTGTGTGTAGTTCCAGATCATATATTATTAGGCTGTATAATCCCACCTGAAATGTAATGTCTGTATTTCCCAGGACTTTATTCATGTAAGCATTGTACCATTGGCAATCTCCACAGGGGGTGATCGAATCCCCCTACTATCAACAGGAAGGTTGTCCACAGGGGGTGATCAGCCCATAATGTAATCAGCCGATTATTGTTCCTGCTGTTTACATGAGGGGGATAGCTGAAGGACAATCACCACAGGGGGTGATCAAATTCCCCTACTATGCCCCCGGGAAGGGGGCATCCTACCAAGCTCTGGTGTGGAGCGTCTGTGTTGTGTGGATTTACACAGGTTTCGGCTATCACTGCTGTGTGGATTAAGTGATAGTTTTGTGCTTTGGAACTGCTGCTACAAGGACTGCCATTGGACTGCTACCCGATAACGTTTATATGCTACATTTGACTCTTTTTCCTGTCTTCATCTACTTTCGTGTGCTGTGATAAAAATAAACCATATTTTGGTTTCATCTGCTCGGTGTCTGAGTGATTGAGGAACTCGTACCTTCACATTTGGCGGCAGCGACAGTGGGATCATTCAGACACCAACCATCGAGCACAGAAAGCACAGAGAACAGAGGATCAGACCGTATGTAAGGAAACGGAAAATGCAATAAGGTGATGTTCAGCAAGTGAGCAGGTGTCATTCCTGTGGAAAGGGAAAATGTTTCCAAGGAAAGAAAATCGATGCCTCAAGACCCCTGCAGCAGAGGAGCTCAGGGATGGAGGTTCTTCAGTGTATCGGCAGGCTGGGAAGCCGAATCTGTTATTTATTGTCAGTAAAATGCAGTATATCTGGAAGTACTGGGAAGAAGCTCAGCAGATGGTCAGCGGGTGGAGAGTATCCAGCATACAGGACAAGTTGTGTTACCTGGGGGATGCATTCCTGCACTGTAAAGGTGAGGCCACTTCTTGGAATCTGCTGGGGGAGCCAGAGTTTGTAGAATTTACAGAGGAAGTGATTGCTACAGTTACCCAGATGCTCCAAAGAGGACAATATTCTGAGGCTGAAGGACAAGTCCAGAATAAATTGATGCCCCAGATAGAACCAGAGGAAAGGTCTAGAAGGGGGCTACTGCAATCTGGGCAGACAACCGAGGGGTCTGCCACAGAATTAATTGTTACCGCAAGAGAAGGGTCGTTGTCAGGGGGGCCCCTAACTGCCCTTGAAGAAATGAGTATGGAGGAGCTGATAGCAGAATGTCAGCTGCGAGGTATACCCATCCAATCCTGCACTCGCGGGGAAATCCTTCAGCAGATCCTTCGCGATCAGGGAGATCCTACAAAAGCATTTACCGATTATCGGGCATGTATCCTCCATTTCGGTGCCCAGCTGAGTGTGTGGGAACAATTGGAGTATCTGGAGGAGTGCTTTATTGTGGCAGAGGAAGAGGCGATTGATCGGGGGCTCCTGGATACCCCAGCATGGCAAGATCAGTGTCGCAGGGGGCGTGATGAAAGGCACCGTTTGCAACTGCTTCTCCCCCATCCTAGGGAGGAAGCTGCTCCGTGTTCTATACAGGGGGAGGTTATCCCCAAAGTGAAGGAGGTTATTCAGGAGGAGCTGCACTACAGCTTCCCTTTTGCTGAGATGGAAGATGAAGAGCTATTATCCTGCTGCCAGGGGATCTATGAGGACTGCGTCCAAGAAGAGATCGCCGTGGTTAGAGGAGTGTTCGACAACATCCAGGCCACAAGCATACCAGTCGCAGATGATGTCGTGCTTCAGGCTGCCCAGCATATTCAGCTGGGGAAGGTGGTTATCCTGGAGACTGAGGACTGCGCAGAGGAAGCGGCAGGTGAGACCCAGGCTTTTGAGGGGGTAGGACTGGCCTTGGACCAGCTTGCCCTGCAGCCACCAGCGGAATTGTTCCTGATGGAGGGTCCCTTCTCAGCCCTGGGCATTGAGACCAAATGCTGGACTGAAATTTGCCATGCCCCTAGTTTGGGTTTGGGGGAGGAAGGACATGACGGGGTGGTGGAAGTGCCAGGGCCAGAGCCCCTATATTGGCCTGCTGTTTGGCCCCTGTTCCTTGGGCAAGAGGGGGAGGTGGAAAGTGGTCCCTGCCCCATTGTGCCCGAGGCAAAAGTATTAGTAGGTTACAATGTTGCAGAGGGGGGTTACCCAGAATCCGAAGAAGAGGAATCGCTACATCACTTGTTAGTTCCAATGTATGACTTAGACTGTAATCATGCCCTGGCTGGTTCTGCAAACCAGCCGCCTTTTACAAGATGGGTTTGGTATGATGTCACCCTGTGGGACTCCGGTGGTACATCCAAACCCCAGATTCTCGGCTCTGCATCCCGCTATTCCAGGTTGTTATTGGTTCCTGAGCAACTGGGCACAGTGACTAAAGATGTAGGGGGAGGAGTGTGAGGTTAGCAGGCTGACCGTAAGTCTGTAATTATGATATTTTATTATTTGTAGTGAAAAATGTACACTTTAGTCAGTCTGTACCCTGTAGTCTCTATGTATGTCTATATACCCCCTATATGTGTGTGTAGTTCCAGATCATATATTATTAGGCTGTATAATCCCACCTGAAATGTAATGTCTGTATTTCCCAGGACTTTATTCATGTAAGCATTGTACCATTGGCAATCTCCACAGGGGGTGATCGAATCCCCCTACTATCAACAGGAAGGTTGTCCACAGGGGGTGATCAGCCCATAATGTAATCAGCCGATTATTGTTCCTGCTGTTTACATGAGGGGGATAGCTGAAGGACAATCACCACAGGGGGTGATCAAATTCCCCTACTATCAACAGGAAGGTTGTCCACAGGGGGTGACCACCACATAATGTAATCAGACTGTGTTTTGTATCTTGTGTTGACTCTGCTATGCATATCTTGGCTACTTCCAGACTTTCTGGAACCGACCCCAGCAGGGGGCAGAAGCAGATGGGCAGCAGCAGTACCTGGGAGGGGGGATAAACCTGACTTGAATCCACCAATAGGGATTGAGTGCAAGCCCACTGATGGTATGGAGAAGCGTGGGAAATTGGAAGTTTTTAAAATGACTTGTACACCTGCCAGCTCAGTATGTTAGTCGCAATCCGGTCTCAGGGGTCCTACCCTTCACTGGATCTTGTGGAACACATCGTTTGCCCGGGAAGGGGGCATCCTACCAAGCTCTGGTGTGGAGCGTCTGTGTTGTGTGGATTTACACAGGTTTCGGCTATCACTGCTGTGTGGATTAAGTGATAGTTTTGTGCTTTGGAACTGCTGCTACAAGGACTGCCATTGGACTGCTACCCGATAACGTTTATATGCTACATTTGACTCTTTTTCCTGTCTTCATCTACTTTCGTGTGCTGTGATAAAAATAAACCATATTTTGGTTTCATCTGCTCGGTGTCTGAGTGATTGAGGAACTCGTACCTTCACATTTGGCGGCAGCGACAGTGGGATCATTCAGACACCAACCATCGAGCACAGAAAGCACAGAGAACAGAGGATCAGGATGTGAGGGTACGAGTTCCTCAATCACTCAGACACCGAGCAGATGAAACCAAAATATGGTTTATTTTTATCACAGCACACGAAAGTAGATGAAGACAGGAAAAAGAGTCAAATGTAGCATATAAACGTTATCGGGTAGCAGTCCAATGGCAGTCCTTGTAGCAGCAGTTCCAAAGCACAAAACTATCACTTAATCCACACAGCAGTGATAGCCGAAACCTGTGTAAATCCACACAACACAGACGCTCCACACCAGAGCTTGGTAGGATGCCCCCTTCCCAGGCAAACGATGTGTTCCACAAGATCCAGTGAAGGGTAGGACCCCTGAGACCGGATTGCGACTAACATACTGAGCTGGCAGGTGTACAAGTCATTTTAAAAACTTCCAATTTCCCACGCTTCTCCATACCATCAGTGGGCTTGCACTCAATCCCTATTGGTGGATTCAAGTCAGGTTTATCCCCCCTCCCAGGTACTGCTGCTGCCCATCTGCTTCTGCCCCCTGCTGGGGTCGGTTCCAGAAAGTCTGGAAGTAGCCAAGATATGCATAGCAGAGTCAACACAAGATACAAAACACAGTCTGATTACATTATGTGGTGGTCACCCCCTGTGGACAACCTTCCTGTTGATAGTAGGGGAATTTGATCACCCCCTGTGGTGATTGTCCTTCAGCTATCCCCCTCATGTAAACAGCAGGAACAATAATCGGCTGATTACATTATGGGCTGATCACCCCCTGTGGTGGCCGGTTCCACAAAGTCTGCTAGAGCCCAGAGGTTTACAAAGAATTGTAAACCCCCCTGTGGAGATTGCCAATGGTACAATGCTTACATGAATAAAGTCCTGGGAAATACAGACATTACATTTCTAGTGGGATTATACAGCCTAATAATATATGATCTGGAACTACACACACATATAGGGGGTATATAGACATATATGGAGAACAAGAGGGTACCGACGGACTAAAATAGTACATTAATTACTACACCTAATAAAATATAGTAATTACAGATTTACAGTAAATCTGATAACCTCACATTCCTTCCCCTACTATTGTAGTCCCGGTACCAAGCTGTTCAGGAACCAATAACAACCTGGAATAGCGGGATGCAGAGCCGAGAATCTGGGGTTTGGATATACCACCTGAGTCCCACAGGGTGACATCATACCAAACCCATCTTGTAAAAGGCGGCTGGTTTGCAGAACCAGCCAGGGCATGATTACAGTCTAAGTCATACATTGGAACTAACAAGGGATGTAGCGATTCCTCTTCTTCGGATTCTGGGTACCCCCCCTCTGCAACATTGTAACCTACTAATACTTTTGCCTCGGGCACAATGGGGCAGGGACCACTTTCCACCTCCCCCTCTTGCCCAAGGAACAGGGGCCAAACAGCAGGCCAATATAGGGGCTCTGGCCCTGGCACTTCCACCACCCCGTCATGTCCTTCCTCCCCCACCCCCAAACTAGGGGCATAGCAAATTTCAGTCCAGCATTTGGTCTCAATGTCCAGGGCTGAGGAGGGACCCTCCATCACAAACAATTCCGCTGGTGGCTGCAGGACAGGCTGTGTCAGCTCTGTCCCCTTAAAAGCCAGATGCTCACCTGCAGCTACTTCTGCGCACAGCTCCTTCTCCGCGATAGCCTCCTTCCCCAGCTGAGTATGCTGGGCAGCCCGAAACACGACGTCATCTGTGACTGGTGGGCTGGTGGCCTGGATGTTGTCGGATACTCCTCTAACCACGGTGATCTCCTCCTGGACGCAGTCCTCATAGATCCCCTGGCAGCAGGTTAATAATTCTGCATCTCCCACCTCAGCAAAAGGGAAGCTGTAGCGCAGCTCCTCCTGAATAACCTCCTTCACTTTGGGGATAACCTCCCCCTGCAGAGAACACTGAGCAGCTTCCTCCCTAGGATGGGGGAGAAGCAATTGCAAACGGTGCCTTTCATCACGCCCCCTGCGACACTGATCTTGCCATGCTTGGGTATCCAGGAGCCCCCGATCAATCGCCTCTTCCTCTGCCACCACGAAGCACTCCTCCAGACACTGCAATTGTTCCCACACACTCAACTGTGCACCGAAATGGAGAATCCATGCTCGGTAATCAGCAAATGCATTTGTAGGATCTCCCTGATCGTGAAGGATCTGCTGAAGGATTTCCCCGCGAGTGCAGGATCGGATGGGTATACCTCGCAGCTGACCTTCTGCTATCAGCTCCTCCATACTCATTTCTTCAAGGGCAGTTAGGGGCCCCCCTGACAACGACCCTTCTCTTGCAGTAACAATTAATTCTGTGGCAGACCCCTCGGTTGTCTGCCCAGATTGCAGTAGCCCCCTTCTAGACCTTTCCTCTGGTTCTATCTGGGGCATCAATGTATTCTGGACTTGTCCTTCAGCCTCAGAATATTGTCCTCTTTGTAGCATCTGGGTAACTGTGGCAATCACTTCCTCTGTAAATTCTACAAACTCTGGCTCTCCCAGCAGATTCCAAGAGGTGGCCTCACCTTTACAGTGCAGAAATGCATCCCCCAGGTAACACAACTTGTCCTGTATGCTGGATACTCTCCACCCGCTGACCATCTGCTGAGCGTCTTCCCAGTACTTCCAGATATACTGCATTTTCCTGATAATAAATAACAGATCCGGCTTCCCAGCCTGCCGATACACTGAAGAACCTCCATCCCTGAGCTCCTCTGCTACAGGGGTCTTGAGGCATCGATTTTCTTTCCTTGGAAACATTTTCCCTTTCACAGGACTGACACCTGCTCACTTGCTGAACATCACCTTATTGCCTTTTCCGTTTCCTTACATATGGTCTGATCCTCTGTTCTCTGTGCTTTCTGTGCTCGAAGGTTGGTGTCTGAATGATCCCACTGTCGCTGCCGCCAAATGTGAGGGTACGAGTTCCTCAATCACTCAGACACCGAGCAGATGAAACCAAAATATGGTTTATTTTTATCACAGCACACGAAAGTAGATGAAGACAGGAAAAAGAGTCAAATGTAGCATATAAACGTTATCGGGTAGCAGTCCAATGGCAGTCCTTGTAGCAGCAGTTCCAAAGCACAAAACTATCACTTAATCCACACAGCAGTGATAGCCGAAACCTGTGTAAATCCACACAACACAGACGCTCCACACCAGAGCTTGGTAGGATGCCCCCTTCCCGGGCAAACGATGTGTTCCACAAGATCCAGTGAAGGGTAGGACCCCTGAGACTGGATTGCGACTAACATACTGAGCTGGCAGGTGTACAAGTCATTTTAAAAACTTCCAATTTCCCACGCTTCTCCATACCATCAGTGGGCTTGCACTCAATCCCTATTGGTGGATTCAAGTCAGGTTTATCCCCCCTCCCAGGTACTGCTGCTGCCCATCTGCTTCTGCCCCCTGCTGGGGTCGGTTCCAGAAAGTCTGGAAGTAGCCAAGATATGCATAGCAGAGTCAACACAAGATACAAAACACAGTCTGATTACATTATGTGGTGGTCACCCCCTGTGGACAACCTTCCTGTTGATAGTAGGGGAATTTGATCACCCCCTGTGGTGATTGTCCTTCAGCTATCCCCCTCATGTAAACAGCAGGAACAATAATCGGCTGATTACATTATGGGCTGATCACCCCCTGTGGTGGCCGGTTCCACAAAGTCTGCTAGAGCCCAGAGGTTTACAAAGAATTGTAAACCCCCCTGTGGAGATTGCCAATGGTACAATGCTTACATGAATAAAGTCCTGGGAAATACAGACATTACATTTCTAGTGGGATTATACAGCCTAATAATATATGATCTGGAACTACACACACATATAGGGGGTATATAGACATATATGGAGAACAAGAGGGTACCGACGGACTAAAATAGTACATTAATTACTACACCTAATAAAATATAGTAATTACAGATTTACAGTAAATCTGATAACCTCACACCCATCATTTAGAAACAAACATGTTCCACCAAGTGGATTGTGTGAGCAAAGCATGGTACATGTAGGAATTTATCCTGCTGTAATGCATTCTCAAGATTTACCTGTATGTCATTATCAGAAATCACAAGTCCTCAGAAGAGTACAAGTAGGGTAAGCCATTTTGCTATGACATACATTATTTCTCAAGTACTAGTCTTCTTGTCCCCTTCTGGGTTTGAGGGTTATCCCCAACAACAACAACAGCAACAGCAGACCTAATGCTGAAGGATTCTTCTGTGGAATCCTGAATAGAGATGAAATCACCTAGTCTTAACAAATTGGATGCAGGATTACTACTGTACCTCCAATCCTTACAGGGGATATTGAGGATGAAGATGTTGGTAGTGGAGATTGCAGCTGCTTGGATCTAATTGAAAGAAGGAAGCTAGCTGATTGTTGAACTGCATGGTGCTATTTTTTAGCACAAGTTTCTAATGTTATCAAATACTTTACATGAGCTCACTGCAAATGACATCATATGGAGGAGGTTTGTAGATGTTTTACCTACCTTTACTTACTAGAAAAATTCCATGCATAAGAGGATGCTTTGTTGGTACTATGGCCAAGAGCTGTATTTACTGGTGCCTGATACAAACAACACCCCCCACATCCTCCTGCACTTCCTCGGTAGCATCCTCAATTTCATCCTCAATTTTCAAAATTAAATAGGAATTTGATTTTAAATATGTCAATTAATATTATTGCAACAATAGCTTTACCATATTGCAAAAACATTTCTAGGACTAAAAGCCAATCAGTGTGCTTAAAGGGAAAAAAAAAAAAAGAATCAAGCTAGAGCAGATTAAGAATGCATTATGCATTATGAACATACCAGGAATGCACAAAAAAATTTAAAAAATAATCACTTTAGCATAAATTAAAGTTGAAAAATAGGATAATAAAGATAGCAAGTAGAATCCCAAAACATAAGCAGCAAGAAAACTAAAACTGATAACAGTGGTGGGCCGTGAGAGGATAAATCAGGGAAAATAATACTAGATTAAAAAGACAATCTGTTTTGTACTGTAAATGTTTTTTCCCATTATATTAATAAAAGAGAACATGCCAGAATATACAGTAGGATATGCCGCAGACAATGCACACCCTCCAATTCTACATGTCTGACACTGGAAAAAGCAGTAACACAGATTGCTTCCACCCACTAGTGCTAAAGGAACTAAGGGCCCAATTCAGACCTGCACGCTTGGCTGCAAATTTGCAGCCCAAGTGATTATCGCTCATGCCCAAGTGATTATCGCTCATGTGCACTGTGCACATGAGCAAGCTATTTGTATGAATGGAGCAAGCGAAGGCTAGCGTTCGATGTCTGTACGCAAGTTGATTGACACCCTGCGATCGTTTGGGAGCGGTAACC
This sequence comes from Crinia signifera, assembly GCF_055691185.1. Taxonomy (NCBI): domain Eukaryota; kingdom Metazoa; phylum Chordata; class Amphibia; order Anura; family Myobatrachidae; genus Crinia; species Crinia signifera. The sequence goes on along the minus strand of NC_139223.1, from coordinate 57,728,241 downwards.
CAGCATTCTCCAAACGAATAGGGGGTATCCATTGGGTGGTGAGGGATTATGAATGGATTTCCCCTGTGTGCACATGGGCAGGATTTCACTCATGAGGGATGGCATGGGGTGGCGTGAATCTGATCACTGGGCTCCGAGCTCTCGCAGCTAAGCAGACAGGTCTGAATCAGGCCCAAAGTTCACTATTTGACAGACACTTCTTTTTTATATTTTAATTGACAACCTACTGGGTCAGTGTTAAACGATTGCCAGAACGTAGATGTGGTACTACAGGTCAAGTCTCCCTTATCCATATGTTCCAAAAACCGAAGTCTTTTCAGAATATTTTGGGTTTTTTCTTTTCTTTTTATACTTACCTCATCCCCCGGTGTCCACGGCGGCATTGCGGAATCCTCTTCAGTGGCATCCACGGTCACAAGGATGCATTGCGCGGGCATGCCGATGTTATCACTCTCGCAATGCACCCACTGGAAAAATCATTTGATGGTGAGCGACTTGCGTATACAGTATATTTGCTGCTAATCGCCGTCAGCATAATTTTTGCAATCGTTTCACAGCTATTCACAGGGTGAGATTTCACTCTGGCTGGGCAGCGATTACCTGATCGAAGGGCTCTGCAAAGTAGCAGCTCAGCGATCAGGTCTGAATAACCCCCAAAAGCCAGTTTACACCATTACTAGTAATTAAGCATCTTATTGAACTTAGTACATGGGGCATGCCATAGTGCTCATAAAAACACTATGGAAATGGCATTTGCAAGCACAGAGGAGGATTTTGTATAAACTATTTTGTGACTTAATGTTACCTTTGGGCCTTATTTTGGTTCATTCTTTCTGACAAAATCCTTCGTAGATGGACAAAACCATGTGCACTGCAGGGGGGCAGATGTAACATGTGCAGAGAGAATTAGATTTGGGTGAGTTATTTTGTTTCTGTGCAGGGAAAATACTGACTGCTTTATTTTACACTGCAATATAGATCTCACTTTGAAGTAAAACCCCACCCAAATCTAATTCTCTCTGCACATGTTACATCTGCCCCACCTGCAGTGCACATGGTTTTGCCCATCTAAAGCTGGCCATACATCAGAAAGATATTGTACCCAATCATACAATCTCAATTGATTGTAAGATGGATTGTATGCAGATTGTGTGCACATCTTGTGTACAAAATCATACAATCAATCATAAGATGGATTGTATGACTGATTGTATGATGGATTGTATGCAGATTGTGTGCACATCTTGTGTACAAAATCATGCAGCAGATGGATTGTATGACTGATCATATGATCGATTGTGTGTAGATTGTGTGTCCAAAAACCACCAAGGACTGCTGGGGATTTCAAGGGAAATTGTACACAATCATGAGTGCAATCGATCTTAAGATCGATCTTTCTGATGTATGGCCAGCTTTAGAAGGATTTTGTCAGAAAGAATGAACCAAAATAAGGCCCCTTATTCTCTATTCATCTTTTCACGCTTGATATAGAAACTATACTCAATCTATTTTTTTCGTGTTACATTTATCACATTTTATGACATTTTGCCCCCAGGCTAGAGTATTCTTGAATATATATATATATATTAGCAGTGCTGGTGCCTGTGTGGAGCGCACACTTCCGGGTTGTGCGCTCCACTGACAGGCGATGACGCTAGCAGCAATGTATTACCGCCGCTTGGCAGTGTTAAATGACACCTGGGTATGAATAAAGTTTAGCGCTGTAGATGGAACGCACACTTCCTGGTTGTGCGCTCCACCGGCAGGAAGTGACGCCACTGAGACGCACTTCCGGTGCCGGACACATTGGAATACTATACACCATGAAGCAGGAAATGTGCCTGCGTATGTGGCACAGCTGCACATTATTCTCCCGATGAGGCAGGCGGGAATATGGGTGTAAGTATACACTATTAACTGACATGGAGTACTAAGCTTTTGCACACTTATGGAATGTTATATGTTGTAGTTCCAGGTTTTATGTATTTGTCTGGGGGCGTTGCTGTTTACTAGCTGGGCTCATATAAGGCATACATGGTAATACTGCAGGTTATGCACTTTAGGAGGAGATAGTGGGGGCCTTGATAAAGGTCTGGTGGCGGACCGAAACGTTGGCCCTTGGCCCACTGTCATGCACTTTGCACTTTATTTTGGTGAGATGGACTAAATAAAGAAAAAATTGTCTGTTTTCAAGAAGACCGGTGAGTGTCCTCATTCTTTGTGGCTATATATATATATATATATATATATATATATATATATATATATATATATATATATATATATATATATAAAACAATATTTTTGTCTCTTTACAGTCTTAATTAATATTTGATCTACTGATCTCTTGAACACTGTCTTCATTATAAAGGATTGGATGTTATGACTATTTATTGAATTTGGCTTTACGAGACAAGTATAATATATTACATTTACCTAATTAAGTTTGCTAGACATTGGTATTACGGTAAGTATTATGAGTATTTTTGGAACAGATGCATCTCAGATGCGGTGTATCTTAGAGACGGCTTCCTGCTCTGCTTTCTTGGGTTATTATTACATTTACATAATTATGATTACCATGGAATTGTTAGAGCCATTGGTTCTAATGTAACTTTTAATCTGCAGAAATAATTGGATAGCAATGTCTGCACAGTTTTGTGAAGCTCCGGTCACGTCTATTAATTATAATCATTTTTATGTAGTTTTAGGTTTCAAATTGGAGCTTGGTATAATGGAGGTGATATACAGTATTTGGATTTTGCAGAAACGTATTATGCTATTCCACATACTATTCTGGCACATTAGAGAATTTTGGGAAACCACATGTACAGATGGAGCGCCTCTCAGCCAGCGCTGGGAATTGCCAGATTCCCTAAGCTGGCAAACGCTGGCAGAGAGGCACTCTATCTGACGGGGATGTGCAAGCATCTTACTTGCAACCCATCAACACGGCGGCGGGGACCACTTTCCTTGCCCAGGGAGATGGGGGGGGGGGGGGGGGGGGGCTGCAGATGACTCCTTCGGAATGGGGCATGCAAGAAGTCTCATGCGTGCGTGCCCCCTTCCAGCAAATGGTGGTGACGGGCGTTCGGCAATTCTATCACCATGATACAGATGCAGCTGCTCCATCTGTATCATGGGGAACATATTCACATTAGGACAGTTTCTGGTAAAATTCCACCAATATCTTTGTAAATATGATTTTTAGTGCCTTGTTGAAGAACTACTGTAGATAAGATGGCCATGCTTGCTGATGATTCTTAGCTAACGCTACGTTAATAGGGTGTACACACGTTTACATTTTTTCTGTTTTTCTATTCAATTTTGCTTTTATATAAGCAAAATCAAATGCGTTCAATATCGATTCGATCTCGATGCGTGGCCCGGGGCAACGAATTCCAATAGACAAATAGACTGTACAGGCAAGACTATATATTACAGATCAGTACTATATACACAGCGCCATGAGATTCAATTCTGATTCAATATCTGGATTGAATTGGGATTGAATAGAAAGTACATTGCATCGTGTGTACACCTAACGGGATGCGGCCATTTGGTCTACAGCATGATGGTCGACAGTCATTAGGTCGACACCATTCAGTCGACATGGGTCTAGGTCAACATGGTTCTAGGTCGAAAGGTCATTAGTTCAACAGGTCGTTAGTTCGACAGGTCATTAGTTTGACAGTGTGTAGGTCAACAGTCAAAAGGTCGACATGAGATTTTTCACAGTTTTGTGAGCAGACATGTGTCGATAGGCGGTATTTCATGCCCTACCATCCACTAGGGCACGACGCATCACGAGGGGATGTGGTGCACTTTAAACTGTGACCATGTGGACTGTTTTAACATTCAGGTAAAAAAAAAGTGAAAAACCCCATGTTAACCTTTTGACTGTCGACTTAGACTTTGTCGAACTAATGACCTGTCGAACTAATGGCCTGTCGAACTAACAACTTGCCGAACTAATGACCTGTCGAATTAATGGCCTGTCGAACTAACAACTTTCCAACCCCACCTAACACTAAGCAAGATTGTAACTTTCCACAAAAAGATTTAGATAAAATGGCAAGTGGGCAATTATAGTCCATATAAAAGTTCAATTAGATACACACCAGGCTTTGCACCTAGGGCATATGTTACTAATTCTTCATTAAATTTAATGCAGTTCGGAAAATCTGAATTTGGAAAGAGGTGAGAAATGTTATTTTACCGCAGTGGTGTATTTATTATGGGTGCAGTATGCATGTTGCACATGGACCGCTGAGTCCCAAGGGGACCCACTGGGGACACACTGCACCCATTTTTTGATACTTACCTTTTCAGGAGCTGCGGAAGGAGGAGCTTTTCTCTGCCCATGTGCAGTGGAATTTGAGCGATCTAGTGCTCATACTCCAAGACCGCAGCGGAAATTCAAATATGGGTGGGAAATACCCACCATGCCATTTTTTCCAGATATCTGTGCATGCGCCGTAGGGTCTGGGAGCTCTCGTTCTCAGACCCTACTATATTTTGCTCTGCTTCCGGCAGAGAAGAATGGGCCAAGCCAGAAACATTTTTATTCATCATAATTACCTGCAATGTTTACCTTAATATAGGAAATATTTTTTTTATTTGAATTTGAATAACAAATGTGAGCAACGCTGGCGTTTTTAGTGGATATTTTGCACATCTGCCACAAAGATGGCACTCAAAGGGTATGGGAAATATGTGAAAAAAAAACATATTACACAAATATTTACAATTTTAAACATACAGCCAATCTCACTTAATAAATATCTTCAATGTAAAAATGAACAAAAAGTTTTGGAAGAGATAACATGGCCGTCACAGAACTCAGATCTCAACTTCATCGAGCCTGCTGGGATTACATGAAGAGACGGAAAGATTTGAGCAAGCCTACAGAAGATCTGTGGTTAGTTCTCCAAGATGTTTAGAACATCTTCCCTGCTGAGTTCCTTCTAAACCTGTGCGCAAGTGTACCTAGAAGTATTTATGCCGTTTTGAAGGCAAAGTGTGGCTACAGCAAATATTGGTTTGATTTAGTTTTATTTTCTATTCATTAATTTTACATTTTGTAAATTCATAAAAACAAACTATTAACACTTTGTGGTAAATTTCCTAATATTGGAGTTCTATTGGTGTTGGGATATTGCCCAAAGCAACCAATCAGATTACCTTCTAGAAGGTGCTCAATAAATAATAGAATCTTATTGGTTGCTATGGGCAATATCATTTCTACAATAGAACCCCTTCTATTTTTGAAGTAATTCTGAATTTGCAGCATTTTTTCCACATCTGCCTAAAACATTTGCACAGTTGCACAAAACAAACACAGTGCACAGCACAAAAACTCTCTCTCTCTCTCTCTCTCTCTCTCTCTCTCTCTCTCTCTCTTTCTCTCACTCACTCACTCTAGGGTACATTTACTAAAGCTTCTAGTAATGAAAATAGGTGATGTGCCCATAGCAACCAATCAGATTATGTCTGTCATTTTCTAAGATGCAATAGAGAGATGATAGACATAATTGGTTTCTCTTGACAACATCAACTATTTTCATTTTTAAATGCTTTAGTTATCCCAATGTCAGTAAAAAAAAGTCTGATGAGGTAATAAATATAGAGATTGCTTCTTATATAACAGAAGTAAATGAAATGCGTATCATGTAATATGCTACCTAATGAGCTAATTACACTTCTTTTCTATATTAATCATACTTCACAAGAGATATTTTATGGTCACAATGGTGTCTTATACTGTAGAAGTCTGTGTTTTAACCCTTTGAGTGCCAACATCTCTATGGGAGATGTTCAAAAAATCCACTAAAAATGCCAGCATCACTCACATATGTTATATAAATTCAAATAAAAAGTTTGTGCAAAAAAAAAAAAAAAAAGGTTATATAAAGGTAAACATTACAGGTCATGATGATGAATAAAAACAGATTGCTTGCCAATTTTTACACTTATTTTGACAAATTCCCTTAGCACGTAAAGGGTTAAGAACAAAAAAATAATAGATGACAGTATAAATATTTTCTTGACAAGGGTGAGAACCTGCCACCTTTGTACAAAAATGCCTGTGAGCAGTCCATAGATCAAGTTTGTTAGGTCATAAATTGTGAAATGACCTGGAACCTTTGTTGGTATAAATTTACCCATGCCTGTATCGGAAGATATAGTGACATGCACCATTTGTCTCTTTACACTTTCAATGCCAACTGATTCTGTCTTCTCCTATATGCATGCATACAACTGAAACAGATGGATGGAAGAGGCCGGTAAGTGGCTTATGTATGAAATTTTATCCCAAACAACACCTACAATTGTGATCTTGCAACCTTAAATATGAAGTGTCGCTCATATTTGTTATATAAATTGAAATAAAAATTGTAGTGTAAAAAAATATTATGCCATGACTTGGCAACTCTGAATAGAGGTATGTCTAGATTTCTGTGGCGTGGAAAGAAGCCTAGTATGTCCCTTAATAAACTTATGCAAAGTAAAATAAAAGGAGGCCTAAAAATACAGAATTTTCAATATTATGCCTGGTCAATACATTTCAGATACATTTCCGATTGGCTCTACAACAACTCTGTGTATACTCAGGCAAGTCTAGACAATAACTTATTCTTCCCCTATTCGCCTAGTGCACTACTTCACACCCCACTTAACTTAATCCCAATTAATATCTGAAACCACATTCTCTTCAAAAATACCTATGATACCTGGTTACAGATCAACAGAAAGTTACGCAGGGACCACACCATTTATACCATTATGGGGAAATCCCAACTTCCCACCTTTATTACATAACTCAACCTACAACAATTGGAGACACAAGGGACTCGATCTGGCCACCAAGCTATTTGACCCAGGTGGCACCATTTTTTCTTTCAACACTTTAAAGAACACATATGACCTACCCAACAAACATTTTTTTCATGTTCTTACAAATTAGACATTATGGGGGAAATTTACTAACAAAAATTTGTGGGAAAAAAATCGAATTTTCATACGAAAATACGATTTTATTTGGCGTATACATATTTTTGGCATTTACTATGTCAAAAATACGAATTTTCGTATTCGTATTATTTATTTATTTTTCTATTTTTTTTTTTTACACACTGCAGCCTGCATGGATCTACGTGTGAAGCTACGTGTGTTGTAATTCTTATTGAGAAAAAAACAGTGTTTCTGGTACTTGTGTATTTTGGCGGCGCCCACGATGAGGATCGCGTCCATCGTGTGTGAAAAATCGGGTCCATCGGGTCCATCGCGTCGCGTCGTGTGCATTAACATGGCACACGACGCGACCGACGCGATGGACCCGATTTCTCCATAGGCTTCAATGTTAAAATATTTTAACATTGAAATCGTGTCGGTCGCGTCGGTCTTGTGCCATTATAATGGCACAAGATAAGATGGACTTGATAAAGTCCATTTTACATGGAATAAAATGGGAAATGGGCCAATATGGCCCATTTTTCATTGTATATGTCCCCGTCATGTCCAAATATAACTGCCCCCCCATTGTGAGCGGCACCCCAGTATTGACGTCAACCCGAAGCATGGCGAGCGCAGCGAGCCCGCGAGGTGCGGCGGTGCGCGTCCTCCGACCTTTTCATACCCCTACTATCCACGTCGGCGTGGAGTTGAGAATAGAATAGTGTGGCGAGCGCAGCGAGCCACCGAGCCCGAAGCGTGGCGAGCGCAGCGAGCCCCGCGAGGGGACGCGGATACCTTCACAGGTAAACGCGTCCCTTCGCGGACTTCACAGGTGTCCGCGTGGCCACGGACACCTGTGAAGCCCGCGTGGGGACGCGGATACCTGTGAAGGTATCCGCGTCCCCTCGCGGGGCTCGCTGCGCTCGCCACGCTTCGGGCTCGGTGGCTCGCTGCGCTCGCCACACTATTCTATTCTCAACTCCACGCCGACGTGGATAGTAGGGGTATGAAAAGGTCGGAGGACGCGTACCGCCGCCCCTCGCGGGCTCGCTGCGCTCGCCACGCTTCGGGTTGACGTCAATACTGGGGTGCCGCTCACAATGGGGGGGCAGTTATATTTGGACATGACGGGGCCATATACAATGAGAAATGGGCCATATTGGCCCATTTCCCATTGTTTTCTATGTTAGATGGATTTTAACAACTACATTTGATCTTGTGCCATTATAATGGCACAAGTCCGACGCGACCGACAGTATTTCAATGTTAAAAATATTTTAACATTGAAGCCTATGGAGAAATCGTGTCGGTCGCGTCGTGTGCCTTAACTTTAAGGTACAGGACGCGACGCGATGGACCCGATTTCTCCATCGGGTTCAATGTTAAAAATATTTTAACATTGAAGCCTATGGAGAAATCGGGTCCATCGCGTCGCGTCCTGTGCCTTAAAGTTAAGGCACACGATGCCCACGACGGGCGCCGCCAAAATACACAAGTACCGTGTTTCTTAAATAGATACATTTAAAATAGACACAAACAAATGGTTACACGTGTCTACTCATATTTAAAACTTCACTGGCTCGGTCTGGGAATGCGGGGCTGTGGCCCAATCTGCATGCAACATCATTTTTGACTTAAGGGCACAGAGACCCATGTGACAACCACTATAGAATTGTATATATGTAAATACCTTTTTTGTCGTGGCACTATTTTTTAAATTTATTTTGACCTATGATTAGAGCCTTACCATCAATATATTGAGTGAAACACCCATAAAACCTATGGTGCATTGTGGATAGGATGATATGATGGTCATTTTTGCATTTCTGCAATTTTTTGATTAATGTTGCCAGTGACCTTTGACTCCTCCTCTTTTTGAGCTCTAAAAGTGGATATACACTAATTACAACACCGGTGTCTGAACTGAATTCTTATATTATCGCTGGGAATTTAATTAACAATCTTCTACGCAACAATATTGGTGTGGCAATATTGTTATTATTAGATAATAATTTTAAAAAATAACCTTAAAAAAATATAAAAATAATAAAATAACAAAAATAAAAAATTAAATGCACAGCAGAGAAAAAAACATAAATAAAAAAAATGGTAAATTTAATTTAACAGAACAATTTCAGTTAGGGGATCTAGAGTGCACCCCACCCGAGTTTATTTTTCTTCTTTTGTTGAATAATGCCTGCATGGATCTGACTGATCCGTGCAGACTGCCTGCACAAATTCATATTAGCGGCCGTATATACGGCCAGCTGATATGATTCATTACGACATCAGAGGGTTACAAAGCAGTCGTATTTGACTGCTTTGTAAATTCCCCTCCGGAACACGACTTTGCATACGGCTGAAACAGCCGTATGCTGTCGTATTTATTCGTATTAAGAATACGAATACGATTTTTTGTATTTGTATTCTTAGTAAATTTCCCCCTATATCACATCCCTCCTACCAACCATCATATCTCAAATAGTCGATGATCCACTAACACATCTTTTTTGATTGTTTTACCATCAACCGATTAAAACAAATCCTTTATACGACATATTGATCAATAATATGACGGACTCTCATCTAGAAAGGTTAAGCCAAAATTGGCACCAAGATATTCCTGACTGCACTACACCCGTTAATTTTCTCAAACACTATCCTAATACCATGAAGATATTACAATCCTCTTACCTACAGGATGTGCATTTTAAGGTAATTCATCGATTATTTATAGCGCCTGCCCAAACCAAATATATGTCTCCCGATGCCTCTGGTGAATGTCCGAAATGCAAAATGGGAAACGCCAAATTCTATCACTGCTTCTGCTCAAAGATCCTTAAATTTTGAAGAAAAACAATCCATTATATAAATTCTCTTTTTTCAACATCACTCCAAATACATCCTTTGGCATGTTTATGCCTAAATTTCCAAAATTGGCAGCTCACCCTCCCATCTCAGAAAAATATTCCCTTACTGGTAATAATTCTGACAATGGCCAAAAAACTTATATTGACACTAACCCCTATGTACTTAATAATCTTCCTCCATCTTCCTTAAAGACATAGAAAGGAGGCATTCCCGGCTGAGTCCCTATCTGCATTCATACTTAAAGGAGCTCCTGACTCCCTGGCAATGTGACAGGCTTTCCAATATGGACCATTTGGGAGTAAAATGTATAAAATTGGGCAAATGCTCCAAACCAAGCCATTAAATCAGAAGCAAAAAGGTTCCAACTAGAAGACAAGACCTATAAGCAATGATACAGATCTGCAATATCCTCCCCACAATCAGTTCTTCCCCTTCCCATGCATGTCCCATTAAAAACCCTCATGCAGGATATTATGGGGGAAATTTACTAGGATGTGTATTCCACTTCACATGTGATGTTGCAATAGGCAACCAATCAGCATCTACTTATTAATTTAGCACCCTCTAGAAGATAGTAGACAGGATCTGATTGGTTGTCCATAGCAACATCACATGTGAAGTAGAATACACATCTTAGTAAATGTCCCCCTATATGTCCTATGATACATAAACATTTACAAATAGCTCCCTAGAGATTGCGACGAGAAGATGACAGCATCTTGTTAATTTTGGAAAAACTGCAACCACTGTGGCAGGATAAACAATCTTGAATATTGTTTAGATTATTGAGTAGGAAAGTATAATGAAGGGAGATATCTTTGTACCTGGGCATGGGATGGGACAAGAGTTTCAAGGAGATAATTCTAATCCAACTCAGAGAATTTTTGCCTAACAGGACTAATGTAGTGTTGAGCCTGAAAATATACAAAGGGATAAGGACTTTAAAAAACACCACTTACAGAGTCTGAATGTGGGTCGCAATCGTGGCTCCGCTCTCTTACTGAATTATTCTCCACCCATTTGCGGCATTATTTAATTTTTTCGGGGGCGGGGGTTGGATATCCAGGAATCGCTGATGCGCTGTTACTTATGGGCCAGTGCTCTGAACTTGCCCCCTAGGCTAAAAGTTGCCAGCCAGCCCCTGAGCAGGTCCGACCTCCGGCTCAGGTCCGATGCACACGGAACCATGCATTGGACCTGAAGGGGATGTCAAACACATCCTATTTTGGATGATTTCTCTCGACCTTTAGTCGAGGCATTGTCTGTCAGCCATCCAGATACTATACAAATGTCACACAACAGAATGATCAGTGTAACTAGGAAAGAAGTTGATTTGGCCTCCGAGATATTTTCATTAATGAAATACTATTTTTGAGCAAGAAAGAGGATCAGCATGGGTGAGTCTCCTGAGATATGGTGCACTATTTGGTGGACTATTTGCGTTACTTGAGCAACAGAGTTTGAGGCATACCTCCTTTCTCTACTGGAATGGCCACCTGGAAAAGTTAGCAAGTCTCAAAGAGCGTGTCTCCACCACCTGCAGTCTTCTCACACTTGTCTCCACCACCCTGCACCCGTCGATGAAAGTGGGTTGTCCTGAAAGGGGGGATGATAATGTGATTTGCCCTGCCATCTCTTTACAATACTGGTAATTCTGCCATTGTCTAATGGGGGTGAGGCTGCAATGACTTAATTGCACCTCCTTGCCCCAGCACCGCCCACCTCTGCTAAGGCCAGGCCCCCTGTTGTGTCAGCCTGTCTGCCCCCTCTGGGAGCAGAAAAACAGGAAGTTGGAAAGTATGGTTTAAGGGTGCATCTGTAAAATGTAAGATAATGGGTGAAATTTAATAGGATGAGGGATTCAGAAAGTGAGAGTTGGTAAGAAATCTCCAATTTTTTTACAGTGGCAATCATTTAATCACTTCAAAATCAAACTGGTTTTGCAATGTAAAGGACTGCCACTTAAAAAAACTGGAGATTTCTTACCAAATCTCTCACTCTCTGAATCTCCCATCCTATTAAATTCCCCCAAATAGGTAACCTGCACAGTAAAAAGAAAATAATGAGTATATTTTTTCTAATTATCTTTAGGTTATTTTAATGCAATTAATTGAATGGGGGTAAATTATCTCTATAAATACTAATAAAATCTCCTTGTTGGAAGCTGCCTTCAAAGGATCTAGATTAAGATTCTCCTGTGACTTTTTTTTTTTTTTAACAATTTTTCATAAATCTCAGCCATAATTGCTCATTTCCCCTGGTAGCTCTGGTGTTTATTTCCTACAGTTCCTGTTCATGTGTTATTTTCTTTCCACAACAGATGATATTCGAGGCGAGATACCATATTAATCCCATTCATTGTGGTGCCATTCCATGACCACACTACTTTCATAAAACATTTTTTAAGTGTACATTAATGGCAAAATCTAGAAACACACGGTTATTTCCGAAGCAATGACAACCACAAATACCCTGCAGCGCTGGACATTACATAGCCACCAGTAAATTGATCTAATTTGTGAAAGAATGGATGCATTGCTTGCCTCTCAGTGTTCCTTAGAATTAAGGTCAATAAAAACTCCTCTAATTTCCGTTGACACAGGTCTGAGTGTCAAAGGGCAGTTTACGGGAAGTGGAGAATTTAAGATCCTTTCAGAATCCTATATCCAATAAAGCTGTACATGAGTAAAAGGTTTGCTGCTTAATCAGATGCTAGGATCAGTACACTGCTGTTTGCAATATACTGTACAACAAGGAAGGTTCTAGCCAGTCTGTATTTTCTTTATTATTTCCAGTTAACAATAGCACTGCATTGATGAGATATTCAGTATGTATTTCCCTAAATACATTTTTTTACAAGCAGTTTGTATTTTGGGGTTCATTCAGATATGTTTGCCGTGCTGCGAAATCGCAGTCTGAGCAATTAAGGAAAGGCCGCGCATGCCCCCAAAGGTAGCAAGCGAAGGCTAGCCTTTACTTGCTGCTCACCGGGTGATTGTTACCATGCGGTCATTTGGGGGTGTGCCGCCAGCATTTTCTAGTTGTCCTCCAGAAAAAGGGTCGAACTTTCAGCTTTGTGGCTCCTACTCTGTGAAAATCTCTTCCCCGCACAGTGCGAGAGGCACCAACTCTGGATTCCTTCAAAAATAGACTCAAGACTTTCCTGTTATCTCATGCATTTCTATCCACTCATAAGCTTGTTTTTTTTTTTTTTGTGCTGTAAAGGAAACATAATCCTATTGGGAGAAAAGTGCTATATTATTAACACGATTTTTATTATTATTATCATATATATATTATTTCTAGAAGATTTTTGGTGACGATCCCTTTTTCTCCCTTCATACTTAACCAAAATCAATAAATGAGGTACCATTTTAAAGATAAAGGGGGGTATTAAATTCAATCCCCTGCCACTATTTCTGACTGGGGGAAATAGCGGCTGACACCTATTCAATGTTGTCTTTCCCGTCAGCATTGAACAGGCATCTTGGCAAATCAAGCCCGCCTTTAAGAGCAGTTGGGCTCATTTTGCATGGATTGTCATGCTCACAGCCGGATCTAGACAATCCATGGCCGTATATCACAGCCATGCCCCCTTTCGGCACTTGACAGGCAGGACATTGAATCCTGCCAGTCCAGAATTAGTCGAGCAGACGAGAACGGGACCGGGGTACAACTGTCGGACTGGCCCAACAGTCATGACCTGGAATTGAATACCCCCCTAAGTTCTCAGCTTTTGAGGAATTGTTAATTTAGAATCACACATTGTAGTGTTTGTTTAAGGATCGAGGAAAAAAATGTACTTTTGACACATTCATGTGCAAAATTTTTGCACGGCCTAACTACATATTATAATTATTATTATACCATCACTCATTTTCCTGCACACCTCCTGTGCAATAACTAGGTGGCTGGGCCTAAGGGGTGGCACTGTAGCATAATGGCACATTTGATTTTGATTGCTGAGAACCAGAAATGGCACTTTGTAGCCTAAACAGCCGCTCAGGCAGTCTTTCTGAAGTTCTGGGTACTCGGGTCTATTTACTAAGCCTTGGAGAGTGATACAGTGGACAGAGATAAAGTACCAGCTAACAAGTACCTAACTTCCAGGTTGCAGGATGTGTTTGAAAAATGAGAGTTGACCATTTAAGATGTTTATTAATTTACATTTTATGTGTATGATTATAATAACTGAGGTTTTTCTATGGCAGCCTGTAACATGTTACACTTTAATGCTACTGTACATTGTATACCTCAGCCTTGAAAAAATAATAAATAAAACCGTGTAGTCTGCTTGGTGCCCTCTGCCAGCCATGCCTACGTCCATGCTCCCTGACCGATGGTGACACAAAGGAGATAGGGCCATCCATGCGGAAATCAACTATGTCATGAAGTGGGTGGAGCCCAACTCTGGTAACTGCAGAAACCCCAGGACACTCCAGGGAGCTGCATAGATTGCAGGGGGCCTCCCAGGAGCTGAGATCTCAGCTGATGGGTACAAGGCACCTTGCTAGCCAAATGCAGAGACCATGAAGCAATGATAGTGCCATCCACAGACCCAAGGGCGTAACTACCATACTGTGGGGCAGATTTATTAAGCTTGGAGAAGAGATAAACTGGAGATAAAGCGGAGAAAAGGTAAAAGGAGATAAAGCACCAGCCAATCAACTCCCAACTGTCTTTTTTAAACACAGCTGATTGGCTGGTGCTTTATCTCTTTTTACCTTTTCTGCGCTTTATCTCCAGTTTATCTCTTCTCCAAGCTTAATAAATCTGCCCCTGTAGGTGCAAGGAATGCAGCTGCTATAGGGCTCTGAGCTGGAGGGGGCCCATCTTTACTGTGTACCTTATATGTGCTATACATTTATCACACATTAATTAGTATATAGGGGCCCTTACAAAATGTTGCTATGGGGCCAACGAATATCTAGTTACACCCCTGCACAGAGCCCTGTGTTGTGTGTACGAAACTGGTATTGAGGAAAGCAGTGTAGGATATAGGGGGGTTACTCTAGTTCACTCTTTCTGACAAAATCCTTCTTAGGTGGACAAAACCATGTGCACTGCAGGGGGGCAGATGTAAAATGTGAAGAGAGAATTAGATTTGGGTGAGAATCTATAGTGGAGTGTAAATAAAGCAGTCAGTATTTACCCTGCACAGAAACAAAATAACTCACCCAAATCTTATTCTCTCTGCACATGTTACACCCTGCCCCCTGCAGTGCACATGCTTTTGTCCATCTAAGAAGGATTTTGTCAGAAAGAGTGAACTAGAATAAGGCCCACAATGAGGGACAGGGGACAGCAGCATCCTGATGGATTGGGACAAAAAATTGGGTAAAAAGTGACCAAATCGCATGTTTCACATCCTATCCGATGCGCGGCCCTGTGCGCATCGGAGTCACAGAACGGACCCGCTGCAGGAAGGATATCTCGGTTCGGACAAGCATCTGGCACCAGTGATTGGTATCACATGTGATACTTTGCATGTTATATATCACATGTAGTCCTGCTGCCTGGGAAGCTTCCGGGCAGTTCAAGTGATTTCCTATGCGACTTTTCTCTCCGAGAAGTCACATAAGTGTATGGGGACCTTAAGGATAGGCAATGGGGAATGTTAGGGGGCTTAGGGGGGTTTTGGTTTTACGTTGTAAGAGGTATTAGGTAGTGGTATGGTTAACATACTTATTGGGAGCCGTCGGGTTTTTGAACACCGGCGTGCCTCTGTCGACATTATGGAGTCTGCAATCAGATCTATAATCAGGTGGGACCAGGGCTAAAAGATGTCATGCAGAGGAGGGGGAACTCATTTCTCTATGCCATCTAATTAACCCCCCTCCCCCATTAGGCCGAGACAGGGCCAGGGGTATGGTTTTTGCCATCCCCCTGCAAACTAGAATGCTTTTCTGTGAGAATTACTGTGCAGGACCAATGTGGAGGTTAAAATGTTCCATCTCACCATTAGAAGTGGTGGACCTCAGTTCCACCCCGTTCCCCCTCACTTTAACCCCTGGGTGGGACTCAATGAGACAGCAAGGAGATATGCAAGGAGGGCTGGTAGAAAAGCTGGGCCTCTTCATTACATTTGCCCCACAGGCTAAAAGTTGCCAGCCAGCCCCTTACTCTAGTTACAGCCTTGGTCACATTTGTATCAGAGCGGCTTCTCCCATGATATCATTGCCATTCTTTTTATCCATATGGCAGTCCGGGGGTGCATCTGCGTTGGTGATTTTTGCATGACATGCTCTTTTTGTGAACGAGCTTATATTTGTGTGGTGGATATTTAGTGGGCATGTTTCCTTATTCATGGTTAAATAAATACTATTTCATCTTAACTGAATCAAATGAATTCCGGTTGTAATAATTAGGGCTGCAACTGGTGGTTAGGGGTGCTCGAAGGGCTTGTGACCCAGGTGTCTGGTTTTAGGGGACAACAAATGGTTAAAAAAAATATGCAGGAATGGTGTGATGAAATTGAAGCAAGCCATGGTGGGGGTAGTCTTAAGGGAGTAGGCCAGTGCCAAAATAATAAGTAGGCAGCAGAGGAGGCAAGTACCACTGGGACCCCATCTCTTAGTGGGCACTCCAGCCACTGCTGCCCCAACCAAATTGCCAAATTGCACCATTTGCTAAAATTCCTAGTTTCGGACCTATAATAATATTTAATAATATATGTTAAATATATGATGACATGTACGACAGTCAATAGATTGACCACCATTGATTGACATGCTTTCGATCAACATGGAAACACACAAGCAAAAGGATGACATGGTAATGGTCGACACACGGAAAGGTCTTTTTTGATTTTGTCATACTTCCATCCAAGTGGACTACGATTGTTGTTGTGTGCAGAGCGCAGTGGTATTGGAGCAAAGGGATGTAGTACACTAATTGGGGTACACTTATTTGGGGTTCATGTGCTTAGATGTAGAAATTGGCCAAAATTTTTGAAAAACTCATGTAGACCTTGTGCTTGTGTTGACCTATTTTTTTTTTACCATGTCAACATTTTGGGATTTACCTAGACACTAACAACCTAATTACTGCCAAACTTATGATCCACAGCCCTATTTTAATGGTTCTATTTTGTTACTTTATACTCATTCTTAAAAATACTACTATACCTCCCTACTGGCCGGCATTTTGCAGGACCGTCCCATTTTATTGGGCCAATTCTCCTTCCCACCTGGGGTCAGCAGTCTCCCGTAGTGTGGAGTGGGGGGGAGTTGGGAGTTCCCACTGCCTGTCGCTGACAACAGGGAATGTGGGTGGGGCATAGCCAGGAGCTTACACAGTGTTGCCCATGTCCCCGTATTGATGGAAAATGGAGGCTTGAGGTCACGACCCTTTTGACATAGGTCATGCCACTTTGTTGGTGTGCGCCCGGCTCCTCCGCGCTAACATCCTGTTTTTAAAGGTGTAAATGTTTGAGGTATGTAATACGCTTCTACATTTTGTGGCATAGCAGGAATTATACAGAGAGGACAGAATCACGCAGTCACCTCAAGTGCTACAGATCATAATACTGTATAAACAGGAAAACATCAGTTTGAACTATTTAACTGAAGTATCCAATCTAGCCAAATCTAAATATAAACTTTATTCCACAGGAAGGACAGTAATGTGCATACAAATATACAGATGTAGAAATAATTCTTCCTCCACATTTCTTTATTTAGTTCAGAAGGAAAGACATCTGTCATCAAAACAGACCTTGTGACCTGCAGCAAATGTTGATGGAAATATGTGCAGTTATTCATGTAGTTATATTTCTTCAGCAGACTTGCATTATATTTTATTGGCGTACTTACCAAAAACAGATGTCATAGAGTACATCACAAGGGTGGGCTGATCGGCGCATCCCCCTTTCACACTATTGTTGCCGATCACTGTCAGCCACAGTTATTATCCCATAGGAGGAAATATCATGAGTTATGCAGATAGCAAGATCAACTTTATTTTATATCAATACTGCAGTTATAGCAGACTACTTAAAAGCTGATTAAAATGTATTTTCACTGTAACAGTTTATACTTTAAGCTGTGACAGTTTTAGCCCACAAACTCTCCATCCCCAGTGCCTATCTGCTTCTACCTCCAATCTCTGTCTTCACAGCTCCCTGTCTCTATCCATCATGTGGCCTCTAGTGGTTACTGGCAGTACTTCACCTTTTAGAGGTGAGGAATAGTCCCAGTTTGAGTCCGTCTCAGCCGGCTCTCGTCAGCCGGGACCTTCTGGCAAGAGCCGAGCAAGAATGAGAGGGGCTACATCTGTATGACTGGTGCCCGTCCTTGTGTTTCCCTCCTATGTCCGCCAAGTCTGACTTGTTTCCCAGTTTGTTTAATCACTGTCTACAATTGTAAAGCGCAACAGAATCTGCTGCGCTATATAAGAAACTGTAAATAAATAAATGGTGTTGATGGAACTCCGGACTCCCTCCCTTGTTGCTACAATTGGAAAGCAACTATAAGGAATGAAAGAAACAGAGCATAGTTTACCGGGTGAAACGCGGCGGTAATTTAATCACTTTGTGTTTCTTGCTGCATTAATGTCAGTGGATGCAATTTATGAAGTGAAGGAAGCCCCAAACTCAGTCCCGCCTGTGCAGGCAACCCTTACGGATTTTATTTGCTTGCATTCATCATAAATTCAACGTTCGGATAATTATCTTGATGCTATACTGTAGCTTGCATCAGAGGTTTCCTAGTCAACACTCAATACGTCCTTGCCATCTGTCAATACATCTTTGCTGAGTTTTAAATACACTTTGATATTTTAAAACAATAGAGTATAAGAAAAAGGCAGCTGAAATAATATTGAATGCTTCTTTACACATTGCATGTGATGAATTGAAGATTAATTGAAAGATAAAGAGGAACAGAGAATGAAATGCAAAATTGGACCTCTGTCTCCGACTATACAATTTACTCTACTCTCATTACAAAGAATAATAGCTTTATTGAGCTACACTAAAATACCAATGAATATACTTATCCAGTCTACTTGCAAAGCAGCTATTTTAGAAAAAAATATTGCTATTTCTGGCAAGCTCTGCTCATTTGATTGTAGGGCAGATAACTCAACAGTTAGAGGGTGTAACAGGAACTTTAATGAATATTTCTGTTTTGAATTTAATATGATATTGTAATGTTCCTGTGATCGCTTTCAGATTTTGTAAGTGGAACTAATTTTTCAGTTCACTTGCTGATAAAATCCAGGGTTACGGCATGTTGTAGGCATTACACAAACTGATGATTGAACCGGTTCTGGTTTTAGAAATTCAGGTGCCAAAAATCACAGGGGGTCCTGGTTCCCAAAATATGAGGGTCAAAATTAGTAGGGGTCCCGTATTTTGACAACCAGCACTGAGCCCAAACAGCCAGCAGGATAATGCTACAGCCATGGGAAACTTTTAGGCAAGCTTCCACAGCCAAAGCATTCATCCCCATGGGTGTTCAGCTGGACAGGGACTCTAGAGGAGTGGGAAACCCCCCCCCCAATAAAGGAGTCCCCCCTCCAGAGTTACCTCTGAAGCCCGGGGCTGTCCCCGGTGCCCCAGGGCTTTGGGCACTGGGCTGATGTTATTGTAAATGAAAGATAAACCTATTAGGTTCCACTGTGGAACTATGAGTCCCAGCAAGCCAGGGTTGCATACTGGGACTTGTAGAACCACAAGTCCAAGCCTGCGGCCCATTAATAAGCTTGCTGGGACTCTTAGTTCTACAGCACAACCAATAGCCAAAAAAAAGACACTGGGACAGCAGAAAAATACCACTTGTTTCAAAAATGCTGGGCATCCCCTATGATTATTGTCCCCTGAATTTCTAAAACCATGACCGTTTTTTTGAGCCCAGGGCTGTTTATGCTCAGGAGGAGGGGGGACTTTTACACATGCTTTGGGACAGAACCAGGCACAGGTCGCACTGGTCTGCACATGGTTCTGTCAAATTCAACAAGTTGAACTTGGTCTATTTGTTTTGCGATTCTTGATACCGTTTTCTGAAAATCGCATCCTATTAAATTTGCGAGTTGTATACTTTATAATGGGAAAACATCTGGATGGAAATTGAAGTGTGTTTAAAAATCAACACGTCAGAATGTGCGATTTTTGCCGCAAAAAGAGTGATTTTTTACCGCTATTCGCATCCCATTATGTCGACTATTTTGAATAAACATGCAAATTCAGCTGTTTTTTGACTAAAAATTACAAAAGTCTAAAAATCGCATCCAATGATATATCATTCTATGGGCGAGATTCTCTAAGCTTCAAAAGTGATAAAATTGAGAGTGATAAACAGCCAGCCAATCAGCTTCTGTCTGACATTTTTCAAACACAGTCTGTGGCTTGACAGGTAGGAGCTGATTGGCTGAATGTGTATCACTCTCCATTTTATTTTGAAGCTTAGAGAATCTGGCCCTATATCTTAGTAATGACCTAATGCATGCCTCTAAGGGACAGTTCATGTGTGAAAGGGGATTTGGCCTGGTGTCCTTGAAACCATGACCCCTGTTGTATTACATTTTGCAACATGCAGTCATGGGCCCTTTTCTCACTTATGCTGGAAGCTTGTCAAGTACTCTTGGAGCTTGTGGGTAGTCCCCAGCCTCTCAAAACAGTGTGGATGATGTGCTCTTTATCCATTCTTGCCGCTCTGTTAAGCAGAGCAGCTGTGACAGACTGCATGACCACAAGACACTGCAATGGGCCACAGATTGGACAGCGGTGCCCGATAAGCAGGACTGACCTGCTATAATTGAGATGATTCAGAGGTGCATTATAGTTAATGTAACTGGCTCTGAATGAACACAGGGAAAATAATAAAAATGTTACTTCTAGTACATTCTCCCCCCAGATTCCCTGAACCCCCCCCCCCCCCCCCCCCAGGGTCCCACTGGAACTATATGAGGCCTAGAATTTTTTTTTTTAAGTGCTTTTCAGAGTTGTGAAATGATGAAACTTAGTAAAGGTCAAAATCACTTTATTTTGTTATTACCACATTGGACATTGCTGTCTCAATTATTTTATATAATAAGACTTCAAAGTATGAAATTTATAAAGCTGCAGTTAGACAACATCAGGAGAAATAGTTATAAAAGACAAGATAACTGAAATCTTATCTCCTATCTGGCCATCCTGAATATAAGAGGAGGCACAATACACTTACTGATAATCATTATGAATTAAGATGGCACAATTAATTATTAATTATTTATAGGAGAAAAAAAGGTACTTGTTTCCTAGCACGGCGCCCATCGGGTCCCATCGCATACCTTTACTTAAGGTATGCGATGGGACCCGACCGACCCGATTTCGGGCTTTTTTTGAAGTTTCCCGACAAATGAAAAATCGGTTCCACTGCATGCCATTATAATGGCATGCGATGCGACCGACCCGATTTTACATTGTAAGCATTGTATGTAATGTTAAATTTCTATGTAAAATCGGGTCCATTGTATGCCATTATAATGGCATACAATGCGACCAATGCGATGGACCCGATTTTACATAGGAACCAATGTTAAATGGCCCCCCATACCCAATTTTTGATTGTATACCCACCCTGATGGGTAATTTCTATGTCAAATGCCCCCCCCCCCCCATTGTTAACGCCACCCCACGATGAACGTCAAACCGAAGCGTTGCGTGTGCAGCGAGCCCGCGAGGGCCGGCGGTACGCGTCCTCCGACCTATTCATACCCCCACTATCCACGTCGGCGTGGAGTTGATTTTATATAGTGTGGCTAGCGCAGCGAGCCACCGAGCCCGAAGCGCGGCGAGCTTACGCGTAATACCTGTGAAGTAATGCGCGTGCGCTCGCCAGGCTTCGGGTTGCCGTTCATCGTGGGGTGGCGTTAACAATGGGGGGCATTTGACATATAATTTACCATTAGGGTGGGTATACAATAAAAAAAGTGGGGTCTGGGGGGCATTTTACATTAGGTCCAATGTAAAATCGGGTCTCAGGGACCATTTTACATTGATTCCAATGTAAAAATCGGATCGGTCGCATTGCATGCGATGCGATCGACCTGATTTTTCCGACCCGATGGCTTACAATTAAAATCGGTGGTGCCGTGCTAGGAAACAAGTACCAAAAAAGTATTATGAATATATCGTACCTGTGCCCGAATGTATGATTAAATCTTAAGGAAAATATTATTGTAACATATATTAAGGGAGTAATACAGTATTTTAAAAAACAATATGGAGGGAATACTATATTTTACTAATAGACAATAAAAATGTATTTATTATAGGGACAATTTTTCTCATTTCAGGATGCGGTCACCATTATTTATATCAATGTACAATTAGGTGAAAGAGGTAAATGAGTTCTGCCAACTCTCAAGGACCACGTTAATCCTGGTTGCAGTACATTTTCAGCAATTTTACATATATATATGGACTAGAGATGAGCGGCGGGCACTTTTTCAGGTTTTGGTTTTGGATCTGGATCTCCCTTCGTGTTTTGGATCTAGATTGGTTTTGGCAAAACCACCCTTGCGGGTTTTGGTTTTAGATCTGGATTTTTATGAAAAAATGCTAAAAATTGCTAAAATAACAGAATTTGGCCCTGTTTTTGCCCCTAAAGTATTATTAACCTCAATAACATTAGTTTCCACTCATTGCTAGTCAATTTTGATCACTTCACAGCTCACAAAATTGTTTTCATTTACTGTAGTTGGGCCAAAAGGTTATACCGAGGTAGGTGGATGACTGAGCTAAGCGACAGCAGTGGGCATCACATACATGTGGACCTTACACTTCCAACGTGGCACATCTTGGAAGCAGAGCGGCACTGCAGGGGCAGACAGGGTGGCAGTTCAATAAATTACCCCCAAAAAAGAGAAATGCTCCAAAGAGCAAAAAATACAAAGAGGTATCGGCCTTGTCATGACTGGTGGTAGCAGCTTCAGCACTTCTATCAGGTTGCTGATCTCCCACTATTTCCTCCTCCATCATCCTCCAAAAATGTGTTTTTATTTTATTTATTACTTTTATTTATTTTTCTTACTTTACACTGGACACAGCCTGTCACACTGGACACAGCCCCTGGACACTGGACACTGCCCCTGGACACAGCCCGTCAGCCTGGATACAGCCCCTTGACACAGCCCCTGGACAATGGACACCACCTCTGGACACCGGCTCTGGACACAGCTCCTGTACACTGGACACAGCCATCACACTGGACACTGCCCCTGGACACTGGACACAGACCGTCACCCTGGACACAGCCCCTGGACAATGGACACAGCCTCTGGACACAGCTCCTGTACACTGGACACAGCCGTCACACTGGACACTGCTCCTGGACACTGGACACAGCCCATCACCCTGGACACCGCCTCTGGACACAGATCCTGTATACTGGACACAGCCGTCACACTGGACACTAGATATAGCCCGTCACACTGGACACTGGATATAGGCCGTCACACTGGACACTAGATATATGCCGTCCCACTGGACACTAGACATATGCCGTCATACTGGACACTAGATATATGCCGTCACACTGGACACTGGATATAGGCCGTCACACTGGACACAGCCCATTACATTGGACACTGGATATAGTCCGTCACACTGGACACTGGATATAGTCCGTCACACTGGACACTAGATATATGCCGTCACACTGGACACAGCCCGTTACACTGGACACTGGATACAGCCCGTCACCCTGGGCACAGTCCCTGGACAATGGACACAGCCCCTGGACACTGGACACAGCCCCTGGGCACTGGACACAGCCCCTGGACACAGCCCCTGGACAGTGGACAAAGCCCCTGTACACTGGACACAGCCCCTGTACACTGGACACAGCCCCTGTACACAGCCCCTGTACACTGGACACAGCCCCTGACACACTGGACACAGCCCCTTGTATTATGGACACTGCAGCCCCTGTACACTGAGTAAAATAAAAAATCACACAAAATAAATCATAGCACAGGGCACGGAGCACGGAGCAAAGAGCAGAGAGGACGGAGCATAGATCTCCCACCCACCCTCTTCCCTCTCCTATAATGGAGTGAAGATGGCGGGGCGCGCGTGTGTCTTATGTAACACCCCGATCCCGCGAGAATCCGACAGCGCGATGATGACGTTTTGCCTCGTTTTCCGTCCGGAATTCAGGCGGGAACTCTCGAGCCGGCTCGGATCCTGACTCGGATCGCGGTGTTCTGATCTTTTGGATCCCGGAGATCCTAACCCGCTCATCTCTAATATGGACCCTGAGGAAAATAAGTAAATACTTATTGAAACGTTGGCATATACCGGTGGGTATTGTGATGTTCTTTCTAGACCTGAGTGCCGCCGTATTTCTGTGTTGTGTGGGTGACTGAGGGTGGTCTCCCATATTGACGGATGGCAACAGGCAAATACAGGAGGCCAGTATAAAGCGTGGCTTTCCATACTGGTATCCTGAGGGAATAACAGCTAAGCGCAGTCTTTCAATTACTTATTTCTATTGTTGTGCTTTTTGAATCCATTTGATACGGCTTGCAGCATTACTGTTTTTCCCTTTTTTGCTATTTATCAAGTATTAACCTGTTGAATACATAATGTTCAGAAACAGTGATCTTAATACTAAACGTTCTTTGGAATGTAATAGAATTTTTGATGATAGAAATCCCGTTCTGGGGAGTACTATATCTGGTAATGAGAGCAATAGTAACCTCCTTGATTTAGAGCGTCTCCTGATCAAGGAGGCTAAGACATGGTGGGACATAAAAAGCCTGGACAGTTATGTTAACTGCGGTAGGATCCCTAGGGGCCTGAGGCTAGTTAAAAATCCCACTGTGAACATTGAGAATGAGCAATTCACCAGGGAATGGAATGGCATTCTGGATGAGTGCTCCATGTCCCTGATGAGATTGCTAATTAGTGAAAAGAAAAAAATGTTCAATGATATAGAACAACAGTTGGCAGCTCTTGTTCCTATACTCGAGGCCTCCCACTCTAAAGATTCATTATCTGAGGCAAAATCAGAAATTGACAAAAAAGTATCAAGTATCGAATCTAAAATTGTAGATACTAAACAAAGAAAATTTGCCAGGGATAGGGGTGATTACGAAAACAATAAAGTAAGATCTTGGCAGCCGACAAGGGTCAGCGGAGCAAACCATCAAAATGCCCCCGCTGATAGACACCCCCCAAAACAAAATCCGAAACAAAACTGGCAAAATTCTAGGCAAAGACGTGGTTCCTTCATAACACCAGTTAGGACCGGCTATAGGCGGGATAGCCGCTCCGAAAGGTATTGTGAGGATCCTAGAGATGAGAGACAGGAGCACTGGCAGAAAGTGCCTCTTAAGTCCCGCAATAAAAATACTTACCATCGACAAAACAGGCACCCAAAAAATCGGTGGGATGAGCCAGTGTTCCAGAGGAATGCCCAGGAGAAAGGCTCCTTTAGGCTCCTTTTCCTGTCCTTTAGGAATAGATTTGACGCCTTGCGCCCTGAATATGAGAATGGGCGTTTTTTAGATGTGGGCCGGCGCGACGACATACAGGTGTCGACACCGAATCGCACTCCCCTAAGGCTAAAAAGAAGACTCGGGGAAGGCGAGGAAAAGGAAATTCCAAGAAGGGAGGCCAAACAGAGGATTGTCCAATAAATAACTCTTCACCTAGTGTTTTAGAGAAAATTAATCCTGACCCCCTTAATAATATTAGAGGGGTATTTAACCTTTCAAAAAGGGTGCTCAATCACACTGAAATGTCGGTCTTACAAAAAGGATTGTCGTTTGCACCCACCAGTGGAGCAAACAAAGAGGACCTACAAATTGACCTCAATTTGTTTGCGAGGCGTCTAACATTGAAACGCCATTACCTAAGGAAGCCGCCTCCTGAGGTTCCGACTGATGTACTGTCAGACCCTCTAAATTCGAACTTGAAATTAAAGTCGACATACTATCCACTAGAATTCCGTGGACCCTATGTCGACTTATTTACTGAATTGGTTAAGAAAGACCTACATAAATTGAATGTAAAAAACAACAATGAATCTAATGTTACCTTTAAGGAAAGTCAAGCGATCAAAAGCTTACAAACTGATAGCTCAATAGTTATTAATAGGGCCGATAAAGGCGGGGGAGTTGTTGTACTCGATAGAGATGCATATATATCTGAGGCTTACAAACTGTTGCTGGATGAGAAATCCTATGTTAAGTTGGGAGCCGACCCCACCAGTGAATACCTTGTCCATCTTGAGGTCATTCTGAGGAGGGGTTTGTCAGAGAAAATTCTCTGCCATAATGAATTTAAATATTTGTTTAACAACACCCCCAACCTGGCAACGTTTTACCATTTGCCCAAGATGCACAAGGGGTTGGTGCCACCTCCAGGTCGCCCTATTGTGGCCGGGGTAGGGTCACTATCCTCTCGTGTCTCTGAATATGTGGATACATACATAAAAAAATATGTGCCTCTAATTAATACCTATGTACGTGACTCTTCCCATCTCTTGGAAATGATAGCAGATATTGAGTGGAAAGAGAGCTTTGCCTTTGCCACAATAGATGTGCAGGCTCTTTATACGAGTATCCCGCATGAGAAGGGGATTCAGGCTGTTGCTAATCGCCTAGGCCTGGACCCTGAAATATCTGTTTCCAGACAAAAAATTATTTGTGATTGCCTCAGATTTGTACTTCAATTCAACTATTTTGAATTCCTGGGTGACTGGTTCCTGCAGACATGTGGCACGGCTATGGGCACGATTTGTGCCCCTAGCCTTGCCAATGTGTACATGGCCGAGTGGGAAACTGCCACTATTAAAGACGAGCTTAGTACCAACATCATCTTTCTAAAAAGGTATATTGACGATATTATTATTGTTTGGGAGGGAGAGAAATCCTCCTTTGATGAATTTGTTGATTGCCTGAATGTGAATGCATATAATTTGAAGTTTACATCAGTATTCCACCGCACCCGCATTGAATTCTTGGATATTGTGCTTGATGTGTGTAATTTTCCTGTTGAGAAGTCCATCCAAACTTCCACGTTCTCCAAGCGTGTTGATGCGAACAGCTACCTCGAATATTCAAGCTGCCACTTGGGCGCTTGGAAGAAGAACATTCCTTACTCACAGTTTTTGAGATTAAGGAGGAACTGTTCTAGCATCGGACGTTTTGATGAACAAGCGGCAGTATATGTCAACAGGTTTAAAGAGAAAGGATATCCACATAGTGTCATAGATGGAGCTCTTAAAAGGGCACGCCTGTTGGATAGGAACAAATTGTTCCAACCAAAAAATCCTGTCCAAACTACTGCACTTGAGTCCAATACTGGTAATGACATCATGTTTGTAACTCAATATAATTCGCATGAAAGAGAACTTAAGCACATCTTTAGGAAACATTGGGGTGTCCTGAAGTTGGACCCTATTTAGGGTGACCATATTCCAGAGAACCCCAAAATGGTTTTCCGCCGAGCCAAAACCCTTGAAACTTTGATTTCCAAGAGTCAATTGGAGAATGTAAACCCACCTTCGCAGACATTCCTTAGTTTAAAGGGTAGTTACCCATGTAACCGGTGTAAAATTTGCCCATATATGAAAAAAGGCCCTGAGATCGAAGGGACTAATATTAGGGTCAATAGCTTCATATATTGTAATTCCACTTCGGTGGTATATTTACTCACATGTGGGTGTGGGTTGAAATATGTTGGCAAAACCAAGAGGTGCTTCAAGGTGAGAGTATTGGAGCACCTCCGGAACATCAAACACGGGGTTACGAACCACAGTGTGCCTCGGCACTTTAAAGAGAGTCATGGCTGCGACCCCAAATCTCTAACCTGTAAAGGTATTGAATTAGTTCAACATAATAAAAGAGGTGGTGACCATGACAAATTTTTGCTCAAACGGGAAACCATTTGGATACTGAGGCTGAATACATTGGTACCCAATGGGTTGAACGAGGGGTACGAGATCACCCCGTTCATCAACTAAAGCTACCGGCGTTTCCATAAATGTTTCCTTTTGAACTTAATGTTTTCCTCCTCTGCATACTTTTTAGATGCATTGTTCTTTGCACTCTTGTATTTTCTCTATTCACTGGTTAAATTTATCTTAGGGTCTAGTAAGGTGGGATTGAAATATGGATTATTTCATCCAGTGTTCCTCGTACCTTGTTTTTAAAGTGATCCAATATGAAAACAATGGATATAAAATTTAGTATGGACATTAAAATGTCATATATTTTGTATATGTGATCATATGTAAAAAATTTTTTTTATATATATTTGATATATGTATCTGGTGGCATTTGTATTCCTTTGATGAAATTGATATGTATGTATTTTTTCATGTACTGGGATTTGATGTATACGTTTTTATTAATTTACTATGTACACCATTGAGATACGCTGCTGGCACATATAAGGACCTTTTTTCTAAAGATTCTTTTAATTTTATTTTTTGCCCCTTTATATGCTATATATATATATTTTTTTTCTTATTGTATTAAACTAAGTGGCCTTTTTAGCCAAATTTTTCGGCCTTTAATTAAATTTCTAAATTTAAACAAAAGTTGTTTATTGGCGGTTTGCTCCCACGTGACACATGCTACTAGGCATGCTGTCACTATGGTGACCGGGCTCTCTGTAGCCCTGTTGTAGTATAACGAGCGATATATATATTTTTTACAGCCATCCCTTAATAGTATGGCCCGTCACGTTCATTGTTTATTGTATTAAGTCCCCCTTGTTTCCAGTGTCAGTATTAGACAGTCGGGATTTGTTGCCGGCTGCCAGGTCACGTCCCCTACTGTTTGTACTGTTGCCTAGGCAACGGACTCCTTGAACACTCGTATAGCGTATTACGTATCACGCTCACGATAGGCTGTTACCAGCGTCACCCCACGTGGTGTTGACCTGCCTATCATGTGGGGCTGACCTTCTCTCACTGGATATGCAATAGCTACGCGTCATGCTATGACGCTGACGCGTCCTATCTTTTTTTGTCCTGCAGTCTGGTGCGCTCGTGGTTTTAGATGCCTCCCACTTGCGCATCATGTTATGATGCGGACGCTACCTACCCGCCCCCTTATTTTTTGCTCTCATTATCTTAAGTTTACCCACTCTTTACGACGGGGCTACCCCTATATAAACATCCTGAGCGTACGTTGTAGCCACGCCCTCTGACGAAGTCCGCAAGTGACTAAACGCGTCAGGGCGTGGCCTACGACGCTCCAGCTGCTCTGGTTACTGGTGTCCCCGACGTGCTGTGAATCTCTACGCTTCCCTGCAATCCAGCTCTGCGGCGTTTGAGTCCAAGCGAGGTCCTGGTCCTGGTACAGTGTGAGCATCCTATGCCTATGGTTTTAAAACCCATGCCTTGTGGTACCCAGTCCACAGTGTTTTTATATGTGGTACGAGTCTAATCTTACCTACATCCGGGAATACATTTTTAATAAATTTCATACTTTGAAATATTACACCATGAAGCGCCTTCTTTCTGCCCACTTCTAGATATATATATATATATATATATATATATATATATATATATATATATTTATGATATCTTAGCATCCACTCATGCAGCACATGGACCAACAGATTGCATGGAAACAACGTCACACATAGAAGCTGATAACTTTTTGCTTTACATTGTAGAAAGTTTTTGAAAAAGTTTTCCCCCAAAAAAATGGATGTAAACTTTTTGTTTCATTTAGTCCTATTTTTTACATTCAACTTGGTGAAAGGAAGATTCAGTTATCTATAGTTTAGCGGATGACTCTTCATTTCTGGAACACACCAGAAGTTTTCTTTTTTTTCCAGTTCATTTAACTTTATTTTCTCATTATTTTTCCATACTTTTCTTTTGCCCACCCTTTCGCAAGTCGAAAGCGTACACCACTTTGCTTTTGTAATGCTCTGAGTAGATTCTCGTTTTCTTCCAATATCATTACACAATGCTTTACTTTCTATTTTTACCAATGCACAATCCCTGCAATAGGCGTTATTATATTCAGTCTGTTTCCATCTCAGCTGATTCCACAGTCTTGTCTATTATGCAGTACTGTAATTCTCTTAATTAAGGCACTTCTAAATTCTACAATGCCAGATTCACTTGTAGAGGGCGATGTTACAAAGGAAGTGTCTCATACAGTATTTTGTGGTCATTATTTGCTTGGCTACTGAAGACCTTATTAACACTTGCTGTAATTGTGAAGTTATAACTTTAATAGGGTGTACACATGGTTCAATGTACTGTAGTCTATTTTTCTATAAAATTTTGCTTATATCGGCAAAATCGAATGGAAATCGAATGGAAATTGAATGCATCTGATTTCGATTCAATCCCGATGTGCGGCCCCATCAAAGTCAGATAGAAAAAAAGACTGTGCAGGCAAGACTATATAGTACAGATCTGTACAGAATGTGTACACCGTGCCATGCAAATTGATCTCAATTCGATCTTAATTAATTAGGGATTGAATAGAAAAGGAATAGCACCATGTGTGCACCCCTTCAGCTGAAAATTGTAACTTCAGGTTCTCTATCATCTTGCCTGTCCTGAGGATATTATACTGGTGTAGGCCCAAGGGCGTAACTACCATAGGTGCAGGGGGTGCAGCTGCTATGGGGCCCAGAGCTGAGAGGGGCCACCTTTGCCTGTCAAAGTATCATGTGCTTTATACATTTTTCAGCATTAGGTGATAAATAGGGGCCCTTACAAACTTTTGCTATGGGGCCCACATATATGTAGTTACACCACTGTGTAGGCCTCTTACCTGTAGTAAAGATATAGAGTTGTCCACATGTGGTCCTGAAGGAACCATAATGGTCAAGGTTCTAAGGCTAACCAAGCTAGATATCTTTATAACCGGGACCATTAGGGTGCCTTACGGGCTGTGCTTGGCAATCTCCCATTTTCCCTACCTTGACTTGATGGCATGAGCACGGTCAGGAAATGGTATGTCAAACACAGGTAGTCCCGCACCAGTTTAATGTTATTATATATTCATACAGGATCTCTCTCTCTCTCTCAGGGGTTGATTCAGAACTGCAGGTACAGGTCCAAATTCGGCCCCTGTCCGATGGTGGACCTACTGCGCATGTGCATTTTCAGTAACGTGCAAGTGCAGGGCCTGTCTGCAAGTGCCTTCTGCAAATTTTGCCCCTGCCACGGCAATTGTATCGACTGACAGGCAGGAGGCCTACCGGGGTGGACCCCCGGCCTTTTATGGGAATGCCTATAAAACAGTGGGCCTGCCCACAGAAATGCTGGGAGTGCCTGGCCGAAAGCAGGAATTCCTTTGCCGGCTAGAGACATGGCCAAGCCCCATGAAAAAGATAAATCAGAGGGAGAGAGAGGACAGGCTGCCTTGAAATAGTCGCCCCCCCCCCCCCCCCCGCGCGCTGATCAGTGCTTGTCATCAGCATTTCTTCCAGTCACCTTTCTGCAGTAGTTAGCACAGAGATCAAACTCATGACTGTTAATTGGCGATGAAGGTAGTCAGAGGAAGGTACAGGATGACACAAAACATTATTACCCGTTTAAGAAATAGTGTAGAGGTCCAACTTTAATTTCATTCCTCCTATTAGCGGTACTGTATCAAGTCAAAGACGCGAAATGGCATTTCAGCTTCTTATCTGCATAACTCAGGGACTAGAATAACCTGTCATTCCTATTTTGTCAGGAGATGATAAAGCCACAGACTGCAATAACTACATTTGCTGTAAACGGGCAAGTAATCAGAAATGAACATCTTTTATATTCTGATCTGTTCCAGATTTATTTATAAATGCTCCAGTAAAGAGATTATTTCACTAAGAGGAAATGACAATTTCTTAATATCCTCAGTGACAATATAGACAGAGAAATCTGCATACTGGTGACAGGCTGCACGAGTCTCACAACAGAATATTATTAACAGCATGCAATTTGGATGGGATTTGTTCAGTACATGTAGAAAATGCATTTAAAGCTACTCAATGGATGCTGTTAGGCCAGAAGGAATAAGAGATTACATTGTGATGGAATCTCATCAATCTAAATATGAGTGAAAGATATTACTGGAGAGGAGAGCCGGGCTTTCATTCCGAATGAGGTCACATTATGCTGCACGCATGCTATAAAAAAGGCTGTGTCTATACATGGCTTACATTGTCTACTTATATACTATGCAGATTATTTATTCATTGTCCCTTCCATAGAACAAAGACTAACACCTATTCTAAGTAGAAAAGCATTATATTTAGGGATATGGGGGGTTATTCCGGTTGGTTAGCCCGGATGCGTATTCGCAAGGTGCGTTCCTTTACACTGGCTGTGAATGGATGTTTTGCATAAACATCTATTTGCAGCATGCAGGGGAACACCCACATCCTTGACAAAGAGCTTATGCTTGAAACGCGTTGGTTTGCACATCGCTGACCTGAAGCACATGCAGCTGAGCTTCTAGCCAGACGTGATGGGACAAATAGGCCAGCACACCAGCATGCTGCCGCACAGCAACACGCTGCTGGGCAGACAACTGGGCAGCGCTCTGACATCCCCTACAAGTCCGGAGGAGGACACAGGGGTATGATAGGGACAGATTAGTATACAGGAAACCTCAAATAGAATGGACTTTCAACCCGCATACCCTCTACTACTCAAAAAAGACTAGCACTCTGATAAAAAAAAGATAAGCACTCTGAATTGTGTACCTTACATCACACTTAAACTCCATCAAATTGCTCCTGCACATTTGGACCCCAAAAATTGATTCACGGAATTCTGCTGCTTTTGGCCGCACTTACGAGTGACCTGAAGCGATCTCTACGGTGCTTACAACTGGCCAGGTGAGTGTGACGTCCATCCCCGTATTGGAGAGGACGGCGAGAAGTGCGGGTGAGACAGTCTGCTCCCGGCGCAGGCTCTAATTCCAACAGAGCTGCGCTGGTTGAAGCGAACTAACATCTACAGTCCACCGGATTACAGCATACCTCGCCGACGGTCCCTGTCAATTGGGAATCTCGAAATGCTCAAAAGTGCAAGAGTTCACTATCAGAAATATTGCTGCTAAGGAATATGCCTCAATTTTTTTTTTCCTTTTTGGGTATCGTTCTATACATCTGTAGAGTTTTGGACACTTATTCAAATCTAAAAGACTCCCCACCATAAAGGAGACTAAACAGCTAAATAAAAAGTTTGTGAATTGGATAGGGTAAATTATGCTTATCAATTGTTGTTTTTTAATAATTATTAATTGGTATTTATGTGTATGGCTTCATATGTAAAATATTTTTGAACTATTAAATATTTGTTGGATCAACTTAGTGCGCTCTCTTAAATTACTTTTTTGTTTCTTGTTGAATTTTTTAAATTCCCGTGGGAGCAGCACAAGCAGCTGTGGTTATCTATTAATTAATTAATTAATTAATTAATTAATTAATTAGTAATTATTTATTTGGATATACAATACTTTTTTGCACCCGATATACTTTGTGTATAATTTCTTTACTCAATAAAGAGCTAGTAAACATTTGGTTTTAAGATAAACTTATTTTTATCATTAAAGGTACCAAACTTCAGCAGTATATTTTATTTTATTAATTTTATTTTTATCTTTATATTATATTTTCATTATAAGCACTCCTTTATTCTATCTTATTTCAATGCCCCCCAAAGCATGGAGCAGCTCCCACCAGTAGCGCAGAAACACATTTTTCAATACTTGAACACCCACATCATTCTACCATCGAATGATGTGGAACGTGCACGCATATGTAAGGTTGCTCTGAGGCACTCTTATATATGCACGCACGTTCAGAAGGAAATGGGCGGGCAGCTGAAATCCGATGATGTCAGCTGGCCGGCCCAGCACCTAAGTCATGGCCTCATTAGCATGAGAACCCCCAGTGTTCTCATGGGAATGCCCATAAAATGCTGGGTGTTCACATATGCTAATGGAGACGCCCTACGCCCCTCTCTGACCCCCGCCCGCTGTCTTGGGTGCGTGCACCCAGCGATCCAACTATTCACAGTAGGTGCATGCACCTTGCGTATGCACATGTGCAGAATTGCACATGCGCAGTAACAAAACATCGGTCCCTGTGTGAATTACACATTTTAAAAGATCCAGAGGTGGAGCTAATTATTTTACTTATGATTCTGTGAAGAGACCTGAAAAACATGCACTGTGTGGGGTCCTGAGGAACAATATTGAAAACCTGTGGCATAGCATACCTCCCAACATTGGGGGCAGTGGAGGAGAGACACAGGCTTGTGTCTGAAACTAGGGGGTGTGGTCTTTCATCATGGCCTATGTCCGCTGTACTCTCGTGAGGCCACTCCTCGATTTTCATAGCCATCATTGTGTGAGCTGCTGGCCATGCCCCCATCCCCTCTCTATAGTGAATAGACATAGAATGAATAGAGCAGTGGGTAGCAGGGGGGACTCTCAACTGCCACCCCCACCACAGGGCACAGCATGGCCCCAAAAAAACGGTTGGGGGGTATGGTTTAGTTAGTATATAACCCCAAGGAGAGTGTGATACAGTAGTAATCATTTAAAATGTTCAGTAAACTATTGCATCCAATCAGTAGTTTTCTTTCAAGATCTCATTTAAATTAGATCATAGATAGGTTGTTATAGGTTACTGCACAGCTCTTTGTAAACTAAACATCACTATATAATACTCTTATTCTAACACAAGTTCCTTTTTTCTACCTTCAAAAGCTGTTCTTCTCATAATCAATATGAAAAAATTCATTAGTCATTAGTGAGGAGATGCCACTTGTCTTCCAAATTGGCATCAGGAAAGCACATTGACATTTTGAACAAAATGCACCGGCGATTACACTCTATGCTATTATGACGGTATTATGAAAGCAATTCCACATTCAAAAACAGTTGATGAATTATTAGCAGGTAGGACTGAAAGGTAATTTCAATTATCTACATAGACCACACTTTTCTTTCTGTAATTTCACTTCCCCGACCTGTCTCATTAAAGTCAAATTTAATCTAGGGACAAAAATTATGCATTTGCAATGCTTATTAAAGTAAAAAGCAATATTTTATGACGTGCTGATAAATTGAGGTGGGATGTCAAAATTAAAATAGGAGAATGTGAACAGAGAATTATTGTACAACGAACAGACTCATTTTAGTAAATGCACTAAATACTTCATTAATCTATACTGTTGGAGAGCTTAATTCCAGCTATAGAGCTGAGCGTGAATGATGATTTGATAAATGAGAAAATGCATTTATTCACAAGTAAATCAACACAATAATCTGGAGCAAAGTTACTTTTTAAATCTGTACTACTAACTCCAGCATAACCACCATTTTTTTTTTTTTGTAGCCTCAATACCCTCCAGGAAATTCAGCACTGCATGACAGGGATGTATTTTTAAAGAAGCAAGTAACAATCTTGTATAGTTGCTGACTTTCTTGCTGCACCCACCATAAGGTAGTAAGCAGGTTGACACAGCCCCCCATCCCCCTGTAAAAAAAAAAGTTAAATGCCCCCTCTCACCGTTAACGGGACCGCTGCCATTGCCTTGTCTCTTGCTGTTCTGCGGCTGGCCCGCCGGAACCAGTAGATCTACCTGTTTGTGGTCCCGGTGCTCCTCCCGATACAATGAAAAAATGTCTCTTGCAAAATGGCCACTGCCTCACAACAGCCAGTTATTAAGGATGCAAGAGGAAGCTGCCACCTCCTCTACCATCCTCAATAACTGTCTTGATGTCAATAACTGTGAGGAGCATTGATAATGTCAACTTGAGGAGTGGCGGGACCGCAGACAGGAAAATCTGCTGGTTCCAGTGGTTCGGCAACTGAGCAGTAACAGACCAGGTGACGGCAGAGGTCACATTAGCGGCGCAGCAACAACCCCACAGCAGACCCACGGCACCCAAATTTACTAAGCGCCTCCAAGCAACCATGGGATCTGCGGAGCTATTGTTACCCCACTAAGAGAGGTTTGGCATAGTGTAGTGTTGGTTCTGGTTGATAGATCTACAGGGTGAAAATATAATAGGACGAGAGATTCAGAAATTGAAAGATTTAAAGCAGCAATCATTTACACCGCAAAACTAGCTTGATTTTGCAGTGTGAATGATTGCCGCTTTAAAAAACCCTGGAGATTTCTTCCCAAGTCTCTCACTTTCTGAATCTATCATCCTATTACATTTCCCCCACAGTGTCTTAGTCGACGCCAAAAGGTCAACATGCACTAGATCAGCATTGACTAATGGTCGCAATGCACTACATTAGGTCGACAGTGATAAATGGTCAATAGAATCAAAAGGTTGACCTGGCAATGGTCGAATCATGAAAAGGTCGACACGCCTTTTTCAAAATTATTTACATTTTTGGGTACGATTTCATGCTTTACAAATCAAGGCATGCGAGATTACGTGTAACACTTACTGAGGGTCCATTTTGACATATGTCGACATTGACATAAAAGCCCTCGAAAAACTCATGTTGTCTTTTTCCTGTGTTGACCTTTAAATGGCAACCTTTTGCTTGTGTCGCCCTTTTGCCAATGTTGACCTAGTGCACATCCACCTTTTGTCAATGTCAACTTAGTGTAGGTCGACATTTTGGGGATGACCTATTGACGGTCTACCTAGACACTGTTGTCCTTTCAATCCAGACATGTGAAGCAGAGAGGGGGCTTAATATGGTGGGAATGGCTGTGGGGTAGGGATGTGTCCGTGCCATCGAGGCCATGCCTCCGGTTAATCAAAGCTGAGATCATTGGCATTGCAAAGCAAGCTATGATGATGCCATTGAGGGCAAATCGCTTCACATGGTAAGTACGTGGTTGGGTGCCGGTGAATCCGGGATGCTTGCCTGCTTCCCCTGGCACCTGATTTTTCACGAACCTTTTTGGGAGAGTAGCCAAGAATGGCTATTACATAAATACCTATGAGTGCATTTACTGTGAACATTTTTTGGGGGAATGCCTTTGTTGTATTTTTTAAATTTTTTTATATAATTTTACATTTACATTTTTAAACACTGCAATGGTTGTGCTTCTGTTCAGCGCCAGCAGCATGAATTTGTTCACCAGCCTAAAGGCCCATGCAGAAGGTATGGCTTTTACAGGCTTCGTCAAAGGTGCACTTTTTGTGCATTTCTGCATTTGTATGCCCCTTGTGTTTGCCATTCAGCCTATATTTCAGGCATAAATGTCAAATGCAAACTAATCAACTTTCGTGCATATGTGTTTATTCTCTTTGTAGACACGCACACTTGCATTTTCTTGTATTTTAAGCTAGGCAAGCTGGTGTAAGTTGTATGTATAAACAACACCATGGTATTCACTGCATGCACACCATACAATAGTGGCTAGTGGCTACCAAGCTCTAACACTAAGGCCAGTATTCAATGCCTCAGATTCGCCGTAGTTTACAGCGAATCTGGCATTTCTCCGGCATAACAGTGAATTTGCTCTCCGAAAAAGCGATTCGCCCTATTCAAAGGAGACAATTCGCTGCAAGCGAACAGTGAATGTCTGATGATTCACCGTGTGCGATTCACCACAATTCGCCGTTGTTTTTCAATGGGGTTTTTAGTCCAATTCGCTGAGAGTGTATTCAATGCTCAAATGGAGTACTGCTTTCTCCAGTCATTTTTGCCATGATTCTCCATTTTGCATTCGACATCTTTTTTTGGTGAACTGTTATGTGTACTTTTTAATAAATGTTTTATTTTCTTTTTTTTAATGTAAAAAAATCAGTTTTAATTTAATTTGAAGGGTCTTGCTTATTTTTTAGCAATTCAAGCACCTCTTTAATATATTTAGAATTTATTTTTTATTTTTTCCCCCCTCAGCGAACTGAAAGTCACAGCCAGCTGAGCAGCCCCAGCACAGGTTGAGGACAGGGCCGGGTCCAGTAGCAGCAGCGGAACTCCTGCTCCGGCAGCCACAGTGCGGTGATAGTAGATCAGTAGATAGTAGTCCCAGCAGTAGATAGTAGCCCCAGCAGGGGGATGTGAGGACTGCTGTCCCGGCGGGGGAGCGCACTGATGTCGGCGGGAGCCCCCACACACAGGCTGAGGATGGGGACGGGTACAGCAGCAGCAGACCTCTGGCTCCGGTAGCCCCAGCGCGGTGATAGCAGATGTCAGCGCTGGGACTGCTGGAGCCGGAGGTCTGCTACTGCTGCTGGTCCCGTCCCGGCGGCATCAGCGCGCTCCCCCGCTGTGACTCTGCTCCATCCCCTGCAGTGGCAGGGGAGAGAGCCGGGAGCTGGAGCATTGAATACCTCCCTATGGGGTAAATGTTCTAAGATGGGAGTCCCACTGAATATAGGATGTTGCCAATAGCAATCAATCAGATTCTCCATTTTACTCATTAGCACCTTCTAGAATCTGATTGGTCATATAATAGTAAATGTACCCCTATGTATGGAAACACAATGGAAGCATGCTTATTAGGATTGCTAGGAGCTCTAGGGCTTTGTGTCTCCACACAAGCATATTGTATTGGGATTTTGGTCATTTTCAAATCATTAGT
Organism: Crinia signifera; assembly: GCF_055691185.1. Lineage (NCBI taxonomy): Eukaryota > Metazoa > Chordata > Amphibia > Anura > Myobatrachidae > Crinia > Crinia signifera. The sequence continues at coordinate 57,689,929 of NC_139223.1, read as the reverse complement.
AATTAATGAATCACGAACATCAATGCTTAACCTTTAAAAGGGCTGGTGTTACATTTTACAGGACCATTCAATCAATGTTCACTCACTGTCTCTATCTGATTAACTTAATGTATTTTTTTTCTATGAACTCCATCTATCCAGCAGCCTAAATTATTCATTATATTGCAGTGTCCCATAATCAGCTCAATCTGTGCCACACTTTCAGCTACTGTACATGCTAGACAACTATCACTCATCTGTGTCTTGTCTGTAGCCCATATGATTTGGCTTGAAGTTTAATGAATGTATATGTTTAAAGTACCACGTGGTTTTCCTTTCTTCAAGTCTTCATCATTTACAGCAGTGCACACTGGGATACAGCAACATTGAGGTCCCAAAACTGAATTCACATCCACATGAGCACTGTCAATTTTCCCAATGTACAGAATTTAGGCAGCAGTCACCAACTATGGGTGTGGTATGGCGGTCCGACAGGGGGGATCCCTACGGTCAGTATCCCCTTGTCGGAATCCCAACTGCCGGTGCTCCGACAGGGGGTGAGTGCAAATAAGCCCCTTGCAGGCTCACTGCGCTCGCCACAATGCAGGCTCAGTGGCTCACTTCACTCTCCACAGGTTCTATTCTCCCTCTATGGGGGTCGTGGAACCCCACAAGGGAGAATAGCCCATGTGAGTCGGGATCCACCCTGTCGGGCAGTCATCCAGCACCCCCAAATACAATACATACCTAGTGCTCCTCCTCCATGTTCTTCATCTATTATAAACCTTATTAACATTTATTTCTATAGCAATCTCTCATCTAATCCACTTTAGATAAAGGCTTAGTTTTATCCCATCTCTCATCCTAATTCTCTGTTGCAGCCTTACTTCTACCCAGTGGTGCCGAGAATGGGTACTTATTACTAAGGCTCTGTTCGAGGGGTCCAAGTCCCGTTTTCCCCTCCCAGTTGGAGAGAGAGAACTAACTGAAGCTGCAGCAGTCTCTTTCTCTCCATCCCAGCACACGTAGCACAGTGCTGTGTGCTGAGCAGGGGAGAGAGGCAACAGCAGTGGCAGCCTGTCTTCTCCGTATACCTGCATTCAGGTGTACCCTCCTGCCTGCTGGATTGTGCAGGTGCACTGAGTAATTCATTTTCCTCTCTAATTTAAAAAAAAAGGAAGCATGGCCACGCCTCCTTCAGTTGGCCACACACCCCCACGTTGACAACACCACCTATTTTTACCAGGGCTCGGCTGGACTGTCGGCGCCCCTTCTACATGATCTGTCACCCCTGTCTGTCTGCCCCTGCCCTTCATAATATAAGCTCTCGTTAGCAGGGCCCTCTCCTCACATGTGCTTTCACTCAATAAAACAATGTTTTACTCCATACTCCCTTTAAAAAAACTGTGCCCTGTTGTAGCAATGTTTATATACCATGTATTTGTCCTACATTGGGGGCATTCAATGCTGTCCGGAAACACGTCTATTCTACGCGGTAATTTCCAAGTATTTATTCGTCCATTTTCGATGATGCAGGTTTTATTAAGTCGAATCTGCATGGGGAAAACAGATAAAAAGTTAGATGAAAACAGATACATTTTAACTAAAATAAGTGGATCGGCTCCTTTTTAAAGTGAGGGGGTTACTTAAGCATATCCCCACTTCAAAATAATAACACACTGATTTGCTTGTGACCAGGGCCACAGCCATTTATTGCCCGGCACTGGGAGCAGTCACACTGTCAGAGAGCCACCGTAGTGAATTGACAAACTGCTTCATACCGGAACACTTTGAGTATATAAAAAAAAAGAGATGAGGCACTACTTTATAAAAAACTCAATAAATAGGCAGAATTGGGGCAGGTACAAATTTTCGAGGATTTTACTATCCAGACATTGACTGGACTAATGCATACCTCACAACTTTCTTCAAAGCAGAATAGGGACACTCGCGCGACGAAGCGGGGGCGTGGTCTATGCAAATGAGGGCACGGCTAATGCTAATTAAGCCGCACCCCCGTTTTCGGTCGCAAATCTATTCGGTCAGATTGGGGGGAACTCCTAATTGCCCCCCCCCCCCGCAGCGGGACACCGACGGCCGCGGGAGGGATGCGGAAACGTCCCCAAATATTGGGACGTCCCCGCGTTTAGTGGGACAGTTGGGATGGAATTGATACCTGAAATTATGGTTTTTGTTAACCCTTTTACTGCTGAAGTTTCTTTTCATTCATGTGCTGAGACAATTTATTCTGGGTGCTGGATGCGGTCCCGACAGTTGGGATCCCAACAGTCATTTGCCCCAACGTCGGGATCCCGACTGTCAAAACGCTGACAGGCAGGTGCCCAACAGGCACCCGCTACTTTCCCTTGTGGGGGTCCACGACCCTCATAGAGTGAGAATAGAATAGGTGGTGAGCGCAGCGAGCCACCGTGCCTGCAAGGGGCTTTGTTGTGCTCACTATGCTGTCTGAGTCTGGGCAGCCGGGATACCGACGTCGGGCTAGTGACTGACGGGATCCCGACTGTCAGAACTCTATACCACACCCATTTATTCCCATGTGGCCTCGTTCCATTCCTTTGTCAATATCAATTTTATATGGCGTACCCACATAAATTCTACTGTACCTCGTTCTGTTCAGAAGACTTTCAGCCTGATTCAGGCTTGTTCAGATGAGGCCAAATTCATCCCCATTTCGCACCCGGGCGATTATGCACATGTGCAGACCCCCTGTGCGAACACATCCCCTTGCATGCTAGCAAGGAGATACAGCCAGAAGTGTTGGGGGCATCCCCATAAAAACACTGGGCACCCCTGAGAACACAAGCGGGATGATGCCTGCTGGGGACGGGTGCCTGACATCACATGATGATGATGATGACATCACATGATGTCAGCACCCGCCCCGTTTTTGGCATCTGCGGCGTAAATAAAAGTCAGTTTAGACTGACTTTTATTTCCCAAGGGGAAATAAATCGTTGATGATTGGTGATCATTGCATTAATTCTCTCCCTTTCAGCCGCATGTGAGGGTATGTGTTCTCATGCACATCCCCTCGTGTGATAGCAAGGAGATACAGGCAGTGCTGGAGAGGGGTGGGGTCCCCATAAAAGCACTGTAAGTTCCCCTGAGAACACAGACATACATTAGCAGTGACTATTTGGAGCTGGCAGCGGATGTCACATGATGTTAGTGCCTGCCCCCAATTTGGCGGATTGAGATCATCTGAAGTAAGGATGGACTTACTTTTCAGAGCGAATGCTGCAGAAATGATTGGTCAGCGACCATTGAATGTTTCCTCCTCCGATCGGCTGCATGCTATCAAGGGGATTAGGGTGCTGGGGCCATTCAGGCAGGTGGCATTTATTTGTTCAGCCCTCTCTGTGTAGGTGAGGTTCAGGGCACTTTCTTTGGGAAGTGAGAATGGGCCAGATGTATCAAGTTTCCCTACATTATTAAGTTATGTTAAAAAGTTTATAATGTACTTTACCTGCCCATCAATGCCCGGCAGGTCTGAAACTCAATCTTTCTAAATAATCTAAAAGCAAGCTAATTTATTCTAATACATTTTCTTCTGCAAATGAAATGAAATTTGTACTCTATACTATATATATATAGGGATATGACCCTAAAACCTTGAGTGAACAAAAGGGTGAAGTTATGAATATACCTAGAGCTCAGCTGTTTATTCCCAAAACCAAGAATCCCCAGTCAGTGCTTCCATGGGCCAGTACATTTTCAGTGGCAAGTCCGGTCATCAGACATGCAACAAATGCGTTATGGCCAATTGTTAAAACTGACCCTGACCTTCCAGGCCTCAACAAAATACGTCCATTGGCTGCTTTTAGAAGAGGTCCAAACTTGAGGGACCGTTTGGTCAAAACTGATGTGACAGGCCTTGGTGTTCCCAGGCCTCTAAATACTTACATCAAACCACCGGGCTGTTATAGCTGTGCAGCATGTGAAACATGTAAACACATGCTACCATGCAAAGAATTCAAACACCCGCATTCTCAAAAAATATACACCATTAGACATGTGATGACCTGTAGGACCTCACATGTTGTTTACATTATAGTATGTCCCTGCGGGTTGTATTACATAGGCGTTACACCGGTCGGCCATCAACTTGTCCCTGAAGGGCAGAGAGGTGGACCAACCGGTGGCCCGCCACTTTAAATCCATGGGCCATTCCATATCACAATTCAAACATTTCATCATAGATTGTGTCCCTGAATCACTCAGGGGGGGCAACAGAGCAAAACAATTATTGTTTAAAGAATCTGAGTGGATTTTCCGCTTAGACACCATCTCACCCAAAGGGTTAAATGAGAGAATTAACTGGAATAGCCTTATGTAATTATCTATGAGAGCTAATTGTCCATGTTAGTTGTAGATCTGTTCTCTGGTGTTGCATGGGTTCAGATATTCATTATGTGCTCTTTCTGTATCTATTTTGTTATATGTATGTTTTTTAACTGTAACTTAGATGTCTGCATCAGGAGGCGTTTGGGGTATGATGGAGGAGGGTGTGCAATGATACTTGCAGTAAGGCAATGCCAGTATTCTGGTAGCCAGTTCTGCAGATGTTGAGTGCCCCAAACTCTGCCATTACCTTAATACAGCCAAGCGCAGCACTCCCTGTTACTTATATATATGTATTTTTTACGTATATAACTGTTTTTTTGTTGTTATTACAGTTTCCGGGCACCAGACATTGTGAGCTTCCATGCGGGTCAAACAGAGTGAGGAAACGCGGCTTACTTCCTGCATATTGGGACGCAAGCTAGAGGTTGCTAAGCAACCCTTGAAAGGCGTCCAGGGCGGAAGTGACGGTGACCACTTCCGGATAGCGGATCCGTGGATGCGGCGGCGTCTGAGGTACCGGGAACTGGTGAGTATAAAAATGTTTTGTGTGTACTATGGCTGTGCTGTAGGATTGGGCTGAGGACGGGGTTTGTCCCCCGAAACGTCCCCAATACACATGTTGTTTGATGCAGTAAAACCGACTCCAGAGTGCTGTTTATTCCCTCACGGGATCTTGGACTTATATATATATATATATATATATATACAGATGGAGCGCCTCTCTTCTAGTGGGGGTCTGACGGTCGGATCGCCAACCACCAGCCCCCGCCAGACACTGGCACGAGATGCACGCGCATCCCCTTCTAAAGGGGCTCCCCCTGGGTCCGCCAGTTCACAAAGCGGTCCCCCGCCTCCCTGCTTCCCCCCCAACCCCAACACTGTCCATCTTCCTGAAGTGGGACAGGCAGGGTTTGCGTCCTCCGCCACACGGTAACTGGGACAAGCGTGAGTTTGAGATGTTCGTGCGTTCCAGTCAGATGGAGCACCATCTCGCCAGTGGGGGCAATCTGGTGAGCCCCGGCGCTTGATGAGAGGCACGCCATCTGTAACAGTTGTTTAAATATAGTTACTCATGTAGCATCTTGAGAATATTTACAAGAAAACCCACCTACAATTGGCTGGCTGGGCTCCTTGAAAAATAAAAATGAAAGGTTCATCTGCCAATCAGAATAAAAGTATAAACAGGAGGCAGATGCATTTTTGCTGAAACATAAACCTAAGTGTTATGTATCTGAATTAAAAGAGCACCTGGAAGATATATGTATTTGTTAGACTGCAAGGCCAAGTAACCCATTATTAATTTATTTTTTGTCTCTTTTCTCTCTGGTTACACATAAAAAATGTATAAATTCCTCTTTCGGTTCATTACATCTTTTCTTTTTTTTACCCCCCCTTTGTTTTCGTCTTCTGAATGGTAATGTGAATTATTATGTGCTATATCTTCTCCTTTTTGCAGTCCTTCCAGCGGACAGGACAATGTAAATTCATAATGGAGAGCAGACAAGTTTCATAATTAAAAATGTGTGGATAAGTCATTCTGGTACAATAAAGGAGACACAACAGTAAAATATAATCTCTTCCTTTGCAGTGACAATCTGAATGGTGTAATGAGAAACAAAATATCCATTTATCACCTTAAAAACCCAGAGGCAGTCTGTAATGAGAATAAGAAATGGAGCAGTTTAGAGAGCCAGCAAATAAAGGAATATATGGCTTAAAAAAGCAGCCTGAATATGAAATGCAACATGAAAGGGGGAAATAGCTTACATAATGTAATACACCGAGCAAGTTCTGTTAGCTCTCTGACAATTGCTTATGATATCTAAGACTTGACTCTCATGAACTTTGTGATTGCAATGAAATGTAGTATGAAAATTTGATTGCGCAGCGCTGAATCCAATTTGTGAGAATTTATCCTGGCATTAAAAGTAACTTATGTAGGTCTGCTTGGTACTTTCTTCCTCACAGAAGTACTCATCAGCTCCATTCTAGGCAATCCACGTGGGAGCTGCTGAGTTTCTGGAACACCTGCTGCTGGGCCGGGGATTTCAAGGGCTCTGGGCATGGCTTGTGCAGGATGTGGGAGGGTCAAACACAGGACCCCACCAATCCATATATATGACCAAAAAGCCCTGCACTCTCACCTTTAACCAAAGCGTCTGTGGGGGTGCTGTTTAGAGAGTACTGTAATGAGTCAGCACTCCCAATAACATACTCAGGGATCCCAAAAGAGGGAAAAACAGCACTCACCAGTCTTCTCATGAAAGTATAAGTCCAGAGATTAATCCAATCAAAACTATAGCCTGCCGACATTTCGGTCCGGGTGTGGACCTTTATCAAGGCGATGGCAACACAAGCAGCAGTAAACAGAAAACCAACAATGAGGTAGGGGTAATGGGACAAGGGGTGAGCAGCCTGATGCCCCTGTTATATATAGGGTGTATAGTTATAGAATTATAGCTACATGCCACACTGCCTTTGAGGAACTGCGTGCTGTCTTTGCAGCTAGCTCCCTCTACTGTCAACCAGCTCAATGGCAGCCGGTCTCTGGGAGTCAGATGCCGACAGCCGCACAGCCTGTCCATGAGCCTGCTTTAAAATCAAACAGCTCATCCAATAGAGCAGCGGGTAGAGGGGTTTGTCACAAACTACGATAGCCAAGGCCTTACAGCTTGGGGATTGGCATGACCTGATGCAAGGGCGCGGAGTCTTAACATACCATGGGTGGATTCTGCCAGTTACTCCTCCGAGCGGGATTTGGGATATTGCGGTACCCAATAAACTGGTTGCGGCCCCTTTGTCAGGTTCCCCTTTAGAGCTGGTCTGAATAGAGGGGAATAGGATATAGAGAGTTCTTAGTCATCTAGCCAGGTTGAGATTAATTGGGCAAAACAAATCACAGTATGCGGTAGACAAGGATAAGGCCGAAGAGTCATCAGAGGGAAAGCCAAGGCCAGTCTTTGGAGCTTGGAATAGTACAATAACACGCGGAACGCTGGAGCAGGTAAGTAAGCCTATACTCTGAAATGGAATGCCTGCTAGAGACGCCCTTAAATAGAGGAGTGACCTGCTGCAAACATCTGATGAAGTCAGCTAATTATGCACTGCCCCTTTAAGAGGCCTCATGTGTGTCTTGCGCCTCCTTAGGGAAGTATGCAACCACACACATGGAAGATAATCGCACTCTCTCTGCCACCTGATGAGGACCCAAAGTTGCAGGGAGCCGCTTGCTGCTGCCTGGGGTTCCACTCAGAGAAGTACCAACCAGCCACCTGGACCCCTGCCTCTGCTGCCCAAACCACCAGCATCCCTGGACCTGGTAAGTACATCCCACGGTCCAGGGGGCTGTGACAGAGTTTCTAGGGACTCAGAAATCCCCCAGTGTGCACGTATGCTACTCAAAGTTTTAGCAAAGGCCGAGCCCTGTTCCACTGTTGCCAGCACCTATGCCTATTATACAGCCTTGGCTGGGGCGTATGTGAATAATGGTTACTGTTTTCTTTCCCTAATACAAAATATTGTGGATACTAAATATGTAACCTTGGACAAGCAAAGGACTACCTGTGATTTGTCATCAGCCTGTATGCAAAATAAAACTAACTTTGGGGCTTTGTTTTTTAGCACTACCAATTTCTGTTTTCAAAATCAGAATACATATTCTCTAGATTTGCAGAACAGTAATGTAAATAAATATTTGTCCTTCTAATCCCTGTCTCTTACTGTATGACATTGATAAGCTATACGCTCAATGTGTGATATTCAATTTTTTTGTTGCTGAACCAAGTGAAATGGCACAAGTGATCAACAAAACCCAAGATGCAAAACTGTCTAGTAGATGAGTGGGAAGGATGGGAAGCAGAGGTTACACAACAGGAGGAGGGCGTGGAGGCGAGAAGTAGAGGTGACAGAACAGGAGGAGGGAGTGGAGGCCAGAAGTAGAGGTGACAGAACAGGAGGAGGGAGTGGAGGCCAGAAGTAGAGGTGACAATGGAGGACAAGGGATAAGAGGCCACTGCCTGCTGCAGATGTCCTGAGTCAGGGTGTGTAGCTATAAGAGTCTATGATTTCAGTGACAAATACTACCCAGGACAGATCTGTGCACAGTAACATTCTCTTATGGTACTGCTATTAGCTGCCTGACACTGCTGGCCTCGGGTTACATTTACCTAGCAGCCATCTGGGTGATTTGTTTCTCAGCTCTGTCTGTAATAACAATATTGTGTGTGGGTGTTGTGAACATTAATTATGAAAGTTTTGTAAGTAGCATCTTGTTCTTATTATAAGAACTATATATAGAATGTGAATAGAAATGATCTTGCAATCTGTATCGAAAATACTTGCGTTTAGTTACAGATATGTCAGTTGTCTCATTCAAAGGGTCTCCAGTTGATATGTGTCTAGGTCAGGGATGGCTAAACCGACCCTCGAGATCTACCAACAGTGCACATTTTCCACATCACCTAGCTGCTGCACAGATGAAGTCATTACTAACTGTCACATTTTCAAACCTGCTGCATTCATTCCTACTATAGATCCACAGGTTGCCTGAAAAGCATGAACTGTTGGTAGATTGTAAGGACAGGTTTGGCCAACCCTTGTATAGATCGACAGTTAATAGGTTGACACCAGGGTTTGTATTAAGAGCCTAATGGGCCTGGAGCTGAACATGTTCATGGGCCTATTATGAGTAGTGGATGAAGTGAGACCAATGACATGTAGGCATGTAGATCACATACACTATACACCACAATGTCTCCAGAAATATAAAAAAGTACAAAAATTGCATACTGTTAATGGGTAAATTGGAATGCAATTTTAATACTTTTGATTTATGGTCAACAAACACCTTGCTGGTGTCTGTCGATCATCATGCTGTCATGAGGGTTTGGCCTGTTTTTATGTGGAGACCTGGAGCTGTAGATTCTTCTGCCCCATTGTTAATCTGGCCTTGGGCGACACCATATGGTCAACATGCACAAGGTCAAAATAGATGGAATGTTGACACATGCAAAAGGTCATTATGACCATGGCCAACACATGAAAAGGTCAACATGAGTTTTTAGATTTTTTGGGGGACTTTTTAATTCTTTACGCTTCATATGGACATTGATTGGGAATGGTAACATGCGGTGAGCCCAGCAGTAGTGGAGCCATGAGCTGAAGCATGGAGTGCGAAGTGAGCCATGCGAGGAGACACAGTACACTAAGTGGGGTCCACATGCTCAGGTGTCGACATTGACACCTAAAAACCCTGAAAAACATCACATGTTGCCAGGGCCGGATTAACAATGGGCCTGATGGAGCTACAGCTCCAGGCCCACTCTCCAAATAGGCCCATTTTGTAGATGTGGACTGGGGCCTTCCAACGAGCCCAGCCCCACATCGCTAGCCCCTGGGAACCGGAGATAAAAAGGGCAAAGCTGGAACATTTTCCCCATAGGATAACATGGGACCCGCTAATTCCGACCCCCACCCAGTTCCGACCGCTGCCAGTTCCCCCCCTGGCATCACATGGCTGTTCATGTTCTTTGAGGGCAATCTCCATGGAAGTTGTCTTGTTGGCTTGCGATACTCCATTGATTATGAAACCTTATTGAATCCTTGACAAAGATCATTATGAGTGATCGAAACGTTGGGAAAACAAAAGGACTTTTGTACAGGTTATATTTGGCTGAGTTTTATTTTTTTAAATATATTTTTTTCTGTGGCGAGTGTCTTGTTCCCACTTTGTGTGGGATCATTGTTTAGTATACATTGGACACAGGTCATACCTGTTGTCCTTATAGACACAAGATACAAAGAATATGGCTACAGAGTGCGCAATTGAACCAAAGTGCTGCTAAACACAGATACACGGAGTAGTAAACACCTTAGGCTACTCAATACATGAAACAGTGGCAAGAAATGTGAATCTGTGAAATAGCGCTCAAAGGTAACCAAGTTTTTTAAGGTAAATAAACCTTATGGAAATAAATAAATATACAAAACCATACAAAACTCCTCAGAGATCAACAGGTTAAATGGTATACTGAGTGGAATGAATGATCCAAATCCCTCAGATTCTCCCCTTATTCTGTGTATAGGGGAGACATAATGAAAGGCAACATAGTGCAGATCAATCGGATATAAAAAGGTTTAATTAAGACAACACACTTACAAAGTGGTGACTTGTATAAAAGCATAAACAGGGGGTTCCAACGCAAAACAGCAGGCATGTAGATGTTATGTGAAGTCCTTCAGTCTGGGTCCCTTGTGTCCGGAAAACAAGGGGGGCTCAGTCCAGGATACTCCACTGCCGAGATCTTCCTCCAGGGAACCACCCTGTCCAGGTACATGCTTAACGTGTTTCGGAATCAACTTCCTTCATCAGAAGCGTGTTATTTAAAAGTCCATTATGAGGCATATATATACCCCCATTCATCAAGACAAATTACAATACAGCTGCCGCTAATCGGCGTACAACATCCGGCCTCCTAGGGAATCCAATATGGAGGTGCTTTCCACTAGACGGAACTACGTCATTGTTTGCGTTCCAAATACCGGAAAATGACTGCAAAGTAATGCCGTTTTCACAGACTATAGCGCATCATTAATTCGGCATCACTAAGCGCAACAGGATATTGCACCTGCGTTCCACGGGAACAGACATCCTCCTATATAATATTTTAATGCTTGCGTTCCATTTAATTTTTAATTTATATCGCTGAGCACAACAGGATATTGTGCCTGCATTCCAAGGGGACGGACATACTCCTCTATAATATTTTAATGCTTGCGTTCCATTTAATTTATAAAAACACAATGCAACTTGTTTTTCAATGTCTTACAGGGAAACTGGATGTTGTGTACAAAGATATAACAATCTTTCATACAGGCACTAAAAAAAGGAAAAAAAGAAATACAGTAAACATTAATACAGGTTAAGTATCCCGTATCCAAAATGCTTGGGACCAGGAGAATTTAGGATAACGGATTATTCCGTATTTTGGAATATTTTAATATTTCAATTATGTATTTTGAAGTATCTTGCATGTATGCTGTATAAACACATAAAATACACACAAATATATTTTATTACCACATAAAATACACACAAATATATTTTATTTGTTCAAAAAACAAGGTTTCAAAACATGAAACAAAATTTGTGCACCATCTCAGATACTGAATTTGAATGCCAAGCAATCATTTTCTAGCACATATATAGTGCCAGTTACATATCATGTCACCAGTAGTGCTGTTACAAATGTCCCCAGTGAGTTTTTAGCAAAAAAAAATAATTTTTTCACTTTCTGGAATGTATGGTTTTCGGAATAATTCGGATAACTGATACTCGGATACGGGATACTCAACCTGTAATACAATATTCATAAATAATTATTAATAAAGAATTATTTAAAAAAACACACCACCACCACTTAACGAGTAAATGACTAGTAAGTGAAAATGGGGAGGAAATTCAAGGAAAAGATAGAACATATTTTTTAACTCAAAAAGGGTTTTAATTCGTACTCCCCATTTAAGCCTTTAGGAACAAGAGTTCCTAAACGATGTATCCAGGGCATTTCTGTCTTGGAGAGTCTTCTGGCTACATCATTAATACGATTTTTAGGAAGAACTTGTTCGATGGCACAGAAATTTACAATAAAACACTCATTGGAATTGTGCACAATACGGAAATGTTCCGATACTGTGTGCGTTTTAAGTTGTTTTCGGATATTGTAGATATGTTCTGCAGTGCGAGCCTTCAGCTGTCTGCTAGTTTTACCGACATACGAAAGCCTGCAACTGCACTGTAACACATACACAACATTCCTTGAGTGACATGTTAAAAACGGTTTAATTTTAAAATGTTCTGCAGGCCAAACAAGACCCACAGCGGTGAAAACCAATGGTTCTAACAGTCTGACGGGGATTATTATCTGTGGAACTGTGGACCAAATGGTCTTTCAGTGAAGGTGCTTTTTTGTAAATAAATTGAGGTTTCGCAAGTAATTGAGAGCCAATGACTGGATCATTTTGGAGTAAATGCCAGTTATTGCGGAATACTTTCTCCACATCTTTGTGGACTGAACTGTATCGGCTGACAAAAGCCCATTTGAATTTGTCGCTAGAGTTAACTGATTTTGATTTAGATGTCATCAAAGATGGTCGTTCTATACTATCTATTTTTTTCTCTTGCAGAGGATATCAAGTCTTTAGAGTAACCTTTAACCTCCAGGCATTTTGAGACCTCCTGTAGTTGTTCTTCACAAATGGAGGCATCCGTGCAGTTACGTTTGATCCTAGTGAATTGACCAAACAGAATGGCGTCTAGCCAATTACGATGATGTTGGCTAGTCGTATAGATGAAACTATTTGAGTTGGTCTCTTTCCTGAAAGTTTTTGTTTTTAAATCATTGTCCTCTATATATAAGTTTAAATTCTGGATTTACACCCTGATGAAAAATGTTGCAATAACATTTGAAACGTTGGATCACCTGATCGTTTGACTACTGTATTTATTTCTGGAGTGCCACCCGTCTGTGTTGCTGTATATTGGAGCGGGTCTCATCCCCCTCTCCTGGGAGGGCACCCGATTCGTTTTGTTGCTGCTGCATGGAGTGCCGGCCACCCTCTGGACCCACTATATATATATATATATATATATATATATATATATGAAGAACACAACACAGCACGGCACTCCAATATAATGCAGAACCCTTAGATAGGTTTATTAGCAACGTTTCCATATCATGACGATATTTTCATCAGGCTTAACAGAAAGGCAACATAATATATCATCTCTGGATTACAAACCTGTACAATATTGGAAAGTACTATGAAAAAGTACTACGAAAATATACTAACAAAGTAACTGTATGAATTAATCTCGACCATATATCTTAACTGACATCTAATTACATAAAGGACGGTCTACTAATCGGGCTCTGGTTAATAAATTCCATATGATAAAGTGAAGTGTATGCAATTGCCAGCTTACAATTTTATTCAATTTATTCTCTAATGTGTACTGTAGTTATTATTGTCTGTCTTTGATTATATATTTCTTTTGCTTTTATTTATACTGTACAGTATCATTGTTTTTAGTGTCTAATAATTGAGTATGCATTGATATATTAAATCGTATCAATCCTAACCCTCAGCGCTGGTACATATACTTTTTGTGAAACTCTGTAAGGGATTCTTTGGCAGAGTGGCGGAACTTGGAAGGAGTACAGGATAAGTGGGAAAAATTAAAAAGTGCAATACTAAAAGCAACAGAACTTTGTGTCAAAAGAGTTAGGAAAAACACAAGGAAAAGCAAGCCATTGTGGTTTGCTAAACAAGTAGCAAGCATTGTGAAAGCAAAAAAGTTGGCATTTAGGAAATACTGTATTAGCATATGCAGAATAATGAGGACAAAGAGGTGTATCTTGTTGGACAGATGGAAGTTAAGAAGGTAATCAGATGTGCAAAAGCACAGGCTGAGGAGAAATAGCCCAGTCAGTGGATAAAGGGGGGAAAACTTTTTTTGAGGTATATACAGTAAGTGAAAGGAGAAACACAAAAAGTGGAGTAATAAGACTAAAGACAGAGAGTGGAAGTTGTCTTGAGGGGGATATGTAATGTAATAGTAGATAATAATAAGTATTTCTGCTCAGTATTCACTGCTGAAAGAGAGGGGTAGGGGCCACAGTTAAGTTGCAAATATATTCAGAAAATGAGGGAGAAACAAGTATGTTTACAAAGGAGAAAGTCCTTACATAACTCCCAAAACTGAAAGTGGATAAATCAATGGGGCCAGATGGGATACATCCAATAATACTAAAAGAGTTTAAAGGGGAGCCGATAAAACCATTAACAGAATTATTCAACCAGTCACTAGCTACTGGAGTAATCCCAAATGACTGGAAAACAGCGAATGTAGTCCCACTGCACAAAAGTGGAAGCAAAGAATAGGTAAACAAGTACCGACCAGTGAGCCCTACATCAGTAGTAGAGAAACTGATAGAAAAACTCTTAAACAAAGAGTTGTAGAATATCTCAAAACCAACAATTTACAGGATCCTAAACGGCATGGATTTACTGGGGGGAGATTACGTCAAACAGATTTTATTGTATTTTTTGACTGGGTGACTAAAGTAATAGATCAAGGGGGGCGGGGCATAGATGTAGCTTATCTAAACTTTAGTAAGGCTTTTGTCACTGTCCCACATTGCAGACTGTTAAATTAAATTGAATTGGGTTCTAAGATAGTTGAATGGATAAGATATTGGTTGCAGGATAGATAACAGAGAGTTGTAGTAAATGGAGTGCAGTCACAGGAGGGCAAGATTACCAATGGTGTACCCCATGGATCTGTACTTGGACCAGTGCTTTTTAATATCTTTATTGGGGACATTGCAAATGGAATTGAGGGTAAAATGTGCCTTTTTTGCAGATGACACAAAGGTATGCAACAGGGTAGACACACCAGGAGGGGTAAAACAAATGACTGATGATCTCAGAAGTGGTCCAGAGCATGGCAACTACAGTTTAATACCAAAAAATGCAAAATCATGCATTTGGGTCTCAGAAATCCAAAGACTAAATATAGTATAAACGGCAATATAATGGAAATGACTGAGGAAGAGAGGGATCTAGGTGTCACTATTTCAGGTGACTTAAAGGCAGGAAGGCAAGTGCACTCTGGGGTAATTGCATGAAGCTTGGATAATTCCTATCTATCCCCATAAAGAACATTATGTGCAAGGAGATAGAGCTCAAGCCAATCAGTTCCTAACTGTCATTTACATATTAGAGCTGATTAGAGCTGGTGCATTATCACCTTTCACATGAAGTTATTTATGGGGAAAAATACCACTTCTCCAACATTCATACATTTACCTCTCTCTTACCAACATAAGGAGGTTCATCTCCCAATGCCCCATGTTGTGGCTGATGCAATATGTACACATTTGTGTTTCCATGGCATATGTATTATTAAACCACATTTCCTATTTTACAATATTTATTTTCACTTTGCAGGAAGTGCTTCGTTCTGTCAAGGGATTGTTCCTGTAATCCTTCTTGTTATTTCACATAGGTTTCATAACTTGTCCTTAGTCAATGTAAATAGCAGCAGCTCCGTAAACACCAGACTGAAATTTATTCAAGGCCACAAGATATGAGGATATATTAAATGAAAACAGGCCATTTAAAGTGGTCTTGTCCTTCCTGATAACTGTCAGTGCACATCAACAGACTGAGCCGGGAGCATCAGACCTCTGTACCTCATTCATCGTGGTTGGAAGAATTTTCTTTACATAGAAATAAAAAAAGAGAGTATGATTCAAAGAGCTTTTTAAGATTCTGTTGAGATAAAGTGCATAAAATATCATGTCAAGCACAAATGGAATATGTCAGATTTCAAACTACATCTTAACCAAACTGGAGTGTTGCCATCTTGACTTACACTAAGGTCTATTACACCAGGTATAATGCTTATATTTGAGCATAGGGATAGATCCTGGGAGACAAACTGTAGAGGTGTTAACTGTTATCCATGTATCCAGATAGATACATGGATAACAGACAGAAAAATCACAGGGGCTCTGCACTTTCTACAATAACTAACAATAGTACACATACAATATATGGACAAAAGTATTTGGATGCCTTACAGTTACCCCAACATGGACAGTAATGATATTGTGTTCAATACATATGCTTGAATGTGGCGTTGGTCCTCCTTTTGCAGCTAGGACAGCTCCCACTCGAAGGAAGGCTTGGAAGGCTTTCCACATGATTTTGGTGTGTATCTGTAGGAATGAAGAGCATTTATAAAGGTCAGGCACTGATGATGGAGGAGAAAGCATGTCTTGTTCTCTCTGTTTCAGTTCATACCAACGGTGCTCGATCGGGTTGAGGTTGGGACTCTCAAGGGGGCCAGTCAAGTTCTTTCACACTGAACTCATTACACCATATCTTGCTTTGTGTACTGGGGCAAGGTCATGTAAAAATAAAAAAGAGCCTTCCCTTAACTGTTGCCAAAAAGTTGGAAGCATAGAATTGTTCAAAATGTCTTGGTATTCTGAAGCATTAAGATTACCCTTCACTTGAGATAATGGACCCAGCCCAAACCCTGAAAAACAGCCTCATACCATTAACCCCCCTCCACCAAACTTCACAGTTGGCATGCTAGCATTCTCTTGGTATCCACCAAAACCAGACTCATCTGAAACGTGATTTGTAACTCCACAGGAGGTCCACAGTCCAGTGTCAGCATGTTTTACGCCACTACACCTGACGCTTATCATTTGACTTGCTGATGTGAGGCTTGCATGCAGTTGTTCGGCCATGGAAACCCATTCCATTAAGCTCCAACCGCATAGTTTTTGTTTTTACATTAATGCCAGTATAATTTCAGAATTCTTCATCTATGGAATCCACAGAGTGTTGACGACATATTGTATTGTACGTTATCATAGGACACTTTATCACTTCACCAGGCTTAATAAACCTTGCTCTGCATTCCTTTTCTGAATGCAGAGCAAGGAGGTTGCCACTGAGAGAGTGTCCTGAAATTCTCCTTTGCACGGATCAATAAAATACCACAGAAGTCCACTCTCAATATAAACCAGAATAACCCCAAACTGGATTATATCCAAAATTTCATAATTATGTGTTTTTATAATGTTGAATAAAAAAACTACAATGATCAGCAAAGATTCTCACTAGGACCAGCTGTTCAAATAATATTCCGATTGGTTTTACCCATGATGAAGTCTTAGTGATGAAACACGTCAGTTTTTCTTGCAATAATAAAAAGACTGTTCATCTTGAAACTGACTGTGCATAATCATTGCGAACATTATCAACATTGAATACAAGGAAATGAATTTCAGAATGCATCTGTGATTTTATTATTATATAAATTGGGAGGTACATTGTATGTATTAGGTAGCGCACCCCAATTGTCTCTTTTTCTTTTATATATATATATATATATATATATATATATATATTTTATTATTATTTTTTTATTATTATGAACACACAGGAGATAATCATTTTTTACTATAGTACACATAATTATACAAGTCTAACACTATTGGCATTAGCAAAGTGGGTAAATCCTTCACCAAGTTTATGCGCTAAACAGAAAAAAAGTTTATCAGACTCCCCTGTACATGAGCCCGTCTCCAGATGACTTCTTGGGGTAGCTCAATATTGATGATATGTAAGACAAGAAAACAAAAAAGGGCATCTGCCCTCGTATAATACTGTTTGACACGGTGTATATTTAAAACGATAAACTGGTTTAAGACAATAGGTATTGTAGGTATATGTGTGTGTGGTCGGGGAGTTCCCCCTCTCTATGAACTCACACTTTCTTGTATATATACAGGCTTATCAACAATACTTCAGGATAAAAGCCTTTTTCTCTTCTATGGATATTTCAATGTTGGCGGGGATTCCCCCTTTCCATATACTCACTGTTAGGTGGTATAAACACAGCGTGTCACAGGGTCTCTCTCCTGGATGTTCAGTCCCAAGGAAAATTTCCACAAATGGGTGAAGAAAATGTTCTTTATTAATAATGAATAAATTAATAAATAAAAAATGAGCAGGCTGTTCTACCGCTCCTGGGCTGACTGGCTTCTCAGTGGTCCAGTTGTTATCGATCAAGGGGCCCCGTAAGGAAAGGTCCCACTGAGTGCTGTCAGGTTACCGGAATGGGTCCAGCCAATGCTCTCCTAAGTCACTGCCAACGCGTTTCGATCTCTCCTGGAGATCTTTTTCAAGGTGCTAGTGACTCCAATGGACAGGGTTTAAATACCCCTCCAACGATATCCAACATCTGTGGGAAAACAACTCTCCATGTATAACAATAATATATTAAAGTCCGTTTTCTCATACACCTGGGTCCTATACATGTTCCCGGGTAGAGGGCTCGTCACCGGAAGTGACGCGTCACGCTCGTGACGCCGTTCATCTCCGGAAGTGACGCGCGTGTGTTGCAGTCTCTCTATCCGGCTGAAATGTAGGTGTAAAGTCTCTGTTCCGCCGTCCCGGAAATGACGTGGTTGCGGGTCCTCTCCTGATTCATTCTCTCTAGATTCGCGGCCATCTTTGTCCTCTCGGCTGGGATTCTCTATGTGTAGCGGCCATCTTGCTCCTCCAACTCCGTTATATAGGAACTTTTCTCAGTACGGTGGCCATCTTGCTCCTCCTAGATGATCTGTGCCTTATCTGTTTCTATGAGGCGGACATCTTGCTCCTCCTTGTATATGATTTAAAGTGCTTATGTGCCCAACGGACCGTCATTATAGGTCCTAGGGGATAGAAAAAATCACAAAATGGCAGCAGCAATCACAGAAGATTTAAAAGTGATAAAAATTCATAAAAATAAATGAATATAGCAGCAAGATATAAATAGCAGCATGGGTGAAAGTGCATCGGTGAGGGGACAGTTAAAATTCATCATAAATTCAAGGGTGAGAAAGGGTGTATAAAAACATGTGGGAACTATGAATTCAGGTATATTTTACAGGAACCATTTTATTTCAAAGTCCTGGTTCAATCCATTTGGTTCTAAGGTGCTGAATTTGAAAATGAGTTCCATTTCTTTCTTGGCCAGTCTTTTCTGTATATTTTTGTCCCTTTCTGTGGCTTGAACAAGTTTGATGCCCCAGAATCCCAAAATCTGATTGGTGGAACACTTATGGTGTTTCTTAAAGTGTGCTGCTAGAGGATGGGTTTCTGCCCCTTTTTTGATGTTCCTAAAATGTTCAGCGATCCGGGTTTTAAGGGGTCTCGTAGTTCTCCCGATGTACCATTTTTCGCACGAACATTTTATGGCATAGACGACATTCGCGGTATTACATGTCATGAAATCGGTGATTTTGACTTTTTCTTCATTAATCACAATTTCTTCAGTCTTAGATGCTGATGCGTGTGGAGTATTTCTGCAATTAATGCAGAGTCCGCATCTATAAAAACCTTTTGACCTATTGTAGCTCATCCTCACCTGATTGCCCATGTGCAGGCTTTTGGTGAGTTTGGTTTTCAGATTTTCTGATTTCCTGTATATATGTTTCGGTTTTGCGGGTAGAAGATTCCCAATAACAGGGTCTTTCTGGATGATGGACCAGTGTTTTTTAAAAATCCTTTCCACCTCCTTGTGCTGGGAATTAAATTTTGAGATAAAGGCCCACTGGAAATCTGTATTTTCCTCTTTCTGTTTTGGTTTTGGTTTTAACAGATCGGCCCTATCTACCGTTGTTGCGTTGTTTAATCCTCTTTGTACTATTTCTTCTTTGTACCCGCATGCCAGGAAAGATTTTTTCAAGATCTGTGCTTGTTCGTCGAAAGTCATGGGGTCAGAGCAATTCCTCCTCAATCTTTTAAATTGTCCTCCTGGGATACTGGTCAACCAGTTCGAATGGTGACAACTATCGGCATATATGTAGGCCGAGGAATCTGTCGGTTTTTGGAAAGTTTTTGTGCAGATTCTCCCATTTTCTATATAAATGGATAAGTCTAAATAGTTGATAGTGGTCCTGTCGATGACATAGCTTAATTTAATATTCAGGGGGTTATCGTTAAGGTATGTACAAAATGCATTAAGCCGTTCCATATCACCCCTCCAGATAAAAATGATGTCATCGATATAACGTGACCAGGACACCAGGTTTGCTTTAAAGGGGTGTTCCGCCCAAACATAGTCGTTTTCCCAGCTACCCATAAATATGTTGGCGTAGCTGGGAGCAAACCTGGTGCCCATAGCTGTTCCATTTTTTTGTAAATAAAAGTCACCTTTAAAGATAAAATAGTTGTGTTTTAAAATAAATTCAATGCCCTTTAAAATAAAATTTTCAAGTTCTTGATTTAGGTCGGACACTGTTAAAAACGTCTTTACGGCTTCAATACCACTTCTATGTTCTATAATGGTGTATAGCGAACTAACGTCCGCACTCACCAATATAAAATTCTCTTCCCACTGTATCGTATCTAAAATGTTTAAAATATCTCTTGTGTCTTTTAGGTGTGACTTATTTTTAAAAACAAGGGGCTGAAGATAAAAGTCTATCATTTCTGATAGATTTGCTGTGAGGGACCCAATCCCCGAGACAATCGGGCGTCCTGGAGGTTTTATAGGGTCTTTGTGGACCTTCGGCAGTATGTATATTGCCGGAATTTGAGGGTCCTCCACTCTCAGAAATTTTATTTCTTTGGAATTTAAAATAGTTGTGAATTCATTAAGAAGCAGGTCTAAATCTACTTTGAAGGCAATTGTGGGGTCTTTCTTTAGTTTGATATAAGTCGATTCATCCCCCAGCTGTTTGAAAACTTCTTCTTCGTAGGCATTTACATTTAGGATAACTACCCCCCCCCCCTTGTCTGCCGGTTTTATGATTATTGAATCATTTTTCTTCAAACCGTCGAGGGCTTTTCTCTCTTTGAATGTGAGGTTATGGTTGATTTTGGTTTTAATTTTTCTTATATCATCCATGACCTGAACTGCGAAAGTCTCTATGAAGTTTCCTTTAAGATGGACCGGAAAAAAAGTAGATTTGGGGCGAAATGAGGAAGTGGACCCTTCCTCCACTTCACCTTCTGTCTCCTTCGTCAGAAAAAACTTCTTAACAGTGAGTTTCCTCACATACTTCTGAATGTCCACATAAAGCTCGAATTCATTAATTTTGTTTGATGGGGCATATTTCATCCCCCTTTCTAGAACTTTTCTTTCTTGTTCATTAAGGATGTGGGAACTTAAATTGAAGATTTTCACCTTCCCTTCATCATTCCTCACGTGGTTCTGATGTATTCCTTCCCTTGTGTCCTGTCCTTCATTTGTGGGTGCTCTATTTTTCTTTTTCTTCTTTCTTTTTTGTACAGTTTTCCCTCTTTTCCCCCCTCTAGTTCCTATTCTGGTTGGTTTCTTTATCTCCGATGGTTGAGGGGTCTCTCCTCGCCTAAAAAAGGTCTCCTTGGGGTATTGTTGAGGTTCCTCAAACTCTCAAATCTGTTTGAGGTATGTAATGGACTTGTTGACTCTCTCCCTCGATGGTATGGAGGACTTCTTCGTCTATGGTCGTTATAATTTCTGTCCTCCCTTGGTCTATGATACCGATCATCATCCAATTTTTTGTTCCTCCAATTATTATGATATCTGTTAGGGTTTCTTCTCCAGACGGGTTCTTCTCGTCGTTCGTTATAGGTTCTATTTTCATTAAATCTGGATCTAACCTCCATTTTGTTTCTCCTTTCGAACCTATGTCGAATTGGTGTTTGGTCCCTTCTCATTGGGGTTCCTTTTTTATGTTTCCTCGCTGTTCCTGCAGGTGTCCGATGTGGAGTTACCGATGTTATGTCATCTTCATTCTCCTTATTTCTTTTATCCCTCATGAATTTCCTGATTTTCTTTTCTTTTAGGGTTTGTTCTGCTTTTTTCAGACGGATTCCTATGGTTTCTTCTAATTCTATGTATTCCTTCGTGTTGCTGAATGGGGATATGAGTTTTTTATTGGTTTCAATTTTCTTTTCAACTTCTTTGAGTTCTTTAAGACGTTCTTTAATTATCAGATTCATGAGGGAAAAGGAACATCCTTCAGTAATGTTCTTCCAGTCTGATAGAAAGTCCTCTGATGCCGTTGTAAAGGACGCTCTCTTGTCGATAGTGAGTCCTTTTGGAACCATTTTGCTGACTAAATATTTTTCCAAGGTCGCCACTATTGGCGTCTATAGGATAAGTAAATAGCATTTAAATAATAGAGACACTATCCTCATAATAATGGCGGTGCGTTCCACCTAATATAGTTATGGAACGCACAAACACCTAGGATCACATAGGAAGCTTGTAGAAAGAGCGTTCCATGCTCATTAAGGTGAAGCGCTAAACCATTAGAACTTAGAAGACACGAAAATCCCAATAACTTCTGGGTAAAATGGCGGTGCGTTCCACCTTGCTTAGGTTGGAACGCAAACTGCAAAAACACTATTTTAAACACTGTATGCACACTAGTTATGCACCATACAAAAGTGGACACTTTGTCCCACTACCACAAAGCAGAAGGAGACTATTAGATGCTTATAAATCACATAAATAAACACACAAAAAAAATCACAAAATCACAATGCATTATGGGGCGATTTCTTTAAAATGATTTTTCCCTTAAAGCATTTAACTTATCACTTTGCGATTTAAATGCACTTATATGGTACTATCTAATTATAGATTCACAGTAACTTTCACTTTATTTATTATTATTACTAGTAACTCATAAATTCACACACTTAATGGAAAAGGGAAGTGATGTCACACACAGCTCCCTATATATAGAGTCCTGGTACAGCTATCATTCACTTGCTGGCTGGATCCTCTAGAGAACACATCTCCCCATAGAAAGGGTAAGCTATACACTCTTGAAAACTTGAACTTTTTGGATTGCATAGAATTGTATCAGCTAATGAATAAATATGTACTATATTGTCATCTTTTCTGTTAGAAATTACCAAAAAACTTTTGGGGAAGTATCTGCAAATCTTACACTATTGAAAAAAAACTTTTTGCCGATTTTTGCCTCAAACAAACCCTAAGAGGTATGTAAAAAGGAAAAAAATATGAATTTTTATATACCCTATAATTGTAATTACAATTTATTGGATTTACATGAAAGTATTTTCTCTTATAACCTTTAGGAACTCCATAATTTGCCAGACAAATACTACTCTAGGAAATCACATATATAATAAGTTATCGTATTATAGTTTAAAAACAGGTATGTACTTATGAAATTTGAACATAAACCTATGGCCATATATGTCATAGACCACTCAAACCATAAGTCTCAAATGGAACTATTTATCCATCAGGTCCCAATCAGGTCTATAGACACCAGAATAATCCGGGTCTATCCGGACATCTATATTGAATATTACCAACCTGACCCTGATGGGTATCATTTCAAAATTTCAAAACTTAAGGTATGTACCTTTCTAAAGAAACCTCTAAGGATCACTGAAATAAATCACCTACAGTATCTTAGTCTGTTCACATTCCATCTACCATTGCTTTATCTTTTTTTTTCATTTTTTAACGGTTGTATATTGTTGTAGATATGATTTTATAAAATGTATAATAATATTTTATTTATGTAATGTCCAGAATGTAATCCGTATGTATATTATACTGTTTTTAGATCATAAACCCCTGATGAAGCCTCTCATGTAGGCGAAACGCGTTGGGAATTGATCACGATTTTTTTGAAAAATAAAAGAAAAACTTTCTTCATAAGAATTACCTGGAGTTTACGTTTACTATTTTACATATTGTATGGACATTACAGCTAGAGGGCGCTGAAGACACTACTGTGGGTGTGTTGAAGTATTTTTCAGTTCCAACTAGTAGGGGACTATATGTTTTAAAGTGAAAGCGCAATTTTAGAGATTTTGTGTTGTGTGTGTGTGTGTGTGTATATATATATATATATATAGATATATATATAGATATATATATCTATATATATATATATATATATATATATAGATATATATATATATATCAAGAGAATGGGTTTGTGACCTTTCCTGCTCTATTACCAACTTTTGTTGTCTCCTCTTGTAAGAATATATTTATATAAATGTGTCTTTATTTGAAAGTAGTTTTTTACAAATTATGTTTACACGGCATTGTTTCACCATTCAGATACCTTGTTACCCCTGAAGAAGTCCCTTCAGGATGAAACGCGTAGGGTTTTAAGGAATACAATAGTTGAAAGTGTATCAAACACCGGACCAATTGTGATGTTATAATTTGTGTGAACATCTATTGTTTTTACATTGCTGTACAAAATAAAAAAAAATGTACATATTGTTTTACCAATGTGCATATATTTTGGGTGAAACCTCTACCAGCACACCTCTATATCTTTTCTTATATATATATATATATATATATATATATATATATATATATATATATATATATATATATATATATATATATATATATCAGCTTAAAATTTTGAATTTTGGAACTCCGTTGTATGATTACAAATCTATTATTCATCTGCTATAGTGCATTTATTTTTATTAAACTATTTACTTTCTCAAGGTTCAAGTCAAAGATTGTGAATTATTTCAGAAATAATTAAATAAGAAAATAAACAAAACCGCTTTACGTATTCTAGATTTCCCCCCTGTAGCTTAATAATGTATAAATTATACCATTCTGCAGCCAAGTAAACATTTTCTGCTCAATGTCATCAGTATAATAGTGCCTTTTATGTTAACATATATTATTAAATGTCGGGTTTCTGCAACCTGCATTGAATGTACTTATCTAATATAAAGTACAAGCGAACAATTGTTAGTCCACATAGCAATTATATGGAAACATTTTAAGTTATTAAGTTACTGTACAACACAGAGCTGTATTGATTCCTCTCTATGGTCTGTCGATTGTTTTCTTTGGAGAACAAGCAGCCATATTTGTTATTTCACAAAATAATGGTGCTCTATTCTCTAGAAAACGAAAGCAGCAGAGAGCTTGGCTGTGATCAGTGCTGTATTAGCAACACAAAATATCTGTTTAAGCTTTTATAATAAGGCAATAAGAAAAGGTTGTGTAAACATGTTAATCATTTCTCTTAGGAGCCTGTGTGATTCAGCAACAGGTTTAGAAGCTACATTAGTCCACAAATAGAAATCCTCTGCACTACGGCATACCTAACCACTGTCCAGCTTTCCGTGGGACCGTCCCATTTTTGGGGACAGTCCTGCATCCCGCCCTGGGCTGACAGTGGCCGGCAGCGGGGGCAGTTGGGAGTCCCCCCCTGTCACCAGTGAATAGACACTGTGCTCATGTGCACAGCGTCTATTCATGCACTCACAGTGGTGCAACCGTGGGCGTAGCCTTGTGGGAGTGTTGTGAGTATAGGCCATGCCCCCTTCCTGCTAGGCCATGCCCCCAACATTTTTGAGCACACACCAGCGTCCCTCCTCCTCCTCCCTCCTCAAAGTTGGGAGGTATGCTATGGGGGCTATTTAAATCCACTCGGTGCGGCCCGGATTCTCAACCATGGGCGATTGTTATGGTTTGCACATGCATGTGCAAAGCCCCGGAGCGAACGCCTTCAGTGAGTTCATACTCACCGGGGCGTTCACTCTAGGATGGGTGGACAGGGAGTGGATCCAGCGTTTTATGGGCATGACAATGAAAATGACAATAGAAAAGATGGGCTTTCCACTGTGAATGCAGGTGTGTTGACGCTTGCTTGGGGCGGCTGACATCACATGATGTCAGCGTCCACCCAAAATTCGTCCATTTATGGCCAGAATAAAAGTCTAGCCTTACTTTTATCTGTGAAGGGAAGAAAAATAATTTGATGGTGAGTGACCATCGAATGATTTTTCTTCTGTGTGGCTGCATGTGAGCGAATGTGTATGCAAACGCTTCCGCTCACATGCTAGTACAGGGATTCGGGTGGTATTCGGCATTTACTTGCTCACTAGGCAGCATATATGCTGTACGCTGCCTAGCAACCAGGTCTGAAGCAGGCCCTATTTTCCTAATGTCTCAGCTTTGACTTAATAAATGGAGGGGTTGCTGTGGAAACCCACTACCTCACTGGAAGTGAGAAGCCATATTTTGCATGCTTTACATGGGAAAAAAGTTTACTGTAAAGCTGGATCTTTAACGGCCTCCATTTTGTTCATACAGTATCTTCAGATAATGTTGGGGTTGGGAAAATTCCTTAATTTACTATGAGTGGGAGACATACTGTATATAAATTCTGATTAGCAGTGCTTAGTGCCAGTGATGGCTCCAAAGGATATAACCCAGGTATTCTCACCTTACTCAGGTATATCACCAAATTACCCTCAATGTGTAGCTGTATTAAGGGGAGCCCTCCATATCACCACACTGATGCGTTTTGACTACGTAATTTTTAAAGTAGTGGAGCTTAATTCCCAACTGACTATATTTATGCTTCAGGAAATCCCACCCCTAACTCTGATAGGTTGGGCCATTGTATAGAAAATATTGTACCTATAATTTAAACACTGACTCCAGCTTTCTTGACACTGAACTAAATATATTTTTTTTGCATCACTGTATTAAAATCCATTGAGTATATTAAAATTCATTGAGTATATTAGTATAATAAACTTCATAATAATATTAACTTCCAGTCCAGAAGTAGTGTGACTGATAGGGGACTAAAGCCATAGTAATTCAAAAATACATTGTTTCTCCCATTTCAATGAGTGGTACTATCCATTATACCTACAGCCATAGCATGCATATACTTCCATTTTTTGATCCACAGTGGACCACTGTTTGCGGTTATTTTCATTAGGGTTCTGGAAGTCCGTAGTAGCTGTGTAACCCTTCGAGACTTCCGGGTTGCGCGGAATGCAAACTTTCATTCCGTCCACGGTTTTCTTTTTCACCCGGATATCACATATCACAATCGTGTCCGGATTCCGGTATTTATGGAACTCAATTTGCGTTTCACTGGAAACTTCCTGTTCTCATATGTACGGGGTGCAGATTGTGTTTCATATTAGTAGGAGGGGTCCTCATTCCAAAAGAATTTGAATATATACTAATAAAATAATGACTCAGACAACTGTATAGATCGAAATAATTAAGGTCACAGACAGAATTTATTTTATTCAAATTCTGAAATGTAAAAGATTGGTCAAGGTGGCCAAGAAGCATGGCCCCTCCGCAATAGCCCATGCTGTGCCTCGCCATGCAAGGTCCTAAACCTTTGCAACTCCTCCAACTCTCATTAAACCAAAACTTTTTACTTCAGGTTTCCAAAAAACCTTGGCAAGAGGAAGTAGTCACCTCAGGCCAGCCCTTATATAAACCACTAAAGCCCTCAACCGACTAAATTCTCATTGACTCTATTTGATTTACACCCCTATATAACCAGTGATAAACCCCCAAAGCTAAATTACCCAGCTAGCATGTTCTTCCTCTAAAAAAAAAGGGTGCTTATGTCATCTCAAGCTTAGGTAAGCTTTTGATTCTATTAAAGTCTGTTAGGATGTCCTGCTGTGCCCCCTCCTGTGCAGTAAATCGCATGTATTTGCTTTCAGATTGATTAAGGTTTTAGAGGTATTGGACTATGAGGAATGGTTAGCCAGGCTAGGAATGTTTGCATTGAACAAAAGGCGCTTAAGTGAGGACATGTTTAATAACTAATAATACATCCAAAGTCAATACAGAGAACTATCAGATACTTTATTTACCATGAGGTCACGTGGGCTGGAGGAAAGGAGATTTCACATGCATAGAAGAAACAGTTCGTCAAAGTTAGGGCAGTTAACATCTTGAATTATCTGCCAGAAAAGGTTGTGATGGCTGATTCAATTAATATATTTAAGTTAGGCTTGGACCAATTTTTAGCAGAGAAACATCCAGGGATACAACCATTCATTATAATGCATAGTGGGAGGTCCAGTGGGGCAGTACGGATGGTGTAATGGTTAGCATTACTGCCTCACAGCAATAAGGTCATGGGTTTTATTCCCACCATGGCACTAACTGTGCGGAGTTTGTATATTCTCCCCGTAATTGTGTGGGTTTCCTCCGAGTACTCCAGTTTCCTCCCACAATCCAAAAATATACTGGTAGGCTAATTGGCTCCCAAGAAATTAACCCTAGAATGTGTCTGTGTGTGCGTGTACATGTGGTAGGGAATATAGAATGTAAGCTACACCGGGGCAGGGACTGATGTGAATGTTCAAATATTCTCTGTACAGTGCTGCGGAATATATGTGTGCTATATAAGAAACTGTTAATAAATAAATAATAATAGTATAATTTTATATATAGGCTAAACTTGATGGACTTGCATCTTTTTTTTCAACTTCACAAACTGCAGATGGAGCACCTCTCATACAGCGCTGGGAATCGACAGAATGCACCCGCTGGTGATCGCCGGCGGAGAGGCACTCCATCTGACTGGTACACGCAAGCGTCACACATGCAAGCGCGTCCCAGTCACTCGGTGGCGTGGAGTGGGTTGGGAGGGGGTGCGGGGAGGCAGCAGGAACCGGCGGTGAGGTGGTGGGGAGGCGTCGGAGAGCTCCATTGCAATGGGGTGCGTGAGCGTCTCGTGCGCACCCCACCTTCCGGCGGATAGGGCGGGCTGGCGGAGGCTGCCAATTCTATCACCAGGCCCTGGCTGAACGAGTCCCGCACCATCTGTATGTTACTATTTTACTATGTTGCCCAATAGTTATCTTTTCTATTTACCATTTGCTCAACTACATCTTTTGACTTTGAGCTTGCATACTCTATATAAATGTACTGTACCTGAATCATTGTGCACCAGTTTTTCTTTTTTTAAGCAAAATAAAAGTAATTAACAGGATGTCATATGTTATTGCATATGAGTATTAGTGAGTCTTCTATGTTGTATTCGTTTCCAAGTCCCCTGCATCACCTAAATTACCAAATGGCACAAATGAATGAATAATTTAACTGTCAAGTAACAGTTAAATTATTTTTTTCAATCCGATAAACCATGATGCTTTGCCTTGCTTCAGTAATACAGTGAAATAGACATTTGACTTTAATGGGTGTGTACACACGGTCGACATGCCGCGCGATGCGAGTCCCGATCTGATCGCATCGGGACTCGCATCGCACGGCATGAAGGAGAGAAGAGAGGACAGTACTGATACCTGTCACCGCTGCAGGTGCCGGGCAGGGGCACAGATCATAGGGTGCTGTGACACCCGGTGCCGCGGCACAGCAACAGCTTCCAGGGGCAAACGCAGGATTTTCAGAAGGGGGTCTCCAGAGGGGCAGAGCAAAGCATGGAGATGGACACTTGGAGGTGACCCAGTATATGCAGGGTCAGTTAAAGTATTATAGATAGACCAAATGTATATAAATACTAATAATAATAATTAAAAAAATAATATATATATATATATATACATACAGGGGCGTCAACAGCAGTGTTGGCCCCTGGACATAACAATGTATTGGGGACCCAACCGATCCTCCAGTGGTAGGGGGGTGGGGGAAGCTTTGATGTTCTGCGGGTGTTAGGGGGTATTATATCAACCGCTCAGCATGTAGAGCCTGGATCAGTAATTTCCACTAATTACCCCTCTACTTCACAGATAGTGGGAGATGATGTGGCATTGGGCTGAATGAAGGGGCCCTGATACATAACTTCCAGGGTGGTAGAGGATGTTTAATATGCAGAGGAGGGGTGTATAGTGGAGTGAGCTTATTATTCATAATTTTCTGGTGGGAGGACAGCTTGCTTGACTGCAGATATCTCCAGTTCCCGGAAATAGATTTCTTAGATTTTAATGGAATCCCCCCTACCAAATGGTATTAGGGACTAGGGGATCAGAGTTCAGGAGGCAGAGCAATCTGCCAATGAGAATATAAAACTACATACCAGATGTGTGAAGCTGGAGCAGTAACCAGCTTCTGGAAGGCTGATATCTCTGATTTTTGGAAAAGTAGAGACAAGCTACTAGTGTCCATCAAAGGGGGGGAGTCCCAGATTTTGGAAAATACCCTCAGAAAAACTCTAAGTCAGACAGAACCTGAAATATCCGACTGGGAAGAGCAATTAACAGGCTTGGATGGGGACCACTCCTTTGAAGTCAGATATCTCCGGTTCCCAAGGGCCGATTTTAAAAATTCTTGTACCCATGGAAAGGGGGACCCTCAGCTTTCAGGCTAGGACCTTTAGACTCCTGGGGGGTTTCTGGGTACTCAGAACCCCCCCCTGCATGCGCTACTGGCTTCTCCCCACCGCCCCCCATGCATACATCAGAGGCCACACGGCGGACTTCCAGGTCACTGCGCATCAGCCCTGCAGCCCCAGGAGAAGCCCCTCTGGCCGCCGGAGCTATGTGAGTATTAGGCACAAAGACTATATAGTGCAGATCTGCACTATATAGTCTTGCCTGCCCTCACTATGTCGCTGCCGATTTGCGCTCACACGGGAGCGCGTATCGGCAGCACATCGGGCTAGCAAGCCCTAAAAATTACACAATCGGCATGATGTTCACTATATCGGCAACATCGGAAGCCATATCGCACCGTGTGTACACACCATTACTGTATGTGTTTATTTATTATTACTAGTTTTTATTTTATTTTGATTTGCTTAGTATAGACTGGGTGTGACTGCATCTGTTTTATACACAGAATATACAAATGCTGTTGCTATTTTATATCTCCCACTGCAGGTAAATAGCAGACAAACGCCTATTTAAAGGAAGGTCATTCCCCATTCCCTGCTATTAATAAATCATCTTATGTCACTCTCCGTGAGTGATTCTAGGCACTCTAGGTCTCTCTCTCATTCTCTTTTTTTATTGGATGTATGTAGTAAAGGTAGAAACAGAATGATTTTAAATGAATGAAAATCAACCTAAATCAATGTTTTATTTCAGGGGCCAAAACACACAATCCCTTGTATCAAGCTTCAAAAAGTGATAAAATGGAGAGTGATTAAACAACCAGCCAATTAGCTCCTACTTTTCAGTTTTCTAACCCAGCCTGTAACATGGCAGTAAGAACTGATTGGCTGGTTGTTTATCACTCTCCATTTTATCACTTTTTGAAGCTTGATAAATCTGGCCAAATCAACAACAAAAATCCATCTAAGGGGCCCACACACACGGTGAGATTTATTGAGTATTCTGAGCAATGCTAGATCACTCAGAACGCTCAGCAAGATGTTCTCTGATGAGAAAACTGGCCCTGCCCGTCAATTAACTAGATTTATCCAGCATGCTGGATATTAATCACCGGGCAATAGCGATATTAGGGGCCGTGCATCGCTATCCCTATGGCCCTACACGCGGAGTGATGTTGGGGCATTTTCTAAGCGATCTAGCTATTTCCCTTAGAAATTGCCCTGTGTGTAGGTTCCATTAGTAAATGTGTGTTACACAATTTGAAACACACCATGGATTTAGAACAATTTCAAACCGGTGCAGATCAATTTATATTAACTCGATATAGAACTCGTGAAAATCGATCTAAAGCAATGTAGTACAGATGGAGTGCTTCTTATCAATGGAGGGGCTGGCGGTCTGATCACCAACCGGCAGCCCCAACCAGCCGCCGGAAGGGGATGTGCGTGTGTCTCGGAGCCCCCCCATCCCCGCCGCTTTGACACTGGTCACCGGCGCGGTGCCCCACCTCCCCGCTCCCCCCCAACCCAGCCCGTCTCTCTGAAGTAGAGATGGGCAGGGTTTGTGCCCCCTTGCAGCATGGTAACTGGGACGCGCTTGCGTGTGGGACGCTAATGCGTCTCAGTCAGATGGAGCACCGACTCACCAGCGGGGGCAATCTGGCGAGCCCTGGCGCTGGCTGAGAGGCACTCCATCTGTATTTCAGGGGATAAAACATACAATAATCAACTTAAACACGCCATCGATTTGGAGCATTATCAAACCGGTGAAAGCAGATTTAAATTAATGAAAATGGACTTTTAGTAAATATACCCCCGGTTCTGTTTCTCCATTTTCTTTAGAATATAAATAGTCTCATTTTGTTATTGCCAACCAAGTCTTACACAAATTGTTTGTGTGGATTTTCTTTATCACCTGCTTGCTGACATTTGCTACTATGTGTGCTAAATCATTGTTGCTAATTACTATGTTGAGTTCCATATATTTTATCCCACAAGAATTAAGTTTAAGGTAAGCATTAAACAAATAAAATGCAAGGTCACTGGCTAATAGGGGACAAATAGAACTTTTAACATAATAGGATCTAATCTGATAAGTGGGAGAAAATTAAGGTCAAATTATTATTATACAGAAAAGTACAAGGTTGGCAAAGCTCTAGAAGTCAAGCTGTCTCTCAGCTATTAAGTAATGCTGCTGATCATAGCGCGGTTAGTCCAGCTATAACACAATATTTATTGTAGAACTGCAAAAAATACAGATACAACACAATTTTGGATCTGAAGATGCCCACACACTACAATGATTTTTTTTTCCCCATCTGACGGTTATCGGGTGGAAATTTAAACGATCATGATCCTATGCAGCTGCATCTCTCTCCCCAGCTCAGCACTAAACAGCATGTGCTGAGCGGGCGAGAGAGTCTGTGCTGCATCAACAGCCTTTCATCTCTCTCCCCACTGTCCGGCTCCTTGTAATGTGGGAGTGGGGAGCATCAGACCCGGGGCCCGGGGTAAAAAGTACTCACTCCCACCCCCCCTCTCGGCACCATTGTATCTACAGACTTACAGTACAGTATTTACTAAAGAGTCAAATGTAGCTAAAACACATTTCTAAAATTTGAAGGGAGGGGCAAAGAGATCTTTAGTAAATTCAAAGAAAGGAGATATAAAAATGAAACCATATGCAAGTGTTTTAACAAAGTTAGAAGTAAATCAAGGTTACAGTTATTAATTAAGAAAAAGGAAAAAGTAATGGACTATAATAGTGATTACATTAACTTTTGATTCCAAAGTTAATCAGATTAAGCACATAATTAAAAAACACTTGGAAACCCTTCAAAAAGACAAATCTCTTGGAAAGGTATTTTAAAATAAGCCAAGATCTGCGTTAGAGATTCTTAAAAAAAAAAAAAAAAAAGCTGCTATTGAGAAAATAAGCAGACAAACTCTTTTTTTAATTACTCCCAAAGAAGGACCTTTCCCATGCAAGAACAAGGGCAGCCAATGAATTCTTTTCAATCCTGGAAACACGGGGGCATTGCCAGGTGGGTTTGGCCAAAAGCCATTATCAATACTGCAATGCTGCTTAAATAGTCCCCAACAAAGGTGCCATGGTTTTACCATCTTGGAGACATAGGGGTCGTCATATAGATCCCAATGTGGAGGGTATCAATGAGATATATAGTAGTTATAAGTAGTAATTCAAGAGTACATACATTTAAGGTGAAGCAATCCGTAAAGCAGGACCTTCCACCATCCTGGAGAGAAGCACGCTGCACTGGTCCACTCTTGACCAGCAGGACCTGACTGTGCATACGCCGGGACACAACAGCATCGGAGCACCTCCTGAGATCAAGGCAATTTTCCCCTTACTTTTGTGTTATGTTATTGGTGCATCTCATCGCACCCAGCAATTGTACTGTGTATGGGCACCTTACCAACAATTCATGTTTTCCAGGCAACCTGCTGATCTATAGTAGGAATGAATGCCGAGGGTTTCATAATGTGACAGTTAGTAATGACTACAGCTGTGCACCAGCTAGGTGATTTGGAAAACGTGTACCGTTGGTAGATCTTGAGGATCGGTTTGGCCACCCTTGCTGTATACTTTCTGGGAAGTCCCGTTCACACATGGAGCAGGCAGCTGGGATTCCATGCTTCTATAAATTTCTCTCGCAATACTACTACACGAGGAACCTATCCTGATTTAGGAACTACTTGGGAAATCTGCGGTTACTTCGTATGAACCAATTCTGAGAGTCGAAGTAAGCAGTGAAAATATCTGTTATCTGTTATAAGCTCGTGCCCAGAGTAACTACTGTAGGAACACAACTCTTTCTCTATAACATGATAGATAGACCAACATACCCCATGGGAGTAATTGGTAGGAGGCAACACTGGGTGAGACTAACCTCTGAATTGTACCAGCTCTCTATGTATATGTCCCTATAATACACAGGGGCTGCTGGAATGTAATTTGCACAATTTCACAATTATACTTACCAAATTACATTATTAGACATCTATGTATATGTGCATGTCTGGGATTTCAGAAACACCCCATGGCATCACATTAGTGTGAAATTGAAGTGATAGTAAAAGGGATATGGGAAATTATATGTGATAAGACTTACCTAAGTAAGAGGTAATAATAAATGTGAAGGGTGCTACATATATACTAAACACCCCTACCACCTGTCCCAGATTGTTTTTAATTAGGTTGGAGTCCTACATTCAAGACTGCACGCTCTAGCTTGGCACTATGAGGGTAAGTCCTACTATACATATATGCTGAGTGTTAGTCTGTGGGACTGCGTCTTGGGGCGCAGGGCTCTTTGGGCTGCTGTTGCTGTGCTGCTCCATGGCATCATATTGTTCCATCACCCCTTTAGTTTGTTTAATATACTGTATATGTAGCACCCTCCACATTTATTATTACCTCTTACCTAGGTAAGTCTTATCACATATAATTTCCCCTATCCCTTTTACTATCACTTCCATTTCACACTAATGTGATGCCATGGGGTGTTTCTGCTGGGCTGGCCTGGGGGTTCCCATGCCCTGGACCCATCTCAGAGTAGTGTTAGGGACTTGTTCTATTGAGGTAACCTGGACGCGGTGGACAAGCCCATAATAATGGCCATCATTATGCGAATAACCTCAGAAATGCAATATAGCAATGATATTAAAAGGCCTAGCATTTATATTTAGTGTGCACCTGCAAACTCCTCCTCCTGCTTGCTGCACTACAGGTCTCAGCAGGTAACACCTCATATGTCCAGGGTGTGCAGTTTAGGGCCCCTCCCCCTAGATACTTTCGCCAGCCCTGCCAGCTGCCGGCTCCTGCCATGGGGGTGCATGCACACGAGGCGCTCGCGCGTCCCGTGGCAACGGAGCTTCCCCCGGGTCCCCGCCACCACCGCCGGTCCCCCTCTCCGGTCCCCCTCACCGCCCCGACCCCCCTCCCCCTTATTAACCCTGCCTGTCTCCCTGAAGCGGAGACAGGCAGACTTGTAGTTTCACAACGGCTGGAGGGCCATAGTTTGGACATGACTGTACCAGCCTCTTTCCCATTGCTGCAGGACAGCAAAACTATGTAAACATGCCTATTCTACACTGGGAACCTATGTGGCCGTACCACAAACCCAGTCTCCATAATCAGTTTTTTTTTAATCATATTGTTTTATGGTAATATGTGGCATAAAAATTCCCGCTATATGTCCCTCCCCTGTGTATTATTACATGTCATTATATCTCAGGGCCTGGTCAAGCAACAGGCTGATCAGGCTGCAGCCTGGAGCACTGGGTCCTGAGGAAGCACAGCACGGTGGGTGAGGGGGCTGGGTCTCTGCACATTCCATGTGATTCACATGGAATCTGCAAAAACGGGCTCCCAAAATGGGCAGCAGCCTTCTAGGAGATCGATGCTAGAGACCCTACTAGACCTCTAGCGTCTGCTATGGGAAGGCAGCATACCAGTGTCTGCAAGGGGAAACCAGCGCTATCAGAAAGTGTGCTTTGAGAAATAATCCCCTGGCAACCAGGATGTAACCCCCTGCCAATGGGCATGTAACCTCCTGTCATTGAGCAAGAAACCCCGTGGCAATGAGCATACGTAAACCCTGGCAACAAGCAAGTAACCCCTGGCAACAAGCATGTAACCCCTGGCAACAAACAAGAAACACCTGGCAACGAGCACATTACCCCTGCCAATGAGCACGAACCAACTTCAGGCAATGAGAATGTAAGTAAAATAAGATGATCATTTATATATGGGTGGTGGGCGGCCACTTCTGTATCAGCCTAGGGTGACTGGAACCCTTAAGCAAGCCCTGAATCCTCTTCTCGGGTTTGTGGAAAGCTATAAAGAAAAAAATGAGAACAAAAAAAACACATTCAAATATTCTTAAATCAGACACCATTAGGTAACGTTACTAAAGCAGTACTCCCTACCTTGAACACATTTCAGACTGTTGGTTAAAACATATCCAAGATTTAATTATCACTCATCACACAATAAGATAATTTTGCTTGAAGATAATTAACCCTAACTTATTTATGAGCATAATTATCCTTTAACTAGTAATCAATTATAACTGATTTAGCATGCACAGTAGTAAGGCAATTTTCATTAGAGGGTATCACGGAGGAGACAAGTAAATAGATCAGCAGATTTGCAGCAGATCCTGGAAGAGGACTGTGCGCCACCGCGTGCGAAACACTCTGCTCTTGTTCTTACTTAAATGTGTTTTCTGCATGAGCTACTATCTTAAAATGATCCTTATTATGATAATGGAAATGGACAGACACTTCCATTTACTTGAGATATTTTATTACCCACCTTAATCAACAACCTGCTTGTAAATGTCAAGAGATTTAAGAAGATCATCTGGGATCGGTAAATTAATTCATTCTTTTAAAAGCCAGTATAAAAATGTGGGCTAGTGATTTGAAGTATGACTTTATGGTGTCGCTAAGGTTATGTATCCAACACATTCCGTGACCTTCTGCAGATTAGAAAGTAACATACATCTACTGAGGATCACTAGAGAAAGGACGTGACGAGGGAGTTCATTCGCAGTTTCCTATGTATGTACCGACAGCAGGAAATGGTAAAAGCAGAATAATCTGATTGCACTCAGGTATTTAGTACACGCTACACTAATGAAGGGGGGTACATGTCGACAGGTGACGACATTGACACAAAGACCATGAAAAACTCATGATGACCTTTTCCATGTTGACCTTTTGTCAATGTTGACCTTGTATTTTTCGACCTTTGGTGACAATGTCGACCTATTCCATATATGTATATATATATAGCTGTCTGGGGGCGGCGGCACTCGGTCCAAACGGAATAAAAGTCAGGAGACTGTGTAGTTATAACTACACAGTCTCCTGACTTTTATTCCGTTTGGATCGAGTGCCGCCGCCCCCAGACAGCTACATACAGGCAGCTGCAGTCGGCAGGTGTATCGCACGGAGGGCACCGGGGTTTCTACCTTTATCTATACAGCATCAGTCCGGAGTGCCGCGCATATGCAATTGTCTGTATATATATATATATATATATATATATATTAATTTATTTTTATTTTTTTGCGGGCTGTTACATTTGGCCTGACATGTCTATCGTTAATGTTCATGGCATTTATTTTTAGATATATATTTTCTGTTTTAACATTTTTTTGTTTGAATTTAAATACAATATACTGTAAGACTCATAATGCACAACTTATGAACATACTATATAATACAAGACAGAAAGAGTAAACCATTTCTATCCTCATTGGAGAGATATATTTGTAGTTTTGGACAAATTGCTTTTACTCCTTATATGTTGACTTCACGCTTCACTGAGAAGCCTTCCAATTGTTCTGACACCTCGCTTATTGTTGTTGTTTTTTCTTTCTTAAAAATATTACATAGAAGAAATGGACTGTACAGGAAAGATTTACCAAATATTAGGGGTGTGCACTGGGCACTTTTCGTGTTTTGGGTTTTGGGTCTGTATTTCTGGCTGTGTTTTAGGTCTGGATCTGTTCCAAAATACCGCCCTTCTGTGTTTCGTGTTTTGTGTTTCATTTTGGATCTGTATTTTTTTTTTAAACCATAAAAACTGCTATAATTAAACTCAATAACATTAATTTCCACTCATTTTCAGTCCATCCTGAACACCTCCCAATGTTGTTTTTAGGCCAAAAGATTGCACCGAGGTAGCTGGATGACTATGCTAAGCGACACAAGTGGGTGGCACAAACACGTGGCCCATCTAGGAGTGACACTGCAGTGGCAGATAGGATGGCAGTTTGAAAAACTAGGCCCCAAAGAGCACATAATGCATTTATTGTGTAAGTAGAACATGCACCCTGTCTTTAACAAACCAATCATTTCAGTGACAGGGTCTGCCACACGACTGTGGCTGAAATGATTGGTTTGTTTGGGCCCCCACAAAAAAATAAGCAATTAATCTCTCTTCCTGTACAAACCGGCTCTACAGAGGCAAGATGTTGTCTTCATCCTCCGATTCCTCACCCCTTCAGTGTGTTCTTCCTCATCCTTACAGTTTATCAATTTGCCCACATGTCCGTGGTTAAGTGGACAGTGGGTACAGCCAAATTTTTAAGAACACTGAGGACACTTTTTCAGACGTCTCTGTACATCCTGGGTCTTGCCTGCCTAGTGAAGTGGAATCTAGACTGGACTGGACTGGAATTACGCATCTGTATCACTGGACTGGAATTATGCACCAGCAGTATAACTGCACTGGAATTATGCACCAAAAGTATCACCGGACTGGATATATGCACCAGTAGTATCAATGTACTGGAATTACAGCTGTGTTATTGGACTGGAATTATGCACCAGTAGTATAACTGGACTGAAATTATGTACCAGTAGTATCACTGGACTGGAATTATGCAGCTGTATCACTGGACTGGAATTACATCTTTATTACTGGACTGGAAATATGCACCAGTAGTATTACTGGATTGGAATTATGCACCAGTAGTATAACTGGATTGGAATTATGCACCAGTAGTATCACTGGAATTACACAGCTGTATCACTGTTCTGGAATTATGCACCAGTAGTATCACTGGGATTACACAGCTGTGTCACTGGTCTTGAATTAGCACCAGTAGTATCACTGGACTGGATTTATGCAGCTGTATCACTAGAATGGATTTATGCCACAGTACCACTGGACCAGATTTATGCTGCAGTACCACTGGACTGGACTATACAGCACTTTCACTGGACTGGACTATATACAGCACTATCACTGGACTGGACGGCAAGTGAGCAGTCAGGCAGGCGACCAGGTCGCGCTGCCTCTTCACTCTCCTAGATTGAAATGAAGATGGCGTCTGGCTGCCCCGCTCCCCCCCCCCCCCCTTTAAAATGTTCTGGATCTTGCAATATCCGACGGTAGACCCACGCTCAGAGTCTGGGCAGGAATTCCCGAACAGAATCGAAAAGCAGTTCAGATTGGGGATTGTCCGGGGGTGTTCGGATTCCCCCAATCCGAACTCGCACATCCCTGCCAAATATGGCCTTAGTGGTTACTATTATACAATAATATTACATTTGTACCAAGGAATTCAAAATAGTTTCTATACCAGTAAAAAATATCTGACAAGACTACAGCATGCCATCATATGGAAGTCATGTGACAATTATTTAACGAGACAATGTAAGATTTAAAAAAATGATTGCTGGAAATGTGGGTATGAGTCATTTGGTCGACCCATATTATGTCAACATGCTTTGGGTCAACCACTGAAGGTCAACATGGCTTAAGTCGGCTTAGGTCGATGTAGCTAAGGTCGACAGGGATAGCATTAAGTCGACAATGGGAAGGTTGACAGTCATAAGTGAGTTTTTCATGTTTTTTTGTGTCCCTAATGTTGATATAATCGAAATGGGCAAATGTCAAAGTGTCCAGTGTCCTTTGTCCGTGCTTCGGGCATGGTGCCTCACGGCACACTATTCTATTTTCCCACCACGCCCTAGTGGATGGTAGGGAATTAAATACCACCTGTTTGCACATGTCGGCTATAAAAAAAAAACATGAAAAACTCATGTTGACCATTTGACTGTCGACCTTGCCACTGTCGACATAATGCTTGTGGCAACCTTCCAACCCTGTCAACCTTAGCCATATCGACCTATTTCTCGGTTTGACCTAAGGCCTATCGACCTTTAGTGGTCAACTAATGCATGTGGACCTTATGACTGTATCCAAGAAATGTCCCTATTTTTGTATGTGTAAAATTCCTCCTATTCTATATACTTTAATTGCAATGTTTAGAAAGACAGTATTTAGTTTCAACACTAGTCTTTTGTTTCCATTAAAAACAAATTTGTTTTAATTTATGTTTATTTTATAATGTTTCATTTCGATTATAATATGATGAGATTATGTATTATGCATTGCATGATGTTCTCTTTAAAGTTTAAGTGTTTCATATAAAATTCTAACACTGCTTCTCACCTCGATGGGGGGAATTCTAGTGTTTTGCGCACTGATGGACACTAGATGGTGCTAAACAACATAATTGAGGTTTTGCCGCATTCAGGCGCACACAGCTATCGTGCCAACATAACTGTGATGTTGTTCCATCATCTTGGTGTGCTGAGAACTAGTTTCATATATTTAATGAACTGGAATGGAATTTTCATGATGCACTGTAAATGGCTTCATCTAAAATATTGGTTCAATATTGTGGATGTGACAGGTGCACTAAATATAATGCTATACTTTCATATATGTTTCCCCAATATTATCACATCCAAGATTGCAATGTTAATGTCACATGATATAGGTAATGGGGAGATTTATCAAAGTTTGGAGTAGATGTATAACAGTTTGTCGACAAACCAATCAGCTTCTAACTGCCATTTTACTGCCTGTGTTTGAAAAATTACAGGAGCTGATTGGCTGGTACTTTGGGTACCGATAGTGGTTCTCTTATTGAACCGAATTCGGCCCCTACCCCGATGGTCGGGGTTTGCGCATGTGCAAACCCGATTGTAAATGGCCTCAGCGATGTCACT
The DNA here is from genome assembly GCF_055691185.1 of Crinia signifera. Classification (NCBI taxonomy): domain Eukaryota; kingdom Metazoa; phylum Chordata; class Amphibia; order Anura; family Myobatrachidae; genus Crinia; species Crinia signifera. The sequence goes on along the minus strand of NC_139223.1, from coordinate 57,649,358 downwards.
GGACCGTTCGCAGCAGGTCGAGAGGGATGGGGGCGGACGGGAGTGGTGGCGGCACTGGGCCATGGGAACACCCAGCGCTTCATCGACCCCATGAAAACATTAGGCACTCCCATGGAGATGCAAGCGGGACAAAGTCTGCTGCCGGGGGGGGGGGGGGGGGGGGGGGCGGGCAGCTGATGTCACATGACAGCAACCGGCTGTCCTGTCTTCGTCCCGGCGACTGCAAATATAAGTCAGTCTCCACTGACTTTTATTTGCGAAGGCAGGAGAAATCATTCGATGGTTGGCGACCATGGGATGATTTTTCCTGCTGCGGGCATGTGTCTTCATAACCCATCACCTCGCATGGTTGTGAGGGGAAACGGCAGCGGAGGGGCGGAGGGGCTAATTCGCCAGGGCAGTGTGCTGGAGTCAGCTATAATCACCCCCTTTATCTCAGCCCACTTTATCTCTCTCCGAACTTTGATAACTCTCCCCCAGTGCAGTTTGATTGTTCATTATTCTAAAAGCAGTTTAACCTTTAAAAGAATGATACGTCCGTGGAAATGTGATTAAATGTTTTCTTTGGCTCTGCCCGTGTTCTACTCTGGCAAAAGTTGATGACTTTTAACTGAGTAAATGGTAACTGTAGATATACACTGTACTGTATATATAAAAGCTTTATGGAGCGGGGTGACTAGTCTTGATCAAACTAATCTCTACAATCCTACAATCCTAATACACACAATACAGTGCAAACCAGAAACATGTTTTACTTTATAGCATGACATACAGACGGAGCCTTCTTCAACTAGCCTTCTCTGGTGAACCATGGCTGCCCAATGCCTATTGTTCTCAGCTGCAATACAATACATAGAACAATACAGTAGGGGATTAGCGTAGGATTAAATCAGACAACTCAGGCACACTTAATCCTATTAAAGGGCTAGATGAGGATGGCTCTATCTGTATGTTCTACTCAAGCATCAAGGTTTTCTGCTTCCTGCACATCATACTTGTCTACTTTGCCTATTTTCTGGGCAGTCCCTGGCCCTGCACCCACAGAATAGTGACCAGATCTCCCACAACCTACCTGCTTCTTAAGGAAGCAGGCAGAATGAGAAGATCCTAAAAGGAATTGCAGAGCCTTTTAGCCCCATTTCTTACCCGTTGGCCAAATAAATATGGCATTTGGGGGGCAGGGCCTAGTGGTGTGCAGTCCGGCCCCATCCCCGTCTCCCAGAAAGAAGATATTAAATGCAGGCAAGTATGCTACATATTCCTCTGTAAAACTTGTCATTGTAAATTGGTAAAACTGTGCATGTACCATTCTCCTGACTGACTGGTAATGAGCAGACGAGCAAATTAATAGAATCCCAATGTGAACTTACATATGGGTTGGATACATAGGTCCTTATTCTGGTTGACTCGCAAGCGTGGGGGACCAATTGATTTTGAATAACCCCCATAATGTCAACTGGAGAACATCAGTATGAGCACAGTGAATGGGCTGCCATAGATGTTGTTGCCTGTGATACATATGAGCATCACCAGGCAATATCCACTGTAATTTTCTTATATAGATAGGGAAGGAATGGTGTGTGTGTGTGTGTATGGGGGGGGGGGGCATAAATTAATGCATACATGGGGAGGTGCTGATTTTACCATAAATAACTACAGTAACGTCCCTGCTTTGGTTTGCTGCTGAGACATCTAACAGTGCTGTTTTCATAAGCCAACGTTTCAGCCTCGGCTATAAGGTCTCACCACTATATTTTTATTATAAAAAAAATATATGCTATCTCCTACATATAGATTTTTTAGTAATTGATATTTTAGATTTATTGCACAACTTTTATGTTTTTATGTTCTGATGCTGATTGGAATGATATGTCGTCTATATAATTTAATGTGTATAGACAACTGTGCACTCCCGTAGCTTGTACCCCTGTACATGCCCAATGGGATGATCTAGGAAACAACAACATACATTTAAACATGGCTAATGAATGAAGTATTGAGCAGTGGCGCGCTATATCATTCAGTGTGTACAGGTGTACAGATGTGTACAGGTGATCAATATACAGTATTGGCTCTTTGATTGTCCCATTAGCTGGGGAGTGGGGTATACATCTTTCTGATGTGTACCCGGCCACACCTGTTTCCATTGTTTGTCCACTACCTGTTTATAACCTGGGATAAAAGTAAAAAAATGCATAGAGAAATAATGCATCATAAATCCTAACATAAAACATAACTTTTTCATGAATGCTTGTCCTACTGCATACAGGTTTTTTGGAGGTAATTAAGGACAACCTGTCACCTGCATGCAGCCTCAATATTCATTATACTATAGCCTACTGCTAGAAGCCAAAGATCAGTGACACATTTTGTGCTACAGTACTTGTTGGTGACTTTTACTGTAGCTAAACAAATGGTAACTGTAGTTATATATTAATTACTGTGATATAACTAGTCTCTATCAAACTAATCTCTATAATCTTAACACACACAATACAGTGTGTACCAAAAACTTGTCACCTTTATAACATGCCATTGGTTCAGCTTAAACTGTTAGTTTTTCCATTGTTTAAATGAACGTGTCATTTTCATGGTGAGAAAACTGTGTCTATGATTATTCCAGAGATGCAAAGGTCTCCCTTAGTGCTACAGCAGTCTCACAGATCACCAGCCTTACATTGTTCCTGTAGCAGCAGGAGGGATGGGGAACATGGACCATTCTCCTGACTTCCATACTGACAGCTGGAATAACAACATAAACCTACTGTATACACAATGGGGGAAACTTACTAAGATCAAATGGGTAGAATTGCACTTATTGGTACCCATTCTATGTGAAATACGGCCAGTAAATTAGCATCTTCTAATTTTTAAGCCAAATTCTATTGTACAAATACTGTACACTAGGGGTGTCAAACTCAAATTCATCGGGGGCCGCATCAGCAGTTTGGTCACCCTCAAAGGGCCGCTGTATAACAATAATGCAATGACACCACAGGCTGCTCCCGCTGTATAATAATAATGCAATGACACCACAGGCTGCTCCCGCTGTATAATAATAATGCAATGACAGCACAGGCTGCTCCCGCTGTATAATATAACAATAGTAATGCCATGACACAAATTATTATACAGGGGGAGCAGCCTGTGGTGTCATTGCATTATTATTATACAGAGGGAGCAGCCTGTGGTGTCATAGCATTTCTTTTATATTATACAGGGGGAGCAGCCTGTGGTGTCATGGCATTATTATTATACAGGGGGAGCAGCCTGTGGTGTCATGGAATAATGCCATGACACCACAGGCTGCTCCCCCTGTACAATAATAATGACACCACAGGCTGCTCCCCCTGTATAATATAAAAGTAATGCCATGACACCACCACCAGATATATTGTTTTTTTATGTAACTTACTGTATTTTATCCCTCAGGCTCCTTTACTGCTGCTGCTGCTGCTGCGGCTCCAGTAATTTCAATTCCACTCTCTGCGCCGCGGCCTGTCCTGCTGCGGCCCCCCGACTCGGCCTGCCTTCCTTCCTCTCTGCAGACGCGTGGGTGGGAGGCGTCATCGTCATGACGTCCCCACCCAGCGTCTGCCACTGCCTCAATAAGAGGGAACAGGCTGCCGGGCCCTCCTCCACGTAGCCGTGGAGGCCGGCGGCCATGTTCCTGTGGCCGCAGACATCTTAAAAGACCACAGGAACATGGCCGCCGGCAGTGCAAAAAAAAAACTCTCAAAAAAGATCTAAAAAAAGAGAATAAAAGGTGAAGGCTGGCTGCGGCTGCGCGGGCCACATGACGAGGTCTGTCGGGCCGGATTTGGCCCACGGGCCTTGTGTTTGACACCTGTGCTGTACACCATCGATAGAACTCGGTGGTATATGGCCATGGTGTGCTCATTTGCTAACATTCGTATCGCTGAATTTTGCTGGTAATACAGCAGAAGATTGCACAGATCAGTCAGATTACACCAGCAGTAGGAGCACCGCAGAACTCCATTTGCAGAGCAGTGGTCACACTTGGATACTGCTGTGAGACACGCATAATGTGTAATGGGCATTACAGTGTGTTCCATAATGTGTAAAACCTCCTTTTTGTGATGCCACGCCTCCTCTCCATGAGGCCATGCCCCTTTTTTTGCCGCGCGGCATCGCCGCGAAAGGGTCCCTCCTTCTGCGGTTTGGCCTGTGTGCTCAAAATGCCAGGGCCGATTTCTGGTCCCAGTCCGGCCCTGAGACAGAGTGTAAAGGTGCATGCACACTGTACAATTTTTTGACCAATTTCGTTGAAAGACCCTTGAAGATGTTGACGAAAGATATTGACGACAGATGAAAGATCTAGCTACAGTTTGTAGGCTCTTTTTTAAAGATATCCAAATTGAGCTGCATGCACAGTTGACAAACAATCTTGATTAAGAACTGGCGGATATGCGCATCATCATTCATCTTATGTCGCAAACGCACTGAATGATATTTTGACCAATTTCATTCAGGATGGCCGAAATGAATGAAATTGGTCAAAAAAGTTGGTCAATAAAATTGTACAGTGTGTATGCACCTTTAGAGACAGAGAGCCAAATGCACTAGGCTTCAAAAGTGAAAAAATTGAGAGTGATAAAACAACCAACCAATCAGCTCCTGTCTGACATTTTCAAACACAGTCTATGACATGACAGGTAGGAGCTGATTGGGTGGCTGTTTATCACTCTCCATTTTATCACTTTTGAAGATTAGTGCATCTGGCCCAGAGTGTCAGCGAGAGAAAGTGAGAAACAAAGGGAAGAATGTTTTTGGCGCATTGCCAAATGTACTTTACCTGAGGCATTGCACAGGGCCTCCATCAGCTTCTGAGGTTTAACCCACTACATTCCTAGTTTCATGCAGGTGGATTATCCCGCTATTCGGAGACTGTCCCAAGGGTGGCAATGTCCCACGGACCGGAAGCAGTTTGGAGGAGCCGGAGATCACTGATGCTCTGCTCTGAAGAACAGCCAGTTAGCGAACGGCATCTCTTCAATGCAGGGAGGAAACCAGGGGCTGCCCAGTCGTTAGGGGAACGCTGGGCATGACCCCAAAAATGAGAAAACTGGGTGTTGCTGTGTTAGGCCACAACTACTCTACTGGAGGCCATGCCCAACCCTTAGCTACAACCCCTATTCGTGTCAACGCGACAGGTCCTTAATGCACTATTATTATTATTATTAATTTATTTATTTATATGGAACCACAGTGCCTGACAATACATAGATGAGCAAAAGAACACAACAAAAAAAAAGTAATTTATAGTCCAAATGCAAATTAGGACATGGTAAATTGCAGCAGCGAACACTAACGCAATTATAAAATCAGAGGCAGAGATATATTCTTAGAAAAGCACATGAAGAGAGAGGGCCCTGCTCGTTAAAGCTTACATTCAAAAGTTGGGCGGTACAGTATGTGGTTTGTCATTTGGTTTCTACATCAGTGCTTTGTCCGTGTTTATGCTCTAACTTTGGAATCAGAATTGCACAAAAACAGAATCTCGTTCAAACAGTTACATAAGATAATAAAAATATTCCAACAAGCAAAAAACCTAGCAACCAGCAGCGTGGATGACAGAGCATTAATCTCTCCGCAGCACCCAGTTTTCTCACAATTCCACAGAGGAATATTAATACACACACCAAAACCAAAACCTCTCATGAAAATGTTATAGAATTTTATGAATTTTATGGATATGTTTCTTTTTATATAAACGATATAAATTGAAATTGTGTATTTTCTAATAAGTGTAAACTACATTACAAGCAATACTGTTTCAGTGCCAAAATGATAGCAGGTATTACCATGGACTTTCTGTCACTGTGTCCCAACATATGTTGCATTTCATCCGGCCCATTATGTGTAATAAATTTCATGCACAGATTGAAAGTTCTACTACCTACAGCAGGCATGTCCAAGCTATAACCCTCCAACTGTTGTCAAACTACAAGTCCCATCATGCCTTGCCACAGTTTTGCTATTAGGGAATGCTAAACCTATGGCAAGGCATGCTGGGATGTGTATTTTCACAACAGCTGGAGGGCCACAGTTTGGACATGCCTGATCTACAGTATATAGGGATAAATGCTCCTTTGGTGCAAATAGTAATCAAAAAGCTGCCTAAAGCCCCATACACACAACAAGACTAGGGACACTGTTGATATAGTTATCTTTATTGGCGGTGCCGCTAGTCAAACAATATTGAGTGTACATTATTGTTCATGACAACACTGAGATCCCCTGAACATGAGAGCCATCAAGCTAACTTCAACCTACATGTCAGCAGATGGGAAGTGAGAGTGGTTACCGATGCTCGGCGGTGCGCATTGTTAATGATATTGAGTGTACCCACTACACATTTTCTTTTAAAAGATATCGCTCAGAAGGGCCCTTCTGAGCGATATCTTTCACATTCATATCTGGTGTATATGGGGCTTTAGAATTCCCTGGTTCGTCCACCTAAGAAACCAACACATATTAGGGTTGCCTACTTTTAAAGTCTCCTCTCCGGGAGAAACCCAGAGAGGAGACTGTCAGCAGTACTTTGGGGGGCGGGGCCTGCTGTAGACATCACCAAGCCCCGCCCCCAGTACTTCAAATCCCTCAATTTGTGGGTCTTTGAGGAGGGGCAGGGCTAAAGGGCGCTATTTTCTTCTTTAGCCCTGCCCTTCTCCAAAAAAGCCATGAATCGCAGCAAGTTAACGCTGCCGTTGGGGAGATGCTGGAAGGACCGCCGGTATTCGGGAGGGTTGCCCTTCTTTCCGTGAGACAGTAACCAATTTTTACTTTCGTCTGTAGTCCTGAATGGACTCAAGAAAATCGAGGGCTGATTAAGCAAGAGGGGACATAAACTACCGAAGGAATCTGACCTGTCTGCACTTTAGGTTGTGTGATGACAGGGTGTGATGACAAGATCAGGATAGCCAATTAGGGATCAAGGGAGGAGTTCCTTGAGCTAGGAATAGACAGGAAGTCAGGTGATTTTCCTCTCTGGTCGGATTTTCATAATTGCAAACAGTTTTACTTTCTAAAAAGACAAGAATGTTTTAGAGCCACATCTTTTTCTAGCATAGGATCTAGCTTTAATATACTCCAGTTCTTGTACACAGCAGATGTAATTGTCTTGACTATAGGATACTATTCAAAACACATTTTGCCCCATCACAGCATTACACAGACGATTAGCTTACTGTTTCTCTTTAGCTTTTTAAATGAATTTTCCCTTTGTGCATCCACCCCTAATTGAAGCCTGATTCCACACAATGCTGGGGTAAGCCTTATTTGGAAGTCGCATGCTCAGCTCTTAATCCTGTTTCTTAAAATCCTTTGCTTAGGAATCATTTCTTCTAAGTGTATCCAGCTGACTGTACGGGACATTATATCATGTGCTGCTGGAAATAATTATTGATGTGAGATGTAATCACGCGGACAAGGCGGAAGCGCATGACGGGAATGGGAACGCTGTATCTGACACACCTGTGGTCATCAAAAGCAGAGCTTTGTGACAGCACGCATTGCGATGTGACACACTGCCAGTCTAGATGGCCTAGTTTATATGCTTTTAGCTTTTATTCTGTCATTTTCTGTTTGTACTTTTCTATGGTTAGGGTATAGATGATAGACAATGTCTAGATCAACATACTTTATTTGGTGTCTATGTCGACAAAGTATAATTGTACCGTGTCCCCTCAGGCATGGTGCTTCTATGCCCACTTGGATAGTAAAGTATGAAAAACTTATGTCAACATTTTCATGTTGATCATGTCCATGTTGACCTTAAGCTTGTGTCGATCTTCTTTTAATATCGACCTAGGGTATGTCAACCATTCTTAGGTGAGAAAATAAAACATTACAATAAAAGCAAGGGCGTCACCTTCACTGGCGACAACCGGTGTCTCTGATAGAAAAAAAGGGGTTGTGCCTTTGTGAAAAGGGTGTGTGGCCTTTTGGGCTGAACCCCTGTTTTCTGCATTCTGGGAGATGCGATCTACCCCCCGGGACTGCTATGGCCGCGGTGCAGGCTCCTACACAGTGACAGGAGCCTGGGGCTGCATGTAATGTTACAGCGCAGCACCTGGCTCCTTTTGCTTGGCAGAAGCCATCATTTTGGTGACACCCCTTGATGGATGACATCTAGGTGCTGCCTGCACCCTCTAGTGACACCGCTGAGGATGGGGTGAATAATCAAATCATAGAGAGATAAAGTGGAGAAGTTGTTCATAGCAACAGAGCCTGTAACAGGCCTCTGTAGCCCGTGGTGACACAAGTACACTTCTCATACACGAAATTCAGAAGACAAGAGCTTCATTTAGGCTGAGAAGCTCACTAGTGGCAACCAGAGATGAAAGGGAAAACAGAAAGTCATGACTACTTCTATGGGTGACAGTATACATTGCAAAATGACACAATTGTTTCATTGCTAAAACATAATATAGGGTTTCCCACTTAGATGTGATGCACCAACAGGAATTCTGCCTGAAGTAAGGGTTTAGTAGATTTGCACAAAGCTCCAAAAACTGTCCTCCAAAACCATAAATGATGCTACTTAATGTTTTCCCTTCTAATTTGTATAAACAATTCAGCATGTATGTGAAGTTCTTCAGCTATTAGAGGGAGTAAAGCACTGCATAGAGGGAAATGCGGTACAAAGGCCGTATAAGTCACCTAAAAGATCAAAAAGACTGTATTGACATGATCTACAACTAGGAGGAGCTAGTGATCAGGTAGTAGGTGGGAACAGAGGAACACCAGCCCATTTATAACATATATAGCAGTGGAAGTTGATTTTATTGTCCACAATATTTCATGCTAATAGTTGTATTTATATAAAAAAAAAATACAACCAGACCATTCACGTTATGACAGCCAAATAGGCAAAGAATTCAGGTTACTTTATATTACATGTCCATGCAGTTTACTGAAAATGTGAAAGAGGTACAAGTGTACAAAAAAAAAATTTCATCAGACAAGTGGAAGAAATAAAATGAAATATCCATTGTCTTATTTATGACCATTGTCTTAAATCATTGTTTTATTTAAAGATGTGACTAAACCAGTCTAGACAATGGTGCTTGGAGTTTGTGTACATCAGAGATTCAGTTTCCTTTTGTGGCAATTACACAATAACAGATTGCAGCACATGGATATTTTTAGACACAAGGAAGCACGTTGGAATAATAGAAGATTCCTAGAAATGATAATATTCTCCGTGCTGCTGGCTGTAAGCTTCTAGCATAGCCCACACACCTTCATTATCATTGCATGTCCCCATTGTTTTCTCCTGTTACTTGGCTGGGGCAAATACAGCCCACTGACTCACCTACACATAAACCTACAGTACATATAAAGACAGTGTGTGTGTGGAAAGGAGATGCCTACAGCACAAAACAGCACAAAACAAACATCAGAAAATAGGATTAACATACAAAAGGGTATATGTAATAACAATTGGAGAGAGATAAATTATCAGCCAATCAACTCCTAACTGCGTGGTATATACAGAGGTGTAGCATGTTGCCACGGTGCCCGGATCAAGTGTGTGCTACGACGCACCCTCCACTCCAAGAGTGGTTAAATTAAAGGGGAACAGCAATAAATACATGGGGCAGTATTGAACTGCCACAGCTAAAAACTCTCCTAAACACACACATTACCCTCATGCTAACAAATCTAAATGCCGTTTGCAGCCACAGTGATCCGTCACTCCCCCTGCCGATTGCTGGTGAGGATGGGGTTGGCGGCAGGGTTGTTAACGATCCACTCATCTATACAAGCACAGGCAATGGAAAGAGTAGGTAACGACCCACAGGAGTGAGCATAACTGTCAGGCTGGCTGACCCAATAAACAATATTGCTCAGAAAGGCCAATATGAGAGATATTGCTCATTATATCGCCCAGCATGTATGGGATTAATGAACACACAAATCCTTGTCCCATACAGACAATCCATCACTCCTTCTCCCACCATACTGACAACTCATGGAGTGGGCAAGAGGGCAGCTTGGCCCTTTCAAGTATGAGAGAGGTGCCAAGACAGGAGCAGAGGAGTGACAAGTCAGCAACCACTGATTTTTTTTGTTTGGGTCACAGTAGCTGGCATGGCTGGCACAGCAATACACTGCTGCCGGCTGGGCTGCGTGGCCTGTGACAGGCAGGAGTCTGCATGTGGAGGGGCCTTGAACAGGGAATAGTACACAGACACTGGCCCACACTCAGGGGCAGATTTATTAAGTTCGGTGAAGTGATAAAGTGTCTGGATTGTATCACCGGCCAATCAGCTCCTAACTGTGAAGTTACAGGCTGGTTATGAAAAATGACAGGTAGGAACTGATTGGCCAGTGATAAAAACCAGACACTTTATCACTTCACCGAGCTTCATAAATCTACCCTTCAGAGTGGGGGATGCTAACTGGGAGGGCGCACAGCAGGACTTCAGGAGTTAGGCTGCGAGTCTGTGTAGAGTTGTTTGCCCTGCAGATCATCCCCCCCCCCCCTCTCCAACATCAGGCTCACCTGCTCGCCGATAGTTCCCCTGCGCTGCCACTCACTGCCGGGGTCACACTCTCCACTGCAGAGTCTCTCCACCCGCTGCCGGCGTCTCACTCCACACTCCTCCTAGGGCACAGCAGTGCTGTCATCTCACTGCACTGTGGCGCCATCACCATAGCAGGCTTCTGGAGCTCGAGCTCCACCAGCGCCACTCTCGCTACGCCTTTGGGTAAATATTAAAGCATCTTGTGTATTGCAGATCAAGTACTGTAGTTTATGCTTCTTAACATGCTGTAAATGGTAATAAAAAAGTTTTCATTGCATCTGGCATATGAGGCCAAATGTTATAGGGTGTGAGAATCAGAAAGTAAGAGACTTTGGGAGAGTTTTCCCATTTTTTTAACCCCTTACCGACACAGCCTGTTTTTGCCTTCCTGACAGAGCCCTTTTTTTCAAATCTGACATGTATCACTTAAGTGGGGATAACTTTTTTTTGCTTTTACTTATCCCAGTGATTTTTAGATTGTTTTCTCGTGACACATTGTACTTCAAGTTAGTGGTAAATTTTGGTCGATACAGTCTGTGTTTTTTTGTGAAAAATACCAAAATGTTGTAAAAAAATAGAAAATTTAGCAATTTGCAAAATGTTTAATTTTCTGCTTGTGAGACAAATAATCATACCACTCAAAATAGTTAATAACTAACATAGACCATATGTCTACTTTATGTTTCCATCATTATTTCAACCTCCTTTTAATTTTTTTGGACACTAGGAGGCTTAAAATATGGGAATGGGATCATTCGTCAGACTGCATTTAGGTCTACAGTCATTAGGTCGACCCCACTAGGTCGAATGGCAGAAAGGTCGATCTGACTTAAGGTGGACATGGGTCAAGGTCGACATGACTTAAGGTCGAATTTGCATAAAGTTCGACATGAGGAAGGTCGACTGGTCATAAGGTCGACATGGGTTTTTCACTGTTTTTTGATCCGAATGTCGACACAGTCGACATGGACACAGTTGGCAATGAGAATCGGACCCTCGCATCGCTCGCTTCGCTCGCGATGCTTCGGGCACGGTGCCTCGCTGCGCTCGGCACACTATTTTATTCTCCCACCACACCCTAGTGGATGGTAGGGCATGAAATACCGCCTGTCGGCACATGTCGGCTCAAAAAACAGTGAAAAACCCATGTCGACCTTATGACCAGTTGACCTTCCTCATGTCGACCTTTATGGAAATTTGACCTTAAGTCATGTCGACCTTGGCCCATGTCGACCTTAAGTCAGGTCGACCTTCCTGCCATTCGACCTAGTGGGGTCGACCTAATGACTGTAGACCTAAGTTCATTCTAATAGATGACCGCATCTCAAAATATGAATAGCAAATTCTCAAATTTTCAAGAAAATTTCAAACACTGATTTTTTTAGGGACCAGTTCAGTTCTGATGTGACTTTGAGGGACTTGTATGTGAGACACCCCCATAAATGATGCCATTTCAAAAACTGCACCCCTCACAGTATTCAAAACAGCATTTTGGAAGTTTGTTAACCCTTTAGGTGTTTCACAGGAATTAAAACAAAGTGTAGGTGAAATTTCAAAATTTCATTTTTTTTGCAGATTTGCAATTTTAATACATTTTTCTAAGGAACACAGTAGATTTTACTAGAGAAATGTGACTAAAAATTGATTCCCCCAATTCTTTTGTTTTCATAAATATCCTATATGTGGCCCTAGTGTGCACGTTGACCAAACCACAGGCTTCATAATAGAAGGAGCACCTACTTGATTTTGGAGCCTCCTTTTTATGAGATTATTTTTTAGGCACCATGTAGGTTTCTAGGCACCATAAGATGCTAAAAGTTAGGAAACCCCCCACAAGTGACCCCATTTTGCAAACTACACCCCTCAGGGAATTCATATAGGGGTATAGTGTACATTTCAAACCCCCAGGGGTTTCACCAATTGTGGTACAACTGGGCTGTGAAAATGAAAAATTACATTTTTTACACAAAAATGCAGTTCTGGCTCAAAATTTTTCATTTTCACAAGGAATGAAGGAGACAAAGCACCCCAAAATCTGTGCCCCAATTTCTCCCGAGTACGGCAATGCCTCATATGTGACCAAAAAATACTATTTGGGTGCATGGCAGGACTCAGAAGGGAAGGAGTCATATTTGGATTTTGCAGCACACTTTCTGGTGGAATGAATAGTGGGTGCTATGTCGCATTAGCAAGACCCCCGAAGCACCAATACAGTGGAACCCCCCCACAAGTGACCCCATTTTGCAAACTATACCCCTCAGGGAATTCATCTAGGGGTATAGTGTACATTTCAAACCCCCAGGGGTTTCACCAATTTTGGTACAACTGGGCTGTGAAAATGAAAAATTACATTTTTTTACACAAAAATGCAGTTCTGGCTCAAAATTTTTCATTTTCACAAGGAATGAAGGAGACAAAGCACCCCAAAATCTGTGCCCCAATTTCTCCCGAGTACGGCAATGCCTCATATGTGACCAAAAAATACCATTTGGGTGTATGGCAGGACTCAGAAGGGAAGGAGTGATATTTGGATTTTGCCGCACAGATTCTGGTGGAATGAATGGTGGGTGCTATGTCGCATTAGCAAGACCCCCGAAGCACCAATACAGTGGAACCCCCCCACAAGTGACCCCATTTTGCAAACAACACCCCTCAGGGAATTCATATAGGGGTATATTGTACATTTCAAACCCCCAGGGGTTTCACCAATTTTGGTACAACTGGGCTGTGAAAATGAAAAATTACATTTTTTACACAAAAATGCAGTTCTGGCTCAAAATTTTTCATTTTCACAAGGAATGAAGGAGACAAAGCACCCCAAAATCTTTCCCCAATTTCTCCCGAGTACGGCAATGCCTCATATGTGACCAAAAAATACCATTTGGGTGCATGGCAGGACTCAGAAGGGAAGGAGTGATATTTGGATTTTGCCGCACAGATTCTGGTGGAATGAATGGTGGGTGCTATGTCGCATTAGCAAGACCCCCGAAGCACCAATACAGTGGAACCCCCCCACAAGTGACCCCATTTTGCAAACTACACCCCTCAGGAAATTCATCTAGGGGTATAGTGTACATTTCAAACCCCCAGGGGTTTCACCAATTGTGGTACAACTGGGCTGTGAAAATGAAAAATTACATATTTTTATTTAAAAATGCAGTTCTGGCTCAAAATTTTTCATTTTCACAAGGAATGAAGGAGACAAAGCACCCCAAAATCTGTGCCCCAATTTCTCCTGAGTACGGCAATGCCTCATATGTGACCAAAAAATGGCAGGACTCATAAGGGAAGGAGTGATATTTGGATTTTGCAGCACAGATTCTGGTGGAATGAATGGTGGGTGCTATGTCGCATTAGCAAGACCCCCGAACAGAGCCGGCCCTAGCCTAAATGACGCCCTAGGCAAGATTTTGGCTGGTGCCCCCTAGCACCGCCACTAGTTCCGCCTCTGACCCTGCTCCCCTTTCCCAGCACCATCAACCCTCATCATAGCAGTCGTCATTTCGGTGCTCCTACCCGCAATATTTTAAATAGAAACAGTGCACACATTCGGTGCGCAGCCCAAACAGGGGTGTGTTCTTCCTGGGAAGGGGCATGGCCACACAATAGTACCCCCAATTCAAATTATGCCACACAGTAGTGCAACTTTATTCACATTATATCATGTTATAGTGTCCCTTATTCACGTTACATCACACATTAGTACCACTTTACCTTATGTACATTACTACTCACATTATTCACATTATACCCTTGGAAAAAAAATCCTGAGAAAATATTGTATTTTAAGCACCTCCATGGCCACACTGTAGACCAGCACAAAGCAGTGTGTGCTGGGCAGAGGAGAAGAGCTGCAGCTGCTGCTGTCACTTAAGGGGAGGGGGCCTGGGGTCCCCACTGGGCACTTCCATCAGACTTTTGCCTGGGTAATTTGTACCCCCTACCCCTTTCTCTCGGCACCCCTGATAATACCACACAGTAATGCCCCTTACACATGACACACATTATTAATGTCCTTATAAACATAATTCCCCTTACACATTATGCCAACCTTTATTAATGCCCTTCATACACATAATGACACACATAATGTCCCTTTCACATGTGTTGCAAATTATTAATGCCCTTATACACATGACACACATAATGCCCCTTGCACATATGTTGCACATTGTTAATGCCCTTATCCACATGACACACATAATGCCTGTTACACATATGTTGCACATTATTAATGCATTTATACATGACACACATAATGCCCCTTACACATATGCCGAACACTTTTGCACAAGCAACCCACCCGCAGATAGCACTTGCACATCCGCTAACACTGTGACCTCTGCCTCTGCTTGGATACAGATGTTTCCGCATACATCTTGCCTCAATAGGCCATGCAGCTCCTGGCCAGTTCTGCTAACGTTGGGTGCCTTTTTTGCTGAAAATTCATCTTATTTGCATTGTTATGACCAGCACACACAAGGAGCTTCCGATGATTAAAATGATATGTGGCATGCCTATATTCTGTGTGCAACTGTGGCTGTACCTGCATACGGAATGCTATGTTACAGTGGTTTCCATGAATACACTATTTCATATGCAGATACAGCCTCACTCACACATAGAATATAGGCATGCTGCATATCATTTTAATCAGCAGAATCTGCTGCTGCCCCTAGGCATTCCAAACGCCCTAGGCAATTGCCTAGTTTGTCTATGCCTAGGGCCGGCTCTGCCCATGAAGCACCAATACAGTGGAACCTAACTAACAAGTGACCCCATTTTGCAAACTACACCCCTCAGGGAATTCATCTAGGGGTATAGTGTACATTTCAAACCCCCAGGGGTTTCACCAATTGTGGTACAACTGGGCTGTGAAAATGAAAAATT
This sequence comes from Crinia signifera, assembly GCF_055691185.1. Taxonomy (NCBI): domain Eukaryota; kingdom Metazoa; phylum Chordata; class Amphibia; order Anura; family Myobatrachidae; genus Crinia; species Crinia signifera. Next base: position 57,633,912 of record NC_139223.1, on the reverse strand, counting down.
ACATTTTTTACACAAAAATGCAGTTCTGGCTCAAAATTTTTCATTTTCACAAGGAATGAAGGAGACAAAGCACCCCAAAATCTGTGCCCCAATTTCTCCCGAGTACGGCAATGCCTCATATGTGACCAAAAAATACCATTTGGGTGCATGGCAGGACTCAGAAGGGAAGGAGTGATATTTGGATTTTGCCGCACAGATTCTGGTGGAATGAATGGTGGGTGCTATGTCGCATTAGCAAGACCCCCGAAGCACGGTGAAATGATGAACCTAATAATCCATAGATGTGTGGTATATTTTAAATCACTCCTTCATACATAGGCCGGGTTTGTCGGGGCAAGTTTCACAGTGGAAAATAGTTTGCTTTCGTATTCCCTTTTTATAGCAAACTTTGCACCTTTTTTGTGTCCTGCCCTTTTTTCCAGTGGAGGGGATTTCGTTAGGAAAATGCTGCCCTGATACAATACGGGGGCCAGTATTAGAAGTACTGGGGCCAGTACTAGAAGTACTGGGGCCCTCTGCCTGCTGGTTCCCAAATATTAGGCCCTTTATGACTTCCTCTTGAAAGTGCATAAATGTCCCCGTCTGGCTGGTAGAACGGAATAGTACGTAAGCGTTATACAGTGTCATCTGGATGATATACACGGCCAGCTTCTTATACCAGATTTTTGTTTTCCACAGGGCACTGTACGGCTTCAGTACCTGATCTGAAAGATCCACTCCGCCCATGTACTTATTGTAATCAAGGATACAAATAGGTTTTGAGGTGTGGGTACTGGTACCTCGTACAGGGACGGAGGTGGTACTGTCTCCGTGAATTGTTGTCAGTATAAGGACATCCCTCTTGTCCTTATATTTGACCAACAACATATTTTCGGTGCATATTCCCCTGCTTTCACCCTTTCTCAGTAATTGGGCAACGTGCGTTTTTGGGAGGCCTCTTTGGTTCTTGCGCACAGTACCGCAAGCTGCTGTACCTCTTGAACCAAGGGCCTTAAACAGAGGGATGCTGGTGTAAAAGTTATCCACATAGAGGTGATAACCCTTATCCAGGAAGGGGTGCACTAAGGGCCTTATTCTGGTTGGTGCGGCCGGGCCGTACGCGTACGTCCCGGGATTTTTTATGATCTGCGCATGCGTACATTCGCTAATGCGCAGGCGCGAACACTCCACAACGCTTACGGACGGGTCTCTACGTGCGAAAAAACCTGTACGCGAGAGTACGGGCATTGGGGGCGGCATAGGGGCGTGTTGAGGGGAGCGGCCGAAATAATGAGGGAAAATGGGCGTAAACATGGGCGTACACGGGGGTGTGCACCAAAAATGAGCGGTGCTACTACCGCACGATCGACTAAAGCACCGTTCATTTCGGACACAAAACAGGCGGCCGCCAACCGCCATCTCAGACCACCCCTACAGATACCGCATGCCAGCGTGCGCCTGGGTTTGCTAATTTACGCTGATTACTACTCAAACACATACACCTGAATGTAATAACCAATGCTGCAGTCTATTAAGCCCAAACCATGATTTCACTACCTGCAAGCCACACACAGCACTCAAACACATTGGAAGCTTATCTTTCTATACTTCTCGACATTTAAAGGTTTGTTTAATTTAAGGTAAGAATCTTTTTAAGACCTGCTTATATATGCTAAGGTAGGTATTTGCTAAACAGTTATACACATTCACTACGTGCTTTCATAGACTTTACACAGTAGCACACTCAATCTACACAAGTCGACATGTGTCAACGTGTTCACTCTAATACAAACATAGGTTTTGTATTTATGATACAATAACATAAACCACATCTAAGACCTACAAAGGATGTTTCAGCAATGTTTTAAGCCCATGCCCACTATTTTGCACACAATCTTTGTATAGTACCCAAAATACAGAACTGTACCACTATCTGATCTGCTATGAATTGGATTTGACTACACTCTGGATGTAAGATGCCACCAATCACATTATTGCACTCACATCTCTCTAACAAAGGATTCCTACATCTGCTTATGACACTGTAAAATCATATATATTTAAAAACTTATACATGTTTGTTCACAAGCAATTTTCTCATGTTTGGCCGATTCACACATCTTTTTTTAGGGAGGACACATATGCATTCCTACACAAATGTACCTTTTCACCCTTGTTTGTCTGCCTCACCCACTCCATGAGGAAAGCATTGTTCTGGACCTGCTTTTACCTACTACTGTAGGAGCTACCTCACCTGCACACAAACTGCTTTCTCACCTATTAAGTTGCTCTGCACATGTGCTGACACAAACTAATTAGCAGGGAAAAGTTGGATAGGAACATGGGAATGGCCATGGAGAGGGTTACACATGGGAAACTTCTACCACACTTCAACAAATGTTCAAATTTACCCTGGTCAGTAAGTACACATAAATGTAGTATTTGTTTCACACAAGAAATTACACATACAACAATTTTGTTTTAATTGGTAAAATAAATTTATTTGCTGTTCAGCATCACAGCTTATTTGACACTTTCATGTCATAAATCAAATAAACAAATAAAATACACACAAAAATAAAAAAACAGCCAGAACAAGAGGTTGCATATCTCCAAACATGTGTTACCCTGCAAATGCAATGGTGAAAGAAATGGGGACACCAGAATACGTACTGCAACAACCAGGGTGAATACTAAGCAAGATACACACCACCAAAAATTTATCCTGCTTTTGTAGAGGTCAAAATAAGAACTTTAATGCCCATGGCACGAAAATGGATCGATGGCCAACTCAGGAAGTGGATGTCCAGTGCAATTTAAACATTTGGGGTCCAACCACAGAGGAAGTGAACCAGGTCTCATTATTTGGGCCCTTTTTTCCCCCTTTTAGATGGGGCCTTGGGGACAGGGGCCTTTGGCTCAGATGGCTTGCGGCGTCTTCCCCTAGTGGACACAGGAGGGTCAGCAGAGGTGGAAGGTTGGGGAGCAGCTTGGGGTGGGCCAGCAGATGGGGGATTGTCCCTTAGGGACCTGGCGGTGGTCAGCAGCTCCGCAAGAATGTCATTCAGGCGGCTGAGGTGTTGGCCAATGCTTTGCATGCCAGCCGCCAGAGTGTCATTCATGCGGTTGAAGGCCTCACACTGCTGCCTGTTTGTGGCCTTCCAATCCTCCAAAAATTCCCCAATCTGCTGCTGACGGAGCGCAGCATCCACCCCTTGCTGCTCGATCCTCTCAAGCATCACCATCACGCTCTCATCCCATGTCTCCTGTGGCTGGGGCTGGGGGTGTCTTCTTGGTGGAGGCTGGACCACTTGCTCCACCTGTGGCTCTGCAGAGGAAGATGCTGCCGGTTCATCCTGGGTTTCTGCCTCTGCTAGGATAATAATTGAAAACAATGTCACCATCACATACGCACTAAAAAATATCTTTCAAAATACAATGCATTACTGTGACTTACCATCAAAAGCAGCATCAAAGACCTCCGCCTGACCTCGGCCACATCAATGACGTCCAAGGCGTCCTGCTCCAGGGGGGTATACTCCAAATTATCGGGCATAGGACCTCTCCCGGTGGACATGCTGTGGTTGTACCGGTCAGTCATCTTCCTCTTCAGTGTCGATTTGAAGTCTGTCCACCTACAAGTTTAAAAATACAAATATCACCATGAGATATGTGCACCACTGTGCTAGTGAACATCATGACTACGTGACATTTCCTAGTGTGGGTGATCTTATGTTTTTTAGCCATATGTGTCCCACACACACATTAATGTCTCCATTAGGAGGCATTTCAGTGTCTCATCTCATTCATTAGGCCACTAAATGCACATACATAGATCACTATGCAGAAATGACATCATCCATGGCCAAATTAGGCACCTCCACCTGTTGTGAAACTACACATTCCATCATAGCTTGACAGTGTGGTTATTATGGAGTCATTTAACTATGGGATGGCATACTGGGATGTGTAGTTTCTCACCAGCTACATGTGCACAGTTTACTCATTCTTGTTTCAGTTGCATCATATGGAACATGTAAAGGTGCCCATACACGTTACAATTATTGTATACAATATTGCATCTCATAGCATATCGGTTTTGCGATGAGATCAGATGAGATGAGATCTAGTACAAAAAGTATGTGCTGCACATACTTTTTGTACTCATCGCTAAACCGATATGCTATGAGATGCGATATTGTATACAATATTGTATACAATAATTGTAACGTGTATGGGCACCTTTACAACAACTCTTTCCAAAACACACTTTCTCTTGTCCCATCACATACTTCACATACTTCACATGAGCAGAACTGTGCCCATAACCTCACATCACACCAATGGTGCATGTTTCATATATCAATGTGGGTTATTAGACATGGTTGTGTTCACATGTGACATTGAAGTGTAGCACTATCTACAAACACACCTTTCTATTATTCTCAAAACATACATGTAACATATGTACACACATATGACATTATCAGGGGGACAAACACACTTGCCTTTTCTTCACCGATAGCCAATCTCTGACCACTGGTGACACCTGGTTCACTTCCTCTGTGATCTTGTCCCAAAGGTTTCTCCTTGCACTGGCACCCGGCTTCCTGGTTGGCAATTCGATCCATTCGTGTGCTCTGGGCACTAAAATTCTTAATTCTGCCTCTACAAATGCAGGGTTTCTCTTTTTGGTGGTGGTATCCTGCTCAGTCCTCACCCTAGATGTTGCAGCTCGTTTTCTGGTGGCCCCAGTTCTCTCACCATGCACCTGCTGGGTCACACCTGTTTGGAGAGATGCAACCTCTTGTTCTGGCTGGTTGCTTGGCCCTTGTGGAGCTGGTGGAGGTTGAACAGGGCCTGTTAGTGAGGGGCCCGCTTGGTCTTGCAGGCTACTTCTCTCTTGAGCTGTAAAGCTTGAAGCAGGGATTCTGCTGTAGCTCTCTGTAGAGCGTCCTCAGCTGCGAAATCGTCTGAGCTAGACATGTTTGCAGCAATTCTGGCCTGCATTTGCCTGAATATTTATATGTTAATCTCCCGCCATGAACAAGGGGGCGTATATTTTTCCCCGCAATGTAGTTGCTAATTTACGCCGATATTTCCCGCCGATAATTGCCGCTTAAATTACGCAGGTCTCAACGCACCTGATCAATCACCTGTATATGCACATACACAGGTTGTGGAGCATTGTGTGCTACATCGTGAAATGTGTGCACCTGTCATTCCAATGAGTGTTGTCAGCTGGTATCTTTTGGAGTTCGTGTATGCTTTGTGAGTCACATTTCAAAACATCACGTTATAATGCTTTCCTTACATATGTAATGAGTATGAAATTGTCATACACCAACATGTTGCATTGTGCCCCTTTTAGCAGCGTATTTATTAGTAGACGGTTGCGTGTATTATTTTCCGCACACTGTATATACAGTACGTCTCTCCATGGAAATCGGTGTATTGTGCCCCTTTAAGCAGCGTATTTATTAGTAGACGGTTGCGTGTATTATTTTCCGCACACTGTATATACAGTACGTCTCTCCATGGAAATCGGTGTATTGTGCCCCTTTAAGCAGCGTATTTATTAGTAGACGGTTGCGTGTATTATTTTCCGCACACTGTATATACAGTACGTCTCTCCATGGAAATCGGAGTATTGTGCCCCTTTAAGCAGCGTATTTATTAGTAGACGGTTGCGTGTATTATTTTCCGCACACTGTATATACAGTACGTCTCTCCATGGAAATCGGTGTATTGTGCCCCTTTAAGCAGCGTATTTATTAGTAGACGGTTGCGTGTATTATTTTCCGCACACTGTATATACAGTACGTCTCTCCATGGAAATCGGTGTATTGTGCCCCTTTAAGCAGCGTATTTATTAGTAGACGGTTGCGTGTATTGTTTTCCGCACACTGTATATACAGTACGTCTCTCCATGGAAATCGGTGTATTGTGCCCCTTTAAGCAGCGTATTTATTAGTAGACGGTTGCGTGTATTCTTTTACGCACACTGTATATACAGTTCCTCTCTATACATTGAATGCATGCTGTTGGTTATGGTGTGTGTATATCGGAACGGTCCGCGTAAGTTTCTATTCGCATCCAGTTTGTTAATGTAAGAAGGATTAATAAAGTTAATACCAAACAAAAATTTTTTACACCAATCAGCAAGCACCAAAAGTGATATATGTACCTGCAATTATTAACTGCGCCATTGCCACTATGACTTCAACCAGGGCTAGGGCGTTTTCGACACAGGAGCTGTTGGCCTTGGTTGAGGTCATGGACCGTCACCTGGGGCCCAGGGGCCCATATGTGTCCAACATGGACAAGCGGTGGGCGTATACTGCTGCCCGCCGCCTAATCTACACCCGGACCGGCGTCCGCAGAAGCCTGGGCCAAGTGGAGCGGCGCTGGTCTGACCTGCGCCGGCGGCAGCCAGTGTTACTATCTACACTTCGCCGCCATATTGCCCGATGTAAGTTTTTATTACTAGTATGTCTGCGTTTTTTTGCAAATGATTTCTGTACTTTTTATAAATATGTTCCTGAGTATGTGGGTGTATATGGGGTGTATATGGGTGTATATGGGGTGTATAGGGGGTGTATATGGGGTGTATAGGGGGTGTATAGGGTGTGTATATGGGTGTATATGGGGTGTATAGGGGGTGTATAGGGGGTGTATAGGGGGTGTATAGGGTGTGTATATGGGTGTATATGGGGTGTATAGGGGGTGTATAGGGGGTGTATATGGGGTGTATAGGGGGTGTATAGGGGGTGTATAGGGTGTGTATATGGGTGTATATGGGGTGTATATGGGGTGTATAGGGGGTGTATAGGGGGTGTATATGGGGTGTATAGGGGGTGTATAGGGTGTGTATAGGGGGTGTATAGGGGGTGTATATGGGGTGTATAGGGGGTGTATAGGGGGTGTATATGGGGTGTATATGGGGTGTATAGGGGGTGTATATGGGGTGTATAGGGGGTGTATATGGGGTGTATAGGGGGTGTATAGGGTGTGTATATGGGTGTATATGGGGTGTATATGGGGTGTATAGGGGGTGTATAGGGGGTGTATAGGGGGTGTATATGGGGTGTATAGGGGGTGTATAGGGTGTGTATATGGGTGTATATGGGGTGTATATGGGGTGTATATGGGGTGTATATGGGGTGTATATGGGTGTATAGGGGGTGTATAGGGGGGGTTAAAGTAGTTGCTCAGTTTTTGGGTGTAGCATATCAATTAGTTTGCATGATAAATGTCTGAAATATAACAGCAATGATAATTTGGAAGGTTATGAGCATGACTAATGTGAATTTTTCTTTCCCACTTTTTTATGAAACCCAATCTTCGATTTCTATGCCATCAACATGAACATTTCAGCACGGGCAAGAGCCCACATAGAAGCCCGGGAGCAGGCAGCCCGGGACCAGGCAGCCCGGGACCAGGCAGCCCAGGAGCAGGCAGCCCAGGAACAGCCGGAAGAGGAGGAGGAAGAGGAGGAGGAAGAGGAGGAGGAAGAGGAGGAGACAATGGGTCAAGCTGGGGCCCACCAAATTTCGCAATCCCCTTCCCCCACCCCCTCCCCAACCCCCACCCCCACCCCCTCCCCAACCCCCACCCCTTCCCCAACCGCCACCCCCTCCCCAACCCCCACCCCCACCCCTTCCCCAACCCCCACCCCCACCCCTTCCCCAACCCCCACCCCAACCCCCACCCCCACCCACACCCCCACCCCCTCCCCAACCCCCACCCCCACCCACACCCCCACCCCCTCCCCAACCCCCACCCCCTCCCCTACCCCAACCCCCTACCCCCACCCCTACCCCCACCCCCTACCCTACCCCCACCCCCTCCCCACCCCATTTCAAACCCCCCTACACCTCTCCACCACCCACCCCCAAACCTCTCCAATCCCCACTCACACCCACTACCAGTATCCCATGTCCTATCCCCCTTGCTCCTGACCCCCCCAACCACCGCACACCCAACCAGCGGCGAGCAGGATGGCTCAAGTAGCCATAAGTAAATAATGTGTCTAATGTTTACCTACACATTTCTACACATAAACAATCACAACAACCACATATGTGTATCCAACATCAACAATAGTTGCAACATATCACTGCAGGGCGACCATGAGGTGTGGCCTGTCCTTCTCCAGGAACAAGGGTCCCCTTGGTGGTTTTTTGGAGTGTGGCCATGCCTCACCCCTTGAATAATTGACATAACAGTACATCCAATGAGATTGTCACGCTAGGGGTACCTTGTGGATCTGTCTGAGACCTGGAGGTTGGGTGTTTGCGGCTTGAAGGAGACTGGAGAATAGCAGGTTTGATATAACTCTTTATTGTAGCACCAACATGAGAAGGCAAGACCATATATGAAACTGTAGATCGGAAAACCCAGTGAAGTACCTGGGCAACAACTGAAAGTCCAGAATGATGGGAGAGATCCCAGAGTCTCTGTTAGCTTACTGGGGAACACAAAGACTGACTGTGGGGGCAGACGGCAATGGGCAGTAGACGCCGGAAGTCAGCGACATCCGATGACTGACAGCAGGTGCAGATGCAGACAGCAGGATGGAGAAGCGTCAGCGGGCACGGAGGGCTGGCAGTAGATGCAGGTGCTGACAGCAGGATAGTGGGGCGTCAGCAGGCACAGAAGACTGGCAGTAGGTGCGGAGGCAGACAGCAGGATGGTGAGGCGTCAGCAGGCACGGAAGACTGGCAGTAGGTGCGGAGGCAGACAGCAGGATGGTGAGGCGTCCGCAGGCACGGAAGACTGGCAGTAGGTGCGGAGGCAGACAGCAGGATGGTGAGGCGTCCGCAGGCACGGAAGACTGGCAGTAGGTGCAACTTGGACCACAGGCAGACGTGATGATGTGTCAACAGACACGCAGGACTGACGACAGGAGCAGCGGGTCGACAGCAGGAGTGGAGATGTGACAACAGACACGCAGGGCTGGCAGCAGGTGCAACTGGTCGACAGCAGGAGTGGAGATGTGTCAACAGGCACGCAGGGCTGGCAGCAGGTGCAGCTGGTCGACAGCAGGAGTGGAGATGCGTCAACAGACACGCAGGGCTGGCAACAGGTGCAGCTGGTCGACAGCAGGAGTGGAGATGTGTCAACAGACATGCAGGGCTGGCAACAGGTGCAGCTGGTCGACAGCAGGAGTGGAGATGTGTCAACAGACACGCAGGACTGCAGCATGTGCAGAGGCTTGAGAGACTGTAGCAAACCTGAAAGGGCTGGAGGCAGAGTGCAATTGCAAAGTCCAGGGAACAGGTGTGACGCTGTAAGGGCTGGGAGCAGAATGCAAATGCAGGTATCCAGGTATCAGGTGTTGAACTGCAGGTAACGAAGACAGGGATCAGGGATATCACAGGGCAAGGACAGGAGCACAGGCTGAAGCTTCCTCCACAGGGATTGACAACAAAGCACTGGCGCTTGTATGCCCCAGAGGGATCTGCTTTATCCCCCAGGGCAGATCTTGATTGGAGGAGCTGAACTGGGGTTCTGAACCATTGGCTGGCTACGACAACATGGCGGCGCCCGGACTGGAGACAAACAACTTTGGCTAGCTCTCATGCTGGACGCGTGTGCCGCAGGCCCCAGAAGGATGGTCGCGGCCGGAAGACCTAAACGCCGCGCTCCCCGCCCTGCACCCGGACGGATGGCCCGCAGGCCCCGCCGCCGGAGATGAACAGGTGAGTGGCGCGTCCTAACCGCGGCCGTGACAGCACCCCCCCCTTTTGAAGTGGACTCTGGACACTTCCATGGTTTTCTTGGATATTGTTGATGAAACTTACGGACCAAAGTGGGAGCATCGACGCGAGCAGCATCCACCCAGGATCGTTCCTCTGGACCGAAGCCTTTCCAGTCTACCAGATACTGGACTTGCCCTGAACGAACTTTAGAGTCCACAATTTTTTTAATTTCAAAAGCAACATCATGATGAGCTTGAGGCTGAGGAGATTTGGGTACTTTATTCTGGAATCGATTTAATATCAATGGTCTTAATAAAGAGATGTGGAATGTATTAGAAATTTTCAAAGAACGAGGCAACTGTAATTTATAAGCCAATGGAGAGATCACAGAAATTACTGTATATGGCCCAATGAATCGAGGTGCAAACTTCATAGACGGAACTTTGAGTCTAATATTTTTGGTGGAGAGCCAAACTCTGTCACCCACCTTGAGTTTCGGAGCTGCCCGTCTGTGCCGATCAGAGAATTTCTTGTAACGTTGGGAGGCTTTCTCTAATGAAGCATGAACATTCCTCCAAACGCTTGAGAAAAATTGGACAGACGAATTAACTGCTGGTATATCAAAAACAGGAAGATTTTGGAATTCTGGAACACGTGGATTACGGCCATACACAATAAAGAAGGGAGTCTTTTCGGTGGAGGAATGATAAGAGTTGTTATGTGCAAATTCGGCCCAAGGCAGAAGCTCCTTCCAATTGTCTTGCGAGGAGGACAGATACAGGCGTAAAAAGGCCTCCAAATCTTGATTTACTCTTTCTGTTTGACCATTGGACTGCGGATGATAAGATGAAGAAAAATTCAGCTTTACCTGTAAAGCACTACACAACGCTCTCCAAAACTTTGATACAAATTGTACCCCTCTGTCAGAAACAATTTCTCTCGGAAGGCCATGTAGACGAAATATTTCAGCTATGAATATTTGGGCCAATTTAGGAGCAGACGGAAGGCCCTTCAATGGAACAAAATGGGCCATCTTGGAGAAACGGTCGATGACGACCCAGATCGTGTTGAACCCTTGTGAAAGAGGCAGATCGGTGACAAAGTCCATCGATATGTGTGACCAGGGTGACTCAGGAATGGATAATGGTTGTAAAAGACCAGCTGGTGCTTGACGAGAAGATTTGTGACGAGAACACTGGGTACAGGATGCTATGAAGTCAGTGACATCTTTCCTCATGGACGGCCACCAGTACGCTCTTTTAATGAATTCTAAAGTTTTCTTTATACCGCAATGACCAGAAAAACGAGAGGAGTGTGCCCACTGAAGCAAAGATGATCTGAGTCCAGGATCAACAAAAGTCTTTCCTCTAGGAATGGATACTACAGCAGTCTTGGCAAACACTGTAGGGCTGAGAACTGGGCTTATGGTACTATCTTCTGTAGAGGACGTGAAAGATCTGGAGAGTGCGTCCGCTTTGCCATTTTGAGACCCAGGACGGAAAGATAACACAAACTCGAACCTCGTGAAGAATAAGGCCCATCGGGCTAGTCTGGGGTTCAGACACTGGGCGTTCTGCAAATATAACAAGTTTTTATGGTCTGTGATGACGGATATAGGAAACTTAGCCCCTTCCAACAAGTACCGCCATTCTTCAAAGGCCAATTTAATGGCTAGTAATTCTTGTTCACCAATGGGGTAGTTCATCTCGGCTGGCAGAAACTTCCTGGAGAAGAACCCACATGGGTGTAGGTGACCGTCCTCAGACTTCTGTGAAAGTACAGCTCCAACCCCAACAGAAGAGGCATCTACCTCCAGAATAAACGTGCGAGAACAATCAGGCTGTAGAAGAATTGGAGCTGAAGTAAATACACTTTTTAATTGCTGAAATGCAGCCACCGCTTCGGGAGACCACTTGGCAGGATTGGCTCCTTTGTGAGTCAACGCTGTGATGGGACAAATGATGGAAGAAAAATTTTTGATGAATTTCCTATAATAATTGGAAAAGCCAATGAAGCGTTGAACCGCCTTTAGGGTATGAGGTTGTGGCCAATCAAGAACTGCTTGCACTTTAGAAGGATCCATGCTTAACCCGGTACCTGAAATGATGTAACCAAGAAAAGGAACTGAAGATTTCTCATATTCGCATTTCTCCAATTTACAGTATAGCTGGTTGGATCGCAATCGCTGTAACACTTCCTTCACGTGCTGACGGTGTTCCGGAATATTCTGAGAAAAAATAAGAATGTCATCGAGATAAACAACCACGGAATAATACAGTAAATCACGGAATAATTCGTTCATGAATTCTTGGAATACTGCTGGAGCATTGCTGAGACCAAACGGCATAACAAGGTACTCGTAGTGACCGTCTCTAGTATTAAAAGCTGTCTTCCACTCATCGCCTGCTCGGATACGGATAAGGTTATAGGCTCCTCTGAGATCCAATTTAGTGAAGACTTTAGCCCCTTTGATTCGGTCAAACAACTCAGTCACCAAGGGTAACGGGTACTTATTTTTGACTGTTATGTTATTCAGTCCCCTATAATCAATACAGGGCCTCAGACCTCCATCTTTTTTTTTAACGAAAAAGAATCCGGCTCCTGCTGGAGACGTGGAAGGCCGGATGAAGCCTTTTAATAAGTTCTCTTTAATATACTGGGACATGGCTTCTGTCTCTGGCAAAGAAAGCGGATAGGTTCGGCCCTTTGGAGGCATTTTACCTGGAATAAGGTCGATGGGACAGTCCCAGCACCGATGCGGAGGTAATTTGTCGGCTGAACCTTTACAGAAGACGTCGGAGAAGGCTTGATAGGCTTGAGGAAGAAGATCAGGAGACGTAGGCGAGGTGGACTGGATGCGCACTAATTCGGGAAGACAGGTATGACGGCAGTTCGTACCCCAGGACAGGACCTCCATAGTACTCCAATTGATTTTTGGAGAATGCTGCTGGAGCCAAGGAAACCCCAACACTACAGGATGGTTCGCTTTAGGAATAATGAAAAAAGACAATTTTTCCTGATGCAACGCCCCAACTTGAATCTTGATGGGCAGAGTTCGATGAGTAATGGAGGCTTGAGGAATAAGACTCCCATCTACGGCAGATAAATGGAGTGGCTGTGAAAGTTTCTGAGAGTCCAGGCCATGATAGGACACAAACTGGGCTGAAATAAAATTGGCGGCTGCCCCAGAGTCCAGTAAAGCAGATACTGCGAGTGACCCGTTGGGTAACACCACCTGTATGGACAGCAAAGAGTCGGACTTGATTGGAGAAGTTTCTACTCGTCCTAGGTTGGCCTCTCCGCAACCAACTAGGACCGGGAGTTTAACGGACGACGGGTACATTTGGCTAATAGATGACCAGATTCCCCACAGTACAAGCATAAATTCTGTCGCCGTCTTCTCTGGCGTTCTTCGGGAGTTAGGCGAGTAGGATTGATCTGCATAGGCTCATCAGAAGAATTTGGAGGAGGAGTAGGCCCTAGGCGAGGAGAAACGGGAATAGACTTGCCTCGCTCTTGCCGGGATCTCTCTAGTTGATGCTCACGGAAACGGAGGTCCAACCTATTGCAGAGCGATATGACCTCACCCAGCGAGGTAGGAAGATCTCGGGTGGCTAACTCGTCCTTCATGCGTTCAGATAACCCTGCCAAGAAAGTGGAAATTAGCGCCTCCTCATTCCATTTCAGTTCAGATGCCACAGTTTGAAAGTGGATAACATATTGAGAAACGGAGCGGGAGCCTTGACGAATCCGCAGGATTTCTGAAGCAGCAGAAGATACTCGTCCCGGTTCGTCAAAAATTTTTCTGAATTGAGAAATAAAGTCGGAGTACTTGGAGAGCAGAGGATCATTTCTTTCCCAAAGTGGGGAGACCCAGTCCAATGCAGAATCTGATAATAAAGAGACAATGTAAGCCACTTTAACACGATCAGAAGGAAAGTTCATTGGTTGCAGGGAAAAATGTACTTCACATTGATTGATAAACCCCCGGCAGGTACGAGGGGTACCATTATACTTAGAAGGGGTAGACAATCGTAAAGACGGGGAGACAGTCTGTGACGGAGGATTTGAGGCTTGCCTTTGAGATATGCCTTGGAGGGCTTGAGTAACTTGCTGCTGGGATTCCTCCAGTGCTCGCAGCCGAGCGACCACATTTTGGAAGAACTCCTGGCTGGCGGACGGATCCATTGGGCCAGTGCTTACTGTCACGCTAGGGGTACCTTGTGGATCTGTCTGAGGCCTGTAGGTTGGGTGTTTGCGGCTTGAAAGAGACTGGAGAATAGCAGGTATGATATAACTTTATTGTAGCACCAACATGAGAAGGCAAGACCATATATGAAACTGTAGATCGGAAAACCCAGTGAAGTACCTGGGCAACAACTGAAAGTCCAGAATGATGGGAGAGATCCCAGAGTCTCTGTTAGCTTACTGGGGAACACAAAGACTGACTGTGGGGGCAGACGGCAATGGGCAGTAGACGCCGGAAGTCAGCGACATCCGATGACTGACAGCAGGTGCAGATGCAGACAGCAGGATGGAGAAGCGTCAGCGGGCACGGAGGGCTGGCAGTAGATGCAGGTGCTGACAGCAGGATAGTGGGGCATCAGCAGGCACAGAAGACTGGCAGTAGGTGCGGAGGCAGACAGCAGGATGGTGAGGCGTCAGCAGGCACGGAAGACTGGCAGTAGGTGCGGAGGCAGACAGCAGGATGGTGAGGCGTCCGCAGGCACGGAAGACTGGCAGTAGGTGCGGAGGCAGACAGCAGGATGGTGAGGCGTCCGCAGGCACGGAAGACTGGCAGTAGGTGCAACTTGGACCACAGGCAGACGTGATGATGTGTCAACAGACACGCAGGACTGACGACAGGAGCAGCGGGTCGACAGCAGGAGTGGAGATGTGACAACAGGCACGCAGGGCTGGCAGCAGGTGCAACTGGTCGACAGCAGGAGTGGAGATGTGTCAACAGGCACGCAGGGCTGGCAGCAGGTGCAGCTGGTCGACAGCAGGAGTGGAGATGTGTCAACAGACACGCAGGGCTGGCAACAGGTGCAGCTGGTCGACAGCAGGAGTGGAGATGTGTCAACAGACACGCAGGGCTGGCAACAGGTGCAGCTGGTCGACAGCAGGAGTGGAGATGTGTCAACAGACACGCAGGACTGCAGCATGTGCAGAGGCTTGAGAGACTGTAGCAAACCTGAAAGGGCTGGAGGCAGAGTGCAATTGCAAAGTCCAGGGAACAGGTGTGACGCTGTAAGGGCTGGGAGCAGAATGCAAATGCAGGTATCCAGGTATCAGGTGTTGAACTGCAGGTAACGAAGACAGGGATCAGGGATATCACAGGGCAAGGACAGGAGCACAGGCTGAAGCTTCCTCCACAGCGATTGACAACAAAGCACTGGCGCTTGTATGCCCCAGAGGGCTCTGCTTTATCCCCCAGGGCAGATCTTGATTGGAGGAGCTGAACTGGGGTTCTGAACCATTGGCTGGCTACGACAACATGGCGGCGCCCGGACTGGAGACAAACAACTTTGGCTAGTTCTCTTCCTGGACGCGTGTGCCGCAGGCCCCAGAAGGATGGTCGCGGCCGGAAGACCTAAACGCCGCGCTCCCCGCCCTGCACCCGGACGGATGGCCCGCAGGCCCCGCCGCCGGAGATGAACAGGTGAGCGGCGCGTCCTAACCGCGGCCGTGACAGAGATATCCGACATTAGTGGTGTTGTAGTTATGTGGGTCCAGGTGTTGGGTAACTCCACTTCCCAGCATGATGTGCAACATAAATTTATAGATTGTTTTGTTAATAGTGTGTGAGGCCATGCGGATGCATGCTTTACAAACATAGCTTTAGGCCTGTAATTTGTACAGCAATGTCCTAAATTTAAAATAGTAAGGAGTGCTTAAGCCGCAACAATGTCATAACCCTTAAATAGCACAGCCTAATTGTGAGGTTAGAGGAGAGTTCCCCAAAACCAAACTACCAATTGGGATACAGCATACATTCATCCAAGAAGGAGTAATTTAATTAATGTTATTTACTATGTACAGTATGTGTGTGTTAATATATTATTTTTTAGTACTGTGTTTACAGCAGACCCATCTTCAATGTAGTTTAAAAATGTATGTGGCCTTCACACATAACTCACAACTTTTATTATGTACAAATACAACAAACATTTGTGTATGTTATATATAATTTTTTTTTTTTTATCCCTTCACTACAGACACTGAACAGCACCAGGAGGAGGTGGACAACATCTTGCGGGAGATATTCCTTACCCTTTTTTATTTAAATCTTCTTTTTTTACGTTTGGAGGCCCGCATTTAATTTATTTTTATCCCTGCCCCCCCCCTTATTATGTTTGTTCATAATAAAAGTTTAAGTTCAGATAGAAGTTGCCTGTGTTTTTAATAATAAATATGTTAGAGGGCTTGTAAGGGTAGGTACATACAGATGTGTAATGTAAGTTATATTTGTAATTTCAGGTGAGGGGTAATGATTGATGTGTGAATGTGTGTGTTTTTGAGTAAAATAACACATAGTGAAAATGCATGAATGTTTAATGTTGTTAGATTAAAACATCACACATAACATCAGGGTAGGTATACATGTTACACATTTTGGACAAACTAATTATGGACATAATTTAGTACATATACAGAAACACCAACATAACTTGATTTAAAAGTAACAGCAATATGGGGACACATAGATAGTGATTAAAATGCCACATTAGAACATAACAAATATACATGTAATGAGGTTTAAAATGTTGTTTTATTCGGGTCTTTATTAAGGTAGACAATTGAGTTAATAGAAAACAATAATTGAATAACAATTAGAATAATTAATTAATTGTCTGATTTGTAGTTGAAAGGCAAGATTTGCAGGTCCATATATGTGAAGGGTATGCCAGCGTGCACGGACGTACGCTCACTCTCACGAGCGGTGACATAAGCTGAGTTTTCCATTGAAAACAATAGGGACCCGTCCGTGCAAGCTGGCGTACGCTCAGATCTCCGCAAGAAGTCGGTAGGAAGACGGACGAGAGTCGTCCGTAAACGGTGGCGTACGCTCAGTTGTACGCCAGTTGTCGGAGTGTAAGGGCTGGCCCGTCCGTGTACGTTGGCGTACGCTCAATTGTACGCCACTCCCCTTTGACGGTGTTTCTGGCCGTACGTATGCGGCTGACTTGTGGGTGGACTTAACCCCAACGGCCGCGTACGGAGAGCGTACGTTAATAGTGAACGTACGCACGTTTGGCCGCTACGATCAGAATAACCTCCTAAATCCCTGACAATCTTTCCACTAACACCTACGAGGGAGGGGGGACATTCTGGCGGTTCAATTCTTGTGTCCTTCCCTTCATATACCCTAAACCTGTGGGTGTACCCTGAGGTACTTTCGCACAGCTTATACATTTTTATGCCATACCTTGCCCTCTTATTGGGAAGGTACTGGCGGAATTTAACCCTTCCTTTAAAATGTATAAGTGACTCGTCTACACAAATGAATTTTTGGGGGATGTACATCTCAGCAAATTTGGCGCTGAAATGATCAATGACCGGCCTGACTTTAAATAGCCGGTCAAAGGTGGGATCATCTCTGGGTGGGCACTGTGTATTATCGTTGTAATGCAAAAATTTAAGGATCATCTCAAAACGAGTCCGGGTCATGGCCATACGATGAAGTGGGGTGCTGTACAGAACATCTGTACTCCAATATTGCCTAATTTCTGGCTTTTTAACTATGCCCATATGTAACACCAGACCCCAAAACGTCATCATCTCTACTGCATCTACAGGGGTCCACCTAGCAAATGATGACGTGGGGTTTTGGGCAATAAACTGCTGGGCATATAAATTACTTTGGTCCACCATTAAATTTATAAAATCATCAGAGAAAAAGACTTTGAAAAAGTCAATTTCTTTGAGGCCTGTACTATCAAATTGGATTCCTGGGTTGGCCAAAAACTCAGGAACCTGGGGCTCAAAATTGTCTGGTGGTGGGGTCCATACGAGATCAATCATTGGGGGGGGGGGGGGGGTCTCAGCTGCTCTACGGGGGCGTCTTTGAGGGGGTCCCTCATCACTAGAGGAGGAAGAGGAGCTTAAGACAAATGCCAATTCATCGCTTACTTCACTGGCTGTGTCAGTGTCAGAGGCAAGAAGGGCATATGCCTCCTCCGCTGAAAACAGTCTTTGCGATGATTGGGACATTTTTATTATTTTTAAGTGTAGTGTATAGTGTAGGGGGGGGGTACAAACTTTATTTCAACACGGGGGGGGGTATGTAGTGTGTATGTAGTGCTTTAACACGTGTAAGTTAAAAGAAAAAAAAAAGCTCCTGCGCCAAAAATTGAGCACAGATGTTGGTCAGTAACGTCCGTCACTGATCAGCGCTCAGCGGGCATAGGACACCCACAAAAGCACCGTGGGTGTAAAAACTATTTAAAAAAAAATCCCATAGCACTCTCCAAAAAAAATAAATAAAAAAAAACTGCTGATGAGGCAAAGGCAACAGAAATTTGATCAAAAAAAAATATTAGATCAACCCTGTGCCAAAAATGCTGATCAGTGATGTACGTCACTGATCAGCGCTCAGCGGGCACAGGACACCCACAAAAGCACCGTGGGTGTAAAAACAATTAAAAAAAAAAATCCCACAGCACTCTCCAAAAAAATAAAATAAAAAAAAACTGCTGATGAGGCAAAGGCAACAGAAATTTGATCAAAAAAAAATATTAGATCAACCCTGTGCCAAAAATGCTGATCAGTGATGTACGTCACTGATCAGCGCTCAGCGGGCACAGGACACCCACAAAAGCACTGTGGGTGTAAAAACAATTTAACCCCATAGTACTCTCCAAAAAAAAAAAAATTTAAAAAAACTGCTGATGAGGCAAAGGCAACAGAAATTTGATAAAAAAAAAAAAATATTAGATCAACCCTGTGCCAAAAATGCTGATCAGTGATGTACGTCACTGATCAGCACTCAGCGGGCACAGGACACCCACAAAAGCACCGTGGGTGTAAAAACAATTTAACCCCACAGCACTCTCCAAAAAAAAAAAAAGTTTAAAAAAACTGCGGATGAGGCAAAGGCAACAGAAATTTGATCAAAAAAAAAAAATATTAGATCAACCCTGTGCCAAAAATGCTGATCAGTGATGTACGTCACTGATCAGCACTCAGCGGGCACAGGACACCCACAAAAGCACCGTGGGTGTAAAAACAATTTAACCCCACAGCACTCTCCAAAAAAACAACAACTGCTGATCAGTGATGCAACACTGATTAGCAGAGAGGGGCAGCAGGCACACAACTGTGGGTGCAACCTGACAGGGTATATATAAAAAAAAAAACCTGCACCCCAAAAAAGGTGCTGATCAGTTAGTTTATACTAATCAGCACAAAAGGGGGGCAGCAGGGGGCAGCAGATACAAAATTATATCACACAATTTCTGACACAATGACGCTGCTGCAGCAGCAGCAGCAGCAACACTCGCACCAGGAAGTCACAGGAGCTGGCAGCACGGATGCCACCAACGCTGATCAGGTCAGTATAGGGCACAGATGGGCACGGAGACCGCTCTGCACGCTGTTCCTGACCGGAATGGCGGCTGCAGAGCTGTCTCCGGTATTTTCTATGTGGTGTAATGGCTGTGATTGGTCCGTCGTTCCGACGGACCAATCACAGCCTTTTGGGGGCAGGTGGGGTGAGGTGGGGTGACACCAGTGTCACCCTTACACCCGGTGGTGATTGGTGCTGTACTTAACAGCACCAATCACCAACGATCCCTGTGTCACCGGCGAACGTTATTCGCCGGTACACAGAAAACGCTGTAATTGGCTGTTCACATTGAACAGCCAATCACAGCGATCGCCGATGGGCGGGGGCATCGCTGCCCTCCCTGGGCAATGAGGGAAGATGTCTGCTGTCAGGGACAGCAGACATCGTCCCTCTGTCACCGCGTCTATAGACGCGGTGACAGTTAAATGGCATGACGTACATTTATGCCATGTGTCGGGAAGTACATCCCGACCATGACGTAAATGTACGTCAAATGTCGGGAAGGGGTTAAAGCACCAATTATTTACACTGAAAAAACAGGTTGCCTTCGCCATGTAATTGATTGCCGCTTTTTAAAAAAAAATGGGAAATCTCTCCAAAAATTTCTCACTTTCTGATTGTCATACCCTGTTACATTTGGCCCATGGTGATTGGGTACTTATGTAGTATCTGAGCTGCCGATTTTCTGATTGTATGCCTTACCTTAAGGCATACAATCAGATGCGATTCTACGCGATTTTCGACAAAGTCACATCGAATCGCATGCGATATCACATGCGATTTGATGCGATTTTGTATAGGATTCAATGTTAACAAGGTCCTGTTCATTTCCCGACTATCCAAGTGGGCATAGAGTTGATTTTATAAAGCGTGGCGAGCGCAGCGAGCCACCGAGCCCGAAGCGTGGCGAGCGAACGCAGATTTCTTAAAAAGTATTCTGTGTCCCCTCGCGGGGCTCGCTACGCTCGCCACACTTCGGGCTCGGTGGCTCGCTACGCTCACCACAGGTTTATATCCAACTCCATGCCCACTTGGATAGTGGGGAAAGGAAAATGACCCCTTTTTCCCATTGAATTCTATGTTAAAATGGACTCAGACCATTTTAACATTGAATCCTCTGGAAAAATCGGGACCATCGCATCGCATCGCATACGATTTGGTCGCATGCGATGCGATGCTACCGATCCGACCCGGTTTCTAAATCGGACGCCCAGATACTACATAAGTACCGGTGATTGTTCTGTTTACGTACTTCTCTGATGTTTAGAGAGGTGTGTATATATGCATGTCAACTTCTGCAAGATCACTCGCAGTTCCCCCATTCAGCAGCATTACTGACTGTGTGCTGCCCGACTTTACAGAAAGCAGTGGGTCATCTGCCCTGATTTCTGGGGGTGGTGAGGCCAGTGTCTGCACGTTCCAATGCATATTTACTAGCCTCACAGGTGGCCATTATGAGCTGTCTTATGTCTAGTTATAGTCTGCCTCCATCGCATCTTGATCACGATGGTGATCCGATGCTGCATCCGCTTGTATCTGCGATATTGACAGAAGGCCTCCTTTATATATAATTAAAAGAGCAATGTTTTACTTGTTCAGCTGCAGATTGCAAACAATAAGCCTATAAACCTAAACCGCCTGATTTAACAATAAGCTGCCACCAACTGTCTGATCCTGCCGCTCTCACTGCTCCCCCACATCAAAGTCGTGTTGTATGAAGAGTGTGACATCATTGCTAGTATGTAGAAATAATCATTAGGTTTGCTTGTTAGTGCCATTGTTATTAATTAGGATAGGATAGGAAATACTATTGATATGGAGGGAGGACAATGGGATACAATAGGCAAGCCAATAACTCGATATTATGGGATAAAAATGTATTAAAAACATTTAAATTGCTCACACCGGGGGAAATGTTTTTTTCTGTGCATACACATAATGAGTTATGGACATGTGCAGGTTCTCTTGGAGAATGGACTCATAGACTTACGTAGTCACCATCCTGTTTGCAGGGAGCAGTGCGGGCAGGGGCGTGGGTTGGCGAGCCCAGGTCACGCACATGGGAAAGCACATTCTTTTGTGGGCGTCCCCATGAAAATGCTGGCCGTTCACTTGGGAATGGGGTCAGGATGAGAAGTGGGAGGCTGACGTCATATAACCCCCCCCATCTTCGTCTGGTTGCCCACAAATATAATTCAGTCTCCAATGACTTATATTTGCGAAGGCAGGATAAATCGTTCCATGGTTGGCAACCATGGAATGATTTCTCCTGCTGCTGGCACATGCGAGGGAGTGCATCTTTATGGTTGCGAGGGGATACAGCGACGACGGGGGTCGTGATTCAGCGGGGTAGGTCCTCTGTGACTTGGTAAACTGCGAGCTTCCCAGCTTACCGAGTCAACCAGAATCAGGTCCATAGTGACATAAAATACAGTGGAGGGATTGAAGTCTGGACCTCATCAAACAATAGCGATGGGCATATGGAGTAAACAAGGAAGGTCCCAGGCTGGGCAGCTTGGCACCACTGCAACAGGCTTGTCCAACAACACATAGATCTATTTCACAGATGAGTCCATGTAACGCTTTTCGGTAAAATTCCTTATTCAGATACGGCTAAGCTGTCCACCACGGGACATTCCACCGCAACCACTATTGTTTGGTGAGGTCCAGACTTCCATCACTGTACTGTATTTATGTCACAATGGCCCTTATTCTGGTCGGTGCGGATATATCCGCGTGCGTTCGGCCCGCCGATGTTTTGTGTCTGCGCATGTGCAGAGGCGTCTCTGCGCATGTGCGAGCGGGGCGTACGGCCAAATCCCGCATGATCTGTGAACACTCCGAACAGGGGGTGGAGAGGGGCATGAAGGGCTATTTGGGCTCATTACCATATGCATACGCCCCGCGTTTCATGGGCGTTCCCATGCAAACGCTGGGCGTACGTATGGTAATGCAGTTGTGACGCATGTGTAGGGGGCGGACATATGACATCGCCGGATGTCAGCTGCCCGCCCAGATCCCTGCTTTTGCACGGAAACATGTCCGTGTGGTCTGAGGTTGCGGGAGCTGGTGGAGCATTCGGTCCTGCATTCGATGGTCTGCGACCATCGAATGATGGGGGAGGTTCCCTTAGATGGAGGAGGCGTATTCCGTGAAAAATACACATGCGGTCCGTTCGGCCAGCTTCTTACCGCATACGGATGGAGTTGGCGATCCGTATGGAAGGCGGGGTTTCGCACGCACGGTCCTGGCCGCATATTCGGCTCCGGCCGCACCGATCAGAATAAGGGCCTATGTTTTACGGTACATGGGTAATTTGAATTTTTTAAGTGTGCTTAATAAATTTTTATCCTGTTATATCGGGTTATTGGCTTGCCTATTAATGTACATACCATTGTGCACTCTCCATATCAAAATAGTTTCCGATCCTAGTTTTGAGATTGGTGTTCTGTCTCCCTAGATCAGCGGTTCTCAAACTGTGGGTCCTGACCCCAAAGTGGGTCCCGACCTTCTCAGCATGGGGTCGCGTCTCGATGTTGCTGACCATCAGGCTGATGATTTATCTAATCTCAGTCAGTGATTCAAGGAGTCTGGAAAATCTATTTAATTGTCTATTTTAGACTCCTCACATCATTTTGTGCCTCCACAATGCTGCCATGTATGTGCTGTCTGCTGCCTACACATGTGATGTGGTGACCTTCTGCAGTAACTTGCTGGGGTGCTGTCATTATTTTTTTTGTATGATGGGGTCCCAGAGCAAAATAGTTTGAGGATCCCTGCCCTAGATATTGTAGGGCTGCCATTTAAATGTGCAAATTCAGTACCTTCTAAGCTAATTGTTTTAATTGTAATTAATTAACAATAATTTATACAGTACATGCTTCCAGTGGCAGAATCAGTTAAATAAAGTATAACATAAAAACAAATAGATAGATAAAGATATATATAGATAGATAGATATCCAAACAAGTTGTTGTTTGTAGCAACAAAAGCGCACTCACCAGACTTCATCCACTGTTAAAAGGCAAGACTTTATTCCATGTCACTTAAAATCATCAAGCACAGTCGACGTTTCGGGCCATAGAGCGACCCTTTGTCAAGACAGCTTATGGTGTATCACTCCATTAGAGCAGCAGCTAACTGAATCAGTCACAGACCCCCTGAAATACCAATGTGCTCCGCCTCAAAGGTCAGAGTCACACAATTCTAGCCAATCATATACAAGTGTCTAAGACCAAGTTAATAGCATCAGGTGCAGTGTAACTTACCCATCTTGCTGGAATTGCACCTGCATGCTGCCGCGTTCACATGGCGAGCGGCGTGCGTTCCATCTGCATAGATGGATTTCCTCTTCCTGGTAATGCGTGTCATTGACGCGTCCATACGTACCCGGAAGTTGGTCCGCGTCATCACTGTAGTGATGCGCTGTATATCAGCCTATCGGCAGCGCTTCCCATGCGTTTCAATATATTATAAATGCTTCCTGGTGCCGCCATTTGCGTTCCAAAGTCGGGATACGCTGATATATATATTTTAAACTATAAATCATTAGGCTAATGGTTTTATCAGGGTATACTATTGCCGTTCAGCCAGCTTTTGCTCAGTATATATTAAAAAACAACAATAAACCACACATTTAAAATTTGCCACTATCGATACAATCGCTACCAAAATCGGTCATCACCATTGCAAACGATGTTGGCAAAAATTTGCTCTCCAGTGTTTGATATCATTATTCTACCTACAAAACAATACATAATGCAAACCCAGGCAAGGAAAAAATAAACAAGAACCATACTTAAAGAGAATTGCAAAATAATAAATACCACAAATCATAGAAAATCACTGATGCTATATACTATGTTATCAACATTATTGTTCCTCCAGGAACATGGTCAGAGTGTTTTTTTCATTTAGCCCTTTCGGTGCTACTGTTTCAAGATGGTGTATCCAGAAAGCCTCTTTTTTAAGGAGGGTCAGTCCTCGATCACCCCCTCTTGGTGACGGGGGTATCCAATCTATCACCATATATCGGAGGTTCGAAACCTGATGTTTAGCACTCAAAAAATGCATTGCTACTGGTTTGTCTGTGGTACCTGTAGCTAATGCAGCCCGGATGGTGGATTTATGTTGGCTTATTCTTTCGCGCAGAGTTCTTATAGTTTTTCCCACATATGACAATCCACATGGACATATCAAGTAGTAGATTATGTGGTCTAATAGGCAATGTAACCTGTGGCGCAAAAAGATCTTCTTCCCACTGTGTGGGTGACAGAAGAATGAACCCACCATCAATCCTTGGCAGGTCGAGCATCCTAGACACTTGAAGCATCCTTTTCTCTTAGTCATCCAGTTGCTATCTGGTACTTCTAAGTGTCTTGTGCTTGTACGATATAAAGTGTCCTTTAGGTTACGACCTCTTGTGATGCTTAATAGTGGCTTAGTACCTTTCAATTTCTTGAAGGCTGGATCCGTATCGATCAAATGCCAATTCTTGCGTATCGAGTTCTGTGTTGTACTCAGATTAGTATCACAATGTACATTAAGTACCAGGCGCTCCTGTACGGTCTTGTTATCTGTATCAGGTTTGGTCTGGTGAGTGGCTCTGGCCTTCCTGAGGCATCTCTCGACGTCTTTCTTGTTGTATCCTCTTATAAGGAATCTCTCAAAACACTCCGCCACTTGTTCCTCAGCAGTTTCACCATTGGAGTTATTGCGGAGTACCCGGAGGAATTGGGATACAGGTAAATTCATCTTCAGCTTTGGTGGGTGGTGACTTGTAGCCCACAATAATGTGTTGCGATCAGTCTCTTTCCTGAAGAGTGTATATTGTAGTCCGCCATCTTTCTGCGAGATGGTTACATCTAGGAAATTAATCCCAACAGTACTGCAAGTAGCTGTAAAACGCACCGGACTCGCAATCACATTTAAATGGGTCACCATATCATTAAATGTATCCACATCACCACGCCAGATAACAATCACGTCATCAATAAAACGTTTAAAATACAGTAGGTTCTCACCATATGTAGGTATTATGTGGGTTCTCTCGTACAGGTCCATGTACAAGTTCGCGTAGCTAGGGGCCACATTGGACCCCATAGCCGTCCCCGCTAGCTGTACAAAATGGCTACCTTCGTACATAAAGTGATTTTCTTTCAAAACCAATTCAAGGAGTGACAATAAAAATTCAGTTGGGGGGTTTTTACTTTTGCGTGTTTGTAAAGCCTCTCCCACTGCAGCAAGACCATCAATATGGGGTATAATTGTGTACAGCGAGCACACATCAAGCGTGCCCAACACCACATCATCTGGTAAAACACCAATTTGGTCTAAATCCTTAAGCAAATGGCCAGTGTCTTTTAGGTAGGTAGAGGTGTCTCTGACCAGGGGCTGAAGATGGTAATCTAGAAATTTGGCCAGGGGCTGTAGAACTGAACCCCTGGCCGAGATAATGGGACGTCCCGGTGGGTCCACAAACGTCTTGTGGACCTTTGGCAAGGTATATAATACCGGACAAACCGGATGTGCCACTGTTAGGAATTCAATTTCGTCCTCATCCAACCATCCCTGATCACCACCTAATTTAATCAAGGCATCAGCCTTGTTTTTTACCATCTGCATCGGATTCTTTGCAACTTTATGATATGTCATGTGGTCCGCTAGTTGTCTCTGGACTTCTTTATTGTATGTCTCAAAGTCCTGCAGAACCACTGCCCCTCCTTTATCTGCATTTCGTATTATAAGTTTGTCATTATTTTTTAAGGAGGTCAAAGCTTGTCTCTCACTTGAACTTAAATTATCAAAACATTTTTTTGTCTGGTTTTCAGTTTCCCTGCAATCTCTATCAATTACCCTCAAGAATGTCTTGAGACTCGCATTTCTGGAGGGAGGGTCAAAATGACTGTTCTTTTTAAATTTTTTAGTCAAAGTTGGGGTGATCTGGGGAGTCTGTATGTTTTGGGGTCTTTTGGGGCGATTGTCAAAGTACTCTCTTAGTCTCATCTTCCTTCCAATTTTGTAGTGGTCCACTGACCAATTGAAGGAATTAAAAGGGTTGGTAGGGATAAATGATAAACCTTTAGACAAAAGAGATTTTTCTGCCGGGGTCAAAACATGGGAGGATAAATTAAAAATTAACTCCTGCCCCCCTTCCCCCTTCCCCTTGGACGCCCTCTTCCTCTTCCACCCACCGCGCCTTGGGTGCGGCCTTTTCTTCCCTTTGGTCCATCTTTCAGGCCCAGGCCACGATCTAAAAAAGCCGTGGAGGTGGATGCTAATCCAGATGGCGGTAGGATATCGTTAGATTCTGCATCCGATGAAGAGTAGGAATTATATCTATCGGAATCGTTATCCCTCTGCCATCTGGGTGCTCTCTGCGTTCTACCAAATCTTCCCTGATTATTTCTTTTAGCCCCATCACCTGCGAGCCAGCGATAAACGCTGTGCAATTGGTAGTCTTGGTTAACCTGTTCTAATTTCTTCCTTTTAAATGCCACTAATTCGATTTTATACTTCTCTATCTGTTCCTGCAGACGGCCTAACCAGTCCTCATTTTTATCATTTTTTAGGATGCTCAGTGACTCTTTCTCACAATCTTTAATTTCACTTTTTACCTTAGTAAGTTCACCCCCCACCTCCTCTATCACTAATGCTATTAGATCTAAGGAGCATTTGTTCAATACCCCACACCACCTGACGCAGAAGCCCGGATTCCTGCGCCCGATGGTGGGGGTATTGGCAATCCTGAATCCCCGGGGTATCCTCTTTTTCCGGTAATAATCCGAAAGGAATTGCCCGTGGAGCAACAGATCTATTTCTCGTTTTTCTAATTTATTTAGTTTATTGTAACGATCTGTTGGGGTTTCTGTGGGGAGTTTGCTAAACTCTATTTCGTTGAAGAGTATTTTATCAACCTCATCATCTGTGAGACTAATTTGTACATTTTCAGCGTCACTAAGCATACCCTCATCTAGAAGGCCTATACTGGCAGCCATCTTGCAGAAAACAGATACTAAAGCACAACTAATCAAACACTGGAGAGATATATATAAAAACAATGTAACAATTCTGCTTACATGGAGTGCTGCACACATTAATGCATATTAGAACACATACAATATAACAAAAAGAAGTATTAAGATAAATATAATTGTATCAACTTCGTGGTTTTCCTTCAAATGGGTGCCCCTTTAAGAGAGACTCAATCCAACAAGTCCTCCAATATATACTGGATAGAAAGTAGGCACTCACAAAACTCCTTGGTGACAACTGCTGGGGTGCTTCATATAACTTAGGTCATAGCAAAAGTCCTCCAATGCATGACATAGATATCCAAACAAGTTGTTGTTTGTAGCAACAAAAGCGCACTCACCAGACTTCATCCACTGTTAAAAGGCAAGACTTTATTCCATGTCACTTAAAATCATCAAGCACAGTCGACGTTTCGGGCCATAGAGCGACCCTTTGTCAAGACAGCTTATGGTGTATCACTCCATTAGAGCAGCAGCTAACTGAATCAGTCACAGACCCCCTGAAATACCAATGTGCTCCGCCTCAAAGGTCAGAGTCACACAATTCTAGCCAATCATATACAAGTGTCTAAGACCAAGTTAATAGCATCAGGTGCAGTGTAACTTACCCATCTTGCTGGAATTGCACCTGCATGCTGCCGCGTTCACATGGCGAGCGGCGTGCTTTCCATCTGCATAGATGGATTTCCTCTTCCTGGTAATGCGTGTCATTGACGCGTCCATACGTACCCGGAAGTTGGTCCGCGTCATCACTGTAGTGATGCGCTGTATATCAGCCTATCAGCAGCGCTTCCCATGCGTTTCAATATATTATAAATGCTTCCTGGTGCCGCCATTTGCGTTCCAAAGTCGGGATACGCTGATATATATATTTTAAACTATAAATCATTAGGCTAATGGTTTTATCAGGGTATACTATTGCCGTTCAGCCAGCTTTTGCTCAGTATATATTAAAAAACAACAATAAACCACACATTTAAAATTTGCCACTATCGATACAATCGCTACCAAAATCGGTCATCACCATTGCAAACGATGTTGGCAAAAATTTGCTCTCCAGTGTTTGATATCATTATTCTACCTACAAAACAATACATAATGCAAACCCAGGCAAGGAAAAAATAAACAAGAACCATACTTAAAGAGAATTGCAAAATAATAAATACCACAAATCATAGAAAATCACTGATGCTATATACTATGTTATCAACATTATTGTTCCTCCAGGAACATGGGAAGGGGGAAGGGGGGCAGGAGTTAATTTTTAATTTATCCTCCCATGTTTTGACCCCGGCAGAAAAATCTCTTTTGTCTAAAGGTTTATCATTTATCCCTACCAACCCTTTTAATTCCTTCAATTGGTCAGTGGACCACTACAAAATTGGAAGAAAGATGAGACTAAGAGAGTACTTTGACAATCGCCCCAAAAGACCCCAAAACATACAGACTCCCCAGATCACCCCAACTTTGACTAAAAAATTTAAAAAGAACAGTCATTTTGACCCTCCCTCCAGAAATGCGAGTTTTAAGACATTCTTGAGGGTAATTGATAGAGATTGCAGGGAAACTGAAAACCAGACAAAAAATGTTTTGATAATTTAAGTTCAAGTGAGAGACAAGCTTTGACCTCCTTAAAAAATAATGACAAACTTATAATACGAAATGCAGATAAAGGAGGGGCAGTGGTTCTGCAGGACTTTGAGACATACAATAAAGAAGTCCAGAGACAACTAGCGGACCACATGACATATCATAAAGTTGCAAAGAATCCGATGCAGATGGTAAAAAACAAGGCTGATGCCTTGATTAAATTAGGTGGTGATCAGGGATGGTTGGATGAGGACGAAATTGAATTCCTAACAGTGGCACATCCGGTTTGTCCGGTATTATATACCTTGCCAAAGGTCCACAAGACGTTTGTGGACCCACCGGGACGTCCCATTATCTCGGCCAGGGGTTCAGTTCTACAGCCCCTGGCCAAATTTCTAGATTACCATCTTCAGCCCCTGGTCAGAGACACCTCTACCTACCTAAAAGACACTGGCCATTTGCTTAAGGATTTAGACCAAATTGGTGTTTTACCAGATGATGTGGTGTTGGGCACGCTTGATGTGTGCTCGCTGTACACAATTATACCCCATATTGATGGTCTTGCTGCAGTGGGAGAGGCTTTACAAACACGCAAAAGTAAAAACCCCCCAACTGAATTTTTATTGTCACTCCTTGAATTGGTTTTGAAAGAAAATCACTTTATGTACGAAGGTAGCCATTTTGTACAGCTAGCGGGGACGGCTATGGGGTCCAATGTGGCCCCTAGCTACGCGAACTTGTACATGGACCTGTACGAGAGAACCCACATAATACCTACATATGGTGAGAACCTACTGTATTTTAAACGTTTTATTGATGACGTGATTGTTATCTGGCGTGGTGATGTGGATACATTTAATGATATGGTGACCCATTTAAATGTGATTGCGAGTCCGGTGCGTTTTACAGCTACTTGCAGTACTGTTGGGATTAATTTCCTAGATGTAACCATCTCGCAGAAAGATGGCGGACTACAATATACACTCTTCAGGAAAGAGACTGATCGCAACACATTATTGTGGGCTACAAGTCACCACCCACCAAAGCTGAAGATGAATTTACCTGTATCCCAATTCCTCCGGGTACTCCGCAATAACTCCAATGGTGAAACTGCTGAGGAACAAGTGGCGGAGTGTTTTGAGAGATTCCTTATAAGAGGATACAACAAGAAAGACGTCGAGAGATGCCTCAGGAAGGCCAGAGCCACTCACCAGACCAAACCTGATACAGATAACAAGACCGTACAGGAGCGCCTGGTACTTAATGTACATTGTGATACTAATCTGAGTACAACACAGAACTCGATACGCAAGAATTGGCATTTGATCGATACGGATCCAGCCTTCAAGAAATTGAAAGGTACTAAGCCACTATTAAGCATCACAAGAGGTCGTAACCTAAAGGACACTTTATATCGTACAAGCACAAGACACTTAGAAGTACCAGATAGCAACTGGATGACTAAGAGAAAAGGATGCTTCAAGTGTCTAGGATGCTCGACCTGCCAAGGATTGATGGTGGGTTCATTCTTCTGTCACCCACACAGTGGGAAGAAGATCTTTTTGCGCCACAGGTTACATTGCCTATTAGACCACATAATCTACTACTTGATATGTCCATGTGGATTGTCATATGTGGGAAAAACTATAAGAACTCTGCGCGAAAGAATAAGCCAACATAAATCCACCATCCGGGCTGCATTAGCTACAGGTACCACAGACAAACCAGTAGCAATGCATTTTTTGAGTGCTAAACATCAGGTTTCGAACCTCCGATATATGGTGATAGATTGGATACCCCCGTCACCAAGAGGGGGTGATCGAGGACTGACCCTCCTTAAAAAAGAGGCTTTCTGGATACACCATCTTGAAATAGTAGCACCGAAAGGGCTAAATGAAAAAAACACTCTGACCATGTTCCTGGAGGAACAATAATGTTGATAACATAGTATATAGCATCAGTGATTTTCTATGATTTGTGGTATTTATTATTTTGCAATTCTCTTTAAGTATGGTTCTTGTTTATTTTTTCCTTGCCTGGGTTTGCATTATGTATTGTTTTGTAGGTAGAATAATGATATCAAACACTGGAGAGCAAATTTTTGCCAACATCGTTTGCAATGGTGATGACCGATTTTGGTAGCGATTGTATCGATAGTGGCAAATTTTAAATGTGTGGTTTATTGTTGTTTTTTAATATATACTGAGCAAAAGCTGGCTGAACGGCAATAGTATACCCTGATAAAACCATTAGCCTAATGATTTATAGTTTAAAATATATATATCAGCGTATCCCGACTTTGGAACGCAAATGGCGGCACCAGGAAGCATTTATAATATATTGAAACGCATGGGAAGCGCTGCCGATAGGCTGATATACAGCGCATCACTACAGTGATGACGCGGACCAACTTCCGGGTACGTATGGACGCGTCAATGACACGCATTACCAGGAAGAGGAAATCCATCTATGCAGATGGAACGCACGCCGCTCGCCATGTGAACGCGGCAGCATGCAGGTGCAATTCCAGCAAGATGGGTAAGTTACACTGCACCTGATGCTATTAACTTGGTCTTAGACACTTGTATATGATTGGCTAGAATTGTGTGACTCTGACCTTTGAGGCGGAGCACATTGGTATTTCAGGGGGTCTGTGACTGATTCAGTTAGCTGCTGCTCTAATGGAGTGATACACCATAAGCTGTCTTGACAAAGGGTCGCTCTATGGCCCGAAACGTCGACTGTGCTTGATGATTTTAAGTGACATGGAATAAAGTCTTGCCTTTTAACAGTGGATGAAGTCTGGTGAGTGCGCTTTTGTTGCTACAAACAACAACTTGTTTGGATATCTATGTCATGCATTGGAGGACTTTTGCTATGACCTAAGTTATATGAAGCACCCCAGCAGTTGTCACCAAGGAGTTTTGTGAGTGCCTACTTTCTATCCAGGATAGATAGATAGATAGATAGATAGATAGATAGATAGGAAAGCATTTTTCCTTTTTTCCATTCCTTCAATGATGACCGTAATGGGAGGACAAAAGCACAGTACTTGTCCTGTAGCTGCTCTTGCTAAAAGGTGTTATCTGTGTTCCCCTGGTTACTTAGGACTGATCCTAATACTCCTGCCACACAGCAGGATTTCCCAGCACAAGTAATTCAGTGTATCATTTGTTAACCACTTCCTAGTGATATATTTATTGCAAAATCAAGTAGAGCCACACAGTAATATTTCAAACCTATCTATTATGGAGTGGACATAAACACATAAAACAGCTGAAATAGTTACACATACTGTAATGCACCTAATCAAATATACCATACAATTACTACCACTGTGCGGAGTATATTCTCCCCGCACTTGCATGGGTTTCCTGCGGGCAGGGGTGTAGCGAGGATGGAGCCAGAGGAGCGCGAGCTCCAGGTGCCAAAGAGTAGCAGGGCGTCTGGCACCACACTCGCTGCCCACCAGTCCACCCTCTGGATGCCACCCACCCGTCCGTAGCAGAGGCGCAGAGTCTCTGTCTCGGTGAAGCAGGAGAACCAGCAGCGTTGCCTGTGGGTGAAGGAGAATGGCCAGCGGCGGCACCTATGTGCGGAGGAGAAGAACCATAGACGCCTGTGTGCGGAGGAGAAGGACCAGTGGCGACACCTGTATGTAGAGGAGCAGAGGCCCGGAAGCTGCATCTCTGTACTGGAGGAGCAGGAGTTCTGGCGGCGCCACGTCTATGTGGCTCCTGTACAAGGGAGAATAGAGGCCCTGCAGTGTGAGAGCAGGAGGCACGGCAGCAAGGAGTGGGACTTCTCAGGCACTGGTGAGAACATCCTCGTGGTAAATAACTCATACTTTCAAGCGGAGGGGAGGAGCAGCAGTGCAGAGATGGAAAATTAGGAAATACAGCCTGGCTTTCCCTTTCATCTCTGTATTCTTTCCACCTCCTCCCTTTCTCTCCAGTCCCCCCCCCCGCAGCAAACCACTGCCATCTCTCCCAGCCCTAGCCACTCCCTCCCATCTCTCCCATCCGCAGCCACCCCCTCCATCGCTCTCTTTCTCCTTTCCATGGTCCCCTCCCTTTCCTGCGCTCCTCTGCTTTCTCTCCTTTTCCTCCTTCTCCCTAGTGCTCCTCCACCTCCCTTTTCCCTCCTCACCCCACCACCTCTCCTGATCAAGTGCTCTCTTGATCTCTCTCCCCTGATCTCCCTTGCTGTCCTTTCTTTTTTACCTTCCTATTTCCCCTGCTCTCTCCTCTTTTTCTCCACCCATACTTCCCCTCTTCCTTGTGCTCCCTTGCTCTTTCTCCTCTCCTTTTCCCTCACCTGTGCTCACCTTCCTTCTCGCTCCTGCACTCCCTCGCTCTTTCTTCTCTTTTTCCCTTATATTCCACCTTCCCTCTCTTCTCTGCCATCCCTCCCTCTCTCTCCTCTCTTTTCTCCCTCTTGCGCTCCCCCTCTCTCGCTCCATTGCACTCCCTCCTCTCTTTTTCTCCCTCCAATGCTCCCCCATCCCCCCTCTCTCTATCCTATGCTTTCTTTCCCTGTCCTCTATTTCTCTCAATCCTCTCACTCCCACTATCACATTCTCAAAATGTCTGTCTCTTTCTCTTCGCCACTTCCATGCTTTTGCCTAAGGGTGGGGTTGGGGGCGATAGGCATTATTTTTGCCTTGGGTGTCAAGAAACCTTGCACCTTGCATTATATGCAACGCTACAGGGTGCATTATGTGTAAGTGGCACTAAAAAGCCATGGTGCGTGCAAAATGTATAATTACGCCATTGCATGTATAGCACTACCCTAAAGCATTATGGTGTGTATTGTGCATAATGTGTAATGAGCATTATGGTGTGGTATAAAAGTGAATTAAGCATTATGATGTGTGGCATGCGCAATGGGCATTACGGTGTGTGGCATAAAGGTACTCAAACATTACGGTATGTAGCATAATGTCTACTAGGCATTATGGTGTGGGTCATCATGTGTAATAAGCACCACGGTGTGGCATATTCTGTAATGGGCATTAAACTTTGTGTGGCATCATGTGTAAGGAGCATTACTATAAAAAAAAAACTTGCTCTGGGCACCATGTAACCTAGCAACTCCTCTGCATCCGGGTACTCCGGTTTCCTCCCACAATCCAAAAATATACTGTTAAGTTAATTGGCTCCTAACAAAATTAGCCCTAAACTCTCACAGTGCATGGTAGGGAATATAAATTGTAAGCTCCACTGGGCCAGGGACTGATATGATTGTTCAAATATTCTCTGTAAAGCACTGCAGAATATGTGTGCGCTATATAAGAAACTATTAATAAATACTGTAAAAAAATAAATGTGTCATGTAACATTTGGTTGGAGACACTTTTTATCTCAAGCAGACACAGCAGCATTTAATAATAAATTGTTTTCAATATATTTTGCTGCTTAACCCTTTGAGTGCCAACATCCCATAGAGATGTGCAAAATATCCGCTAATAATGCAAGTGTCGCTCACAGTTGTTATATAAATTCAAATAAAAAAAATGCTGTGTAAAAAAAAAGATTATGTTTCCTGTTTAAGTTAGACATTACGATGAATAACAATATTTGCTTGGAAATCACACCTATTTTGACAAATTCACTTGGCACTCAAAGGGTTAATGTGATGCTAACAAATCAGCACCAATGAGTGACAAACAGACTGCAGACTTGCTCTGAAGAAATACACTTTGAGGATTGGTGGATTCATACATGGGGAAGGGCTACTGATGTCACAGCTGCTCAAACAACTGCACTCCATTGTCATTCTGTAACTTTGAAAAAAAAAATACTATGCATACTGCAGGGGTGGGCATTGGCTCTGCCAGGGCCTGTAATACAAGCTGTAGCCTGGTTAATAAGTGCCTACTCAACCCCCAGCCCTCACTGAAAGTTAAAGTTAAGCTCTGAAAAAAAATATATAGCTCTGGGGAAAAAGTATTACAAATTCTATTATAAAAGCTCTACAATAACAGAAAACTGTTTGACAACACAACATGAACACTGTGCTTTTAATCTGCACTTTAGCTCCAGCATACCTCCCAACAGTCCCGAAAACATTCCCTTGTCCCTCCCGCGGCCGGCAGTGTCCCGGGGCGAGAGGGGAGGCTGTTGGGAGTCCCCCTGTCAGCTGCTGAGCAGCGGGGACTAAACTCTGTGTGCATGCAGAACTGTACAAAGGGCCTGAATTAGGCCTGTGCCCTAGGCTGCGTATACCTGCAGTCTAGCAAACAGGTCAGAGCCGCCCACCACCCCGCCGAAACCTCCCGCTGTTGCTCGCATCCCTTCGTTAGCATGCAAGGGGATGTGTACTCAAACACATCCCCTCGCATTCAGCTGAAGAAGAGAGAAATAATTTGATGGTGGCCCACACAGAATGATTTTCCTAACCTCCGGTAACAAAAGTCAGTCCGCGGGAGATGGCCGAAAAGGGGGCGGGCGCTGATGTCATGTTGACCTTCCACAACTGAAAAAACGGGGCCGAACTCGTCCCCATCCGATGGGGTCTGAATTAGACCCAAAATCCATTGATTGATTGGTCACTATGTCCACTAATAAAGCATAACGCCTTAAGAGCCGCAAGACCAAATGCAGAAAATTGATGGAATTGGCTCCAACACAAAGAGACAATAAATACCTAGATGAAAGGGCTGATTAATAATAAAGCATCTTGTACATCCATCAGATAAAAGCATAAGGTGAAGAGAATAAAAGCCTTACTAACAGGAGGCGGTATAGATAAATTAGTGCAGATCAAGTAGTTTATGTTTATCAATATTCTGTAACCGATAATGCGAAGGTTTGCTTTGCATCTGACATATGGGCCCTTATTTTGATCGGTGCGGCCGGAGCCGATTATGCGGCCAGGACCGTGCGTGCGAAACCCCGCCTTCCATACGGATCGCCAACTCCGTCCGTATGCGGTAAGAGGCTGGCCGAACGGACCGCACGTGTATTTTTCACGGAAAACGCCTCATCCATCTAAGGGAACCTCCCCCATCATTCGATGGTCGCAGACCATCGAATGCAGGACCGAATGCTCCACCAGCTCCTGCAACCTCAGACCACACGCACATGTTTCCGTGCAAAAGCAGGGATCTGGGCGGGCAGCTGACATCCGGCGATGTCATATGTCCGCCCCCTACACGTGCGTCGCGACTGCATTACCATACGTACGCCCAGCGTTTGCATGGGAACGCCCATGAAACGCGGGGCGTATGCATATGGTAATGAGCCCAAATAGCCCTTCACGCCCCTCTCCACCCCCTGTTCGGAGTGTTCACAGATCATGCGGGATTTGGCCGTACGCCCCGCTCGCACATGCGCAGAGACGCCTCTGCACATGCGCAGACACAAAACATCGGCGGGCGGAACGCACGCGGATATATCCGCACCGATCAGAATAAGGGCCATGGTGACTGTTCTGCATATCACCTTCTTTGATGATTTGTCATGGAGTAAATGACGTTGTTCTCATTTTCCTCCTGTTTGCCAGTTTGAAGGTCGATTGCAGAACTACTGTAGATACTGTATGATTCAGCTTCATGATCAGCCAAGAGAAACATGTGATCTCGACAGAACTCCAGCAGACTAGAAATAGCTGCATCTAGTAAATAAATATTTCTAACAATTTTAAAGGATGCATACAGTATACCCATGTTTTTTTTTAACATTAATGAGCAGAACTTGCTGGGATTCACGCCCAGACTGGCCATAAAAATACCAGACAATCCCTTGGTGGAATAAGCCCGTTTGACCCAGCACCAGCAGCATGGTTATTATGAGGAAATCATTGAGAAAATTGCTGCATTTTACATGATTGTGTATTTACGGAACTTGACCTAACATGCCTGCTGTATGGCAAACCATGGTAATTTGATTGCATTGTTGAGGACGTGATTTGAGTAGCTGGCAAGAAGAGTTCTTTGCCCCCCCCATATAGTGTCATATAGAGTTGTGTAAGCAATGATTAGGATGCAATGTCATCCTTCTTTGCCTATTTACCCTTTCAACTTTCACAATTTATAGCATATATCCTCGCCTAGGTTTCATGTCCTTATCCAAACCCTGTAGCAAGTCACTGAAAATTGTTATTGGGTGATTTATCTGCACGTGTGCATGCACCAGTACATGTGCCCAAGCACTCACACAGCAGTCTTGCCACAATCGCAGTTTAAGTAGGGATGGGGGTGGCGATGATGCAACTGGGACAGTAACAAAATGGAAGTGATCCCGACAATACCGTCATGTCTGGACCACTTGGGGGAGGGGCGCGGCTGGGTGACATCACATGCTACCTCAAACATGGCCTGCATGAATATGGATACGGAGCTAGAGTGCAGCGAGGGGGCAGCTGGTGATGTTCAGCGAAGTGCTTGTACTTTACCGATGTGCCCACCAAATTTGGCGGGCACCTTGCTGGATGGGTCCCGTTCTGCATGGCGGCCTTGCTCTGTTCTGTAAACCCCCCTTCCTCGCTAAACTACAACTCAGTCTGAATCAAGCCCCCTATACCATATCTGTCTCTGCTTTCTGATAAACTGTATGGGATAGATAAACAGTCTTTATCACATGTTACATCATGTGGGAGTTTCAGGAAAAATAAAGTACTACGCATCAGAAAGCTACACGGCAAAACTACCATATGTGCAGTAGGTGCAGCTGCTATGGGGCCCAGAGCTGAAAGGGGCCCATCTATACGGTTTAAGTAATATTTTACCCATATTTATCACTATCAGTTACATAGGGGGCCCTTAAAAAGCTTTGCTATGGGGCCTATTTACGCCCCTGGAAAGCTACAGTACAACCATATTATTTAGTGGGCGCTTATTTAAAATGAAAGATTACATAGTTAAATGGGAAAGACCCACGTCCTATTGATAAAATACAGGACTGGCAGATTCCAGGACAAACATTGATGGGTTAATATTTTAGATATACTGAAATGATGTTAAAATTTGACATTTGACGGTTGATAAAGCATTCAAACCAATTAATACAGTAAAACATATGCATTATTAGCAGTGTTTAATCCTTTAAATGGCAACCTTTTGGAAGACATGCGTAATGCAGATAAATCTAATAACTGGGATTTAGAAAATCCATGACAGTGTGTCTATAAATCTGGGTGGGGCAGCAGGGAAAGTAACGTTAAATATCTACAGAGTGATATCACCTAACTGACAGCAAATAACCTGTGTTGATTTTGGATAAGGGTTAGGGTGCACCATTTGCAATTTGCAAACAGTTCATGGTACAGTAAATGTGTCCACAAATCCCTGCATGCAGATGAGAGATGAGCCTTTATAGGGCTCATTAGGAATAAACTGCCATTTAAACAAGCTTAAAAGATTTCAAAGCAAATATGATTATTATTTTACCTCATAAAAGTTAATATCTTACTGTTTGTTTTACTGAAACGTAGCTTCACATTTGCAATAGAGCCTCTGTCCGTACAAATGAAAGGAAATCTTCACACAAAACTGAAAATGTCATTTTTGTTGGTTTCCCATAAGTGACACACTAATGGATGTTTCCATGCTTGTGGCCATGCGTGTCAGGTCACCTAATGGCTACTGGGATGCTCTCCTTCCGACACGTTGATGATTGACAACAGACAGCCGGTATAGAAAAAGTCACATGCGTCAGTTGCAAGGAGAGCATTAGTTGACCATGTTAGACAATGGAGGACCCGCTCACTGGATCACAGATGGAGAGCAATAAAGTAGAGGGAGATAAAACGCTGCCATGTTACAGGCTGTTTTAAATAAAAAATTACAGCAGCTGATTGGTTGGTAGTATATCTATCTCCACTCTCTTCCAGGCTTAGTAATATAATTATAATAATAATAATAAAAATAATAATTTTATTTATATAGCTCTCTTTCTCCAATAGGACTCAAGTACCTTGAGTCCTATTGGAGAAAGAGTGCTATATAAATAAAATTATTATTATTATTATTATTATTATTATTATTATTATTATTATTATTATTATTATAGAATAAATGCAATACAGTACAGGAACAATGAAGTACAGAAAAGCTTTTCAAAAACAATACTTTCATGAATGAAGGAAATGCTTGAGTAAACAGGAAAGTCTTCAGTCTGTTTTTAAAGCATTCTAGAGCGGGAGCCTCTCGAAATGTGCAGGGAAGTGAGTTCCATAAGTCGGATCTGCATGGCTAAAAGATCGACCACCATATGAATTACGGGGCATCCTAGGTACTGCTACAAGTCCTTCATCTACAGATCGCAGTAATCGGGTAGGACAGTTTGGAATCAGAAGCTGCTTCAGGTACCTTGGGCCTTGGTCATGTAGGGCTTTGAAACTCAGTAAGTTGATCTTGAAAATGGTTCACCATTTTATGGGCAGCCAGTGAAGGGATTAGAGAATAGGAGTTATGTGGCTAGAATGGGGCTGATTGGTTAACAGCCTGACAGCTGTGTTTTGTACCAGCTGTAATCGGTGCAGTTCTTTTGCTGGAAGAACATGGTAGGGGACATTGCAGTAATCCAAACGAGATGATACAAATGCATGTATGACTTTTTGCAGATCTTCAGAGGGGATTAAGTGTTTGATTCTGGCTATGTTCCTCAAATGAAAGAATCAGGATTTGATTGTGGCTGATATCTGATGATCTGATTGAGTGTTAAGCCACCATCCAGCACCATGCCAATATTCCGCACATGATCAGAGTTTTGTAATTGTGTACCCCCAAGTGTCAGTCCAGATGGGTGGCTAGGCTGCAGTCTTGTCCTTTGATGTTAGAGTCCTATCACAAGGACTTCTGTTTTATTAGGATTCAGTCTCAGCCAACTGGCACTCATCCATTCCTGGAGCTCAGCTAGACAGCCTTTTAGGGTTGGTATTGGGTTTTCAGTGCCCGGAACAAAGGACAAGTACAATTGTGTATCACCTGCATAGCAGTGGTAGACCAGGCTATGGCACATAATTATTTCACCCAGTGACAGCATGTACACTGCTAAAAGCATGGAGGATAATACAGTATAGAACCTTGTGGGACACAGCATGGCAGTGGCAAGGATGAAGTACATATTCCCTTCAATCTCAATTTCCTGATTACTGGTTCCAATAACCATCATTACCAATGTAGTATCTAAATTTACACTTGATGAATCACTGTGTCTAACTTAGGAAAGAAATCTAGGATTTGCTCACTGTCCTCCATCTACTCCAGTAAACCCGATTTTGAGCGCATGCAGAAGCATCTATAGTGGCTGACTCTGCAGTTACGCAAGTGGCCTACAAACTCCTTTTCTTGTGTAATTCATGTAACCAAATGTG
The DNA here is from genome assembly GCF_055691185.1 of Crinia signifera. Classification (NCBI taxonomy): domain Eukaryota; kingdom Metazoa; phylum Chordata; class Amphibia; order Anura; family Myobatrachidae; genus Crinia; species Crinia signifera. The sequence continues at coordinate 57,593,719 of NC_139223.1, read as the reverse complement.
CGAGGACTGGAGATTTTTGCTTGTAAATCAACTAAAAGTATTCCTGCCTACATTTTTTCATAGTGGCCAAGTAGGGTTAGTCCCGGATCTCGAGGCATGTCACAACACCATATTGTAACATTCCTCAAGATCCCTTATTCACCATATCCTAGTTTGTGTCATCAGCAATTCTCTCTACTAATATGGAAAATAATTTTGATTGTGCTGACTGGGATTTTATGGCTGCTGTGTTAAAACACATGGGACTGGATATAATGTCCTAGAAACTGCTCACTTACTGGTATAGATGTTCTAACAACTTTAGTGTTCCAGACACCTGCTGGAGATGTTGTGGAACCCTGACTTCTGCCAGAAATTCCACACACTAAGGTCCTTATTCTGTTTCACTTGCAAAAGCAAATTCTCTCTCTAATGGACAAAACCATGTGCACTGCAGGTGGTGCAGATGTAACAAGTGCAGAGAGAGTTAGATTTGGGTGGGGTTTGTACTTCAAACTGAAATCTATATCGCAGTGTAAAAATAAAGCAGCCAGTATTTACCCTGCACAGAAACAAAATAACTCACCCAAATCTAATTTGTGCCTGCATACTACGGGCCATACGCATATGCGGTATTAATAGTTTTATTTTTGATCAATTAACAAAATACAAAGAGAATGAACAGAAGAGAAATCTAAATCAAATCTATTTTTGGTGTAACCACACCTAGCCATCAAAACAGAATCAATTCTTCTTCTTGCACAAAGTCTGCAAGATTGTAGTCTGGTGTACAATTAACCAATCATAACAATAGATCTATATATCTATAATACAGATCACGGCTTTCCACACAAACACATACGCACATATATATGTAATGCTGTGATCTATAGAAATGGAATTGGGTAACTGCCTGCGCAGAGGAAAGAAAGCCAAAACCAAAGCAGAAAACACGCAGTTGGTAGAGGAACAGGCATCAGAGACTGAGCCAGAACAAAGAGACTCAATCTAAAGTGGTCATAGGAGATTAGTACAAAGAGTATTATGTACTGGCAAAAGCCAGGTAGGATCTACAAGTCAAAACCTTTGTAACAAGAGAACACACTGTACATAAAATGGAACACGTTTCCAGATGAAACACTAAAGGTCACGGATAAATCTTCATGCGCTTTGTATTTTAAGTACTGAAATATTTTTCAGTATTCAGAGAACTTTATGGATAACAAAAAAAAATGCACTTAAATAAAAATACATGGAGTGTTATATGAGCTGCAATTATTCTGGAGGACAGGATTGAAATATAAGCTTCAAGGGCCATCTATCTACCTGGCTGGATTGACAAAATTGTTGCTTTTGAATCTGTTTCAACTTTTGTATCTTCAAAAAGTCATAGAAATGTCATGGGTGACGTAGGGCTTCTCATCGAAAGTATTAAATTAGAATCTATCATCCTTCGCCACATATCCATTGAATATAAATAAGAGAAGGTTCAGTGAGAGACTTGTATTAAGGATGCAAAAGGATAAAAAATGGGAATTAAAAATATTGTAAAGGGAGATTCAGTAAAGAAAATCGATACTTGTGTAGTTTCACGGTGCCAGCATGGCGCCGTGCTACTTCCGGGTGTACGCTCGCCACGAAATATGTCCAAAAAAGTAACTTAACTCCATGCCAACATGAATAGTTCATACCTCCACTATCCATGTTGGCATGGAGTTGATTTTAAATAGCGTGGCGAACGTAGCGAGCCACCGAGCCCGCAGTGTGGGCGAGCGAAGCGCCGTGAAACTACACAAGTATCAGAAAATCACATAACAATAAATAAATATGGCAATGTGTAAACTGCATTATTTTTACCAATGTTTTGGGTTGGTAAAAACTAATCTTTGTTTTACTTTTAATAGTAGATGTTAGCGGTTGTATTGAATTGACCCTCGATTAAGTTCTCCATTTACAACATTATTCCCCTTTGTGCTGGGTACATACTGTGCGATACATGTGCTTCTTCTGGGTCATATCTATCCCTGCCTTCAGACTGTTTCCTTTAAAGGGCGTTTGTTTGCCCTAGAAACTTGCTGTCTACCTCTATGTGGCTTCTTATAACACGCATGCTCCAATTCTTGGATGTGATCGCTGGACACAAAAAGGACACGTTATTGTTTTGCTTATACAACGATCAATGTCCATTTAGCCAACATAGATAGATGGGTAATTACTTTAGAGATTTCCCAAGATTTCAGTGACGATATTAGAAATGATAATGATACATCATAGCTTTTTATTTTCAACACGTTTGATCTTAAGGAACTGTGGATAATATACACTCAAGACAAAACACAAAGTAAGTCTTGTACAGTGAAGTAATATGAGGCATCTCTCCATGTGATATACATCGGCGGTATAAATAACAAAAAAAAACCTGTACATAAAGCAGTTGTAAGATACATTATATAGGGACGGAATCAGTAAAGCAACAACACAAGGAATTTTGTGTCTGGAACAAACCATGTTGCTATTCAAGGGGAGAAACACATTTACAATGAAACACTGGGCATTCCCATTTGCGCAGACCATCGCCGCTGCCCCTGCCTAGGCTGCTAGGTGCAAGTGGGATGGCGAACAAGCAATTTGCCATGCCCACTCGCACCAAGCTGCTACAAATGCGCATAAGTGTTTATGCTTATGCACAGTGGCTATACATCGCTCCCCCATGCGTTAGCAAATGAATAACCACCCAAAGCTGGAGGATCCCCTGGGATTTCAGGTGGTAATCTGAGCACTGGGACAGGAGTCACTACCAGCCCCGGTGTTACTATCGCATTTACTGTACATAAATGGTCTTCTGCTACATAAGCTGGCTTCTGCTACTGTACATGTTGCGCTCTGCACTGCTCACCAATATGACATGTGATTAACCATGGGTAACTTCTCCACTGGCTCATTTCTCCACTCTTTTTACTGCTTCACGAATAAACCCCAGTGTGCTTTGTAGGACTATGGCCCTTATTCTGGTTCACTCGTAAAGGTAAATTTCCTTCTCAAATGGAAAACCAAGTTCACTGCAGGCAGAGCAGATGTAACATGTGCAGAGAGAATTAGATTTGGGTGGGGTTTTACTTCAAAGTGAGATCTATATTGCAGTGTAAAAATAGATGGGGGTGGGTTGAAGTGTATTGCACTGCTGTTTTAAATAGTCGATTGTAAGACACTGATTGGCTGAGTAAAAATAAATGCTGGACACACTGTGTTGATTTTTATGTTTTATATATGAAAATAGAAAATTAGCAGTACATATACACACATTTATTGCCTAGATATAAAAATAAACATGGAATTAAAAACAAAAAATATAAAAAACAACAATGTTAAATGTAACATGAATTGGGATCCCAATAAAGATAGTAGTAATTCTTGTGCCGTTAATTGCAGACCTTAAACAGTGGCTTGTTTCAATATAATGATGCAACCAATTTGCACTGATATCAGAAGGATAATTTATCCAGATCGTATAGAATGTATCGATTATACAAATTTGCAAATTATTAAGATGCAGTCACCGAAAAAGATGATATGCTCACCCTTTCTCGTAGCAGTTGCTTCGTGCTGATTTTGTTGGAATAAATGAAGAAGGGGGAAGGTTTCTTTCAGCAGTCGGGTCCAGATAATAGGAGATTAGTGGCTCCCTTACTTGTATACCTAACACTCCTCTCGGCACTAGGCCGGTGTAGCCTGCATGCGGTTTACTTTTAGGATCACCACACTGACCGCAGCAGTAATGGAGTGTTTAGGATAATGAATCAAATTCACCATTTGGTGCGGGGGAACAGCTCCCCTGTTGTAGCGTGGAGAGCGGCTGTTTGAAGTAGCTGATGGCCGGCAGCGGGGGGGATATGCTGCACTTCAGCTAGAGCTGGAACACGGAGCACAAAGTCGGCGGTGAGCCGGCAGATGGATCAGCGCACACAGTGGAATCGCCTTTAGTGTAATGCGGCTAGATTACCGGCAGCGTGAGGCGGTGAGCCGGCAGATGGATCAGCGCTCACAGTGGAATCGCAGTCAGCGTAATGCGGCTAGATTACCGGCAGTGTGAGGCGGGTGTCCTTCTCCTTAGAAACAAGTTAAGGTCTGCTAATGTGGATCACCAGTTCAACGCGTTTCGTCCCCAAGTCAGGTGGGAACTTTTTCAAGACGGAAGCGCAATACACTTCAACCCACCCCAATTGTTTCTTGTTTGTGTGAGTCAAGGCAGACTCACAGAAGTGCATGCTGCAGCTGTATAAAATCTAAAATTTATAATTATATAATAGCATTTTTCTAAATATATTTCAACAGCACTGCTAAGCGCCAGGTAGTGTGTCTCAGGTTAATTCCAGAAGTTTTTTTGGGGTTACCTTGCTACATACTTACCCCCCCCCCCAGTGTAAAAATAGAGCAGTCAGTGATTTCCCTGCACAGAAGCAAAATAATTCACCCAAATCTAAATCTCTCTGCACATTCTGTTACTTCTGCCCCACCTGCAGTGCACATGGTTTTGTCTATTTCAGAAGGAATTTGCCTTTGCGAGTGAACCAGAATAACCCCCTATGTGATCCAAACATAGAACAGTTTTGGTTTGTGTTGTAGACAGTTGTTAAAGTTAGAAAGATAATACATGTATGTTTTATTTGAACTGTGTAGATTGGTAGTAATCATGTAGAGTAGTCTGTAGAGGTTAAGATGGTGAATTGAGAATTGATAATCATGCCAGAAGAGAAGCGTTTCCAGGCAATGCTCAAAGATACAAAAATAAAGAATGCCTGCGGCTAATCACTGACAAGTGCAGTAAATCTGGCAGCTTGCTGCTTCCTAGTTAAGGGATTACTCAACCCTTATAAATATGATTTGAAAAAAAAAATGAACGCAATATTTATTAAATATAGAAATAAGTAAATATGAGGCCAAGAATTCCAACAACATATGACAATAAAAATATGTTAGCTTAAAATCAGAGACATGCAGTCAGGTGAGGCAGAGCCTCTCTTGTCATACTTCAGTATACTTTAGAGTTTTGACTATAAAAATGATAATAAAAGTACAGTACAAAGAATATATTATAAGTGCAGTATTTTTTTGTATTATTCTAATAATTTTTATAGTCAGGTCTTTGACAAGTGTGGCTCTGCCTTATCGGTGTGCCTTGTTTGTACCTCTCTGATTAAAACTCCCCAGATATACTGCTACACCTTTGTATAATGCCCACATGAACCCTCGAGTTCATATAGGTCTGTGTGTAGATCTGGGTCTGATATTAGCAAGTGCCGTTCATACAGTATGCTCCATTAGCATATGGAAACGCCCAATTTGTAGGTCCTCCAGATTCCTTTCTTTGTTCACAGCTTCTCTTTAACAATTAGGGGTTGTTCATAAATTGGGTTTCCCTATTGCAAATGACAAAACATAGGGTCTGACATCAGTTTTTCATCCTTGGATATCGAGATCAATACATTGCAAGGCTGTTGAAGGCTTCCAGCAAATAAGGTATTCGGAATACGGGATGGGATTGCGTTTGTTAAGTTGTGCCCTTATTATGTCTTGCAGGTTATCAGGACAGTATGGAGGGCTTAGCCCATTGTGTCATTGTCCCTGGAATTTTTCAGGTGAACTGGACTGAGTGGCAGTGGTTCAAGACTACAGAAGTACTGAATTTGTCATAAGATGATTTTGTCCTCTGGCCGATTTACTTAATTTGCAAGTCCTGGTCATCTATTGGCTCGCTGTTGGCAGGTAATTCATATTTTCTTAGTTTGTGGGCTCCTTCTTATCCTGATTCTAGATGCCCCATTGATTTGTACATTCTTCCCCATTTGTATATAATGTATGATTCCATTGTTTCTCGATATGAAGAATTGCTTTTCCATGTTGCATTCACCATAGCTTTCATGGAGCCTCTCGTATTGATGAACCTATATTGTCTTTAGGTCAGTGTCTTCTCCCTTGATTGCTGCACACATTTTTATCACTGATGTGTCAGCTTTGTGTCAGATACTGTACAGCATTCTAGCACCAATCAGATATATAAATGAAGCTGGGTCACCATTGCCGCCAATGGAGGCCATATCGTTATAGCCACCTATAGATGACATAAGTGGTACAGGCAGGGCCAGAGTAGCAATGGGTAGATGGCTCTACAGATCAAAGCCCGCACATAAAAGTAAGCCCATCATCATGGCAGCAGATAGACACACAGCTGACCATAAACTTTTACATGTTTCGGAAGCCATTGGGGCTAATAATGTAATGGATGTACAGATAGAGCCATCCTCATCTAGCCCTTTAATAGGATTAAGTGAGCCAGAGCTGTCGGACTTAATCCTATGCTAATCCCCTACTGTATTGTTATATGTATTGTATTGCGGCTGAGAACAATAGGCCTTGGCTCACCATGGCTATCCAAGAAGGCTAGCTAAAGAATGCTCCATCTGTACATATCAACATGACACTGGCCACACCCACACAGCACTCTTCCTAACTCTGCTGATTCATATAATGTGCCTTGATCATTTTCAGTCTAGGCTATGTGCCCTGTAATCTGACTCTTGGCCCAGCTGCAAACTAATCTTGATGATGTTTGTAATGGGTCTACACACATAGCGATAAGCTTTATGAGCACTGCGATGTGGCGCTGAGCAATCTGTCAGGGCCAGTGTGGTCCGTGAGAACATTGGCCCTGACACCGGTGATTATAGATTTATCCAGCGTGCTGGATATTAATCGCCGGGGCTGCACATTGCAATCGCTATGCCCCTACACATGGAGAGATGTAGGGGCATATTCTATTGCCCCATGCCTAGGCCCCATTAATACTGAAAGGAGGTTATAACCCCTTTAGTGAGCTCTAAAGGGGTTATGTCTCCTTGCTAAATGGGGCTCGAAATAGGGGAATCAGTAGGAACATACTTCAATAAATAATTGCAAGGCTGGATTACTGTACTAGATTTACAGCTCAACGGATAAAAAATAATTCCTCTGATTCTACAGAATTGAGCTAGTTTTTAAACCTCCCCTAGTTAAGATTTGTTTCCACAGTTAGAATATACAGGGCTAAGCCAAAGGATATATTTTTTTTTTTTATTGTGTAACTCATCCTTTTAATCAAGATTTTAATGAGAATGTAATTTGGTGGAACATTAACCCTCGCTTAAGAGCATTTTAATATGTTGTGATTCCATGCAGCCATATCTGCCTTGTACCTTGCGTTTTCATAAGCAGGCTGTGTTTGTAAAGCACATAAGTATTAGGCTGATAGACGTCTAAACCGATCCGTGTTATGGGAATGTGAAAACAGCTGAATTTTCCTCTTACACAGTTCTGTAAGGAGCGTGGCATCCAGATCATTTTGAAATGTCAACATTAAATGAGCTTCATTTAGTGCGCTTATAACATTTATAGTGTAGATGCTTTGTTCTAATGTCTTGCAAATAAAACCAAGATACACATGTTATGTATCGAGACTGTAATAGGACAATATAAATTGAACAGAATATATCCTTTTTAGCACTTTGAAATGCATTGTGTTCTCCAGTAACAGCCTAAAGTAATGATAAACATATAGAAGGAACGTATATCACATATTGGCCTACACATGGGGCAATTTCAGTCCAATTTCTAAATGATCTCGGGACAGATGTAATGTATCCTATGTCTGTTCTCTGTAAGGCTGCCATATTTGGCCATGTTGGCATCTAACATATTCTCTTTAAATACCAGGGACTTGGCACCAAATGCATGCTCACCACATTTGTGGTCACTTCTACCATCCACCTGCATACTATATAAAGATACAAGTGACACTGCCAAACTATATTTTTTTATGATGACTACACTGCTGTCATAATCATACTGTATAACAGGTTATGTAAACATGGACAAATTCCCATAAACAAAACTACTGTAGTTTGCACGTGATAACTACTAAAGTAAAATATTTGTAGACGCTAGTAAATTATATTCCAGGAATGTATATGTAAAGGTCCATTATATCACTGGGACTGTGACAGTTACACTAGTATACAAGTGGTAGATGCTGAATGGTAGATGGTAATGTTTTCTACATCTACTCTAGGTTTACTCAGATGAAAGAACATTTAATTTACAGCTGAGATATAATCCAGAGTTAAAGTGGGGCAAAGAGTGCCCTTTCCCCAAGTTAAATTACAGGGGTTGCCTACTTTTAGGCTGTCCTCCCCAGGAGAGGGCAGCCAGCTAGAGGAGGAAGCTGGTGAGAGTACTGCAAAAGGGGTGGGGCTGAAGGTGGAGGTCACATCATGACTGTTGTGGTCACATCATCGTGGTCACACCCCTTACTGTGAAATGTAGGTATTACATGCATTGCACAGCCTGGAGGGGGGCAGGGCCATGATGACGCAATTCACATCATCAGGTAACCGCGTCCTTACCAAGGGGGATTGTGGGAGTCTGGGGAGTTTGCAGGGGACTTGCCCACCTTCCCAGGGGGCTAGGAGGCTGACCTGATTTTCTCAAACCTCGGGGAGGATAGGCAAAGTATGCATAATTCTAGTGATGTATTCTCAAATAAGTCACATGAGCAGAAGAGAGCTACTGTAGACCAAGGTCTATAACTTAAGACATTGCTTGAAATATGGTGCCACCAGCAGCCAATTAACATTGTCAGTTCTCTTGTGGCTGTGGGGTGTGTGACGTGGGGGCTCATGGTAGCATTATGTATCTGTAGATCATGTGATCCAGGTGCATGGAGCCCCCCCCCCCATGCACCTGGATCACATGATCCACAGATACACCATACTGCCACAGATTATCGGCAATGGGGAAACCCCATATTTGCACATCTTAACTGCCTTTCCTTCCTTTTAGAAAGGTTTCTGTAATATCTAAATTATTTGACTGGTTCTTTATTCCCTTGACAAATGTCTATCTCCTGCATTAAGTTCCCTACCACGCAGATCATATTTTATGGATATTGCAGCTATTACAGACTCACGGTAAGAAAGGTTAGTTAGAATGGCGTTATTTATCTATAACCCCTTATAAAAAAAAGTGAACTTCACAATTGCTTTTGACACTCCTGACTGCAGCGATACATTCCCTGGGAAATTCTAATCCATCAGTATTGTCTACAGTGCTCCAGATAACGGTATATTACTTTACAAGTATTATCCTGACCTACTTCTCCGCTCCTGCCTTTATGAAGAAAAAAGAAAAGAAAAGGTGTTTCATTACAAGACCTGACAATCTTTAACATAAATATTTAACAACTAGTACACTTCAAGGAACATGCTTTAAACCATTTTGGAATAAAAAATCGGTATCTTTCATTTCTTCCACTCCTTTCAATCTAACATGAACCATTAAACATAGGTTTAATGCTGTATGTGACATATTGCACATTGGGGGTTGTCCAGAGCCGATTGCTGGGCTGCTCATTTGCAGAGCTTTGCGATCAGGTAATACACAGCCAAGACAGAGTGTAATCCCGTCAGGTGCAAGCCTGAGAATTACTTCGCACAGCTTGCAAAAAAATCTGGATCGGAGATTCACTGCAAATCCATTCGCCAGCCGCTAAAAAGAGTTTTCCACTGTGTGCAGTCTGTGACTGTCATTTAACTTGCAGAAAGGCCTCGCGTATGTGTATTACGAGCTGTACATATGCGCAGTCTATTGATAATCGCCTGGGCTGCAAATCTGAATATATTATACAGTATTGCTCGTGTGCGTTATAATAAGGTGGCCACCTATCTTTCACAATTGCATATACTTAATTCATTTATTATGCGTATACTGTACTTGGAGTTTTTCCAAGCCAATTATAGGCATGTATAGCAAACAATTCATAAGAATATATACCAAGATATGAAAAAAATATGTAAAAAGTATTCTCCTCCTCTTTGGACTATAGGAGTAAATGTCCCAATCAATGAGCCAAATCAAATAAAGTCCTTTTAAGATTATCTGTAGATGAGAACCTCCACTTATATGCGCAATACTCACAGACTCCAGTGATGGTACAGTAAGTGTAAATGGCAGTATTGATGCAGGAGGGCTATTCCATATAGAGTACAATGCCCTCCGTTCTACAACCCGCTGATGTAATTGATGAGGGTGAGGTGCCAGGAAAGACGACCAACCTGAGTCCAGCAGTATGTAGTCAGTCCGGTCTGCCGCGTCTCTCACACGTCGCAGTGGGTGGTCTCACATCCGGCTAGTGCAGGCACCTGTATGACTTAGTGAGCCGCATCTCTCACCTGCTGCTCTGCCGTCAGCGGTGTTTACACAGTGTGTGTCCTTGCAGACGTGTGTACAAGTTCCGTGCCTCTATCGGTATAGACGGAATGTGAGACGCATCAAAGGGGGTTTATTGTTTAGAGCTCAAGAAGTTATCCTTCTCTCCAGGGGTGCCGGATCCTCTAACACGTTTCGCTCCGGTGTGAGTTTTTTCAAAGAGTATACTCTTTGTAAAAGCTCACACCGGAGCGAAACGCATTAGTGGAACTGATGATATCCAAAAACTGATGATGTCCAGGCCTGGAGCACAGTGATAGTCTGGAGAGACACTTTAGAATAAGTACTTATTTACCTGGAGCATGACATATACATGTGACAGACATCACTAGACTCCCAGGAACAGGCATCATTCACAATATATAGGGGGTTATTCAGGCGTGATCACTTCTCTGCTAATTTGCCGAGCCATATATGTCCCATTTTTGGGGGATGTTCCCACGTCCTTCCCGGGCCGGCAGTGTCCCACAGTGGGAGGGGGGCAGTTGGGAGTCCTCCCCCCTGTCATCCGTAAATAGACATTGTGCGTATGCACACAGAGTCTCTTCATGCCCCCACAATGGCGAAAACAGGGCGTGGCCTCACGGGATCATCACAAGTATAGGCCATGCAACCTTCCCGCAAGGCCACGCCCCCAACATTTTCAGCTGCACCTTCCATGCACACATGAGCATCTCTCCTCGTCCCTCCTCATAGTTGGGAGGCTTGCTAAGATAGGAAATTGCCGCCCAGCCAAAGTGAAATCCTGCTGTTTACAAACCAAAGGTTTATTAATGGCTTGCAAAAATTACGCTGATTAGTGATTAGCAGCAAATCCATATGCAAGATGCTTACTGTATGAATGCTTTTTCATCAAACAACTTCCCTTCAAACACCTGAGCATCCCTGAATTTTTCCAAAAACTCCCAGAAATTGACCGGTTACGACCCCGAAACACCTGCTACCTGTCAATCAACTTACGTACAGCCAGCAATGACAACATTTGCTGGATTTCATTGCAGGATTTCCGGCGCATGCGGAATACATGCTGTATGTATGTTCAGTCTATTGATTAACACCCGGCCTGCAAATCAGTGAGGATCTTAAAAAGCAAAATCTTTCTGTAATTGGCATAACCATGTGCACTGCAGGTGGGGCCGATGAAACATGTGCAGAGAGAGTTACATTTGGGTGAGTTCGTTTGTTCTGTGCAGGGTAAATACTGACTGCTTTACACTTACACTGCAATTTAGATTTTAGTTTGAACCCATTTCACCCAAATCTCTGCACATGTTACATCAGCCCCACCGGCAGTGCAGCAAAGGTTTTTTAATGCCCATTAGAGAAAGGTTTTTCTTTTGATATCCTTACTGAATAACCCTCAAAGTGCATACACACTAGACGAAAATGTCATAATGACTGGTCATTATCATGCATGTTGTTTTCATTATTGTCTAGTACAGTGGTTTCCAAACTTTCTGCAATCACAGCGCCCTAGAGCATCAGAATTTTTTACAGCACCACTAGGCCAAAAGTTTCATATAAAATTTAGAAAACAATAATAAATTAAGTAAAATGTGTGGGTATATGTCATCCTTATGTTCAATTATGTGGTATGGGACAAAATGTGTTTATATTTATTCGCATATTCTTTGATTAGAAGAACTTGTTTGCCTATCACATGAAAGTACCCCAAGGCACCCCAGGGTGCCACGGCAAATAGTCAAACCACTGGTCTATTGTGTACACACCACAGGGAAGATCTTTGGCCAATCTGCCCCTGATGACTTTTGATGTCTGGATAGTTTTGTTTCTTCCTTACATGCCACACTGCCATCCCCCACTTGATATAATAGATCCAGGTTTCCAAATATTTTTTGTACCATAACTTCTTTGACTTTTCTCTTGTCAATCTCTCCTGAACATATATATATATATATATTTTTTTTTTTTTTGGATGACTGTTTTTTCATGGATAAAGGACAGAGATTTTATTTGGACACCCATGGTGGATCTGACTAGAAGCCATGAAGTTTATTTACTAAGATAAGAGTTTTATTGAAGATGGAATGTTGCCAATGGGCAGCCTTCTAGAAGGTTCTAAATAAATAAGAATTAGATTCTTATTGGCTTTCTTATTGGCTGCTATGTGCAACCAATGATGGAACTCTCATCTTAGTAAATAACCCCCCCCCCCCCCCAAGTGTCTCTTATTTTATATTAATAGTTGAAGTTGGCAGCTATCATTGGAATGGCAATCCTACATAACAAGGGCAGTCTAGAGGTGTGTACAAACAATCGGATATGTCGAGCATTTGACTGAACAGCTGATATATCAACTGACCATTGGCCATTGTGTGCCATTGATCAGTGGCGTAACTATCTATTTTGCGCCCCCCCACCGCAAAAAAATTTCGCTCCCCTCGGCACACCCCATGCCCATACCTGCCCGGCTGCACCTGCGGTCACGGTCCCATCTCTCCCAGCGCTGGCTCCTGCTGCTATAATGAAAAGTGACTCTTAGAAAATGGCTGCCCCATACTGCAGACAGAAAACTGTCTGCAGTATGGGGGCAGCCATTTTCTAAGTGTCAGTTTTCATTATAGAAGCAGTAGCCAGCGCTGGGAGAGACGGGACTGTGACGGCACGGCAGGCAGGTACCGGCAGACAGCAGCCTGTAACTATAACCCCGCAGACCCCCGGCGCCAAAACTTTCTCTGTGCCTCTTCGACACCGCGGGGGCTACGGAGCTATAGTTACGCCACTGCCATTGATATAGTTGTGAATGGCGTAGTTCCCAGACATATCTCATCAGCTGTGCAACACAGCTGATGCCCGATATATCTAAATATCTACATCTAAAGATATATGGGCACCTAGTTCTCTTTGTAAGGGCAATCCACCACCAGCCCGTACAGCCAATGCAGGAGCCACTGGTGATCGACAACTTACCACCCGCCCAATTTTTATGTCAATCACCGTGGATCGAGCAGTGTGTACAGATAACAGGCTGCCCAATCCATCTGTATAATTTGAGATAAAGCGGAGATAAAGTGCACGGTGATAATGTACCAACCAATCAACTCTTAACTGTCATTTTTTAAACATAGCTTATTGGCTGGTGCATATTACCTTTTTTGTATATTTGTAGAAACATTTTGGTATATTTGGGCTGAAACAGTAGCCTTCATGGAATTTCCTCCAAATACTTTACATGCAAATGCAGTTTTTCTAATCAGTTTAATACATATGCCCCTTTATGTCTAAAGACTTCACAGCTGAGTGAGCTGAAAGATTATTATGGAGCTTATTACGGCCTTTTCACTCTCAGAGGAAGTAAAGATATTTATATGCCTTGATCTGATTGAAGAAGATACATATCGTTAGGCTCTCATAATTACAGTCAGGTCTGAGGCCTGTGCTCAACTCAATGCAAACATTTGATTGATGTGAAGCCAAATACTTGTAACCTTCAATAAGAGAGCAATTTATAAACTGCACAAAAGCTTTATTAAATAATGTGCCTTTCTTCCAGAATCGTAGCAAGAAAATCATTGTTTTCCATTTCAATACCATGGATATTACATTGTCTGTCAAAATACTGAAGGCTGAGCTCCTCAGTAAATGTTCGAGGAAAAAAAATCCTGTGGGATTACAGAACTACAATATCAAATTCCTGGGGGATTAACTGGTTGAGAGAATTACTTCTCTGTCCTAATGCAGTGACCTTACAAGCAATAAAGGCCTTTAAATCTCAATCAGCCCCATGCGACTGAAATTCATTTTCAACTCTTGATCGAAAAAAAAAAAAAAAAATTCTTCCAGCAACATCATACGGTGCAAGGATATAATTTAACATTACAGTATGATAAAGATAACAACTAGCATAACTAGTATATAAGTACACCATATTATTCTCATTCACATTCTCATTCTTTCAGAAGTACAGTACTGTAAAAGTTACCCCCATTTTTGACGCTTTTAAATCCATTGCAATAAATGTCTTCTTGACTGACAGTGTCTGCAAAACAAAAAGAAAACAAGATTGATCCAAACATTAAAGATAACAGCATCATGCATCCGGTAAAAGAGGATCCTTATCTCTGTATATACAGAAAAAAAAGGCAAACACAATTGTAATATCAAGAGTTTAGCAGATATAGTGAAACAAAAAAGGACAAATGACTACAGATTATACATACCAATAAAATGGTACATAACACTACATATACAAATGTACAGTATATGTCCCTTTCTCTTAGAGCAGCAAACATGGGGAGGGTATGCAATGTCCAGCCGCTATTTCCGACGTGGCCAGGTGTTTCAGTGCCCCAAATAAAAAGCTACTACTTGATAACAAAATGAGCTGGCCCTAGGCTTGGGGTGGACACCCCTAAGCATCCCAGATGCCCTAGGCATTTGCCTATTTTGTCTATGCCTAGGGCCGGCTCTATGCGAGATGGAGAGAAAGGGAAAGAAAGATGGAGAGATACAGTGGGGCATATTTATTAAGCTTGGTGAAGTGATAAAGTGTCTGTCAGCTCTGTGAAGTGACAGGGCTGTTTTAAAAAAAGAAAGGTAGGACCTGATTGGCCGGTGATAAAAACCAGACACTTTATCACTTCACCGAGCATAACAGTGTATGGGAGAGACAGGCAGTGTCAGGTCAAAGATGGAAGGACAGAACACCATATGGGGACATAGATGGAAAGACAGATGGGTGGTGGGCATAGACAGACAGATGGACAGATGGGCACATAGTCAGAGGGGGACTGAACACCATATGGGGGTACAGATTGACATCAAGATGGGTGGGGCATAAATGGACAGGGTACCGTATCGGGGCACAGACTTAGAACACAAATGGGGTGGTAGACGGATGGACAGAGCAGCATATAGGACAGCATAGGAGGACAAAATGACAGATGGAAGGGGGTGGGGCAGACTTTGTGCTACTGCTGCACTTTGTGGCACCCCAACCCACCAGTCCCCAAAGCATATATATATATATACGGAACTGACCCCAAGTGCGCCACCACTGGTAAAACTGCTACTCTATAGAATCCCCCCTGTTAGTGGGAGACAGAAATATGTACAGATAGTGTGGGATAGAGAGCACTAATGTATCCACCATCTTGTTCAATTACACCAATGATCTTTGCCAAGAATGTAACGTACAGAACATATTTTTATTAAAGATTCTTAAAACTTCATAATCCATGGCAGTTTTTTTGGCTCATAATAGTCGTGGACAACACGATATATGTCCAAACCCTACGCGTTTCGTCTAACAGACTTCATCAGGGGTTAAACTGTACACATATAGGTAGTATATTGGAACATACTGTAAATATGTCCTTTAAGATTGGAATTTAAATATTCAGTATCCAAATAAAATTAAAATGTGTTTGACTGGTTTTTTAATTGAGTACCACCACGCTACATGTTCTGTCTACAGCTCCTGGCTGATGAGCAATTGGTGAGCACCATCCACTGTTGCCGAGGAGTGCTGCTTCACCATGGATCTATATATATATATATATATATATATATATATATATACAGAGTACTGAACAGCGGCACTCAAAAGACTAAAACAATGTGGATAAATAATGCACTAGACTCAGCAGAGTTCAAGTCAACGTTTTGGGAATCCAATCCCAATCCAATCCCAGAGTCTAGTTCAGAACTCTGTATTATTCCCAGCTATCTGGGACGAGCGGGCACCGTAAGCAGTTGCCTTTCTCTTCTCAGCTAGTGCCGGACTGTGTGTTTCATATATATATATATTGCATTGATCAATTCATGAACCAAATCTCCACTATTTATTATCAGTTAATTTAGTGTGTGCAGAGCCCCTACAATGTCTGTTTAAACAATGTGGTCACAAGCCATAGGGCACCCCAAAACTAGGAAAGGTGAGTGCCGATGTTAAGTGTTTATATATTATATATATATATATATATATATATATATATATATATATATATATATATATATATATATATATATATATATATATATATATAGAAAACACTTGTGTCCGGCACTCCAACACTGTACAGATAAACCCTCGGCGGGTGCCCGCATCCACTACTGGAACAGCATATACAGAGAACAATGATGCAGCACTCCAGCCTTGTACGAATAGGTGGTTTAATGATAAGCAATCAGCTACGTTTCAACATTTACCTGAAGACAACATGTAAATGTTGAAACGTAGCTGATTGCTTATCATTAAACCACCTATTCGTACAAGGCTGGAGTGCTGCATCATTGTTCTCTCTCTATATATATATATATATATATATATATATATATATATATAGTCTTTTGAAGAGGCACTCACCAGGGCTTATGTGAAAGCAGTTATTTAGCCAGGCTACTGATCCCACTGGTCCTGTGTCTATGTGCCCGATGTTTCTACCTGAGGACGATCCTTGATAGGACCGAAACTTTGTACTACCTCATATGCCTGAATAAATAACTGCTTTGACATAAGCCCTGGTGAGTGCCTCTTCAAAAGACTTTATATAATTGGATTTCCCTTTCTGTGGATGGATTGGGTTATCAGTGTGACACCCCAGTAAGTTGTTCTTCTTGTCGATTGGAGTGCGGCCGTTTATTTGGATATATATATAAAACCGTCTCCAGACTACATTGTTTTCAAACTCCTGGTGCCGCCTAAACTCGCTAATGTATTGGGGGACCGTATTGGTCTTCTGGCGGGCACCGGAGGTAAGTTACCACCGACGACTGGTGTGCTGTCCTACCACGTACTCTATATAAATATATATATATATATAATATATATATATATATATATACACACACAAGGAAAAATAAGAGAAAGCGCACAAATAAGCATAAATGTGTAAACATATTTTATTTGATAATCTGCAAACGTACATTGGGGTTAGGGGTCAACAGCTTGCCCATAGCGGAGAACCAGCAGTGCGATACACAGATACAAAGATGTTATCAGGATACCGCTCAGCAGACCACGGTGAGCGAGTGGCATCAGATGCCCAGGCAGCCGCCGGCCAGGAACTCAGAGGATCGGACCACGGAGTAAACACCACTGCGTGTTGGACAAAGAAGGCCATGCCCAATACGCTTCGTCACAGGATCGGACTTCATCAGCAAGAGATTTATTAACATACTACAGGCTGTAACAGAGGCCACGCATTTCTAGGTGCTGGAACTTGCAGCAATGTCTTATGAAATTGGGCTGCATACTGTATTTATGAAAAAGCAGTATAACTGGAAATTTAATTTGACCCAGTGGTTATGTGCTTGTTCACTTCCATCATGTGTGTAATATTCTTCTTAAAATGTCTTAAGTATTTCTACACTGTGGTGAGGAATCTTGAGAGGACATTTATTCTGAGTCCCTCGCATGTGGTGTAATTATTACTGTTAGCTGTGATCTGACACAAGTATAAGAAAGACGATAAAACATGTCATTCAAAGTGAAAGTACATTTCTTTTTTTAATCTTAACCAACACTTTTTGTGACAAAATAATCTTATGCCCCCTGAAGTGCATGAAGCACTAATCATATCTTATATCTCGCTCCTCTATCCTCGTCTGTGTTTGTTTAGTCAGCCAACTATCATTTTCATTGACTAAAGAGTGACAAGAAGGAAAAATGTCTTAAGTTGGGTACACGAGACATGATTTGCGTGCACATCAGATGGGACAATGTAAAGTACAATGAGGTTTGGTTACTATAATTCCATAATAATATGTTACATCATGGTACACTGGATTGTGTGGTGTGTGTGCAAACTCAATAGATCCATACATCGTCTCGAACCACTGCAGATTGTTACAGTGTGCACTCATAAATCAGAGACATGCAAAAACACTGAAAGATCCGTCCGATATGTTGTTCTGATATTGCTCCTCTGCAGTGGTGTAGCTAGGTGCCACGGCGCCCGGAGCAAGGGCATGTTTCGCGCCCCCCCAATTTGTAGTAGGTGAGACTCCTGCACAGTGAAAAGTGGGCATGGACCAACATTATACCACACACGTAATGCCCATTGCACATTTTAGCAAACTTTGTAATACCAATTACACATAAAGCCACATGCCATAATGCAGATTACACATAGGGCCACACATGATGCCCTTTGCATATTATATAACGCACCGCAATGCCCATTGCATACTATATAAAACACTGTAATGCCCATTGCATACTATATAAAACACTGTAATGCCCATTGCATACTATATAAAACACCATAATGCCCATTACATACTATTTTACAAACCGTAATGCAAATTACATACTATTTAACAAACACAACAGGATTAGATGAACTCCATCAGCCCTAGTCAGGAATGCAATAGATGGCATTTGAAGCTGCATTAACCCATTCCCTCCTGCTGGCACACTGGTGCCAGGCTATGCAGAGCATATTCATTCATTACTACGGCTACTGGCAGACCAGAGCAATGACAGCACATTAACCCTTCTGTCTACTTGGGAGTCAACACTGTGCCTTAGCTGCAAAAGGTACAAAATGCATACTGTATGTACCCAGAGATTTCACTGATGGGCACAAACCAATGGGCAAACCACTACATGGTGCAGCATATAACAGAGGATGCACCAGTCAGTGATCACTACACCAGCGAGCTGTCAGGCTGCAGATGACACTTAACCCCTTTGCTACCACAGCGGCGGCCCTGCTTCTCTATAGCAATGATACCTCTATCAACACTCCAGCAGCTACTCACCAGCACCGTCCTCCTCCCACGGGCGTAAGTTCAGAGCCTGTAGCTGTCGCCCCCTCCTGCAGCACATTGGAGTCGGGATGGCGAGAGGAAGACCCAGGGCATGTCCCCTCCCCCTCGTGAGCCATCGCAGCGGAAGCCTCTATCGGCGCACCCCCTCCCTGCTGTGTCCTGGAGACGTGCGCGGGGCTGCTGTTTAAAATTCACATCTCCCACTGGACCGCGCTACCCAATAGGCGCACGCGGTCCAGCAGCCACCAGTTGATTAGCTGCTGGACCGCAAGCGCCTATTGGCTAGCGCGGTCCAGCGGGAGACGTGAATTTGAAATAGCACCACGTCTCCCGGACATAGCGGGGAGCCGGGTGCTGGCGGGGGAATAGGTGCTGGCGGGGGAACGGGCGCTGGCGGGGGAGACAGAGCTGGCGGGGGAGACAGAGCGGGCGAGCTGGCGGTGCCGACACGGCTCCGGCGCCACGATAGCTCCACGCGCCTGGAGCTTGTGCTCCACCGGCACCGCCCTCGCTACGCCTCTGCTCCTCTGCTTACCTACCTGTGGCTTCAGACTCCACAATACTATACTATTATTTGGGACTTTGCCTGTTCTCACCATGTAAATAGTAAACTCCACTTAAGATATATATTGGTCTGAATAAAAGTTCTGTGTTTGTACAGTGCTGTATGAAGGACAAGGATAAAATCAATCCTTGAAGGACATACTTTATTTGTAGTTCTACGAGTGGTTGAGAGCAACAGTGTGTCACCATACTGTATGTACATACTATAAGGTGTCTTGTGTGCGTGGATTCACATCATAGGAGTGTGGTGGGCACAGGGCCACAAACCATTGAGTGCCGTTACTAATAAACTTGTCGAAATTTTGTACTAGCAATGTTATTAACAAGTATGATTTAGACACCATTTCTGCCCCAGTCCCCTAGTTCAAAAACTTCTCAATGCCCCCCTCCCAATTTAATAATAAATGCTACTGTACATCATGAGCCTTTTCCGTCGGAGCATCGGGCCAAGTTACTTGCTCTGCTGCCGCTTTGCTCGGCACCACAATCGGAGCCAGGTGGATGGTCAAGTGACAAAGTTCTAAATGTTGGCGTTGATCTATTGACTGTCATTGTAGACATTGTCTATCAGCCATCGGGATACTGTTAGGTCTCTGCATTCTAGTTATCTGGAAAGCTGGGGCTCTGGGTTGTGGTCCTGGGTCTGAGTTTTTGTGTTTGATGGACAGATTTGAGTTTTACACCTCTGGCTTCAGCTCTGCCACTGGCTGCCTCTATAAGACCATGATAAGTTCCATTACAGTCCTTCTCTCCCCTAAATTCTCTATCACACAAGTACTCTTGTGTCATTATTGCCATAACCTAATATCCTACCAGTATCATACCCTCCAACATGACCCATCCCATTAGGTACAAAATGCTCTGTTCCTGGACTTCCCTGCCAGTGACAGTTACAGATGTGAGCCTACAGCACAGTCCAATATTCAAAGAGGGGGGGGTCACATCAACTCTCTGTGATGTTTGGGATGGCAGCTGGTGTGACTCCCCTTTTTGAATATTGGACTGTGCTGCAGGCTCACATCTGTAACTGCCACTGGCAGGGAAGTCCAGGAACAGAGCATTTTGTACCTAATGGAATGGGTCATGTTGGAGGGTATGCAGTATGTTTTTGACTGAGATGAGACTGGAACACAAGCAATTATGTATTTACTTCACTGGCTGCAGCTGAATAAGCTGACTGTTCATATATATACTGTATATTCATACAGGCAGATCCCCCGAGAATTTAAATATTAGTTATGTTTGGATTACAGTATATATTGCATGACATCATTAAGGAGAGGATATGAGGTCACTGAAATCTGTGCCACTAATATTATGTTAGACATATATATTAAATCTGTTGAGCTGTTATTTGTTGTCATGACAATGCATGGATAACTCTAGCCTACAATCTTGGGCTACATGTCTGGAATATAGTTACACTGTATTTACAGAGTATAGTATAACATAAAAGGAATGGGACAGCATACATAACTGTAGCAAAATAAACTATAAAATATATATTTAACAGGTGTGTTTACAATCCTTAAAGCAGAAGCATACCTCCCAACTGTCCCACTTATCGCATTAACATCCCATTTTTTGGGATGTTCCTGCATCCCTCCCGTGGTCAGCAGTGTCCTGCGGTGGGGGGGGGAGTTCGGAGTCCCCGCTGTCATCTGTGAATAGATGCTGTGCGCTTGCAGCCAGAGGGACTGGGGGCATAGCCAGCAACTCACGCCACCACAGCGGCAAAAATGGGGGCGTGAATACAGTACATTGGGCCTGATTCAGATTTATATGTAAAGCAAAAAAGCAAGTAACTGTGGGCCTGATTCAGATCTGATCACTAGGCTGTGTATACTCACAGCCTAGCGAACAGGTCAGTGCTACCCGCCGCCCAGCGGAATGCCTCCCCACGCTCTGCACATCCCCTGGTTTTTCTCCCCTGGTTTTTCTCCCCTTCGGAAATAAAGGTCAGGCTAAACTGAGTTTTATTTCTGCCACTGAACACAGGGCAGGTACTGACGTCATGTGTCTTGCCACCATGGCAATGCTGTGGTGAATGGAAAATATCTCAGTAACAGTGTCCCTAATCAGGACTATGTAGCGCCAGTCAGGAAAGTGGGACAGAGCCCTCAAATCTGGAAATGAGGAATACTGGTAGCTATGCCTTACCTATTATGTCTTACATATAGTATTATGCTCAATTTCACACTTTTCCCAAAAATAACACTTTAGCTAGAAACCAAACACACTTGAACTTTTGGGGTTCTGAGTCGAACCGAGTTCCAGCTCGGGTTGCACTGCCAAGTTCAGATCTTGGATCTTAAAAACAAATCTTGTTTAGGATTGCTTGCACGCCTTCCCTCTTGATATCTCATATCATTTCACACTAAAAATGACTGGAAATTAATGTTATCGATGTTAAAAAATACTGTTTCTAATGAAAGTAGACATATTAGCTTTTTTTTTTTTTAAGAAATCCAGAACCAAAACCAAAATCTAAGTTTGTTTTTCCAAAACCAAAGCAGAAAACACTGTGGTCTGAGCACATCTGTGTTTTGTCAAGTGGACTTCTTTGCCTTTGTATTATTCTTTGCTATGCCAAGTTATGGGCCCCATTCGGACCTGGTCAGTAGGCCATGAGTATTGGGAACCCCTCAAGCAGGTAAGCGCCGCCACCCGCCATGGGCTGCCTCCCCCCGCCCCTGCGTATGTCTGCAAATGCCGGCGTTACACCCCCCAAAGAACTGGCGCCTGTCAATCATATTGCAAGCAGCCAGCAAAGGCTACATACAGTAACACAAAATCCATTCTCATGGGGACCCCGCGCATGTGTGCAGCGTCTTTCAATTATCGTCATACTTCACAACTCTGCATGCAGGTCTGAATTGGGCCTATGACTATACAGATTTTTGTGATATGTAATGAAAAAAATATTAATAATAATAATAATAAAATTAATACTAACGATAAGAATAATGTATACAGTAGCAAAAAGTGGCCTGTACATAGGATATTATCCATTATTCATCCAAATGTCACATCTTTTGTGATTTGTTCACTTTTACGTTTGTTCACTTTTTACTTTTCATTCAGAAGGGGAAACGGCCACTAGATCTACAAGCATTAGATCGACACGACTAGGTCGACATGCATGAAGGTCATCATGGCTTAGCAAGCAATATGAGGGGATGTGGTGCTACGTTTCAGTGTCCATGTCGACTGTGTCATCATTCGGGACAAAAAAGTGAATAACACCAGGTCTGCCTTTTGAAGTCGACCTTCCCCATGTCGACCTAATGACCCTGTCGACCTAACCCATGTTGACCAATGTTCCATACCCCTCAGAAGCTACAGTATCACTGCAAATTAAAACTATGCTCTGGGATCAAACCTGGATAGCTGACATCAGGTTACAGGGACCACAAGGAACAATATCTCGGCTTTGAGACAAGGGGCGGAAAGGAACATTACATATTCATATACATCTACCCACCCAGAAGCTAAATCATTCATTATAAATGTGCAATAATGTGAGCAGGCTGCAGAGATCACTCCACCCAGCTACAAAACTAGTGAAGATCCAATTTCTCAGAGTTTATGGACTGTGCTAAAGTCTTTCTGTCATTATCGCTGCAAATGTCATAAAATCTTATAGTTTTTCATTTGGCAAAGAAAATTTAAAAGTCATAAAGCGCAGATACATTTATACTGCCAGACTCACATTGCATTTGACTTCGTTTCATCAGATTTGTAAGAAAGTTACTTTTATTCAGTCATAAGGAACAGGGAATACAGAGAGATACTCTTGTTTACGTTTCATAAACCATTGCATTCTGCTCTCAGCTCAGTGGCCTGCTTACTGTTGTTCTCTGTTATTGGGCCTGCAGGTGGGGCAGATGTAACGTGCAGAGAGAGTTAGATTTGGTTGGGGTGTGTTCGTACTGATATCTATATTGCAGTGTAATAATAAAGCAGCCAGTATTTTACATGCATAGAAACATATGGGGATTATTCTGGTTCACTCGCAAAGGCAAATTCACTCTCAGATGGGCAAAACCATACTGCACTGCAGGTGGGGCAGACAGGGCCGGATTAACAATGGGCCTGATGGAGCTACAGCTCCAGGCCCATTCTCCAAATAGGCCCATTTTGTAGCTGAGGGCCAGGGCTTTCCAACGAGCCCAGCCCCGTGTCGGTAGCCCCCCGGTAACCGGAGATACTGCCAGGCAAACCTGGAACCTTTCCCCATAGGATAACATGGGACACGCTAATTCCGACCTCCACCCGGTTCCAAAGGCTGCCAGTTCCCCCTCCGGCATCACAGAAGCTTGAGGTTGATCTCAGTCCAACCCAAATAGCTGGGCCTTCAATCTGATACCTGGTCCATATGGGTTCATTGGTTCTAGAGATATTGCGGGTAAATTTTTTATTTTTTTTTTCATTTCTGAAATGTAATTTCATGGCTGTTTATGTTGTTTGACAGATTTCTCTGGAGCCAAATGGCCCAGTTTCACGGGACAAAATCATTTAAAGCCTACATGTAAATGGGTCAGTTGGTTCCGAAGATATAGCTGGTTGTTTAAAGGGGCAATGAGGGAAAGCCCAGAGGGCTAATTAGAAGCGCTGGTTTTTATGTGTTTGAAGGATCGCACTGCTGTGCACCATTGCTGCCCCCTGTCAGAGTTTGTGTAACTCAGGCAGAACAGGAAAAGGATAAGAACATGCAGTTTGCACTATCATGTACTTTCAGGGGGCGCAGTGGTGTACTGCACAATAATGAACAGTATTTTTTATCCAATATCATTTTTTTTATTTAAAACAATAAAAAAACACAATATAATAATATTACATATATGTGCACTTTAAAGGTTTTTCATTGCAATTGCATAACAGACATACATGACATACAACATTTAACACGCAGAGGCTTTTTCAGGCATATTTAGCTGGTATGAGGCTGGATGAATTGAAAGTCATTAGAGGCATCAATTAATTACTTTGTTTAAGCAAGGCTTTATATTCACCAGTCCCGCACAATTGTGAGAGATAAATCTCAAAGATGGTGTGTCCGGCTCAATTAGTTTCCATATCCTTGGATACACTGTTTCCTCTGTATAATTAGAGGTGCTCTCCTGCTGAGTATGCAGAAATGATAGGAGCTCTGCAACACCAATAAGTACAGCGGCTGCATTGTCATCTATCAGCAGCGATGAATTGCGGTATCTGGATCAGGTTATCAGTGGTCAGCAACAAAACGCGTTTCTCCGCCTTGTTATCAGCGGCTTCCTCAGTTGTGCCGACATTAGTTGTGCTTGGAGCTGGCTACATAGACGTCCAGTCTATCGAAAATGAGGCTTGGAATACAAAATAAAGATGGCCGCGAGAGACTGATGATATGTGATAACTGAAAACGAGGCTTGGAATGCATTTAAAGATGGCCGCGAGAGACCATAAATATGTCCATCTGAAAGGGAGGCGTGGAGCGCAAACCCGGAAGTGTGGCTAAAACAACCCCGCAAACAGGACTGCTATAAATAGCGCATCAGATACTTATGTCAACAACTGAGGAAGCCGCTGATAACAAGGCGGAGAAATGCGTTTTGTTGCTGACCACTGATAACCTGATCCAGATACCGCAATTCATCGCTGCTGATAAATGACAGTGCAGCCGCTGTACTTATTGGTGTTGCAGAGCTCCTATCATTTCTCCATACTCAGCAGGAGAGCACCTCTAATTATACAGAGGAAACAGTGTATCCAAGGATATGGAAACTAATTGAGCCGGACACACCATCTTTGAGATTTATCTCTCACAATTGTGCGGGACTGGTGAATATAAAGCCTTGCTTAAACAAAGTAATTAATTGATGCCTCTAATGACTTTCAATTCATCCAGCCTCATACCAGCTAAATATGCCTGAAAAAGCCTCTGCGTGTTAAATGTTGTATGTCATGTATGTCTGTTATGCAATTGCAATGAAAAACCTTTAAAGTGCACATATATGTAATATTATTATATTGTGTTTTTTTTATTGTTTTAAATAAATATTTTATATTGGATAAAAAATACTGTTCATTACTGTGCAGTACACCACTGCGCCCCCTGAAAGTACATGATAGTGCAAACTGCATGTTCTTATCCTTTTCTTGTTTAAAGGGGGGCAGGGGTGGTTTTCTCTCCCCCTCACACCAGAAAATGCAGGGACTAGGCTGGTGTAAAACGGGCCAGTCCGGGATTGTCCCTGCATGATCCTAGGACCATATTCCTGGGTAATTCCCTGCATTTTCTGGTGTGAAAGGGGTATTATTTCAAATAGCCGGGATAAGCAGTGCTCTGAATACAGCCAGGCAGCCCCCTGCTCTCTGCCCCGCTGTCAATGGCTGTCATTTCTGCCCGGCGGCGGCTTTCCCCCATTTACTGCAATCATGTAATCCCACATGGCAAAGAACATGGAACCCCTGGCAATGAGCATGGAACCCCTGGCAATGAACATGTTGGTAAGCAACACTTATGTAGCATCATTTTTAATAGGCATTATGGTGTTTGGCATAATGCGTAATGAAGATTATGGTGTGTGGCTTAACATGTAATGGGCATTATGGTGTAAATTTCTAATGCGCGCCTTTGGCGTGCAATGCCCCTATTTATAAAGCATATTTAGCATTATTGCTCAATCTGTTTGGTATAATAATGTGTATTTTGGCTCAATTCATGTAGCAAAATGTGAATTTTGCCTTAATCTGTGTGGCATAACGTTAATTTTGATACAATCTGTGTGCCATAGTGTAAATTTTGGCTTAGTCGGTGTGGATTTTGGCTCATTCCATGTGGCACAGTGTGTAAGAGGCAATTACAGTATAAGGGGGTTACTATTGTGTTGCATGATTTGTATAAGGGGTATATGGTGTGGTAAGTTAGGTGACCACATAAAAGGTGCTGAAATGTTGTCTACCAAGTTTCGGCTTTCAGTATTTTTTTTTATGACTGGAGTGCCACCTCATCCCACAAGTATCTTAGGACATTGGCATCCTGCGGGTGCACCTTTGGAGTGCACCCGCCAATATATCTCCCTGCATTTTTCTTATGCCAGCCCCCTGCCTTTTCCACGCATATATAATTAGTTGAAAGTATTTACACAAATATATACACACTCATGAGCTGACCACCCAAACAGAACACTGGTCACGCCCCCCACATTATTAGGTGCTGGCCACAACCCCTATTATTGCGCATAATAGGCCCTTGATCATTTTCAGCTCCAGGCCCATTTAGACCTTAATCTGGCTCTGGGGGCAGATGTAACAGGTGCAGAGAGAGTAAGATTTGGGCGGGGTGTGTTCAAGCTGAAATCTAAATTGCAGTGTAAAAATAAAGCAGCCAGTTTTTTTCCTGCACAGAAACAAAAGAACTCACCCAAATCTAACTCTCACTGCACATGCTACATCTGCCCCACATTTTCAGCCTTGCTAACCGGACTGAATGAGACCCAGTGTGACTGAAGAGCATAGGAATGTGTTCAAATACAAATAAACATTTTAATTCCATTTAACTGCAATCGAGTGCATATATACAATAAGTCCATAAAACAGTTACTTATAATTACTCATACGCATTATTTGGAAAAAATGTGTATTTTGTATTGATAAGATTTCAGTTGTAAATATAGTTTATTTGCATGCAAGCTAGGCTTAACATTTTTTTCTTGCTTAGCTGTGAAAAGTACTAAATCAACACAGCTTTGGTTGTAATGACTTGTAAAACTCATCCAATCGGAGCACCATGGAACTGGAGCATTTAACATGGGATGATGGCTGCATACATAAACAAACAGCACATCCCCACAGGGAATTTCCCAGCAACATCCTCACGATAAGTACCTAGGTGTGTGCATGACTGACAGTGCTGAAAATGCATCTGAGCTGAGGAATACATCTAAATTAAGCAGAGTGCAGTCTTAAAATAGAAAGACAGATATAAAGAATTTTCTACATTTTCACAAATACTGTGCTGTGCAAATGGCAGTAATTAATCCACGGCCAGTGGGATCAATTTATTGCCCATTAATACTGTATGTTATATCTGAGCAATGGTTTATACCAGGTGTTCCCAAACTGTGCTAGGGCACCCTAGGGTGCATTGGGGCACTTGCAGGGGTGCCTAAGACTGGTGGTCAAGGAAAAATTGAATTATGATCAATATAACAGACTAACCAGTGTTTGTGGCTGCCAATCATAAAATGTATGGACAAACTGAAGCAAATCTTGTCCCTAACCACACAATTGAACCATAAGATTGTTGGCAGGGTGTTGTAGTGCTTGATAGTTATGTTAATCCACACAACAATGCTTAATCAGAACGTTAGTTTATTTGGCATACAGGAGATAACAGTTTGTAAAAGACAGAAGGAACTTATGCCCAAATGGCAGGTTGATACAGTTAGGGGCCGCATACACTGATATTTCTGACCCCCCCCCATCCCCTCAAAAGCTATCACCACTATGCTGGAACATAAACTAGACGCACTGCAACCTGTGTTCTATCACACTGATGCCCTCAATCACCCTTGCGGCCTGCGCCAGTGGCGTAACTACCTAATTGTCGCCCCCCGCCGCATATTTTTTGGCGCCCCCCTCCCTCCCTCCCCTCGACGTAACTGTCCGGCCGCATCTGCCTGTCACTGTCCTGTATCTCCCGGCGCCGGCTCCTGCTGCTATAATAATAACGGACTCTTAGAAAATGGCTGCACCCATACTGCAGACAGAAAACTATTTTACCATTTTCTATGAGTCCGTTTTCATTATAGCAGCAGGAGCCGGCGCCGGGAGATACGGGACCGTGACAGGCAGATGCGGCCGGACAGCAGCGGGTAAGTGGTAACTATAGCCCCGCAGACCCCCGGCGCCCACAGGTTCTCTGCGCCTCCCCGCCACCGCGGGGGCTGCGGAGCTATAGCTACGCCACTGGCCTGCGCTCTATCACATACCCCCACCCTGCGGTCTATAACACTGACGCACTCCCTCACCCTGCTGTCTGCGCTATATAACACTGACGTGCTATCTAGCCCCGTGGTCTGCCCTCTATCACACTGACCTCACCCCGTGGCCAGCGCTATGTCCCACTCACCCTGTGGCCAGCATTGTATTACAGTGGTGCCCTCCCTTACCCCATGGCCCACAGTAATGCCTCTTACACACAATAGTCACAGTAGTCATAGACTCACAGTTCTGATGGCATTTCTCCTCCAGGAACCTCTGATATACATGTCCAGTGATGGTTCAGGGCTCCAGGGGAAGCTCAGGCAGTCAGCTTGGGGGCTCTGGGGTCAGTTTACACAGTCACACAGCCAGCACCTGCTGCCTGCGCCAGTGTCACAGCTCCCCCACCTCCTCCAGCCTCTCAGTGGTAACACAGGCTGCACCGACCCTGTGTAAGCAGCAGCTGCGAGCTGCTGTCCATTTAGTGGGCGGAGACTATCTCCAGCCACTGCATTTCCTCCCAGAGCAGCGCACAGCTTCCGCTGCCGCCTCACACCTCCCCTCCTCCGGACCATGGTGTAGTATACAGGATTGAGGTGGAATACACCTCAGAGGCCCGATTCTCCCAGGCCAGTGGCGCCACGGCCGTGACCAATGAGTAAGTGATTGCGGGGGGCAGAACTTGTGAGGGGTGATGTTTTGCCCACCTTCTAAATACGTGCCTGAGCTCTGGGGGCCCCTTTGACCCTCGGGGCCAGTCACAGGTGTCCCCCTTGACCCCCCCCCCGCCCTGTCGCCGGGCCTGGATACAGTACTTCCACAGCAGCTATAACTTATGCTGTGTACACATGGCATTTTGTGTTCGATTTTGATTATATAGTCAAAATCGAATCAAAATCGAATGGACATCAAACGGACATCATTCAATGCCGATTTGATCCCGATGCATGCTCCCGTTTAGTGTAAATTGAACAGTAAAATAGACTGTGCAGGCAAGACTATTTAGTACAGATCTGTACTATACTATATAGTCCAAATTGAGTGCGTTTTGCATACCGTTCAATTCGATTTTGATTCGATCACAATCGAATTAGGATCGAATAGCAAGCGAAATCACAATTGTGTACACACCTTAAGCGTCGTGCAGCTGTGATGAGGTGAAGTCACTCACACTGCAGGAGACTGTAGGCTGCACATCTGTGCAGTCTGACTCTCCCAGACAGAAGGAGTGCACAGGCTCCGCTCTGTCCCGCTCGGCCAATGTAACTCACGACAAGAACGATGTCACCTGACACCTCTTCCTGCACAGGCTAGCAGTAGGGGGGATACAATAGAGCATGCGCACTGACTCTAATGCAAGAGTGGAGAAGGATTACTCAGTGCTCTGTTCAAACAAGGATGGCATAAACAGTAGATACATTTTTTACTTAATGTAATATTTTTCTCTTAACAAATCAATAGCTTTTGGCCAAAGGGTGCCATGAAAACATTTTTGATACTCTCAGCCATACCTCCGAACTTTAAAGCTGCCAGAGGAGGACTCTGGCTCGTGTGCCGAAGGTGTGTTGAAAATTTTGGGGTGTGGCTTAGCTAAAGAGGGTGTGACATATATTTGTGACGCTCCAGCGAGGCCACTCCCCCCATTTTCACCGCTGTGGGGCCTGAATAAACGCTGTGCACATGCGCACAGCGTCTATTCACCGGCGACAGGGTGAACTTACAACTGCACTCCCAGCCACGGGACACTGCCAGCCCCGGGCGGGCCAGGGAATGTCCCCAAATACTGGGACATTCCCACGGTAACTGGGACAGTTCGGAGGTATGCTCTCAGCTGCTGTAAAAAACTGGTTTATACGAAATAATGTCTTATTCCTGTGTTTTTCCATATAAATGAAAGCAGGGAATGGATTTCAGCAATAAAGAGATTGTGGGAGCTGTGTAGGCCACACAAGAGTCCCTCATATAGGAACTTAAGACACTTGTGCAAAACAGAAACAAAACGGGAGCTGACGACTTCTGTCAAAGTCCAGCCTTGATGCCGATGTTAAAATAAAACGCATTTGCTATTGCACAAGACATAATTTCCAGCATATGGAAGGTAACAGCGCAAATCCTTTCACACTCCTCAAATTCCCTGACTAGATTCCATTAAAGTAAGCTATAAATAAAATATTACCATTCAACAGTCATTTCCTTTTGAAAACGACAATGCACAAAGTGAATCATTGCATCTTCAATAGAGCAGCAGCAAGGAAGAAAAGAAAGGAATCATTTTGCAAGGGAAATCCTGTCCGCCCCTCATGGATTCTCGATGAAACTGACAGAGCTGTACGGTTTAGGCACAGCAAGGTTTTATGCCTGTTGCATTAATAGCACTGAACCTCTTTAGTGTGATCACTGGTAAACCAGAAAATACGGTCTTGCTTATAACTGTTTTGAACTACTGCCTTGCTGGGAGTTGCAGAATGTCAAAGGAAGCAAACTACTTTATACAAAAAAAAAAAAGCAAACACTTGATAAAAGAATATACGGTGCTAGTAACAAATAAAGTTTAATTAAAATATTTTTGTCGGGAGGAAACACCATACTTGCCTATGCACCCTGATTGGCAGTGACGTGCGGTGAGGTCATTGCCTGGGGAGGCAATAACCTCACCGCACGTCACTGCAGTGCCTGTGTGGTATACAGCACCAGTGTGATATACATCACCTGTGTGTATACAGTCAGGGCCGGTGTCAGCCCTGTCAGCGCCCCAGGCACCCCCCCGCTCGTGCGCCTCCCTCTCCCCTCCGCTCACCCACTTGGAGGGGGGAGGGAGGGTGCGGGCGCTCCCCGCAGGTTGCCGTGGATTGTCTGTCCAGCACATGGGGGATGGGGCAGCGGGCGCCTGCAGCGGAGATTGCCGCTCTGCCTGTCCAGCACGGGGCTCCAGGGGGTGTGGGTGCGAGCGCGGGGGACAGGGGGTTTAACACTGATGCCGGCAGAGAGGGGTGCGGACGCTCCCCGCAGGTTACCTCTCTGCGACATCACAGAGTGGCGATCAGCGGGTGGCTGCGTGGATTGCCGCCGGTACATGCGCCCCCCCCCCACCCTCCCCTCCCACCACCCGGCGGACTCACCTGTCCTCGGCGGTGGCGGCGGCCAGTCCTTTCGGCGGTGAGACGGGTAAGTGACATCTGCTTTCTTCCTGCAGGTGCCGAACTCCCCGCTGCCCGCGCTGCTGCATCCCTCCAGGGCCCTGCATGTATGTGATTGGACAGCGGATCCAGCACTGGATCTGCTGGCCCAATCACATCTGGGGGCGTGCGTTTATACTGGTGCCGCTGTCATTGCGGCATCAGTATAAGTGCCGCTTCCCCATTCATTTTCAATGGGCTTTTACAGCCCATTGCTGCACCCTGCCCCCTGCCCTCCCCTACCCGCCCCCCCGCTGCCCGGAGTTTTAATGTTAACAGCGGGAGGCACCTCTCCCGCTGCCTCCCACCCTCACATGCAGCAGTGCAAGAAGGTGGGAGGCAGGGGGAGAGGTAGAAATGATGAAAATAATAAAAGAAGATATATAAATATCTCCTTTTTATTATTTTCATCATTATGACAGGGGAGGCACTGCCTCCCCTGCCTCCCCTGATTGCACGTGCCTGCTGATTGGCCAGGATGCTCCAGAAAATTAGGTGGCCCTCCCCACCCCCTGGAAATGTAAGCAAGTCTCTCACATTCCATCAGAGCGCCTCAATACCCACTTATGAGCACAAGTGGGCGGACCCAGGGGAACATGGAGACATGATATGTGCTGAATCAAGTCATGGTATCTTCCCACCCCAATATGCAATGCCATTTTAGGTACCATACAGCCAGGGTGGAGCCACAATGAAGCAATCGTGTCACTACGCCCCCCACACAGCATGTCTTCCCACTGTACCAATCCCCCACTAATCAATTAGCAATAAAAATCATCAGCACCATTTCCTAGCACTTTAGAAAGTACAGTGGCTCTTAGGAACTGCTTTGGGGCTCATCTACATTTAGATATTAATAATTTTAAAAGATTCCTCTCAGATGTAACAGTACACACCCACACTTCTAGGTCCCACGTTCACAATATCTCCATATATGGAATTAGACACGCCCTTTGGGCGGAGTATGGCACGCCCCCCTCAATGGGGCGCTGTGCAAAAATTTACTACCAACTATAATCTCCCTGAAACTAGTTTTCAAAAGAAGGCAAGTATGATAAAAAGTCTCCCCGGCTGTGGCATTAACCTGCTGGCTGTTTGGGTCCGGTTCTGGTTGTCAAAATATGGGGAACCCCTATTCATTTTGTCTCCCGTATTTTGAGAACCAGTACCAATCCATGAGCCTGGTGGCTGGTTTTGGAAATACTGGGGAACTCCACTTTTTTGTCCCCCTGAATTTCATATTCAGGACCAGTTTAATAAGCCCAGAGCTCTGTATAGCCGTGGGGGAGAACACCGGTTTATTTAATTATTTAACCTTTTTTGTTGTTGTTACACTTGGAAGCCTGCACGGATCTGATTGATCCATGCGGGCTGCAAAATTCCCATCAAAAAGGTGTTCTACTTGTAACTCGTATTTACTAATGTATTCATATTCAAATTTACCAATATGAATGATAGTAAATTTGGCTAACAGATAGAACACTATTGGCCGCATATGCCCGTGTTCTATTGATGGCTAATGCATTCATATGCATTCGTATACAGCCAAATACTGTTGATCCAGTCGTATTAAATAGGGCCACTCACCCACATCCGGCTGTTTGTAAATTAGCTGATGCGCCATTCCCAACGGTATAACGGATCGAATGGGTACAAATGGATGCATTGGTACTAGGGATGTGCACCGGCCACTTTTCGGGTTTTGGGTTCTGATTACCTTGAGGTTTTGGGTTGTAATGGGTTCTGGCAAAACACCTCCTAAGTGTTTTGTGTTTGGATTTTTGGGGTTTTGGTTTCTGATTTTTTTTTTTTTTTTGCTCCTACGCTATATTAACCTCAATAACATTCATTTCCACTCATTTCTAGTCTATTCTGAACACCTCACAATATTGTTTTTAGGGCAAAAGGTTGCACCGAGCTAAATAACTATGCTAAGCCACACAAGAGTGCGGCACAAACACTTGGCTCATGTAAGAGTGGCACTGCAGCGGTAGATACGGCAGTACTAGGCACCAGACAGGTAGATAACGCAGTACTAGGCACCAGACAGGTAGATAAGGCAGTACTAGGCACAAGACAGGTAGATACATCAGCAATACTAGTATGTGCACCAGCAGAATTTATAATGATTAATTTTTTTATTAGGTACTGATTGGCAGTGGCACTCAGTGGCACACGTCAGTGCACCAGCAGCATGGAATTATTTTTTACAGTCCCACACAGCACAAGTATTATTAAATTAGATATAGCAGCCTAGTATGTACGAGGTAGGTACACTAGGTAGGCAGTAGCACTGCCAGTGGCAACAGTGGACTGAGTAACTAAATAATACTGGCAGATTCAGAGCAGGCAGCACCAGTGGACTATATATAATATAATTAATTATACATATAATATATATTACAGCACAGCACCAAAGGTAGGCCCCAGCACATAGGAGACAGTAGTACTAAAGTTGATTCTATTCTATTCTATTCTACTACAAGTACACAGTTAGACTGTCCTCCTTGCTAGGGAGAGCCCACCCTAAGCAGAGAGGAGAACAGAGTACACAGCAGCACTGAGGGAGACAGCCCCAGCGAATAAAATAATTACAGCACAGCACACCAGAGGTAGACCGCACAGAGGAGACAGTAGTACTACAAGTACACAGTTAGACTACACAGCAGCACTGAGAGACAGCCCCAGCGAATAAAAAATATTGCGTTCAAGGTCAAGCTCAAGTTTAAGCCCCAGCAGCAGCACCAACACACCCTCTCCCAACCCACTACTTGACTGGAGTGAAAATGGAGGGCGCAGCAGCCGCTATTTAAAGCCTCACGAAATCCGGCGGCGGGCGATGACGTTCTGACCACGTGGACAAACCCAAGTCAGGCGGGAATCTCCGAACGCTGCTCGGAACCGGGCTCGGAATGATGACGTTCGTGGGGGCTCGGATCTCTGGAATCCGAGTCTGCACATCTCTAATTGGTACCCATTCGATCTTAGTAAATTTCCCCCTAATACACTATTATTGTTCTTATTAGATGATGGCATTATATTTTTTTATATTTTTAACTAGCTATTACCATTGCTAGCACATACATTTTAAGAGTTAGGGCCTAATTCAGACTGGATCTGTTGGGAATCTGGATTTATGATTCAGTCTGCTTTGGTTTTGTTTTCAGCATTTGACTCACTGGTGGCCTCCAGTGGCAGGTCTGTGCCACATCAGCTTAATATTCTGTGAGCAATTATTCACAAGGCTGTAAGGTAATTAGCTCGTTAAGCACAAGCCTGGGAGCTCCCTGGATCTTCAGGTGTAATTAATCACCTGAGCCCTTTATAGGACAGGCTCTCCTGCAATACTCTGCCAGTGATAGCTTCCTGTTTAGTTCCTGCTTCCTGTGCAGGGAACTTCTGTCAGTTCTCAGCCACGCTACCTGGTCCCTTGCTCCAGTCTCCTGTTTGGATCCCAGGATATATCCTCTGCAGCTCAGCTCCCAGTTCCTTCATCTCTTTCTGGGTCCCATTACGTTTGTGGCTCTGCTTCTGTGCCTGGCCCAGATCCCCTGTTACATCCTTTCCGTGGGTCACGTAAGTGCTCCTGTGGAGCCTGGTTATTTTCCATTTGTTGTTTTGGAGAGCTGCCAAGCTCTTTTTCTTAGTGGGCCGTTCAGCCTGTTGTTTAGTTTGTTTGGGTTCAGGATTGCGCCCCGCCGTGGGCCAAGCCCATTTCCTCCCTCTGGTAGTTACCAGTTATTTACCTTTGTTTCCTTTTTTTTGCTTTTTCTATGCATTTAATAGGCAGGGCCTCCCCCATTCAGTCCTGGTTATGTTTTGGGGATTCACCTCTTAGCCTTGTCTCCTGTTTATGTGGAGATTCCCCATCATTTGTCTCTTGTGCCTGCGACTGGGTCGCACTCCCGTCTTTGGCCCAGTGCCGGCAGATAGGGGTACATTACAGTCAGGCCCGTTAGTAAAACCATCCTCTTGAGTTACCCCTGATGATCGCTTACCCTTTGTCCCCACATAGATCTAGCTGCATCGGGGTTGGAGCGGGCCTAACTCGCTCCTTCGAACGTGGCGACCACAGGTGAAGCCTAGTACCCGCAGGGGTTTGTCATCTGCCTGGGGTACTCAATAGAGTCAGAGTAGGGTTCGCTGTGGCCATCCTAACCGGCGGTCCCGGCTACGGGCTCACGCCTGATCTCCAGCTTCCAGCCTCTGGTAGTTACATCCAGCGCCCAGGCGGCATCCGTAACAGGATCACTAATCAGAGAATTTGCAGAGGACTGCTAGCACGCCACCACCCAGACAGAAAGAAAAGATGTCCCTTGTAAAATGGCGAATGCATCAAATATAGCGATGTATTCACAGATCCATTTGCACAAACTGAATCATTGAACAATCTTTTCCATCTGCACCAGTGTAGGGCTTCTACTAATCTGTCCAGGAACCAGGCTGGAAGTGGTCATCGCTAAATTCTGAGATCGATCCTAAAAAATGCCTGGACACACCTGTGTTTTCACAAACAAACCCAGAAAATGACATGTTTCTGCCCATAAATGCTGTCAATCAAACTGCAACTACTGTGCATATGGCTATTTTCTAATAAGCAAATAACGCTGAATTAGGCTATTATTGCGAAAACTAGCATTATTTATATTCCAGGAGGATATTTTAATGACATTAAAGGGGTTACTTACTGTAGATATGAATTGACGCATATCCTTCCAACATCTGTTAGCAAAAGACATGATATAGCACTCACCTTGAAAAAACTGACACAAAATCAGCGAAACGCGTCAGTGTTTCCAGAAGGGACCTCCTGCACTATCCAAAACTGACCATCACCAAGGCGCCCCGACCATACCCGAGTGCACCATCTCAATTGTCTCCAAGGGGTGAGATTGAAGCTGTCTACTAAGATTGAAGGAAACCTCCATCCAGAATTTTCAGGGAAGGCAATCATAAAGGCTCCTACAAGCATCCTCCAGCGGCGAATTAACACCAGTGCACAGCCACACCATAGTGAGGACTTCATTGGACCCAAAGCCGGAAACCTTACTACAGTATACATCTGATGGTGAGAGACTTCCATAACAATTACAGCCAACTATCCCCCCCATATAAAACCCTTGGAAGGGACATATCAAACCGCCCAATATTGGTGAATTTGTCTAAAACAGGAGAGTTCCAACTGCTATCAATTTGTTATTATATTGTCTTTTAAAAATGTATTTTATAATTTTATATATATATATATATATATATATATATATATATATATATATATATATATATATATATATATGTCTAATACATTTTATTAATATACAGGCAATCCCACGTAGTTGTGTATAATTACCAGCACTGCTTCATTTATTGTATGATATAGCACTCATCCTACCATCACAAGACCAAGGCCCTTATTCTAATCTGTGCGGTACGGCCCGCGTGCGGCCGTACCGCCGATGTTTTCACACTGCACATGCGCAGAGGTCACTCTGCGCATGTGCAGGTGAAATCGCCGCACACAAAAAATATACGCCGCAAAGGGGGCGTATAGGGGCGTGAGGGGCTTCATACCCTCATTTCCCTATGCATACGCCCCGCGTTTCATGGGCGTTCCCATGCAAACGCGGGGCGTATGCATGCTAATAAGGGTATGACGCCAGTGATGGGGGCGGAAAGCTGACGTCGCCGGATGTCAGCTCTCAGCCCCCATACAAGCTATCACACGGACGATTGTCCGTGTGGTCTCAGCTTGCGGGAGCTGCTGTGGCGTGCGGCCCTGCCTTCGATGGTCGACGACCATCGAATGCAGGGGGCAGCTCCCACCATGGTGGAGGCGTACGCCCCACCATTTTTATGCGGATCGCCAGCCGTCCGTGTACGGACGGCCGTGGCGATCCGTCTCGTGGGCGGGGATTGGTTTGTGCGGCCGGAGCACCGTGTGCGGCTCCGGCCGCACCAACCAGAATAAGGGCCCAAGAGAGGTTACACCATCGACGGCCAGTGACAGCTATATTTGGCTTGGAAGATACATAGAATGGAACCCCTACTTACCTTCTTTTATGTCCCTTCTCTGCTAGAAGTCCAGAGTGGTGATGCATTAGATATCTTCTGGGGTAGGGCCATACTGTTGCTGAATTTGGGATGTGTTTATCTTCATCATCTCTGCTTCATCAGAAAATTACAGAATGTGGACGGGATATGGGAGAACCACCCTGCCTACCAGGGCTACAGGAGCCTATGACAAAAATGTTGAGTCTCTCACAGGTTCCAATAGGGTATGCAAGATTTCTGCAGACCTGGCAGTAGCCTGGACCCCTCTTTGTGGTATCATGCTGTCATATGTATAGGGATAAGTTCATTCAAAATAATAATATATATAAAAACAACATAAACATTTTTACCGTTAAAAGTTAAAGTAAAGTTTTTATGTTTTTATATATATTTTTTGCGTTTTGGATGCAATAAAAACTGTATGCAATTTTTTCAAAAACAGAGAGGATCTGTCTTCTGGTTTCTTCCATTATTTGGAAACTATAAAGAAGTGGTCGATTTGGACTATTCTAAGCATTAAGTTTTCTTTGAACTAAAGATCCAGCACTGTGATATATCTTCAGATTCTTTTGAATTAACTTTTGCCTTTTCTGATAGATTGAAGTTGAAATATTTTTTTGATGTTTCAGCAGCAGCAAGGCAGAGTTTAGCGCTCAAGTTTGTTTTTTGTCATTTTATATCTTGTATATATGTATAGGGATATTTGCATTTGCATAGGGTGCATTATTGCCCTGTTATGCCTCTGCTGCCACTTATTATCTACTGAAAAGTAGATAATAATAATAATAATAATAATAATAATAATAATAATAATAATAATAATAATAATAATAATAGTGTCATTTCCATTATGTTGAAAAGCTTTGAGAAGGCTGTATAGTCTATATAATTTTATAACTTGTTTTACTCATAAATATATTTTTAGATTAGTTTTATATAGTATAATTATTTGCAAGCTTTAGACAGGGCCGAAACTAGGGTTTCCGGCGCCCGGGGCAAGGCAGTCTTTTGGTGCCCCCCCCCCCCCCCCCCATAGTGATGCTGCTGCGCGCCGGAGACGCGCCAAAATTTTCGGGGGGGGGGGGGTGGTGGCCTAATTTGGGGGCGTGGCCTATAATCGCTGCTCTCCCGCGAGGCCACGCCCCGTTTATTCCCCGCTGCTTAGTTAGCAGCTGACAGGGGGGACCGACCAAATGACGCCTTGTCCCTGGCGCCGGAGACCCCCCCCCTCCCCGCACAGTCCTCTCACCGTTGAAGCCGCAGCCGCATCTTACTTTGACTTCGTCCGTCTCCTACTAGCGCTGCGGCGGGAAGCGCTGATGACTTCAAAAAGACTTGCCGGACGCTGATTGGCTGAATTCAGCCAATCAGCGTCCGGCAAGTCTTTTCGAAGTCATCAGCGCTTCCTGCAGCCGCGCTAGTAGGAGATGGACGGAGTCAAAGTAACATGCCGCTACAGCGTCCACACACCTGTCACCGGACCTCACAGCGCCCCTCACCTCCAGCGCCCGGTGCGCGTGACCCCCCAGCCCCCCCCTAGTTACGGCCCTGCTTTAGATATATAAACACAGTGGTGAGAGCTGCTCAATCAAACCAGTAATGCCCCCCAGGTGCTGCAAGGGAGGGGGATTTAACCCCCAGCACACCAAAGAGCATCAGTAATAAGATTTGAAAAACCAACATACTGTAATAGAGGGTCAGTCAGAGATCTTAGTTACATATATTTTGCAAAATATATGATAAGCTTCCGGGCCTCGTCAAGGCTTCTCTGATACTGGAAGCCCTACACTGCATGATAACAGCACCCAATCTGGGCCATATATGCAATATATAATTCTCCTTTTTTTATATGATGAATGTATTGTTATAAGACTGCAAGTTTTTTTTTGGGTGTGGCCTAGCGATACAGGGCATGGCCTATCTCTGCGAGGCCATGCCCCATTTTTTCCACTGTGGGGGCATGTGGGGGTATGGATAGCAGCTCTCTGAGCGGGCGCCAGTGCAGGCGTCTGTGAATATAAGAGACTCTACGCGACGAGGGATGTTTGGAAGGACTAAAGAACCCAGGGTATCAGGTATGTGTACAGTGCACCATCGGAGGTGCTAGGGACGCCAGCCTCCGGTGACACGACTACACCTTCCTTGATCCATAGACTTTATTCCACCATTCCAGTACTTTATACCTTGGCCCTACCCAGTCATCACCCTTTGCATTGTCCTCCTCTGTGCATTGCCAAAACACAGAGAAGATATTCTGAGTTCCTCCCCCTGTCCTCCTATTCCCCCTTCCTCCAAAAAATCACCCACATTGAGGCTTAAAGTGCCAGCAGGCTGCTGACTTCCCTCACAGAGGGCAAGAACTACACAGAGTTCTAGTGTTTTTGATTTTTGGAATGTCCTGTATTGTATCCCATTGTGTGTGCAGGTTTTATACATTTGTGTGACGTATCCCAGCTGGGACCGTCACCCTGAGTGTTATTAGCACCACTCATCCCAGTGTATCATTCATATTTGTTATTTCACAATACATTTTCTTGTTATACACTCACACATACTTTGCACAGTTGCTAATCATTTGATGGTATCCCGGCACCATCCTGGGTACACATAAAGGCATTAGCGCATTTATCAACCCCTCAGTGGGAACCACATATTTATTGCCTGAGCGCTTGTCAACAACTGTATATTTAGCTATGCATATCTGTAAACTTACTTATTTGTAAGCCAATAAAAAATATCATGCATTAAAAAAAATCTCAGCAGGAGTTAAAAAATATAGTAAGAGCTGTGAATGGGAATTGGAGGCAACCATACTAATCATCCCTTCCTGTTATCATCCCTTTAGTCAGTTGCGGAGATACCGTAAGGCAGCCCCCGCCGCTGCTTGGGGGAGCGGGGGCTGCGTGGGCGCCTTGTGCCGGACAAGTGTGTCACGGCACTCTCAGAGCCGAAAGCAGGCATCCTGCGAAAGCTCTCTCCTCTGCTGCTGCGGCTGCCTGCAGCAGCCAATACGTCCTGTACTACTCTGCCTCTGACTGTCTGTCTGTGTGAGGGTGCTCAGTGACCCGGTCACTGAGCGTCCCCACACAGACAGCCACAGAGGCAGCTCCCTGTTACACTGTGCCCACTATTCCTCCTGACTGCGGCTGCGCCAAAGAGCAGCGTCACTCAGTCAGCACTGGCTGAGCTCCCTGCTCCCCTTAGCCGGAGCCCGCTCACCCTTGACCCGCCCCCCCTCAAGCTGCAGCGCATCCCTGCGTCCATCCTCTCACCCTCCTGGCCGGCTTCCAGAAGTCCCGCGATTCGCGGGCATTTAGGGGGCGTGGCCTAATGCCGTGAAGTGCCCACCCCCAGAAGAAGTCCCTGGCTGACCTGTGCTCCCACCGAGGCTGCTGTCTGGTATAATGAGGTATTATAGGTATAGATATTATAGTATTTTAGGCCCCCACTCTCATTTTCTGGTGCTGCCCCCTCCCCCTCTCTCTGACGCTGTCTCCTCCCCCTCTCTCTGACGCTGTCCCCCCCCCTCTCTCTGACGCTGTCTCCTCCCCCCTCTCTCTGACGCTGTCTCCTCCCTCCTTTCTCTGACGCTGTCTCCTCCCCCTCTCTCTGACGCTGTCTCCTTCCCCCTCTCTCTGACGCTGTCTCCTTCCCCCTTCCCTGACGCTGTCTCCTTCCCCCTCTCTCTGACGCTGTCTCCTTCCCCATTCTCTGACGCTGTCTCCTTCCCCCTTCTCTGACGGTGTCTCCTTCCCCCTTCTCTGACGCTGTCTCCTTCCCCCTTCTCTGACGCTGTCTCCTTCCCCCTCTCTCTGACGCTGTCTCCTTCCCCCTCTCTCTGACGCTGTCTCCTCCTCCTTCTCTGACGCTGTCTCCTTCCCCCTCTCCCTGACGCTGTCTCCTCCCCCCTCTCTCTGACGCTGTCTCCTCCCCCCTCTCTCTGACGCTGTCTCCTCCCCCTCTCTCTGACGCTGTCTCCTTCCCCCTCTCTCTGACGCTGTCTCCTTCCCCCTTCTCTGACGCTGTCTCCTTCCCTCTTCTCTGACGCTGTCTCCTTCCCCCTTCTCTGACGCTGTCTCCTTCCCCCTTATCTGACGCTGTCTCCTTCCCCCTCTCTCTGACGTGGTCTCCTTCCCCCTCTCTCTGACGCCGTCTCCTTCCCCCTCTCTCTGACGCCGTCTCCTTCCCCCTCTCTCTGACGCCGTCTCCTTCCCCCCCTCTCTGACGCCGTCTCCTTCCCCCTTCTCTGACGCCGTCTCCTCCCCCTCTCTCTGACGCCGTCTCCTCCCCCTCTCTCTGACGCCGTCTCCTTCCCCCTTCTCTGATGCCGTCTCCTTCCCCCTTCTCTAACGCCGTCTCCTTCCCCCTCTCTCTGACGCTGTCTCCTTCCCCCTTCTCTGACGCCGTCTCCTCCCCCTCTCTCTGACGCCGTCTCCTTCCCCCTTCTCTGATGCCGTCTCCTTACCCCTTCTCTAACGCCGTCTCCTTCCCCCTCTGTCTGACGCCGTCTCCTTCCCCTTCTCTGACGCTGTCTCCTTCCCCCTCTCTCTGACGCTGTCTCCTTCCCCCTCTCTCTGACGCTGTCTCCTTCCCCCTCTCCCTGACGCTGTCTCCTCCCCCTCTCTCTGACGCTGTCTCCTTCCCCCTCTCTCTGAAGCCTCTCTGTATCCCTGACAACGCAGCCACCTCCTGCATGATACAGCCGCCGGGTTATGACGTCATCGGCGCTGGACGGAGATGGAGGCGGGCAGCGTGGATGGGCGGACGGATGGACGGTTTCCCCGGCATCGATTGGTGAGTATCCTTATATCTGTAATGTCTTCACTATTGTGTGCCATCTAATGAAGGGGACTAGCTCCCCGAAACGTTATTAAATGCACCCAGTTTCACCTTGATCCGCCGCCTGTATTAAGTCTCAGAGTGCTGCCCCCCACGCCATAATGTGCAATGGGTATTACGTTGTGGCGTAATGTGTATTGGCATAACTGTGTTATGGACATTACAGTATGTGGCATAATGTGTAAGGGTCATTATGGTGTGTGGTATAATGTATTTATTTATAGTTTGTTATATAGCGCAGCATATTCCGTTGCGTTTCACAATTGGAAACAACAGTGATTAAAAAAACTGGGTAGATACAAACCGATATGGAGGGAGGAGGGCCCTGCTCGCAAGCGTACAGTGTATGGCATATTGTCTAATAAGAATTGGTTCTTCATAAATTCTT
Source organism: Crinia signifera (assembly GCF_055691185.1). Lineage (NCBI taxonomy): Eukaryota > Metazoa > Chordata > Amphibia > Anura > Myobatrachidae > Crinia > Crinia signifera. The sequence continues at coordinate 57,550,723 of NC_139223.1, read as the reverse complement.
TTGTGTTTTTCTTTAATTTGGGGGGGGGGGGGGGGGGGGGAGGGCATATTTTTACTGTTCGCACTGGTAACCTAATTGCCAAGAAACTGTTTTTCTTTTAACAAAAATGGGAGGGGGGCGCCAGAATATTTTTGGGCAGGCGGGGAGCAAAATTTCTAGTTACGCCACTGCCTTTAGTTCATCCCTAAATGAAAGGATGGTAGGAAATTAACAGGATTTTGCAGGCCTGTAAACAGATAAAAGGTCACAAGAGGAATACAAATAGTTAATACATATTTAATACAAATTTCTATTTATCTGCAAGGATTTTCCTATTAGAAAAGTGACATTCTGCATAATAGATGATCATGACCTTTCAAAGACTGTGCATAAGAATGATAATGTTCCTACATTTACTACAGTACTGGCATTCTATAGTGTAACATAATAAGACTAGTTTCACTGACAATTCACTCTGGCGTAAAAAATATTGATTTATCAGAAATATGGGATATATATATTTTTAATGCTTAACAGAAAGTCAACCAGCCTACAGTGGCATATTCAGAGGTGGGGCTGTAGCACAGTCCAAAATTTTAATATGGAAACCACACCAACTGCCAGTGAGCCCCAGCTGGCATTGTTTGGCTGTGTTTGGAGTGCACCACCCACCTCTGGAACCGCCACACATTGGAGGGAAATGTTCTGGTGCCAAAAACTCCCTATTTTGTCCATCATAGTTCAGTTAACCCCCCATTTTTGCGCCCGAAAATTTAAAATATTTTGGGTGAAGACACATAATTTCCATAGGCGAATCCAGAATTATGGTAATGGGTGGTCCCAGATCTAGACATAACAGAAGAGGGACCTTTGCGTGGCGTAGCCGCGTGGCAAAAAGGGGGCACGGCCTCATGGGAAGGAGGCGTGGCATCACAAAAAGGGGTGTGGTATTACACTTTAGACTATACACAGTAATGCCCATTACACATTTTAGCAAACTCCATAATGCCCATTACACATTGTGCCACACATCATGATGCCCATTACATACTATTTAACAAACCGTAATGCCCATTACATATTTGCCACATAAGAGTGCTGCTTACCTATGTGCTCATTGCTAGGGGGTTCTTGCTTGATGGCACCATAGTACCCATTACACATGATGCCGCACACCATAGTACCCATTACACATGATGCCGCACACCATAATACCTATTACACATGATGTCCCTTACACATGATGCTGCACACATAATGGCCCTTACACATGATGCTGCACACCATAATGGCCCTTACACATTAAGCCACACATTATGCGTAATGCCCCACATAACGCCACTTGTAGCGTCCCTTAAGCAATGCCCCCAAAAGTTCTACTTACTGTAAATTTTGAGCCTTCGCTGCTGCTGCAGGGAGAGATGGAGAGCGGTGCAGCTGCTTCTATGGGGAGAGAAGCAGAGTGCAGCGCAGAGAACGCTCTTGCTCCCCTCCTGGTGTCCCCTCTAGCCGAGTGGACATTTAAAATATTGTGCACGCTGTTGTTGTGCGTGACATCAGGGGAGCATGCTGGGTGCTGGCACCACATGATTAAAGGGGGGGCGGGCTGAGGTGAAAGCGGGGAGAAGAATTGGAGCGGAAGCTGCAGGTGTGACAGTCACTGACAGCTGGGCAGAGAGCAGGGGGCTGCCAGGCTGTATTCAGAGCACTGCAGGTCACGGCTCTTTGAAATAATACCCCTTTCACAACAGAAAATGCAGGTATTTACCCGGGAATATGGTCCCAGGATCATGCAGGGACATTCCCAGGCTGACCCCTTATACACCAGCATAGTCCCTGCATTTTCTGGTGTGAGGGGGAGAGACAACCACTCCCCTCTCCCTACCCCCCTTTAACAAACCAGCTATATATTTGGAACCAGCTGACCCATTTACATGAGACCAGTATCATATTGGAGAACTTGTTGGCTTCAAATTATTTTGGTCCTGTGAAACTGGGCTGTTTGGTTCCAGAGAAATCTGCCCTCAAAGAAAATAAACAGTCATGAAATTACATTTAAGAAATTAAAAAAAACGGTTTAACCTCAATATCCCTGGAACCAATTAACCCATATGGATTCAGATTGAAGGGCCAGCGATTTGGGTTCAACTGAGATCAACCTCGAGCTTCAGTGATGCCGAAGGGGTAACTGGCAGCTGTTGAACTGGGTGGGGGTCGGAATTATCGGGTCCCATGTCATCCTATAGGGAAAACGTTCCAGCTTTGCCTGGCAGTATCTCCGGGGCTGGGCTCATTGGAAAGCCCCATCCCTCAGCTACAAAATGGGCTAATGGGTGGTCCTGTGCACCCCCGGACCACCCCCTAGATTCGCCTATGATAATATCACAGTCCTTTGTGCTGAATTTGGGGGATTTGTATTGCCTGCCTCAGGGAAGTGGAAAAAATCCTTTATGAGTGCCAGTTTTTTGGGTTTACTTAGATAAATAGATACTGTTAGGAACCTCGGAGGTACCCACTGAACCCTAACTCTGCCATGGTTGGCGGACGAGTGCAGTGCTAGGCTTCACCTTTAGCAGCTGCATTTGAAGGAGTTGGTTAAGCCGTCTCCAACCCCGATGCCCCAAGGTCTTATGTGAGACAATGCATCCACCGAGACAGAGAGATGACAAAAAGGATGAACTAACTAAACCTAACTGAACAGTGGAATACCTCCACAGGCAACAAACCTCTGGGGAGGAATCCAGGAGCAAACCCCCCCAGGGATGCAACAATACACGAGATGGAACCAAATAACCCAAATAGTAAATGTAACAATACACCAGATGGTACAGTGGTCAAAATATACCAACGGAGAAATGAATGCAACAATGCACAAGATGATACCACGAGTAATAAAAGCTATCAACCCCTGACTTATCTGGAAGATGGGAATCACAGGAAACACAAAGGTTGAGCTGGCTGGAGAGATGTGTCTGAAACCTGGAAGCTGGCTGAGACACTGCACAGGCACACAGGAATGCTTGATCGAAGGGCACTTGGAACCGGGAACACTCTGGTAGTGGCACAACCAAGACAGATGCTGGCCTTATATTTCAAAAACGCCACCTAAAAAAACAAACAAACAGCCAAACAAACAAACAAATACCCAACATCAAATATTGCAGGGTTGTGGTGATTATTCTTCACCATGATACTTTGCAGGAACATTTATACCAATTTATTCATCATAATAGTATTGCTTGTGTGATTTGTTTGAAAATGTTCTGGAAAAATGTTCTGGAAAAATAATGAGCCTGTCAGACAGATCATATATCTGTATATATTTTTTTTTTTCTGGCTATGATGGCTCGAGTAGAATATAAAAGGCCAGTAACTTGACTAGTACTGTAGGTTATATTGTTTTTAAAAGTGTCTTTAATTTATTGTTTTCTTGTTTTCTAAAATCGAAAATGTTGTCTTTCATATTTTTGGATGAGTTGATTTAAATGTATCTGTCAGTTTGTAATATCTATCAGTAACATGTGAGGAACTGTATGTAATTTAGGAATTCAGCAATAATTACTGTAATCACAAAAGTTGTTTTCTTTTTGTAAGTTCACTTACTTCCAGCAAAGCTATTTCATTATATAACTTTTTTTCCACTGTTTGTCTATTTAGCTATTTTTTTAGTAGAGCACTGTGCAGCATATTGTGCAGGGGCATTATGGTGTGCGGCATAGTATTGGACAAATTTTAGTAGCTCTCCGGGAGGTTTTTTTTGTCTTTTTTTTTTTTATCTCGAGTAACTCACACTCAAATAAGGTTGGAGACCACTGCTCTAGCCTCTCCATCCCCACAGCTGTGTCTGTATTATGCTCCCATACCTGCACCCACCCCACATCTGCCCCTCTGATAACTGCAGTAACTCGGCACCCACTACTCCCCCACCCACACCACCAATCATGGGCATCATGTGTGGCCTTATGTGTAATGGGCATTATGGCACGTGGCTTTATGTGTAATGGGTATTACAAAGTTCGCTAAAACGTGCAATGGGCATTACGGTGCATGGTATAATGTTACGCTGTGCCCCCTTTTCGCCACGCAAGGGTCCCACCTACTACAAATCAGGGGGGGGGGCGCAAAACATGCCCTTGCTCCGGGCACCGTGGAACCTAGCTACACCACTGATCCCACCACTTCATGCTCCTTGCTCACTGTCTTTCCACTATCTGTCACCCTTGTCTCTCTCCCCATTCAGTGTAGATTATAAACTTTTATAGTGGGTACACACGGTTCAATTTTGCTTGTGATTCAATTCCCGATTCAGGCTCAAATTGAACAGTATGCAAAATGCATTCGATGAGACTATATAGTAGAGATCTGGGTACTTGTGGAGTATCACGGCTCCCACAATGGCCATCGCACGGGAAAAAATCGCATCGCATCGCATCGCATGCGATTTTTAACAGAAAAGCATCCAAATGCATTGAAATTAGTATCAAACATGTTCAATGGCCCCCAAATGTCATTTTTTAGGCTGTACCACCCCCACTATCAACGCGAACCCGAAGCGTGGCGAGCGCAGCAGTACGCGTCCTACGACCTTTTCATACCCCCACTATCCACGTCGACGTGGAGTTGAGAATACAAAGTGTGGCGAGCCTCGCGAGGGGACACGGATACCTTCACAGGTATCCGTGTCCCCTCGCGGGCTTCACAGGTGTCCGCGTCCGCTCGCCACACTTTCTATTCTCAACTCCACGCCAACGTGGATAGTGGGGGTATGAAAAGGTCTTAGGACGCGTACCGTCGCCCCTCGCGGGCTCGCTGCGCTCGCCACGCTTCGGGTTCGCGTTGATAGTGGGGGTGGTACAGCCTCAAAAATGACATTTGGGGGCCATTGAACATGTTTCATACTAATTTCAATGCATTTGGATGCCTTTCTGTTAAAAAACGCATGCGATCGCATGCGATTTTGTAAAAACCCGGTAAAAACTGCAAAAATCGTTTTCAATCGCATGCCACTATATATGGCATGCAATGGCATGCGATGGGAGCCGTGATAATCCACAAGTACCGAGATCTGTACTATATACTGTATTGCCTGGCAAAATTATTTTTCTATTTGATTTACACCACACGGAAGCGAGCATCGGGATCGAATATGCATCGAATGCTGCTAAAAGTATTCGATGTGCATATGATTTTGATTTGATTAGAAAAGTAATGCATGTCTCAGTCTCCGTGTGTACATACTATTAGAAGCAGGACCCTCTTCTCTCATGTTTATCATTTAATTGGTGACTATGCGCTTGATTCAGACCTGAATCAATCTATCTGGGAGGCGGTTAACCACTTACAGACTACTGCAAACTAGCCGGTAACTGCGAGTGGTTAGCCAACGCTCAGACAGAGTGAATATTTTACACTCTGGTATCCTGTTGCACAATAATATGCAATTCACTCAACATCTAATGATTTTCCTGTGCAAATGTGAGTCTTTCCTGTGCAAATATGAATAAGTCTCCCTTCCACAAATCTGCAACAAAGACAGGCTGATCAAGGGCGGGGCTAATGTCACAGACCCTCCCTTAAAATGCCTGGGTACGCCTGCATTTTCCTGACATTCCCAGAAAACTGCAGGTATCCACTCCCAAACTCAAAGTAGAGTTCTTCTTTGCTGGTATTGTAATTATGGGCCTTATTCTGATCTGAGCTCAGTACAAATTTGTTCTTAAAATGGGCAAAACCATGTGCACTGCAGGTGGGGCAGATGTAACCTGTGCAAAGAGAATTACATTTGGGTGGGGTGTGCTGAAACTGAAATCTAAATTGCAGTGTAAAAATAATGCAGCCAGTATTTACCCTGCACAGAAACAAAATAACTCACACAAACCTAACTCTCTCTATACATGTTACATCTGCCCCACCTGTAGTGCACATGGTTTTGCCCATTTTAAGAACAAATTTGTACTGAGCTCAGATCAGAATAAGGCCCTATGTTCTGCTGAAAAATAACTTTTATTTGAGTTTCTTAAAATATGTCCCTTTAATTCTGTCTTATTCTAAAAAAAAAAAAAAGACTCCGGTAATTCTATTAAATTTTACTTTAATTTCATGCACATACTCGTATAATAAAATATAGATTTAAAGATCATGAAAAAAAAATGTGATTAAAATTGTGTTGTGTGGTCGTTGTATCAATTCTTTGCTCAAGTTTTTTGCGTTTACTTCAAAAAGTCCTTAGTGTATTTCTCTTTCTTATAAGTTGTGTATTTCCTATGAGTGACTGAGGTTGTTATAATGAAAAAAGATAGAGTTGTGTATTTTACTGTGAAGGTTTTGTAATTGTTACATTATATTGACACGTGTAGCTATTTCCCCTGTGGTTCTTGTTTACAATGCCTATATATCTTACTGGCTACATAGTATCATTTAATGTCCACCCCCAAACGCCAACTTTCTGTCTGTAAAATTGCAAAAGGATTGTGAATAGATACAGTATGTGCACAATTTCTGGTACTGTTTGAGCTTGTGCATGGTGAATTCATAAATAGATGTAATTCAGTGCGGTCTTTAACATCAGGCTTAATGGGCAGTTGACCAGGGGCTTCTAGGGTTCTAAGGATTCTAGGGGCTCACCCCAGTGAGGAAGATGGCACTGCCCCTAGGAGCTGCTTTGACGGCAGGTGGCGGGGTCTGGGCAGTGGCGGCTGGAGGCTTGTAGCACTATTTGACGGGCAGCAGGGTGGGAAGCGCTGCAGTGCTGATTTTGAGAAGACCTTACCCTCGTTCTTGGAGCCACAGGTCCCGTATTTGTACAGAACTGTATGAGGAGTTGAGGACAGGTACGCAGCAGATGATAATCCTTGACTAGCCAGATGTTATGGACAAATGCCAAATGGAAATCTTTTCACTTGGCTACAACATTTGCATTATGGAATGAAGCCCAGCGCAATTTATATTATATTAAAGCAGATTCTCATCTACTGAAAGAACTGTTTCTACATTCTTAGCATTGACCTTGCTGTACAGTGAGTAATGCCAAACAAGCAACAAATCAAATATTGAAAGCATCAGTCTGTTTAGAAAGAATGACTCGTAATTTTCCATGAAAATCATTTTATCCTATAGTATATACAGTATTTTTTTTTCTTTAAATGACCAATGTTGGAAAGCTTATATTAATCACTCATGCCATGGTGGTCAATAATCATACTTCTAAGAAAAGTGCAATCACACCATCAAGGGATAGATTTGATATGACTTGGCTGTGAAAGACACTGATAATAATCATTTACATATGCAAATTACTTTCAAATATAGAAACAGGACCTCCTATTGCCCATTGGAAAAGGTGGCTGCACTCTGAACTGCTGGCACTGCCTTTATTCACGCAAAAGATTTTTTATCATAAATTTATATGGTAAAATTATTGGCTTATTGGAGATGTGAGTACACCAATATATTTTAGTTATGCTTTACAGGCAAGCACATTTTGACTATGTCAATTGTATGTATAGTGTGTTTGGCCATAGGCCAAATAGTGTACAGTATAGTCAAAATTGTAAGTGAAGATAGTCAAAATTGCATCAGTCAAAATTGTATATTCAAAATCAGACAAGAGACAGAATCGCACCGTGTGTACACACCTGTTTCTAAATCATCATCATGTTTTTGTTTTGAACAGAGTTTTGGGTTTGGTTTTAGATCTGGGGTCCTTTAAACATTGATACAAAATTTGTAAAAAATAGAGATGTGCAGGTTCTGATTTACTCTGATTTACTCTGATTTCAAAGCAGGATCTTATTGGCTAGCCCAAATCACATGACAGTTGTTGACAGTTGATAGCCAATAAGATCCTGCTTTGAAATCAGAGTAAATCAGAACCTGCATATCTCTAGTAAAAACAGCTAAAATCAAGTCACTTGAAACTGTGAGCGTAATTCAGACATGAATCACAGCAGCCAGCTTTAACCCCTTCAGTTGTGTTTTTTTTAAGGTAGCGCTCCCCACTGGGAGAGTTTTTTCTGGGAAGCGCTACCCAAAAAAAAAAAACCACCATGCTGTCTGCCCTGCCCCCCCGGCAACTCAGCCCTACCCCAGAATCCGGTGTGTCAGTAGCCGGCGCCGTAGGCTGTCATACAACAGCCGGGAGGGTGGGGAGAGGAAGAGATGCGGCGGAGGAGAGGGACCCGGGACCCGGCGCTGATCAAAGGCATCCCCAAGAATTTTCCAGGGCATAGCCCAAAACATTCTCGGGATTACCCCTGAAGGGGTTAAGGTAAACCCTGGGTCACCAGAGTGAAATCCCGCCTTGCAAACTAATGTGTTCGCTGTGCAAATAGATGTGTGTGGCTGCAAATCTATTCACAGCTCTGCAAATATGTTCAAAACCATTTGTAAGCTGTTTTTTACACTGGGCACCAGTAGCCAGACTTACTCGATGGCTGCAATGAAAACAGGCATATCCAGCCTGTTGCTAACGTCACACACCCTCCCCTAAAATGCTAGTGCACACCTGCATTTTCCCTGTCACTCCCAGTGTTTTTTATTTTTGGCATGACTAGCGTTTTTCTTGGCCCTCCTTTAAAGTGGCTGGTTAATAACCCCAGGTGCCTACTTCCTGTCAATCATCTTGCATATGGATGGCCTTTCGCATGTGTACTTCGTACCGGTCAGGTCTGAATTATCCTGTTTGTAACAAGGAGTGACAGAAAATACGTGGCGCAGTGCTGCCTCAATTCACAATCCCCTGAAGTTACACCCTAACTTCACAAGGTATACACATGGGACAAAAAAGTGGGAAAATAGAAAAGTGGCGCAGTGAAGTACTTAATGTCTTATACTTGTATTGCAGACTTCTCTCAAGATTCTGGCTGGAGTTTTTCTCGTGTGGATAACGATGACCAAATCAAAAGCGAGTTTCCAAGTGGAGAGATACAAAGATAAAAAACTGAATTAAAAACTAATTTATAGAAAGTGTGGAAGTGTCATTTACTATAAACCATTTCCATGGAAATGGTTTATAGTAAATGACAAGTTCTGAATTATCCTGTGTTTGTTCACATAGTATTTATTTAAATCAATAAAATACATTTCCAGTAATTTCCAGAGAATGTAGCCAGCCTCAAAAAAATCTCTTGAGTGAACTTTCATGCAATCCTAGAGATTTTTAAATATTACTTCTGGACTTATGGGAATACATAACTCATGATCCAAGCTGATACTAATAAAATCCCTAAAGTTCAGGTGAGTACAGTTTTTAACAATGGTTTACATACATATACCAAGGTGTGTGTGTGTGTGTGTGTGTGTGTGTGTGGGAGGGGGAGGATGCTCAGAACTAGTCCTGATTAACAGGCTACCTCCATTTGGGGGACTAGAATTTGTGGCGTTATCAAGCTTTCCCAAAAATGGGAGTGTGTTGTCCCAAAATTGGGGCGGATTGAAACATGGTCCCCAGTCGCTCCCGATCTTCCTGGGTACACATCATTTAGTGTGTACCAAGCTTTAATCCTGGTGTATATATAGGTGGGTAAACAGCCCCTTGTGTTTGATGTGCCTCACAGTGGTTTTATTTCGTGGACCCAGCTGGAAGTTTTAAGGACTAGCCGGATCAGAACTTGGAAGTTGTCATTTAGCAGGTTATATATATTATTTGTGCATAAAAGTTGGAACTACTGTATTAAGAGCCAGTAAAGAGACTGGCATGACCCAGGACAGGGGCATGGAATTTAATATGCTTGGAGTCTTGACCAGAAACCAACATGCAGGTCAAGGCCCCCTGCCTGAGTTGTCTAACTGGACTAACACTGGGATGAACTGTTGTAGATGGACAAACTGAACTAAAGAAATGCAAGTCCAAGTAACTATAATGTGACTGAAAAAGGAAGAATAATATTTCCAAAAGCAGAATCAAAATAAATAGTCTGTAGCTGAAGAGTGAAGAATATAATTCCAGAGGAGTAACTGGACTGAGCGAACTGGAGTTGAAGACTGTAGAAAAATAATTCCAGAGGAGTAACCGGATTGACTGGACTGGAGCCGAAGACTGAAAAAATAAATCAAGAGGGGAAAAAGGATTGACCGAACTGGAGTTGAAGACTAAAGAAATAATCCCAAAAGAATAATCAAATTGACTGTACTGGATTTTTTTCAGAAAAGCTGATGAGGTCCAGGAGACTGCTGCAGACAAGCTGAAAAATAGTGTTGCACTGGTTCCAGACCCTTGTATTGTATTTATTGATTGGATGACAGTGGTTGCGGTTTGGAATTGGTCAATGTTGTCATGTGATCTGGCAAAATGGTGGCACCCAGCCGAATGCTGCAGACCAGGCCCAGGAATCAGCGAACGATTAATGCGCCCTCCGGATGAATGGACCCCAAATGGCAACACACACTGGATTGTCTGGACACCTTAGCCACTGTAACGCTTTATAAGGTTGAAGTAAATGTGATTTGCACAATAAATATCCATCTCCATTGTGTTATACATTTTTACAGGGGTGTAACACATTATATATTGCATGTTAACTGGATGTCCTTAAAATATTATTAGCATATATCATACTTCCCAACATGAACCTTTCCAGGAGGGACGCAATGCTCTGCTCCTGGACTTCCCACTGAATCTATGATTAGCATTGCATGTGTTGAACCTGGTTATGTCACACGCCGCCGCGGCAGAGCACGGCGGGCACAGTACTCACCTGTCCGTGCCTGCCGTCGACTGGCATGTGTGATCTCCCGGCGTCCATGGCGGCGTACAGCAACATTCCCTGGCGGTCAGGCACTGCAGTAGGGGGGACAGAGAGGGCAGCACTGGCTCTGTTGTTTGGTGGCACTGTGAGGCTGGTGCCGCCATCTTGAATGTGGGCAAAGGTGTGATTGGGCTAGTTAAGGGTCTTTCTGCCCATCCTGCCCTGTCAGCCAATGGAAGCCACCCTCTATGAATATGGGGGATCTGCCTAGGCTAACCAGGGTCAGTACAAAAAGTCTCTTGAGAGGACTCCTAACTATCAATAGAGCTCTTGCTACTTCTGCCTAGTTCTCAGTTCCAGCTTGCTGACTCTGATCCTGTTGCCGCTGTCCCATTGCAGTCTGGTTCAGCTCCTACCCTTGGTCGCTTCGGGACCTCCAGGTCCAGCTCAGTCGGATCCAGTATTCACCATCTTTCAGTTCTTCTTCATTGGATCCCATTGTCTCATTCATCGGATCCCATTGTCTCATTCATCATATTCACCTTCTTCTCCGGATACAAATTTATTCATCATAATCTTCTATCGGACGTCTCCTGATATTGTTATCTCCAGTTCCACAGTTTGTCCCAAAGTACTTTGCAAGGACTGCTCTTTTGTTTACCAGTGACTGTTTCTCAAAGAAGTATTTGAGTCGTTGCTGCTACCCCTATATGAAATCCTTTATTAAACCTGCTTGCTTTAACCCCTCACCTGCTGGTCTGTCTTCAGTTCCTGTGCACCACACAACCTCATCAATTCCCTCAGGTGTGACAGGTTAATTGATAAGAAAGGTGTTTCCAAACAGATGATGGCAATCATAAATTAAGAGGGAAGTCCAGGAATAGAACATTGTGTCCCACCTGGAGAGGGTCATGTTTGGAGGTATGATATATTGTTACTCATTTCAAAGGATTAAAATAATTGAAACAGAACTATAGCTGGGTCCTTTCTCTATACAGTAACTGCGGTAGTGTGCCAGGAAATGGGTGTAGGGAAAGGGAGAGATTTAGCGTTGCCTGTGAGCAAACCATATTATTATCTGATTAAGTTGATATATTGCACTTTTCTCTGAAATCTGGCTGATTTTAAATGCCTGGCACAGGGCTCAGTCCTCAGAAATACATTGTCTGATGATTCCTAGCAGGAACTATTGTTCTTTGATCAAGACAATAAGTATATATTACAGATTGTACTACAGATTAATGAGTGTTTTGTAGGCTGGTCAACAGATTATGGTGAGCTTTATACCCTAGCCACAAGATTGACGTCTCTCTTTGATATTACCCAGTGTACTTGTCTCAACTTTCAATTTTAGCAATTGGCATGGTCTCCATATACTAGCCACTGGAATGATTTATAATACAATAATTAACTGTAAAGATCAGGGCCAGGTTAAGTAATTACAGAGGACATTTCCGTCTAGTGGTCCATCCTTGGTTTAAATAACAGAGTTTGCTAGTGTGCACCTTCTAAATGACATGTGTCTGTACACAGATCTATACTATACACAGATACACAGCAAAATAAATATTAAATGTGTTACCCTTAAAGGGAACCTAATGTAGATAAAACTTTTCATCGACCCCTCAAGGATATAATGGATTAAGTATAATAAAACCCAACAGCTTTTTTTTTTCCTAGAGCTCAAGGACAAATTGAAATATGTCAGACATACACTTAACGTTATCTTAAGCCTAAAATAGATCTGAAATTGGACATTCTAGAATGACCAATCAGTCTCCTTGCTGTTGCAAAATTCTTTGTATATCTTTCAGAGGGAATAATCTCCACTACTGTATAGTGTATATTACACAGATAATTAAAAGCTGTATAAATCTATAATTGATTGTGTATGTGTGTGTATATATATATATATATATATATATATATATATATATATATATATATATACAGTATAATAGAATCAGGGCACTCACCAATCAGCAGTCAAGATGCTTTTCCTTTTATTGCTTCATGTTTAAAGCACAATAAGCCAACGTTTTGGACCAAACAAGGCCCTAAATCACCTGGTTTTTCAGGTGCATTAGATTAATCCAATTATAGCCTTATTTAGGTGTTTGACATGTGGTATGGGATTAATGGCACTTTGGTTTGGGACTTGGATGCCATGATTATGGGCCTTGTTTGGTCTGAAACGTTGGCATATTGTGCTTTAAAAATGAAAAAATAAAGAGAAAACTATTTTGACTGCTGATTGGTGAGTGCCTGATTCTATTATACTGTGAATTTGGACTATATATTACATATATGCCTGATGGGAGCACCAGAAATGAGGATTACCTAACTGTGAGTGCATTGTATATATAACATATCTATCTATCTATCTATCTATCTATCTATCTATCTATCTATCGATATACACACACACACACACACACACACATATATATATATTTAAGGATATTCACTATGCTGGTCACCATATGATTTTTAGTTATCATTTATGTCTAATAATTTTATTACATTGCCTTTTATATATGGATTTTCCTAAGGCTAAATATATTATGTTTAAGTTGAAAGTGATATGTTTGAAAATAACAATTATTATGGCTCAAAACTAAATATATTAAACACAAAGTTCTCAGGCAAATACAATAATATCATCCTTGTTTTTATTAATATATTTATTTTTTATAAATTGATAGTTATTTTTGTATACATATATATCTTTATTTATTGTATATAGGCCAAAATTCGTTGTTATTAACCTCGGCTGAACTGATACCCAATTTTTTTATTGCTAAATGTTTTTCACTTATCTTTTCACCTATTTATTTATAACACTATTAGTAAATAATTTCACACCTTTACCATTTCTTAGGAAAAGGTACCAACCCAACAGGGATTGGCCTAATAGACATACCTAAACTCCTATGGTATGTGCAGTTTTTAATCTTTACTTGTATCACTTCAACTAAGGGGATTATACATATGAATCATGCATATTTCTTTTATTATAGGTGTTATTTATATAATCACTTTAAATTATTCTCACCAAATAATTCCTTTACTGAGAATTTATGAGTTATCTAGGTATGTATTTGTACCCGTTATTCCATATAAATCAGTGGCGTAACTACTGTAAAGCAGCCCCAGCAGCTGCTTGGGGGAGCAAGCAGCAGCAGGGTCTGTGTGGGCGCCGGCACCCACTCGACGCACTGACATGCCGCTGCCCACAGACTGAGCACTGGACGTGAATCAGCCGCAGCGCGGGTGGGGCCATGGCAGAGATGACAAATTCCCCCACTGATTCAATTGAATGTACACAGAGCCGGCTATTGGCTACTGTGTACAGGATGGGCAGGCGGATGGGCATGCTAGGGCGGCCTGGGATGCGTCGGAGCCAAGGGATGCAGTAGTGTATGCTGGCCTCCGTTATGCGTGTGACGTCATCATGTCACACGCTGGGGAAACATGCTGGAGAGGGGCCTGGAGGGGTGGGGGGGGGGGGGTCACACACTTTTTGGCAGGGGGGAGCAAAATTTATAGTTACGCCACTGATATAAATATAGCTGATATATATCACTTACACAATTGATTAATTATATTCTGACCTTTATAGGATCAGGAAAATCCCTCTATTTTTCTCCTTAAAGAAAAGGGGATTCTTATGACATCTTTATCATAAGGTATATACAACTAACAATAATATTTTTCCTCTTGTACCACTTCTGGCTCACCACCATTTCCTTCTTCACTTGTTTTGTCTTCCTCCATGTCGGCTGGGTATCATTACTCAATCTGTTCTTTTGAAATGTCCGAATTTAAACAGTCTATTATGTTATATGTTTTACTATTATATACTGAAATAAATGTTTGTATTCATAGAGTGTAATACTGTTCCCCTGATGAAGTCTGTCTAGACGAAAAACGTTGTGACGTTTCCATATTGCTGTAACACCTGTGACAACTCATTGAAGGATCAGAATAAACAATTATTGGATGAACCTTTTTCTGCTTACTTTACATCTTCATACATGGACTGTAAATCCATATTACCTACTATTGGGTAATATATTGTGGTTTTGTGTTCCCTAACCCTCAGCACCTAATGGGTGCTTATACAATGTTAAGCACCCTAATGGGTGCTTACAATGTTAAATGCACCCCCACGCCACCCCCCCACTATAAACGTGAACCCGAATTGTGGCGAGCGCAGCGAGCCCGCGAGGGGCGACGGTACTCGTCCTACGACCTTTTCATCCCCCACTATCCACGTCGGCATGGAGTTGAGAATAGAATAGTGTGGCGAGCGGACGCGGATACCTGTGCAGCCCACGAAGGGACGCGTTTACCTGTGAAGGTATCCGCGTCCCCTCGCGGGGCTCACTGCGCTCGCCACGCTTCGGGCTCGGTGGCTCGCTGCGCTCGCCACACTATTCTATTCTCAACTCCATGCCGACATGGATAGTGGGGGTATGAAAAGGTCGTAGGACGCGTACCGCCGCCCCTCGCGGGCTCGCTGCGCTCGCCACGCTTCGGGTTCACGTTTATAGTGGGGGGGGGGGTGGCGTGGGGGTGCATTTAACATTGTAAGCACCCATTAGGGTGCTCAAAAGCACCCTTTATGGTGCTTATGCGATTTTTCATCGCATAGGGGGTAAAAATCGCGTCGCATCGCATGCCATCTGTTACATGGTATGCGATGCATTCATCATTTGATGTACATCGGGGGCGCCGCTATAATACACAAGTACCGTGTGTGTAGCCTCCATGTGCCTGTAAGACCTCTCTACAACACCTGGGCATGCTCCTGATGGGGTGACAGATGGAGTCCTGAGGGATCTCCTCCCAGACCTGGACTAATGCATCCGCCAACTCCTGGACAGTCTGTGGTGCAATGTGGTGTGGGTGGATGGAGAGAGACATGATGACCCAGATGTGCTCACTTGGATTCAGGTCTAGGGAATGGGTGGGCCAGTCCATAGCATCAGTCTTGCAGGAACTGCTGACACACTCCAGCCACATGAGGTCTAGCATTGTCTTGCATTAGGAGGAACCCAGGGCCAACCACACCAGCATATGGTCTCACAAGGGGTCTGAGTATCTCATCTCATTACCTAAAGGCAGTCAGGCTACCTCTGGCGAGCACATGGAGGGCTGTGCGGCCCTCCAAAGAAATGCCACCCCACACCGTTACAGACCCACTGCCAAACTGGTCATGCTGGAGGATGTTGCTTTCTCCTTGGTGTCTCCAGACTCGGTCATGTGCTCAGTGTAAACCTGCTTTCATCTATGAAGAGCATAGAGTGCCAGTGGCGAATTTGCCAATCTTGGTGTTCTCTGGCAAATCTCAAAACGGCCTGCACGGTGTTGGGCTGTAAACACAACCCCCACCTGTGGATGTCGGACCCTCATACCACCCTCATGGAGTCTGTTTCTGACCGTTTGAGTAGACACATGCACATTTGTGGCCTGCTGGAGGTCATTTTGCAGGGCTCTGGCAGTGTTCCTCCTGTTCCTCATTGCACAAAGGTGGAGGTGGCGGTCCTGCTGCTGGGTTGTTGCCTTCCTACGGCCTCCTCCATGTCTCGTGATGTACTGGCCTGTCTCCTGGTAGCGCCTCCATGCTCTGGGCACTACGCTGACAGACACAGCAAACTTCCTTGCCACAGCTCGCATTGATGTGCCTTCCTGGATGAGCTGCACTACCTGAGACACTTGTGTGTGTTGTAGACTCCGTCTCATGATACCACTAGAGTGAAAGCACTGCCAGCTTTCAAAAGTGACCAAAACATCAGCCAGAAAGCATAGGAGCTGAGAAGTGGTCTGTGGTCCCCACCTGCAGAACAACTCCTTTATTGGGGGGGTCTTGCTTATTGCCTATAAGTTCCACCTGTTGTCTATTTCATTTGCATAACAGCATGCGGAATTGATTGTCAATCAGTGTAGCTTCCTAAGTGGACAGTTTGATTTCACAGAAGTGTGATTAACTTGGATTTACATTGTGTTATTTAAGTGTTACCTTTATTTTTTTGAGCAGTGTATTATTCCTTAATACCTTTATAGGCCAATGTTAAATAAATATTGTGAACCTTGACTAGACACCTGCCATTTTGTCCTAAACACGTTTATTAAACAAGCAACATGCTGTAGAGGATTGGGCAATGGCGAACCATGTTTTTTCCTGTGTACTCTATTTGTTCCTACCGCATAGACAACCATTACATATACAGTAATCCCCTCCACTTCATATATAAACTCAGCTTTACCTAAGTTTGTGGTGAGAGTTTAAGTCCAGAAAATATAAATGCCTTTTACATGAAGTCAAATGAGTGCATTTATGCATATGTGGTACATCTCTTAACACACAAATGATTAAAAAAACATTTGTGGTTATAGTTTAAATTTTCTTTTGGAACCACAGAAAGTGACAGCAGGAATTTACATTCCTCATAAAAAAAATCAAATAATCAAATCAGCTAAAACATAGACTTATAATTTTTTGCATTTTTGTTTTTCATTTGATAATTTGTAATCAGTGTTTACAAGTGGTCTAATCAGAACCATAAGAAGTATATGTATTCCAGGAGAACGAAGCAGAATATAAATCAGCCCAGCCAGATCGGTAAGGAAATGGGCTTGTTGGAGCAGGCCACATCTGGGTGTGGTATAGCTCACGGAAAAAGTCTAGGTTGACAGTCATTAGGCCGACAGCAAAAGGTCAAGATTCACAAGATTGACATTGACAAAAGGTCGACACAAACAAAAGATTGACGTGGAAAAGGTTGACACATGAAAAGGTTTACATGAGTTTTATCACTTTTTAAGGTGCGTACACACAGGGGCGATTTTGTGCAAAATCGCGGGAAATATGGTCGCTGAGCGACTATATTGCCCGCAATGGGAGTGTGCACCGGCGATATATCGCCGGGTGCGCGCTCCCGTTTTTGCCCCTGTGGTGATCGCTGGTCGCAGGAACATGCTCCTGCGACCAGCTGATTACCACTGCCGGGCTCCCCCCGGCAGTTTCTTTTTCCTCAGCGACCATCTCTGGTCGCTGATGTAAAGTAGAAACTGAGCAATATATTGCTCAGCCATATATTGCTCAGCAATATATGGCTGAGCAATATATCTCCCCCGTGTGTACACAGCATTAGAGATGTTCTTATTGCCAAAATTAGCACAAGTTTGAATATTTCCAATTGGCTATCGGCTGTCAAATGTTTTTGGATAGCCCATCCAGGTAAAACCGAACCCACACATCTCTATAATTATTGTACACAAATCTAAAAGAAAAACTTTTGTTCACAATACAAACTGTGATTTTATTTGGCATACACCAACCAAGATACTACATCCCTATGGCATCTACGCTTACCTGTATCAACAGATAATTATTATGATAATACAGGTCCAATAACCAGCCCTATATCACATATTGGGGCTGATCCCCTTGTGTGCACGGCTGCAAATATATTTGCAGCCATGCACAGGGACAGGGAGGTACTTAGACGGGGCTCAGAAAATTTGCAGCCCAGCGATCAGGTCTGAATAAGGCCCTATGGGTGAGATGTACTAAGCCTTTAAAAGTAATAAAGTAGAGCATGATAATGCACCATTTTGAAAAAAGACAGTTACGAGCTGGTTGGTTGATCATTTATCATTTATCTCTATAACTGGTGTTTGAGTTCAGCGCACAGTACATAAATATGTGACATTCTCATATACAGTAGGCATGTACACAAATCTTTTAGTTTCCCGTTTTGGGTCTGTATCTCTGGCTGTGTATTGGGTCTGGATCTGTTCCAAAACACCACCCTTCCATGTTTCGTGTTTTGTTTTCTGGATGTGTATTTTTTTTTAAATATAAGAATCGCTAAAATCGCAGAATTTGGGTTTTTATTTGCTCCTACGCTATTATTAATCTTAATAACATTAATTTCCACTCATTTGAATCCTGAATACGTCACACCTCCTAATGTTGTTTTTTGGCCAAAAGGTTGCACCGAGGTAGTTGGATTAACATAGAAACAGAAACATAGAGTTTGACGGCAGATAAGAACTTGGCCCATCTAGTCTGCCCCTTTTTTAAACATGTTACCTCAAACCATATTTGATCCTTATTTTTTTGTAAGGATATCAATATGCTTATTCTAAGCATGTTTAAATTGTACTACTGTATTTGCGTCTACCAGCTCTGATGGGAGGCTATTCCACTTATCTAATACTCTTTCTGTGAAGTAATTCTTCCTCACATTTCCCCTGAATCTTCCTCCCTCTAGTTTCAGAGCATGTCCTCGTGTTCTGTCGCTCCTCTTCCTGTGAAGAATGTCTCCCACCTGTACCTTGTTAAAACCCTTGATATATTTGAAAGTTTCTATCATGTCCCCCCTTTCCCTTCTCTGCTCTAAAGTATACATATTTAGATCTTTTAGTCTTTCCTGGTACGTTTTGTGATGTAGGCCATGCACCATTTTAGTTGCTCTTCTTATTAAATTGCTAAGCGACAAAAGTGGGTGGCACAAACATGTGGCCCATTTAGGAGTGGCACTGCAGCTGCAGACTTGATGGCAGTTTGGAAAATTAGGCCCCAAAGAGCACATAATGCCCCCTAAAAAAAAGGTGCAAGATAGAATTGTTCTTGGGGCCCGCCTACCCATATGTTGCGTAAATAGGACATGCACACTGTCTGTAAAAAAAAAAACTAATAATTTCAGCGACAGTGTCTGCCACAGGACTATGGCTGAAATTATTGGTTTGTTTGGGCCCCCACAAAAAAGAAGCAAATTATCTCTCCCTGTACAAACTGGCTTTACCGAGGCAAGATGTGATCGTCCTCATCCTTCTATTCCTCATCCCCTTCAGTACAGTATGTACATCCTCATCCTCACAGATTATCAATCCGTGCCCGCTGGAATCCACCATTACAGGTCCCTCTTTAGTCTCTGGAGGCAATTGCTGGTCTTCGTTGAAGAATTGATCATTCATTTTGATGAACATCATCTTCTCCACATTTTGTGAAAGCAACTTCCTACGCCACTCACTGACCAGGTTCCTGGCTGCACTAAACTCTTTTGGAGTACACACTGGAGGGGGACAACTCAGGTAAAATAGAGCCATTTTGTACAGTGCCCTCAAAACTGCCTTTTTTTCCTGCCAGTACAGGTACTTATGCCTGACATATCTACTTGGATGCTGTCACCAAAGTAATCATCCACCATTTTTTTAGTGGTCACAGCATCGTATGCAGTGACAGTAGACATGTCAGCAATTGTTGGCAGGTACTGTACTTCAGTCCAGACCAGGTGTTCAAACTGGCTCCTGCCTGTCCTGCATCACCGCCAGTGGGTCTTATAGGAAATCTGAGTTGTTTCCTCACAGCCACATGTCACATTCCACTTCAGATGACAATCTCCTGACCAGCAGGTCTTTGCACCTCTGTAAACTTGTGTCCGCTGGAAACCGAGACATAGCATGGGCTTTAAATGAAGGCTTGAGCACGGTGGCCAAAATGTAGTGCCCTGACTTTAAAAGACTGATTTCCCTCATACCCTGAAAAAGCGAAAAAAGGGCTTCATCCACAATACTAATAATAATATTAAACATGGCACATGTAGGAAATTGCCGATATGAAATGCCCGTAAAATGTTACTGGAGTTGTCCGATACCACAAATCCCCAGGAGAGTTTAAGTGGGGTAAGCCACTGTGCAATGATTTCCTCAGTTTCTCTAATACCTCCATCAATCCTCTAAATCCCACTCCACTAATGGTGGATACCGGAGGCATGTCTAACATCAACATAGCTGTCAAGGCTGCCGCAGTTATCCGCTTTGCCATAGGATGACCGTTGTCATACTTCTTCATCCCAAAGGACTGTTAGATGGTCAATTGTTTAGTGTTGTAGCAGTGTTCCGACTTCCCCTCTGGGATAATGAATGGCAGCAACAGCAGCAGCGGCAGCAGTAGGCGTAGTGCTGCAAGATCCTCTGGAGAAATCCCAGATAGAAGAGGAGCCAGTCATGCCGGTGACATGGCCTGCAGGACTACTATATGGAGGAGGAAAATGATGAGGAGTGGCTTGCCGGTGTGGTTTTCTCTTGGATACAACAGGATCAAGGGATTTTGGTGTTCCTGGACTGCTTATGGTCCTAGCCACGGTTTCTGAACTAAACGGTGATGCTTAAGCAAGGATGTCCGTAGGTGGCCAACAGCCTTACACCTGCTTATTGCAGCTTTACATTAGCTACACATGACAAGACAATTGTTGTCTAGATCTGGATAAAATTAGTTCCGGACCAAAGAGGTGGATTTTATGATCTTTTGCCTAGGCATGGTGACGGCCTTTTGCATCCCAAGGACAATAACTGTCTAGCCTGGTGCATTATTTAAGTAAACCACATCACCATCAGCATCCTCCTCGTCAACTTCCTCCTCAGCGCGAGCTACATCAATATCCTCCTCCTGGTGTACTTCAAAAGTGACACCTTCAATATCAATATCAGGAACTGCACTGTGGGTACTCCTTCCAGCATATGCAGAGGGCGTGCAAATGGTGGAAGGAGCCACCTCTTCCCGTACAGTGATGGGAAGGTCAGGCATTGCAACCACCAACACACTCAAACTCAAACAATTTACATTTATTTTTTTCTTTGTGTTACTGAACTTTGGCATTTTGGATTTTACATGCCTTCTATGATGACATTGGGCATCAGACTTTTCAGACGACATTGATGGCATTTCATGTTCTACTGTATGTCATTATGACTAGTGGCAGCAGCGTCAGCACTAGGAGGAAGTGGTTCTTGTTCTTTCATTAGTTTATCCTCCAAATTTTGGTTCTCCATAATCTTTAAAAGGCAGTATCACTGGACTGGACTTATGCAGCACTATCACTGGACCGGAACTGCAACAGTATCACTGTACTGGACTATACAGCACTATCACTGTTATGGCTTATCAAGAACTATCACTGGACTGGCCTATACATAAGTCCAGTAATACTGCTGCATAGTCCAGCCCAGTGATATTGCTGCAAAAGTCCATTCCAGTGGCACTGCCTTTAAGTCCATTGGTACTGCTGCATACAGTAAGTCCAGTAATACAGCCCAGCTGGGGATCGCCAGCAACTTTTCCAATGGGAAAAGTACCTGTACTGTATGGCCAGCTTTACAGTGGAGTTTTCTTTTCTTATCTGTGCTACAGTATTTCTTTGATTTTCTTTTACCCTTTATTCTTTCATATTTTGCCTTCTATATTTTACATCATTGTTATTGCTCAAAATCTATGCTAGTTATTGATGTTGATTTATGTTATATTGTATTCTTTATTGATCATTTCAATTGATAATGGATTCCAATAATACTATACTAAGCACATGGCACAATAAAACAAAGATGTATGTGAACACATCTGTATCAATTTTTACTGTTCTTTTCATGTTTTACTATTTGCTGAAATATAATTTTACATCAATGTATTTTTTTGTTCCTGTGTGTGTCAATTGTTGATGTTAAAATTTGTTGTCAATTTGATAGTGAAGAGGTTGCCTCCGTTCTCCCCATGTTTAAGAAAAATATAATGTACAGTATGTTGGTGGTTTTGGCAACAAACGTTTTATAGTTTGTACTTGTCAAGTGCAACGTGTGAAATATATCCTGAGTCAATCTCTAGTGAATGTAAGACTAGTCCATTACCCCTGTGGCCTGTAAATATCGTTAACTCGACACATAATAGGTCAACTTGCATTGGGTTGACCACTGAAGGTCAACACAAACTTTAGGTCGACAATGGCTATGTCGACAGTCAAAAGGTCGAAATAAGTTGTTCCAGGTTTTTTTTTAGCCGACAGGCAGTATTTTATGCCCTACCATCCACTAGGGCATTGAGGGAGAATAGAATAGTGTGCTGAGCATAGTCCGAAGCATGGCACAGCAAGACGATGTGGTACACTTTCTTCCCTGCTCCTCTCTTTGGCAACATGCGGTGCTGCCTCCAGTGGCCGGCGTCCATAGACAATTGCCTAAAGCTGCCTAGTGTGGTGCCGGCCCTGGTGGCAGACAGAGCTTAACTGTTCACTGGGCTGCGAGTATACGCAGCCTAGCAAACAGGTCTGAATCAGGTCCATTGTTGTAATGTTACCTTAGTGAAAAGGTGTCAGCATAATCATTTTAAAGTATATTGTTTGTAACCCCCTTTAAATCCTGCAACTTGACAACCACAAACGCAGTGGCTGTGAAATATGCAGCTTAGTATGTTTATATTTCATTTAAATATTTATTTTTCTTTAAAATATATATTTCAGTTTTATGCTGAGACAGGTTAATTCCAGGGCAAGTGAGAAGACTCTGAAACCGGACTATAATGTGGATTTATGTCGCAGTTGTTGTTACCATGTGCCTTACAGTGGTCATTTCAGTTCATGGTGTCAGCACAGTTGTGGTATTTACTTTGTGGGATGATGTTGGCTGGCGCATTCTAGTCCCTTATCATCACGTGGTTTTGGAAGGAGAACTTGTGTGTGTAAATATAACTTACCAAAATATCATGCTCTTAAAAACTTCACAGAACAATTTTATTTTCCAGTTTATTTTCCATCACTAAAAGTAAATACAAGCTGCTGGGATCACTGGGGTTGTGTGTTCATGGCTTAAAACTGGAACACATGCTTTGACCTGCAGCTATGTCCTATTTCCTACACCACCTAAATTGAAATGGGGAAAAAAATATCTGGCGTATTTAAAATGCTGCAACACACGCTACTCACAGCAAGTCACCCGCAGTAATACAGTGACAATATTATAGTTATAAAATTCTAGAAGAATGAGGAGATATTGGATCTTATTGTGGTGCGTTTGCATCTGCCCCTTCGTTCGCACGGGCCGATGTTTTGCGCATGCGGTGCACTAATTATTTAGACACTTTTTAAAAGATCCCCAGGTGGAGCTAATTCTGTCACTTGTGATTCTGTGTGATGACCTGGAAAACGTGCACTGTTGGGGGTACTTGAGGACCAGGGTTGGGAACCACTGCTAGATGATCATCTTCCTCTACTGTGATAAACTTGTGGTTGCTCCTGTATGGCAGTTTTTCACCAATTATCGACTTCACCCCTGAAGAAGTCCAAACGCACAAAACACATAGCCCCCCCAACACACACACACTTTTTAAACTCATCATGCAAGAATTTGATATTGTACTGTGAAAACATTTGTATGAATCATGCTGTGAAAACCCATATGGACATCATGGGCCAAATGTAATAGGGTGAGAGTTTCAGAAAGTGAGAGATTTTGGGAAAGTTTTCCCATGTTTTTTAAAGCAGCAATCAATTACATGGCAAAATCAATCTGGTTTTGCAGTGTAATTGATTGCTCCTTTAAAAAACATGGGAAAACTCTCTCAAAATCTCTCACTTTCTGAAACTCTCACCCTATTACATTTGGCCCATGTTTTAACTTTCTGCTGATGATTTTATGTAAAGATAAAACTTGACTTTTACATTTGGAATTTTTATTTATATTTGTATTACAGGTTGAGTATCCCCTATCCGAAATGCTCGGGACCACGAGCATTTCGGATAGGGGAATTTTTCTGTTTTTGGAATATATTTTTTAAAGCATACTTACCTGTCCCCTGATGGTGTCCGGTGGTCCCTCGGCGTCCACGCAGTCCCCGGGCGTCCACAGCAGGCCTCCGGCATCTTCTCTGGGTCTCCAGCGGTCCCAGGAATGCATTGCGCGAGTGTGCGCGCGCACCGGTGACGTCACCGGCGCGCGTGCACACTCGCGCAATGCATTCCTGGGACCGCTGGAGACCCTGGAGAAGATGCCGGAGGCCTGCTGTGGACGCCCGGGGACTTGGTAAGTATGAAAAGAGGGTTAGGGGGTTAAAAAAAATTTTTTCTAATGATTCCAAAAAACACGGTTTTTGGAATAATTCGGATAAGGGATGTCCGGATACCGGATACTCAACCTGTAGTACAGTACATGTTAAGCGTACTTCTATGTCTTTCTTCTATTTCATCTATTTTTTAATGACTATAAGAAAATATCTACAGCTTTCTTAGTAAATAATTCATATTAATGACATACAGGCAAGTTGCTTTTTAGTTGTGTCTTTCTTTAAAAAAACAACACAAAAACAAAACGTCGCCCAAGTACTGTACGTGTTAAAAGCAATCACAATTAACACAGATTAATTCATTCAGCTTGCAGAAACCAACAGCGTTCCATATGAAAGCAATTAATATGATGTAGCCAGTGGTTATGCTACAGCTGAAACAGCTTCCACACTTTAGTAATGAACAAGTGAAATATTAATGGCAATATGTATCTTGGAAAGTCTTAGAACAAAGACACATTTATCCTTACACATATTGCAATGTTGTTATAAATATTTATCCTGCTCAACTTAGATTAGTCAAAATGTTATTGTATCCTATCTATACATAAAATAAAAGGGTATGGGTTGTGTCTGTACATTGTTTTTGGGGATAAATATACTAATATTAGGGACTGTTTAAAAACTATGGAGATAAAAAAAAAAATACATTTTTGTCCATCTATTTATCTGTTTGTGCCTGCAACACGCAAACCGACTGGATGAATTTAGATTTCATGTTTACTATTGTATAGCTTAGTAACCTAGAAATAAACTGAGGTTAGTATTATCTTATTGTAATATCATGTGCAGGCATGTCCAAACTGTGGCCCTCCAGCTGTTGTGGAACTACACGTCCCAGCATGCCTTGCCATAGTTTTAGCATTCTCTAATAGCAAAACTGTGGCAAGGCATGATGGGTCTTGTAGTTTCACAACAGCTGGAGGGCCATAGTTTGGACATGCTTGATGTAGAGGTATAAAATAAAATAAAAAACGGTACTTGTTTCCTAGCACGGCCATTTGTATCGGGGTGATCGTGTCGGAAAAATTGCGTCGGTTGCATCACATGCGACCAAATCGCATTGCGACGCGACCGACCCGATTTTTACATTGAATCAAATGTGAATAGGGCCCCATGGACCCTATTTTACATTAGATTCAATGTAAAGTAGTCCCCAGACCCACAATTTTACCCCCTCAACGCCACCCCACAATTGACGCCAACCCGAAGCGTGGCGAGTGCAGCGAGCCCGCGAGGGGCGGCGGTGCACGTCCTCCGACCTTTTCATACCCCTACTATCCACGTCGGGCGTGGAGTTGAGAATATAAAGTGTGGCGAGCGCACGCGTATAACTTCACAGGTATACTCGTCCCCTCGCGGGGCTCGCTGCGCTCGCCATGCTTCGGGCTCGCCACACTTTATATTCTCAACTACACACCGACGTGGATAGTAGGGGTATGAAAAGGTTGGAGGTCGCTGCGCTCGCCACGCTTCGGGTTGGCGTCAATCGTGGGGTGATGCTCACAATGGGGTTGGTTAACTTTTTAACCATGACGGGGCCATATACAATGTGAAATGGGTCAATGTGAAATCAAGTCCATCTCATCTTGTGCCATTATAATGGCACAAGACCGACGCGATGCTCCCGATTTCAATGTTAAAAATATTTTAACATTGAAGCCTATGGCAAAATCGCGTCCATCGCGTCGGTCGCGTCGTGGGCCATGTTAATGCCCGCGACCGACGCGATGCTCCCGATTTTGCCTTTGCCGGCAAAATGGACCTGATTTCAAAGGAAATCGGGTCCATCGCGTCCATCGTGTACCTTAACTTTAAGGTACACGATGGACAAGATTGTGGCCGTTCTAGGAAACAAGTACCTAAAAAAACAGATAATTCAGCACTGTACACAGTATGCAAGTTCAGAACTACTATATACTGTAGGCCTGTAGAAAGGTAGAGCAAGCGCCTGTAGAACATGGATTTACATTCTCAGCACAACCAAAAATGTTACTATAAAAAAACATCAAAGAAATGTTATACTACAGGTTGAACACATACAGTATTCTCTATACAATAACAGAACAATTGCTCAAATAAGACCTACTGTATGACAAACAATATATTACAATTATAAAGTACATATTGTAGAATATTTAAGAACATGTTCAGAATAAAACGTTTTGTATGTTGTATTTTTTTATTACTTATAGAAAACTTATGCTAATGCATTGCTTTTTGCTGCCTTACACTCACTTTTATATACTTTAATATAGGTTTAAACACAAACCCATAGAAAACCATTTTGCATTTTCCTTGATATAATTGTTTGAATAACCTAACCTGTCATTATCGCTGTTTCACTCACAGCATCAAAAATATTTTTAAACTGTTAAACTCTCTGGAGAAACAACATTTTTTCAAAGCAATGCTTTCATAAAAGAAAATAGGTGATGTATTTCTGCATAAGATCACAGGAGGACATTGTGCAGACACACAAAAACGTGTTTTTTTGGGACACAGGATCAAGCCGGGTGCGACCCGGCGTTTTGTCCCTTTTACACCGATTCCTGAGCCGCCGCCGCTTGAAGATTACATCATCTCCAAGCACCAATCACTGTCGCCGGGACCCGGACCGCTGCGCTGGGGGCAAGCCCAGCACTAAGGTAATATGCTGGGCTGCCCCTAGTCCCCATGCACCCCCCACGGCGTGTCCCATTTACACCACCGATGATCCGGGTCTTACCCGCCGCTGACCCGGATTTTTTGGCGGTGTAAAAACTTTGATCATGCAGTATTTCCTTTAGGTACACAAAATCAATCTAAGTCCATTCTAATTAGTTAGTACAATAGTAACTCGTCCATGTGGGTTTGTAAGCAAACAGAAAGGCATTTCTCAAACTCTGACCAATCAGATTGTAAGCATTAATTTTAAAAGGAATAAATAGCCCTATGAGTTATCAGGCCTCCTTTCCTATTAAAATAAATGCTTACAATCTGATTGGTCATAGTAACTGCCACTGCCAAAATCAACACATGGAAATTCATCACTCCTTGACTGACTCATGATATATAATAAGGGAATATTCATAAGATGTGCCCAAATGAAAAGGATACTTTTGCTGTAGCGGTGCTGTATCTAATCGCAGGATTAATGTGTTTGCCGATAGATGGCGTGGTGTTTTTCCCAGTTGCGCACGTGTCGTTAACGGCTTCGCATCAGTTTAATAATTTTTGGAAAGTTGTTTTGTGCGGTCGGATGCATGATGGTTTCCTCCAGATCAGTGCATTTATCGCAAGATTAGAGCGGTATATGGAGAGCAGTGTCTCGCACAGTGCACTATTTGGGAATGAGATCCTCCACAGCCAAAATGGTGGCAGGGTTGGTGACAACATGCACCTACCCAGTTCGTGGCAAGTCCTTGATGTTTTTGTATCCCATCTCATAATGCTGACACCACCGGAATATGGTGCACCGTGCGAGACACTGCTCTCCGTACACCGCCTTCATCTTGCAATAACTTTCTGAAGCATGCTCGCCTTCTACACAAAGAAATTGGATAACAGCTCTCTGATCTGGAGGAATCCACCATGCATCCGACCTTTAAAAAACAAAACGGTACTTGTGTATTATCACGCCGCCCATCGCATATCAGAACACGATTTTTTATTGCATCGCATGCCATCACATGCCATACACCCGATGCACAGCGATGCAATGTGATTAAAGCCCCCTATACGATTTTAAATTGTATAAGCACCCTAATGGGTGCTTACGATGTTTAATGCACCCCCACGCCACCCGCAGTATGAACGTGAACGCGAAGCAAGGTGAGCGCAGTGAGGCGAGCAGAGCGAGCCCGCGAGGGGCGGCGGTACACGTCCTCCGACCTTTTCATACCCCCACTATCCACATCGGCGTGGAGGTGATTTTATATAGTGTGGCGAGCCTGAAGCGTGGCGAGCGGACGCGTATTACTTTACATGTATTCCTCGTCCCCTCGCCATGCTTTGGGTGAGGTGGATCGCTGCGATCGCCACACTATATAAAATCAACTCCACGCCGGCGTGGACAATGGGGTTATGAAATGGTTGGAGGACACGTACGGCCGCCCCTCACGGGCTCGCTTTGCTCGCCACGCTTCGGGTTCACTTTCATAGTGGGGGTGGCGTGGGGGTCCATTTAACATTGTAAGCCCCCATTAGGGTGCTTCTACAATTTATAATCTCATCGCATTGCATGGCATTGTATGCCATATACAATGCCATACAATTTTAAAATTGTATGACATCGGGGGACATCGCGGAACATCGCATCGCATACCATCGCATGCCTTATGGTCTGCGATGCGATGGGCGCCGTGATAATACACAAGTACCAAAAAAACTTTCCAGGAAGGAAGAAACTGAGGTGAAGCCATTCACTACACATGCGCAACTGGGAAATACGCCACGCCATCTATCGGCAAACACGTTAACCCACTGCGATCGGGTACAACACCGCTACAGCAAAAGTCTCCTTTTCATTTGGGCACACCTTATATTAAATATCAAAAAGCCTTATTGCCAAGTGCTGGGTGAACAAATCTGCATTGGCTGAGTATAGGAAGAGCATGTACAAGCTATGAAGGGGTGGAAGGGGGAAACAAAAACCTCTTTAAGGAGATATATCTTTTGTGTTTCCATAACCCCATATTGTGCAAATGTGGTCCCCTTAGAAAAGTGGTAATCTGCCCATGGTTGGTCAACAAGGTCTGTGTGTCCCCAGATTGGGCCTACAAAAGCCACATTCCTTATCATGAATAAAGCTCTAGTGCTATACCCATACCTCTAGGTGCAATGAAGGTTGGTTAATGTAAAACACAAAAATACTCATCCCATATCTATATAACTATAAATATATACACAGTATCTATCTATCTATCTATCTATTTATCTATCTATCTATATATCTACAGTATATATAAATAGATAGATACAGACTTCTTAGACCTACCTCACTTCAATACAAGCTAAGGAAATTTATACCATATTTTATTAGGTTCCCCATGAATTGAACCTATATTAAATATTTTTGCAATACCACTTTTGATTTCTTTCTTAGTTCATGGATTTTTAAAGGAAAGAAGCCTTTTTTATACCTCCTCCACCTTTTTACTATAGTATTTTGTCTTTTATAATTATTTTTTGGTGTAATCGCTCTCTTAATTCTGTATTGAATATATTTTAGTATTATTTATATTTTCTCATATAGTTAGTCTCGAAGAATTTTATATAACACGGGTCGCCGAGGTCCAAATAACACAAAAAAATAAATATATATATATATATACAGTATATTTATTTATTCATGGCCTGGAAGAACAGATGGATGGCTTCTATAATCGATGGGTACAATAGACAAATACTAAAGCAACAGGAACTTGTCTTTTATAGGAAGCATATGAATAATGTATATGTATTGTGATCTCAACAATGATCATAGCTAATATTGTTCTGCTAATTTGCTAAGTATTATCACTTATTTATTAATTTTTCCATGTGATAATAAAGATAATTAGATTTTTTTAACCTTTTATAATGAACTTGTGATTCCAGGAGCAGTTCTCATAGTGTTAGTGTTATTTAGTTAGTGTTAGTGTTACTGTATTGAAATGCTACAGTATTACTACTACAGTATAAAGTATTTCTATTTGTGCTGCCATCTATTATCTGTTAATTATAGTTTCTTCTGCACATGTCTCATTGTATAGATCGCTTATTATTTATTTTATCTCTATGTCCTTTCCCCTGAACTGCCATCCAGATCCTTCAGTTTTTCAATAAAAACAATATGTCCCTTTTTCTTTGGAAAGATGAGAAAATAAAATAATTGTGGCAATTAGGCATCTGAAATTGGACAGTTGTAATAAAAAAGGAAATATGTCTCTGTATTATAAATACAATCTATTGAATTGAAGTTGCAGTGCGGCTGTTTTACTTTGCGCTCGTCTGCTCCCCTTATAGCCTGGAGAGAAAAGCAGAGAACTAGAGGACAATTTACAAAATTACTAAATTAATTGTTACTCATATATTTATAATAAAGTGCAGGACCAAAGATACTAGTGGAGTAACATATTAATGAAGTAACAAGATAGTTAAGATATGAATACTTGAGAAGAGGTGAGGCCTGATTCTGGTTCACTCGCAAAAGAAAATTCTCTCTTTAGTGGACAAAACCATGTGCACTGCAGGTGGAGCAGATGTACAGATGGAGCCAGGCTCATTCAGCGAGGGTCTGGCAGTCTGATCGCCATCTGCCGGTAGGGGAGGCACAAGATGCTCTCTTGTCCCCTTCCCATGGAGCTCCCCACCAGACGCCGTCGATCGTCACCACCTACAGGAGTAGGGAGAAGTAGAGCAGTGGAGTAAGTGAAGGAGAAGTACAGGTTTAGAGAGAAGTAGAGCAGTGGAGCAGGAGAACTACGGATGTAGATATAAGTAGAGCAGTGAAGCAGGATAAGTACAGTAGTAAAGGGAAGTAGGGCAGTGGAGCAGGAGAAGCACAGGAGTAGAGAAAAATACAGCAGAAGTGGCAAACACAGGGATGAACATTGGTGCAGGAGAAGTACAGGAGTAAAGAGCAGTAAAGCAGTAAAGTAGGATAAGTACAGAAGTAAATTCAAAAACAGGGATAGGGGTACGGGGAGAGGTCAGTCGCACTGGATCTGTACAAAAGTATTTTTCTAAATTATGGTGGAAACGGACCCTTAATACAGTAATGGTGGGTGTTTCCACTTTATTTTCAGGAGGGTGTGCGACCACTGGACATGGAAAAGAGCTTAATTCAAAATGAAAGAGGAGAAATGTCTCTGTGTGGTGCACCTCAATTCGCAGAGTTTATTATAATATAGCCTTTATTGAATATTTATTAAAAGACAAAGAGGCGGAAATATTGACAAACACGTGACAACATATAACACAGACAGTGTAATGATAAAAAAGGATAAGGATTTATCCTTACTCAGTGTGGCCCAATTCCCCGAGTATCTTCTATGGATGTCAGTAATTAGTGCTGCTGTGGCACAACTGGCAGGAAATTCAAACTTCAAATATCTGAGTGCTCAGCACTTCATTTAATTCCTGTCAGCTATTGATAGGTGTCCAAATGGCTAGACTTAGCCTGCTACTTGATGAAGCTCCGTTTGGCGAAGTGTACACTGACCTAACAACTCAGTGTGTTTGACTCCCTTTTCCCCTCCCCATGTATACTTTGTATTGATCTGTGTCTAGCTGTAATTGACAGGACGGGCGTACGCCAGTTTTCACTGGGATCGCACGCCTGTTTCAAGCCGCGGTGTGTGACGTCTGCACCGCTGCTTACTGCTCACAGAGCAGACGGGAGACGGACGGCGCTGTTACTTACACGCCGCCGCCCGCATAGCTCTGTGACACTTAGCCGCTACTACATTCGCCTCCCCACAGCGGTGTGAGACTGACATAGGAGTGGCAGTTCTCGTCAGTTCTCACCCACCGGGAAGGCACTTAGCCGCACAGGTACACTTAACAGGACTGGCAACGGCAGTATTCAAGCAGAGTCTTAACTCGATATATACTCACTAAACCTTGCCAATTATCTGTGAATTTGTGCTGCCCTCCCCCCAGCATGGTTCAGGAGTAAAATTATACTTTATTTTACCATATACCCGGTGGGAATTTAGCAGCACCATTTAAACTACAATTTTTTGCCAAGTTAACATCATTAGACAAGTAGCAGGCTAAGTCTAGCCATTTGGACACCTATCAATAGCTGACAGGAATTAAATGAAGTGCTGAGCACTCAGATATTTGAAGTTTGAATTTCCTGCCAGTTGTGCCACAGCAGCACTAATTACTGACATCCATAGGGGATACTCGGGGAATTGGGCCACACTGAGTAAGGATAAATCCTTATCCTTTTTTATCATTACACTGTCTGTGTTATATGTTGTCACGTGTTTGTCAATATTTTAGCCTCTTTGTCTTTTAATAAATATTCAATAAAGGCTATATTTTAATAAACTCTGCGAATTGAGGTGCACCACACAGAGACATTTCTCCTCTTTCATTTTGAATTAAGTACAGAAGTAGAGAGAAGTGGAGCAGGATAAGTACAGGTGTAGAGAGAAGTAGAGCAGTGGAGCAGGAGAAGCACATGTGTAGAGAGAAGTAGAGCAGTGATGCAGGAAAAAACAGGAGTAGACAGTGGGGCCGGAGAAGTACAAGAGTAGAGAGAAGTAGAGCAGTGAAGCTGTAGTGCCAAACACAGGGAAGCAGAAGTTTGGTGCAGGAGGAGTGAAGGGGCAGAGGGAAGTACAGTAGTAGAGCAAGATGAGTTCAGATGCCTAAGGAAGTAGAGATATGGAGCAGGATGAATACAGGTGCAGAGAAAAGTAGATAAGTGGCGAAGGATATGTGCAGAAGCAGTGGGATGTAGAGCCATGGATCAGGGTGAGTGCAGGAGCAAAGGGAAGAAACACAGAGGAGCAAAATAGGAGAGCAGGAAAATACAAAAAGCAATTTAGTATGATTTGATTACTACAATGTATCTTTCTGTACTTAGTACAGGAGCAGAGGGAAGTAGAACAGTACAGCAGGTGAAGGGCAGGAGCAGATCAGCAGGATAAAGTAGCAAGAGATCACAATGAGTGCAGAAGCAGAGGGAAATGGGGCAAAGTAATGTAGCCTATACACTTTCGATACAATCATTCGATTTCGACCACATCTGTTCGATAAATGGAATGATTGTATGCACATTTTAGGGACCATGCGATGCGCTGGCCCGCTGTTCGAAGGTCGCATCGATAGATAGTATGTACTGCACATAATATCTATCGAATTGCAGGAGCAATCACTTGTGGTTTTTATCCACATGCAATCACTCAAATGCAATTTGCCTGGTTTGGGGAGAGGGGGTCAGAGGGACCGCTGGCGGCATCCATATAAGTAGCGTAGCCCAGTAAATTTGTGCTAGCGGGAGTCAGTGATGGCAGCAGAATTTAAAAAAACTGTTTAAAACGCTGGGCAGCCTTCTGATCAGAGGGCCACCCAGTGTTTTTTTTTTCAAATTCTGCCACCATGCTGACCCCCGCCGCCCATTAGTGCTCCTTCACAACACTATGCTACTTCGCTGCCCTCTGCCTGCCCTCTTCAAGCACACGATGTGCCAACATAAGATGGTATGCGACATCAGGTTCTGGAAGAGGGCACTTTTTGCACCATAAGATGTGATCGGATGCGATGGACATGTCGCATCGCGTTCGATCACATAAGTGTATGGGCAACATAAGCGTAGGATCAGAATGAAGTAGAGCATTGAAGCAGGATAAATACAGGTATCGAAAGAAGTAAAGCAGTGAAGATGGGTGAATGCAACATCAGAGGGAAGTAAAGATGTGGAGCAGAAGGAGTACAAGCTCAGAGAAAAGTAAAGAAGTAAATCAGAATGAGTGCAATAGCAGGGAGAAGCAGTAAAGGATGAGTTCAGGAGCACAGGAAAGTAGAGAAGTGGATCAGGACAAAGCCTTGGAGGGTGAGTACAGGAGCACAGGGAAGTGCAGTCGAGCAGTACGGATCAGTATGAAATCCCGGTGGTCGGAATCCCGATGGTCGAAGTACTGACGCCGGAATCCTCACCGCTGCAATGCCAACAAGGGGGGCCATGGATTGTGCTTGCCACGCAGCGGTCCCGGTATGCTCGGCACACTATTTTATTCCCCCTCTATGGGTATCGTGGACACCCATAGAGGGACAAAGTGCCGGGATTGCGGGAGTCAGGATTCTGGCATTGGTATTTCGACCGTTGGGATTCCGACAGCCGGGATTTTGACCGCATCCCGAGCAGTAGAGCAAAGAGAGTAAAGCAGTGCAGAGCACAAGAAAGTATAGCAGTAGAGCAGGAGTAATGCAGGATTACAGGTAAGTTAAGCAGTGGGGCAGGAGTATTGTTGAGCAAATGGAAGTAAAGCAGTGGAGCAGGAGGAATGCAGACTTACAGGGAAGTAAGAAAAGAAAGCACAGAAAAGTAGAGCAGGAGGAGTGCTGAGCGCAGGGAAGAAGAGCAGGAGTACTGCTGATAACAGGGACATATTGCAGTGAAGAAGGAGGAATAGAGCATCACAGGGAAGTAAAGCAGTGGGACAGGAGTAGTGCGGAGCACAGGGAAGTAGATCAGAAGGAGTGCTGAGCACATGGAAGTAGAGCAGGAGGAGTACTGATAACAGGGAAGTAGAGCAGTGGAGTTGGACGAATGCAGAGTTACAGGCAAGTAGAGCAGTAGGACAGGAGTAGTGCTGAGCACCAGGAAGTAGAGCAGGTGGAGTGCTGAGCACAAGGAAGTAGAGCAGTGGAGCCGGAGGAATGCAATATTACAGGGAAGTAGAACACTGGCACAGGACTAGTATTGAGCACAGGGGAGTAGAGCAGGAGGAGTGCTGAGCACAAGGAAGTAGAGCAGGAGGAGTGCTGAGCACAAGGAAGTAGAGCAGGAGGAGTGCTAATTACAGGGAAGTATAGCAGTGGAGAAGGAGGACTACAGGATTAAAAGTAAAATAGTGGGACATGAGTAGTATTGAGAACAGGGAAGTAGAGCAGGTGGAGTGCTGAGCGCAGGGAAGTGTAGCAGGAGGAGTGCTGAGAACAGGAAAGTATAGCAATGGAGCAGGAGGAATGCAGGATTACAGGGAAGTAGAGCAGTGGGAAAGGTATATTGGTGAGCACTGGGAAGCACTGTAAATCAGGGGGAGTAGAGAAGCAGAGGAGCTGAATATGAGAGAAGGAAAATAAAAAAAACTATTTTAGTATGATTTGAATACTTTATCTTTCTTCACTTTATGTCTCTCCAAGCCTTGCAAAATTACCCCCTAGTTATTTTAATGCTGATTTAAAAATCGTATTTTTAATTAAAAGAATGTTTCATTAATTGCATGTAATACAATGAGATAATATTTCCATGCCATATAGAAATGTCTAAAATACAGACCTTCGTTCATCTTAGAATAGTTTAGTAAAATGTTGGAAAATTAGAAAAAAAGAGCAGCTGTTTCACTGCTAATTGTAACTGGTGGTTATGTGGCCCAGATTTCTGAGCTGGGCGCTTGGAAGAGATTTGTATGCTGCTGGAGGCAGCCTCCTCTTCCTCCACAATCATCTAATTGGATTTTCATGTCCAAATCCTGTTCTCTTAATCAAAAGGCAAACAAAATCAATCTTTCGAGTTCCAAGAATTTGAGTGGAGCATTTAGTTCTTAAGCAATGAAAGACATACACTATAAATATCCATCAAAGCCGAACTACTTAAATTGTTTAACTGTCTAAATGCTGACAC
This sequence comes from Crinia signifera, assembly GCF_055691185.1. Taxonomy (NCBI): domain Eukaryota; kingdom Metazoa; phylum Chordata; class Amphibia; order Anura; family Myobatrachidae; genus Crinia; species Crinia signifera. The sequence goes on along the minus strand of NC_139223.1, from coordinate 57,514,830 downwards.
TGTGTAAATCACCATTAAGATCAGCATCGGGAAAGTTAGATAATGGATAAAATCATTTAGAGTTATCTTTTCAGTGTAGATGGGGGACAGCTTGTATATCCATTACCGAAATAACACAATTGTCTGTAGCTGATTTTCAGTTTATTAGAGTTTAAAAAGCAACATTATCGTTTGTGTCCTTTAACAAACCAACCACAATCGAACACATTTATCAGGATGACAGTAAAGGTCAGAGATAGCTACCTCTCTACTGGGACAAACTCTGCTTGTGATATAGATATTAAATGGGATGTCCACCTAAGATATTTTGCACACATGTCTGGAGAATTTAAAGTTCATGCCTCAATAAAGTCAAGTTTACGAGGGACTAAGACCATTAATGATCCTGCATAGGAAACATACAGTAGAAGGAAAATAATGAATTTTAGGTTACCATTCTTTTTAAATAAGATGTATTAAGTCTGATTCTCAACTGGAAGCAAAGGAGAAAATTAAAAACAGTTTTTGCACTTTAGTAAAACCACATTGCATTGTTAGTGAGAGATTTATGCTGGCCACACACCAAAGCGATGGATCTGCTAAGACCGGCCTGATGTCCTGCCTGATCCATCCAATCATATACCAATGAGCCTTCTGAAATGCATGGTCGCAGGAATCGGTAGTGATGGTATTGCATACGGTTCTTGATCAGGCATATGGGGTGGCTGGCATATGGGGTGGCTTCCTTTAAGTCATTTAGACTGCTAGTTACTGAAAATGTTGATCTTAAAATAATACATTTTATCCATACTCAGGTGTTGGAGACGGTGGACTTAGGGGGTTATTCAAACCCTTTCGCAAGCTAGACTATGGGGTGGCTGTCAGATCAGTCGTACAAACGGCTGTACTCAGTGTCGGACTGGGGCATGAAGGGCCCACCGGGAGGGACATAGTGGGAGGGGGGGCATATTAGGGGTCTCTCCAGCCAGCACATAGGTTTGTGCCCATTGATAAATATATATCACAACTCTGTGGTGCAAGTGGCACTCAAGGGGATTAGTCACAGCAAAAAAAAAAACAACTGAGACCACAAGCAGCTAAGCTTTTTTATTGCCATGACTAATCCCCTTGAGTGCCACCCGCAATGCGGACTTGTGATATATATTTATTAATGGGCACAAACCTATGTGATGGCTGGAGACACCCCTAATATGGCTCAGCCAAGGGGGGGGGGGAGGCACCCCTAATATGGCTCAACCAAGGGGGGGGGAGTGTGATAGTGTAATCACATCATCGAGGCCCTGCATCTGCTATACAATGGCAAAATTATTAGCATTGTGAAGTGGGTTACGGGCCGTGATGATCAATTTAACATAGATTGTGCCATCGAACACCCAAACCCTCCAATTAACTTCGGAAGTTCAAGCTCTGGATGGGCGGCTGACCAACCTGCCAAGAAGTTTTGTACATATAGCCTTAGTCTTATTGTATTACTATGTTTTGATGCAAATGTTCTACTGTGCACCAGTACTTGATAAAAAAAAAAAAAACAGACTTAATAAAATATTTAAAAAAATAAAATAAAATAATTTAGACAAGTTGAATCATTTTTTTGAATTTAATTAGCATTTTATCTACAAAGCTCCTTTTAATTATCTTCATTTTCTTTTAAAATTGGACAAACATATATTTATGTTCTGTATTTTAGCTTCTAGTATAGTTTTCTTTAAACAATTTTGCAAATACTATGAAATTATGGGCTCATTTCATTCCTCAGATATCCCTTTAGTCTACATTTATTGTTTGTTATATACCAACCTCACTTAAACATAATTATGTCCATATTGGTATATTTTAGTTCAATGATTCCACTACTTTGATCTCCCTTATTATATTATGAATGAATGTACAAAAAAAGAGTTGGGAAAATATCACTTGGAACTTTCTGCTCAAAAAATCCAATTACTATAGTATGTTATTATATATTATATATGTATACAGCTCCTAACTTACATTTTTCAAGCATGATAGTCAATGATTGAAATGTACATTATCACTTTCCACTTTTTCCCACCAAGCTTTGATAAAAATCCCCATTTGAGTAGGAAATATGCTCTGCAAACATAGGCCCTTATTCAGATCTGACCGCAGTACAAATTTGATCTCCGTCTGCCAATGTGGCCGCAAGTGTACACATCCCTTCGCATGCAAATGTGGGGATTGGCTCAGCGGGGGAGGGTGGGAGTTTGGGGCAGCCGGGAGGCACGTTTATATGTTCGCTAGGTTGCAAACATATACTGCCTAGCGAACAGGTCGGAAGCAAGCCTTACATCTTATTAGCAAGTCCATTTCAATTCATCTCTATTCCCCAAATCTAATCACCTCTTTTTAAATGGGTTGCTTTTAACTTTAGTGCTAAAATGATTTTAGTGCTAATTCTGGGATGTACAACAGCCAAAGATTAGCCATAATATGCATAATGAAGTGGTACTTAGCCGAAATAGTCATTTGGGTTTCAGTAATCTAGATATTATGTATTACTATATTATATGAGATACCTTTTATAGCTACACGCAACCATTGCAAAAATGTTTCACAATATTACCTTAATAGCAAATGGTAATAAAATACACAGTTTGCTTCAAGTCATTTTAGGGAATGTTCTGTAAGAAGCAACAATCACATGAAAATAATAGCAAATAGAGATCTTAAACTGGTTCCAAATAAAGGCCCTTATTCTTGTTCACTCAAATGGCCAAAACCATGTGCACTGCAGGTGGGGAAGATGTAACATGTGCAGAGAGAATTAGATTTGGCTGCCATCTGAAATTGTGGGGCCCAGGACTGACGAAATACACAGTGCCCCCTTTTTCCTCTTCGCACATCCAGTGTGCCTCTGGTGTCCACAGCACTGAACGCACTACCCTACCTCTACATTGCTTCAAGGGAAAATGTAAACTTGGTAGACTCCACTCCCAGGCCCCCTCTATGCTTGGGCCTGAGACTTGATTTTCAGCAGCCGCTGCTGAGAGATGTTTTCTATTGTACCGATTGTCAATAGATAATAGTTATTTATGCCTGATTGGTGGTGTTAGACACACCCAATGGGCTCTGATAGACATGCCTAATAGGTGGTGCTAGACACAACCCTTTGACGGGGCACCACCTAATAAAATGTGCTGTGCACGCTTAGGCATTTCAGCATGGTATTATTATTATTATTATTATTATTATTATTATTATTATTATGATGATTATTATTATTATTATTATTATTATTATTATTATTATTCTTAACAGTTTCTTATGTAGCACACATATTCCTCTGCACTTTACAAAGAATATTTTAACATTCACATCAAGCCTTGCCCAGTGGAGCTTACAATCTTTATTTCCTACCACATGCCATCAGAAATTGTGATGGCATGTGGTAGGAAATAAAGATTTTAGTCAACCCAAGAGTGAATGTGTACACACATTCACTCTTGGGTTAATTTTGATGGAAGCCAATTAACCTACCAGTATATTATTGGATTGTGGGAGGAAACCGGAGTACCTGGAGGAAACCCATGCATGCATGGGGAGAATATTCAAACTCTGCACATTTAGGGCCATGGTGGGAATCAAACCCATGACCTCAGTGCTGTGAGTGCTTTCCGAGCTGCCCCAGTACAACCTACCGCTCTCTTCCTTGTGATTGTCAACTGTCTAAATGTCGATAAATCATGCTTGCCTACTTTACTGTACGCAGAAGCCCGGAGAGGAGACACTGACCTGCAGTCAGGGGTGGTGAAGCAGACACGGGTGTCATTGAGCCCCGCCCCCACTGCAGCCAAATGCCATGATTTGTGGCACTTCAGTGAGAGGGCGAAATGATGCAAATTTGCGTTATTTTAGCCCCGCCCCCTCCCGATCTGCCATGAATGAGGGGCTTTAAACTCACTGGGCAATGCAGGATGGTGGGCGGGAGGTCCGGGGTCACAGTAAAAATGTGGGGTACTTGCCTACCTTTCCGGGGAGGGGGGGATGTAGGCCAAATTTTCAGGATCCTCTATGCCATTCCAGGAGGGTAGACAAGTATCCGATACATACTGTACATCCCCTCTAAAGGTCTCTCTCTCTCTCTCTCTCTGCTGAAGGCTATGTCGAAGATACTGTATGATATGGAAGTGGTTGTGTGTGTGCAAGTGTGTATATGATGTAGTGTTATATTGTGTTTCCATCTCTGAAATTGTTCAATTAATGGAAAATAATTCTTATACAAATTTAAAATTGTCCCTGGCAGTGTCCTCAGCTCTGCCTAAATGAATTATGCATTCTGATTTTACATATATTGCACACCAGAGAGTGAATTATTCAGTTACAGTATAAGACATAGCGGAAAATGTAAGTGTTTAGTATTACCTTAAGCTTTTATGCACCTGTGCTAAAACTAAGTAAAGTACTGAATTTTGCTCTCATCCATTATAAATAGGGACAGACTCTACTGCAGACAAAAGCCAATTACCTGTTCGTACTTGTGCACAGTGCTGGCCTACACCTTTACATTTTACAGTTTGTGCATTATTTATTTATTCACAATCTTTTTGTCTGTACATACAGTATAACAGACGGTTCACAAACTTTCTACCACTCAACTAGTGGTTTTGTGGGGCACAAAAGTGAACATTTCAGATTTCTTATAAGAACTGCAGGAAATCACAGGATTTTTACAAGGTATATATATAATGTATATATTGATATATTGATAATGTATAAGTTGATATTTCATAATTATAATTACACATAACATCTATGCCTCACAGTACTCAGATAAAAAAACAATAACAATGGTAATAAAACTTTTGTTCCTGTGTTGTAGAAAAGTACAGTGGTGGCCCGTAACATTTCAGGGGAGTGGGGCTGCCTCTCGCCGCAGCCAGGGTACCACAATGCAGGCAACTTCCCCTCTGTCGTCGTCGCTGTTGCCGCCACTGCTGGTCTCTACAGAGTGCCCGGTGCCTGTGCTGTGATGACTCTGTACTACGCATGCGGCCAGCTTCTATGGACTGCTTCGACAACAGCCCATTGAAGGAACCATGGCCCCGGCACCTGTACAATACAAATGACAGGCACCGGGACCAGCACGTGCACAGTACCGATATAGGTACTGCGCATGTGCAATCGCCGATTTTGCACGGCAGCACGCAGAAAGGCATCCCAGAGGGTGGGAACACCTCTCAATGGGACTGCCTTGGTGACTGGCAGGTCGGACTTCCAATAGGAGGTCACTGCCAGTCACAGTGAAGCCAGAGCAGTCTCGCAGACTGCATCTAGCTTCACTACAGTGGCAGATTTTATCTGGGGGGGGGGGGGGGGGGGGGGCTGCAGCCCTGCAGAACATAGGTAAAAACCGCCACAGAAAAAGTTTCAAACATAAAAGACTTTTTGGTTAATATTGTTAGAATGCTGTATAATCCATAATCCATTGTAATCCACACGTTCTCAAACTCGGTCCTCAGGACCACACACAGTGCATGTTTGGCAAGTCTCCTCACAGAATCAAGTGAAATAATTAGCTCGTCGTGTGGATTTTTAAAAAATGTGTCAGTTAGTAATGAGTGCACCTGTCGGATGGCATGGAAAACGGGCACAGGCCCTAATTCAGATCTGATTGCAGTACAAATTTGTTCTCAAAATGGGCAAAACCATGTGCACTGCAGGTGGGGCAGATGTACAGAGAGAGTTAGATTTGTGTGAATTATTTTGTTTCTGTGCAGGGTAAATACTGGCTGCATTATTTTTAAACTGCAATTTAGATTTCAGTTTCAACACACCCCACCCACATTTAACTCTCTCTGCACATGTTACATCTGCTCCACCTGCAGTGCACATGGTTTTGAGAACAAATTTGTACTGCAATCAGATCTGAATAAGGGCCACTGTGTGGGGTCCTGAGGGCCCAGTTTGAGAAGCACTGCATTAGGTCATAAGGTATTCAGCAACACCAGATCACTTCACACCTGATGTTAATATTAGTTTAAAAGGTTAGTGTCCAACAGTCAAACTTTACCACAGTTCTCTCACAACTGGTTTCCGTGATAGGGTTAGTGAGACATACTAGCTGTATTTTTAAAAACATATACGATTGCTATTGCGAGCACTTAGGGCCTGAACGCGTGCGGGGGGGGGGGGGGTATTTTGCACATGGGTACAAGCAGGCACGGCAAACTGCTAGTTCGCCATCCTGTTCAAACCCCCCAGTGGGGGTAGGGGGCGGGGGTGTGCGGCAGCGGTGAGGGGATGTGCCCATGGGAATGCCCAGTGTTTCTTGGGTGTTCCAATGAAAATGCTGGGCGTTCCCATGGAAATTAGGCAGTGACGCAGATACCAGGGACAGGCAGCTGACATCACCGGATGTCAGCTGCCCGCCATGTTCCCGTACATAGAACATGCAAAGCCAAGACACCAAAGAGTGTCTTCGTTTTGCGTGTACGTTTCAAATCATTGGATGGTTGCTGACATTGAATGATTTGGCCCCCACTCCCAAGGATGCGAATGGATGTTTATGCAAAACATCCATTTGCAGGTGTGCGGGGAACTCGGTGAGCAAGGGGGGGGGGCTGTGTAAGCAGCGGGCAGCTTTAAATCCACATGCAGCGCTGCGAACTTCACAGTGCTGGTGTGAACTAGAATAAGGTCCTTAATGAGGTCAGTGAGCTTAAGATACTTATATTGCTTACGGAGCTCCACTAATGGTGGAAGGGTTGTAGTGCTCCTGTTGTCCACCATCTTCCACAGGGGTAATCCTGGCTGCTGGGGCCTCAATAATTACAACCTTCTCACAAGTGTCCATCCGTGGTATGGGCTTCTTCTGGGCATCTTTGGATTAACGCATTTTCCAGCCTGTATATGTAGTCAGCAGCTTCCTCAGAATCCATACTGATTCTTTACTGGACGCTCCTTCATCTTTATTCTTCTTTCACACCTGCATCTAAGATTACTCCCATGCTCCACTGCTCTGCAACTCACCCTCTCCTATCCATCAGAATTGACTAGGATCAACAGCCTCAAATGGGGCCTTACAGTACTTCTGACCTCTTCATTACCCATCTACAGCATTCATTTAATATTCAGGCCATATGTCAACCTACAGTATTCTCTGTAAACTATTCCTGGGTATAGTACATGAGAATGTTGTGATTCTGTTCTATGTATTAATGTAAAATTAATTCTGTTGAAAAATCTCTGTAAGACAATCCATATGAATATAATAATAATAATAATAATAATAATAATAATAATGTAGAACCTCTCTAATGACCTTATGTGGTGATGTTACTTGGCTTAGAAGATACATTTTTATTTAGCTTCAACCATTCTATTACGGATTAATTCTGGAATTTTGGATTGCAGATATATGATTCAAATTGTGAATTCCGGTCACAGAAAGATACTGTGACATTATCCTCTAAATGTTGCTGGTACAATTAATTGGTAGATCAATATCTCGGAGGCATCCGGGTCCTGAAGCTGAATGCATCTACAAACAAATACTCCCATGATTCACAGTTTGGTTGAGGTTGTTTTATTAAAACTCATAATTGTGGTTTTTTTTTTAAACATTACTCTGTTTCCTACTTAACCAATGCAGTTCCAATTCCATGCCATCTGTCTGCAGGACATTCTTTATATGGACTTTTAACGAAGACATAGAATTTTGCGGCCATCCTATATACTAAGAAGTAACTTTACTAAAGCTTTTAAAAAGAGCTAATGTTCCCCATAGGAACCAATCAGATTCTGTTTTTCATTTTAGAAAAATGATAAACAAAATTTGGTACTTATGTATTATCTGGGCTCCCATGTTAAATGCACCCAATTTTTTCATACCCCTACTATCCAACTACGCATGGAGTTGATGTTATATAGTGTGGCGAGCGCAGCGAGCCACCGTGCCCGAAGCGTGGCGAGCCCCGCGAGGGGACGCGGTCTCATAAGAAAAACGGGAGCCCAGATATTACATAAGTACCGGATATTCAACCCGGAATTCCGACTTCTGGAACATTCAGACAGTCAGATTCCTGGGCCAGTTGCTTCTCTCTACTGGAGCTCTTCTGCCTGGAAATCAATTTTTCCGGCTGTTGAGTGTCGGAAAGTCAGAGGATTGGCGAAAATGTGTCCATTTTGTCGAAAACGTCAGAGGATTCCACAATCCACGGGCATTTCCAAAACACAGATTAACCTCCACAGTGAGGCGGGTCTGTACAGTAGCATGTGAGTTCCGGCCGGGATGACGCAACCGGACCAGAATTTAATACCTTAACTGCCGAATCTACAAGAAAGCTGTTTATACGCTCTATTCCTTCTCCTCTAGCTCACTTCTGTCTTATCACTGCTTCATACATTACTCTATTGTTTTTCTTTGTAGGAGCTGTGCCTGCAATCCTACCCAGAAGCTCCCCAAAAACAATAAAAAGTTGTTAGAAACATTGCAATGATGTCATGTTCCTATCTGGTCTGTATAACAGAAGCCAGAGTGCTATATATATACAGTATGTTTGGAATATCACACAGCACTAGCTGACGGACCACTCTGACGCTTACATTAATCCCCCAATGGTTGCCCCCACTGGCCTGGACACTTGAACTGCCATATGCACATTGCAGCACTTTGCTGAGAGCTGTAAAACTTTCCGATCCTTGTCCATCAGAGTTTATGACATCCTTCTGAAAAGTAATGAGTATTGCACAGATTCATCCTGGTGCTTCCTTACCATTCCAGTGGGTTGTATGGTGCCAAATCCATATACTTTGGCAATATGAAGTCATTCCCTTGAAAACTATTTTCAGATCTCATTTACATAAAGGGCTGTTGAGGGAACGGGAGTATTTTATGTAAGGGATATTTGAGCATTGTCACAAGTATTGAATCCTGTACACCAGGAACTAGTCTATTATAGCAGCATTACAATGCTAAGCAATCACATGAGGAATACAGCCAAATGATAAAACAATGACATACTGCAATAACATCTTCCTTCAACACTCTGACCTGCCTTTGGAATGTAGAGTAATTTGCATGCAAACAAGGTTTTAGTTTTGCTGCCTAAGGGGCAGATTTATTAAGCTTGGAGAAGAGATAAACTGGAGATAAACTGGAGATAAGGAAAAAGGATATAAAGCACCAGCCAATCAGCTCCCAACTGTCTTTTTCAAACACAGCTGATTGGCTGGTGCTTTGTCTCCTTTTACCTTTTCTCCGCTTTATCTCCAGTTTATCTCTTCTCCAAGCTTAATAAATCTGCCCCTAAGTATTTACCGACATGACTGCTGTTCTCCGCGTTACATTTATCTCCACACTTGAGCTGGCTGATGGTTAGTGGCGATAAGTCCACAATCGCTTTGTGCGCTCAGTATATGGCGAGCTGTTTATTTGCCACTTAACCTACTAATTTTTTTTTTTCCAAAAATCGCTCACAGTTTTTCAGGATTCCTTAAGATTGAATTAAGGTGCCCTTACATCTGCGGTAGCGATCTTCTGATCCATTGACGTCGCTTACACGACTGTTCCACCCACCGGATGCACCTCTTAATGGCCAGTGAAGATCATTGATCAATCGAGGATCAGGATACAGACACTAGGAAGACCCGATTTTGGTCGAAATACATTGGGTCCACCATAAGGTCGAAACAAGCATTAGGTTGACCATGGGAAGGTTGACATGAGTCTTTCATGTTTCTTTAAACCAACATGTGCCGACAGGCGGTATTTCATGCCCTACAATCCACTACGGCATGGTGGGAGAAGAAAATAGTGTGCCAAGCACAGAGAGGGGACGCTGGACACTTTGATGGTGTCCATGCCGACTATGTCATGCAGTCAAGGTAGCTTTATAGAGTTATACAGAATTACATTATTATTGATACTTATGCCAGTTATTTACAGTATAAAGTACAGTGCATACATATACTGCAGCACTACACACAGAATATTTCAGTCATTCAAAACAGTTACTGCCCCAGTGGAGATAACAATCGCTATCAGGCTCAGACTGGCCCACCAGGGTATAGGGGGTTTCCCTGGTAGGCCCCAGTGATTTATGACCCTGCCCTCTTTTTTAGGGGGCGGTGCTTGACACAAACCTTCAATAAGTGTGAATGCTGCCAGGCAGTTAGTAACAGATGACTGAGACAGCGACGGCTGCAGGCTGGGAGTGGGGCTTTCTTTCTTTCCATTCCCAGAGGAGCTGGGCTGGCAGGAGGTGGGGTCTCTGAGTGGGCAGATGCCACAGCATGTCATGATGTCCGCTGCATCATGACATCACACAACAAACCCGTCTGCGTTACCACTACATTTCCCCGGGGGCCTTTACCATCCTAGTCTGACACTGGTTGCTATTCATTTTCACATGGACAGTGGGACCCATATGTATTAGGCAGTGGGGGCTCCAGAGGAGAGGCTGCAGCACAGTCCAAAATTCAAATAGCGACCCTCACTAACTGCCAATGAGTCCCAAGCGGTGATATTTGGTAGTGGTTGGGGTGGCAGTTGACGTGTCTCTCCTATTTAGAGTTTGGACTGTACTGCAGCCCCCCTCTGGAGACACAACTAATATTATGGATATTTTTGTTGGAAGCAAATTAACCTACCGGTGTATTTTTAGAGAGGAAATCCAAACACCAAAATTAATCCCACACAAACTGTAAGTACAATAAATGGCTCATTGCAGTTTTGCTATATTGGAGCTAATGTCATCCCCACATTGATTTATAATAATAATAATTGTATTTATATAGTGCTCTTCCTCCAATAGTGTCACGTTCTTAGGAGCACCAGCTGTAGAATAACGCAGGCTAGGTGCTTTAACGTATGGGGGTTGCATCCACGACAGAAGGGAGTGAAACAATTAGGATAAAATGAATTTGGTTTAATAAAGATATTGCAAGACAATGATATTGATGGCACAAATTATATATGGCAGATTATGCAAATGTAAAAAGTCAATAGTCCAATATGTTATTGTAGAATATGATGATGCTTGGTACTTGAAAGAATATTGTAATGTTGCTTGAAGAGTTGAAGAATAAACGAAGAAGAAAGGAGTTGATTGGATAATTGAAGATTAGATGATTGGGTTGAAGATTGGATGATTGTATGGAGGATTGAAGATTGGATGATTGGATTGAGGATTGGATGATTGGATTGAAGATTGGATGATTGGATTGAAGATTGGATGATTGGATTGAAGATTGGATGATTGGATTGAGGATAGGATGATGAAAGAATAATGAAGATTATAAATGAAGAAGACTTGTCCTTGCTGAGTAGGATCGTGGCTGCAAACAGAGGTGACCGTGGAAATAACCGTCGGGAATGTGAAGCAAGGTGAGACCCCTTTGGAGCCCCTGCTGGATCCTCATTGGCGGCAATGGAGACCGTGGCACTTGAAGAAGCAGTAGATGATCAGCAGGGAGACTTCCTTGAAGACGCTCAAGAGTGTAGTGAAAAACCCGGCCAGTCAGTACTTAACAGGTAGACTGTGCAGCGATAGGTCAGGCAATCTGACAGGGGAGGTGGAGCCGCACAGGAGAGGCTGAGGTAACCAACAAGATGGCGCCCGCCAGAGAGGGCGACAGATTTCAGCCGGCCCGGATTTTACGCAGCTGCGCAACGCCGGCATTCAGTCAGAGAGCTAACCAGGCACAAACACACATGGCGGCACGCCACTCATACCCTGCATGGAACCAGGGCACATAGCACCGGTGTCTCCACGCGGCGACAGCGTGGCCACGTGTACCCCACTGGAGCCAGGGACACAAGCAGAGGTGAGCGCCATGGTTTTATAAGTGCAGCTATAGAGCCTAGGGCTGAGTACAGCACAGGGGTTTTGGGTAAACTCCATGGTGGATTTGACAAATAGAACTAAAGGCACTTAACAGATAGAATTAATTTAATACAGTACAGGAACAATGAAGTACAGAAAAGCTTTTCATAAACTACAGCATACTTAAAGGACAAATGTAAATGCTTGAATAAACAGGAAAGTCTTGAATCTTTTAAAGGATTCTAGAGTGGGGGCCTCTTGAACTGTGCCGAGAAGTCAGAGCCACATGATTAAAACTCGACCGCCAGATGAATTACGGGAGATTCTAGGTACTCCTAAAAGTCCTTCATCTACAGATCCCAGTACTTGGCAGGGACAGTGTGAAATAGAGGCCTGGAAGATGTAAGGGATATTTGATGCACCCACTGGGTCCCATCCATCTACTCTGACCTCCCAGGGGGCATGCATGCAGTAAATCTGCATATACTCAGCTGGTGCATACAGTATATAGTGTTGGCGGGGCAAGCAATTGATTATACAATCATATGCTCAGGATTCAGATCAAGGGATGCAAATATGTAAAAAGGACTATATATTTGAGGGGCACATTTAGGCTTACAGTATATTTACTAAAGTGCAGGGTTCTAGAAATGCAGATGTTGCCTGTAGCATCCAATCAGATACTACAGTACTTACCAGTTTATCTAGTACCTTTTAGTAGATTATGATTGGTTGCTATGGGCAACATCTCCACTTTTATAAACTCACTCTTTAGTAAATATACCCTTTAACCCTTTGAGTGCCAAGTGAATTTGTCAAAAATGGTGTGAAAATTGCCAAGCAAACATTGTTATTCACCATAATGGCCTGTAATGTTACCTTATATAGGAAATATTATATTTTAAACACAACATTTTTTATTTTAATTTATATAACAAATGTGAGCGAAGCTGTCATTTTTAGCCGATATTTTGCACATCTCTCACAGATATGATGGCACTCATAGGGTTAATGTATTTGGTATGATTTATTTAATCTAATAATAACATTTATTGAGCACTCTATATAAGATATTGGAGGTTATTCTGGTTGGTGCGGTCCGTTCAGAATTCTTTCGGAGCGGACCGCACGCCACGCTGTGCGGACATCGTAAGAAGAAACGCCCACAGGTCCTCCGCATTCGGACGGACTCACTCTTTAAGATGAGGGCGTGTTTACGGACGACATCCAAACCTTGCGTGTGCGGTGGACACACACATATTGTGCACGGTCTTACAGCGTCAGAACGGATGGGAAGCTGGCCGTACACACCGATGCGGTGTATTAACGCAAAACTCACGACTATTATCTGAACTCATAATTCGGTCACATGACACACTTATGCAATTAGGCAACCTCATTAAAAAGTGTTTGTTAGTACTTGGAATCAATTAAATCCTAATAGATACTTAAACACATTACTACCACTTTACATTAACCCTTACATCATGTGAAGTGCTATTCATTCGTTGTTACCCCTTTATCTAGGTTTTATGTATGCATATTATATCATAATTGCAAGTCAAATGAAATATTCTTCAATGTGCTAATTATTACTAACACATACTAAAGCTCACTTACCAACAGTTATAAACACAGTGTGTGTGTGTGTGTGTATTTTGTTGTTTGGATAATGTTATTTGCTCTACAATTATAGTACATTTGTGTCTTGCAAGGATGTGCACACTACAATAACATACATCTATATACAGTATTTACCTTTTGCAAGTAACAAATATTGTAAACTATTTACACATATACTGTTAAAAGAAAAAAAAATACACAGACAACTTCTAACTTTCAACAACAATTTATTATAACAACAATATACTATGAAAATGAAAAAATAAACAAAATAAAATTATTGGAGCAGGTCAGTCAGGTCCTGCAGGTCGGCCATCACTAGCTGCAGGTGCTCCCTGAGTCGTAGGAGGGCCCCATGGACACCCTCATCTACTTGGCTAGGGACATCTGTGGGCATGTTAAAGGGGGGACAAAATTACTATTGATATTCATGAATACATTTAACATAGTGAGACATAAATCCAAAAAATGCAAGGTTACAACTATATATATATATATCTATAGATATGGATAGATATATATGACACACACATACATACATACATACATACATACATACATACATACATGCATACATACCACATGAAAATCCTGTTTTTGTCCCTCTTCCCTTTACTCTGTAGGAGACCTCACAGTCATAGTGCTCCCTCTGAATCCCAAACCACCCATGACTAAGCTGCTGCTGCTGTTGTCCTTGGACATGAGAAGCATGTAACGAGCTCCACCAATCACAACGCATCAAAAACCTCTCAGTCTCTGTTCTCTGATGCAACGTGTCATGGGACTAAGTCAACTCTCAGGAATGCACAGTATACTTGTGCAATCATGGACGGCTTGGCTGCTGATGGTCTGCTCCATAAATCATTGTCATATTGCCAGATAGGTGAAGCTGCAACACTAACCCACTCCCATGCACAAAATCATTATTAAGACAAAATTAACCAACAATTATGTTGGCAAAAAATACATGCCAACCACAGGGGGTGGCTTGCTAGAGGAGGGCCCAGGGGCACTGACCACTTGTGACTCCATTATAAGCCACGCCTGTCCATACTCCATTAATGCCATACTTAATGTAGTTTAGAAATATAAATAAACTATAAACTCTATTCACCTATATGAGGCTACAGATTGTACGCTTGCAGCAGGGGCATGTAACCCTAAGGTGAGCAAGTCATCCCTTTAATCCAGTATACAGATTAACTACATAGGTTCTGTGGCAGTTAAAATCGAGCTGAAAGCCATCCCCAGAACCTGTCTCATTAAGATGTGTCCCGGATGAAAGGAATGACTTGGTCACCCTATCTAACCCTTAAGTGTGTCTGTTGCTACCCACTTTGTTTTATTACTTTATACTATTGTAAAACACAATTGATTTACCAGTGCTACATAACAAATAGTAGTCAAAAAAGTTAGTAATGATGCATTATGTATACCTACCACTTTCAGCCACCTGCACCACCTCACAGGCCTCCTCCTCCTCCAGCTCGAACTCCTCCACTTCCTCCCTGGCCTCCTCCACCGCCACCACCTCCTCCTCCACCTCCTCCGCCACCACCTCCACCTCCTCCTGGGCCTGCTCCTCCTCTGCCTCCTTCCGGGTCTGTCGTACTTGTTCCCATGCTGTGTTGGAGAAAAGAACGAATAGTGCCAATTAAGGGTCATTGTATGCATCACAATCAATAATCCTATAGAATTACATATTATATCCACATGACTGCATGTCAAAGAGGAAGTAGCACACATATAGTGTATGCCATTTTAAACTCATGATCAGCCAGTTTACCTTATTGACTTCAAAAAGTTAATTTAAGCAATCAATTTAAAATTTGTATTTATTGTGTAAACACTCACATTGAGCTATCCTGCGCCTTATTTGCTGGAGCAATTCTGGCTGTCGCCTCCAGAAGTCTGACCCTCGCCTCTCCAGCTGGGCGATGGTCCTCCGCACCTGGGCGTATATTCGGCGGCGGGCAGCAGCATAAGCACTGCGCTTCTGCCTGTTTGTAATAAAAGGCCCTGCACGGCCCAGCCTACTCTCCATAACGGAGACCAGTTCCCTGAGCTCCGCAGGAGAGAATGGGGCTGCTCTCCCATAGGCCGCCATCTTAGCAATGGCGCAATACAAGCAATCATGTCCTGAAATTGGTTGTTCACAGTGATATTTGGTAATAACTTTATTGAACATTTTTACATTAACAGCGTGTATGCGCCACAACAAACGGCTAAAACATCGCATCGCAAAACAAATCTTGCTGTAGGTTGGCATCGCTGAGCTAACCTTGGCATTACTTAGTATATACTAAACAGACAGGTTGAAAGAAGTTGGAAAACCAATATACTCACCAAACATGGCTGAAAACAAAAGGTGAAATAGTGTGCCACAATATACAGTTACACATATCTGTACAAGGCAGTAGAGTACCCAAAAAACCCCCCAGGAGTCTAAGGGCCCTAGGCTGAAAGCTGAGGGTCCCCTCTTTCCATGGGTACAATCATTTTAAAAAATGGCCCTTGGGAACCGGAGATATCTGACTTCAAAGCAGTGGTCCCCATCCAAGCCTGTTCATTGCTCTTTCCATATTTCAGGTTCTGTCTGACTCAGAGTTTTTCTGGGACTCTCCCCCTTTGATGGACACTAGTAGCTTGTCTCTACTGTTCCCAGAACCAGAGATATCAGCCTTCCAGCAGCTGATTACTGCTCCAGCTCCACACACCTGGTATGTAGTTTTATATTCTCGTTGGCAGATTGCTCTGCCTCCTGAACTCTGATCCCCTAGTGCCCAATACAATTTGGTAGGTGGGATTCTCTAGTTTTTAATTCCATTAAAATCTAAGAAATCTATTTCTGGGAACTGGAGATATCTGCAGTCAAGCAAGCTGTCCTCCCACCAAAAAATTATGAATAATACACCCCTCCTCTGCATATTAAACATCCTCTACCACCCTGGAAGTTATGTATCAGGGCCCTTTCATTCAGCCCAATGCCCCATTCTCCTACCTCATCTCACACCATCTGTGCAGTAAAGGGGTAATTAGTGGAAATTACTGATCCAGGCCCTACATGCTAAGCGGTTGATATAATACCCCCTAATACCCCCTACCACCCGGGGGACATCAACGTTTCTCCCACCCCTACCGCTGGAGGATCGATAGGTGCCCCAATACAATGCTATGCCCAGGGGTCTACACTGCTGTTGTGTGTGTGTAATATATATATATATATAATCTCCTATATATTTGGCTACATCTGTCACTCAAAGTGGGTGTCTGTGTCTATAACGCTCTGTTCCTGGACTTTCCTCTTAATGTGTGATTGCCTTCATCTGTGCTGAACACCTTTCTGAGAAATTAACCTGTTTAAAACAGGTGATGGCAATCATACATTAAGGGGAAGTCTAGAAACAGAGCATTGTGTCCCTCCTGGAGAGGGTCATGTTGGGAGGTATGTGATAGAGAACCAGCCCAGTGAGCCCACAGACAGTGCCAGACACCCACTGACTTCCCATGTTGCCCAGCACTGCTACTCCACAGCCACCAGGTGAGCGCCCCCCTCCCGCGATTTGCGGCAAAACCTCCCCCCCCGCGCGCCCCCCCCTCCCGCGATTCGCGGCAAAAACACCCGCGACCCCCCCTACCGCGATTCGCTGCAAAAAGAACCCCCCCCCACGACCCCTCCTGCAATTCGCGGCATAACCACCACCCCGCGACCCCCCCCTCCCGCGAATCGCGGCAAACCCTCCCCCGTGACACACCCCCCCCCCGATTCGCGGAAAAAACACCCCCCCCGCGACCTCCCTCCCGCGATTTGCGGCAAAAATAACCCCCCCGCGACCCCCCCTTGCACGATTGGTGGCACCCCCCCTGCGACCCCCCTCCCGTGATTCGCGGCACACCCCCCCCCGCAATTCGCAGCAGCCCCAGGATTAAATGGCACATGCAAAACACTGACATGGCTATGGTCGACAATAAAAAAAGGTTGACATGAGTTTTTGAAGATTTATTTTTAATTTTTTTAATTTTTTCATATTCATTGTCATGTGTCGACATGGACACCAATGAAGTGGCACACTTATGTTAACATTTACATGTGTTGACCTTTCTGTGTTGATTTTTTCTTGTGGCGATTCGCGTCACACCCCCCCGCAACCCCCCCTCCCGCGATTCGCGGCACCCCCCGTGACCCCCCACCTCCCGCAATTCGCGGCAACCCCCCACCGGAACCCCTGTGAACCCCGCCCTCCCGCGATTCGCGGCACCCACCCCCGCGACCCCCCCCTCCCGCAATTCGCGGCACCCCCCAGTGAATTCGCGGCAGCTCCAGAATTAAATTGCACATGGAAAACACTGACATGGCTATGGTCGACAATGAAAAAGGTTGACATGAGTTTTTGAAGTTTTTTTGTCATTTTTTGAATATTTTCATATTCATTCTCATGTGTCGACATGGACACCAATGAAGTGCCACACTTATGTCAACATTTATATGTGTTGACCTTTCTGTGTTGATTTTTTTCTTGTGGCGATTCGCGTCACACCCCCCGCAACCCCTCCTCCGGCGATTCCCGGCACCCCCCCGCGACCCCCCCCTCCCGCAATTTGCGGCAACCCCCCACCGGAACCCCCATGAACCCCGCTCTCCCGCGATTCGCGGCACCCACCCCCCCCCCTTCCGCAAATCGCGGCACCCCCCGCAATTCGCGGCATAACCACCACCCCGCGACCCCCCCTCCCGCGAATCGCGGCAAACCCTCCCCCGTGACCCCCCCAATTCGCTGAAAAAACACCCCCGCGACCTCCCTCCCGCGATTCGCGGCAAAAAGAACCCCCCCGCGACCCCCCCTTGCACAATTGGCGGCACCCCCCCTGCGACCCCCCTCCCGCGATTCGCGGCACACCCCCCTCCCCCGCAATTCGCAGCAGCCCCAGGATTAAATGGCACATGCAAAACACTGACATGGCTATGGTCGACAATGAAAAAGGTTGACATGAGTTTTTGAAGATTTATTTTTAATTTTTTAAATTTTTTCATATTCATTGTCATGTGTCGACATGGACACCAATGAAGTGGCACACTTATGTCAACATTTACATGTGTTGACCTTTCTGTGTTGATTTTTTCTTGTGGCGATTCGCGACACACCCCCCGCAACCCCCCCTCCGGCGATTCGCGGCACCCCGGCATCCCCCCGCGACCCCCCCCCTCCCGCAATTCGCGGCAATCCCCCACCGGAACCCCCATAAACCCCGCTCTCCCGCGATTCGCGGCACCCACCCCCCGCAACCCCCCCTCCCGCAAATCGCGGCACCCCCCGCGATTCGCGGCAGCCCCAGGATTAAATGGCACATGCAAAACACTGGCACGGCTATGGTCGACAATGAAAAAGGTTGACATGAGTTTTTGAAGATTTATTTCATTTTTTGAATGTTTTCATATTCATTGTCATGTGTCAACATGGACACCGATGAAGTGGCACACTTATGTCAACATTTACATGTGTTGACCTTTCTGTGTTGATTTTTTCTTGTGGCGATTCGCGTCACACCCCCCCGCAACCCCCCCTCCCGCGATTCGCGGCACCCCCCGTGACCCCCCACCTCCCGCAATTCGCGGCAACCCCCCACCGGAACCCCTGTGAACCCCGCCCTCCCGCGATTCGCGGCACCCACCCCCGCGACCCCCCCTCCCGCAATTCGCGGCACCCCCCCGCGATTCGCGGCAGCTCCAGAATTAAATTGCATATGAAAAACACTGACATGGCTATGGTCGACAATGAAAAAGGTTGACATGAGTTTTTGAAGTTTTTTTTTTCATTTTTTGAATGTTTTCATATTCATTCTCATGTGTCGACATGGACACCAATGAAGTGGCACACTTATGTCAACATTTACATGTGTTGACCTTTCTGTGTTGATTTTTTCAACCCCCCCCGCAACCCCCACTCCCGCGATTCACGGCACACACACACCCCCCCGCGATTCTCGGCACCCCACCCCGTGGCCCCCTCCTCCCGTGATTCACGGCACACCCCCCGCGACCCCCCCTACCATGATTCGCCGCAACCCCCGCCCCCGTAACCCCCCTCCCGCGATTTGCGGCAACCCACCCCGCGACCCCCCTCCCGCGATTCTCTGCAATCCCTCCCCTCCCGCGATTCGCAGCATCCACCCCCCCACAACCCCCCCTCCTGCAATTCGCGGCGACCCCCCCTCCTGCAATTCGTGGCACCCTCCGCGACCCCCCCTCCCGCGATTCGCGGACACCTAAGTTGCAATACAGGGCATCTTTCATACAATTCTAACCATATTTCTCATATACAAACGTTCACAAATTAAGGGGGCGAAGCCCCTTACGACGGTGTGAAGAGCGCCCGTAGGGCGCGATGAATCACCTAGTATATATATATATAATAATATATATTATTATTATTATTAATATACATTTGGTCTATCTATAATACTTTAACTGACCCGGCATATACTGGGTCACCTAAGTGTCCATCTCCGTGCTTTGCTCCGCTCCTCTGGAAACCCCCTTCTGAAAATCCTGCGTTTGCCCCTGCAAGGTACTACATTAGTCAGCCTAATTGGTCTGAAAGCAATTCACCACTAACATACAAAATAGTGCTATACCTTTTCCCATTCCCATGGTGCCATTTATGTACCTAGCATCGAGGCAGTATTTATAGGCCTATCACATGTGATTTGGATGCAAGCAGTGATTACTAATGCATGAGTTGTGGACTGGATTAACATATGGAATGGGTTAGTGTCATTTGTTGTACATACCAAACAAGTGCACAGTACAAATGAACATTCACATATAGAATTTATGTCTGGCCAAAGTTGTAGGTGTTTATTGGTGTTCAAATCTGGCAATAAGTACAAAATCAGACTTGGAATGTATGCCTGGTTTTGTACATTTGTTTTTCCGCTGGTATGGGCATGGCCTAAGCGCCGCACGGTGTACGTAGCCGTACGGTACGCTGCCGCACAGAACGCACGGTGGGGCTGATGTACGCCAATTAAAGCAATGTGTATATATAGGTGTGCATGGAACAAAAGATTGTGCTGCAAACATGTCTGGGTCACTATCAGAGTGAGAGCAGGAGCATCAGCGCCTCCTAGCTCAGCTGGACTCCATCGCCTCCAATATGCACCTCACCAGAGACCAGCCATTGGGGGGTGAGCAGACAGCTGCCGCATCTACAGCTGCCCCATCTACAGCTGGGCCATCTTCTGCCTTAGCAGAATCATTGGGAACACAGCAGGTGGCTTCACAATAGAGCAGCCTGGCAAGCACTTCAAGTACAGCGACTGGTGGCCGTGGGCGTGGCCGAAAGAGGCCAACAGAGGAACCAACCAGCAGGAACATGGCATTTGAAGTGCAAGAGCTTGCCATACTGGTACCCCATGCACGGGATTGGATAGAGTTGCCACAGTACAGGTTGACACACACAAGGAGATGGAAGATTTGGGAGGACATAACTGTGGAGTTTAATGTGGTAGCTCCACAAGTTCGTGAGACGGAGCATGTTAAAAAGAGGCAAGTTCAAGTGTGTTACATTTGAGCAGAACAAGACCAGTAATGTTTTTATTAGATGTTAGATGGAGTTGGTAAATGGTCGGTCACGTTGCTAGGAGCAACAGACATGATTGCCATGTCACTTATTCTATATTTATTGTAGGGTGAGTGTGAATGTTTCTTCTAAGTGTTGGTTTTATAGTTTAACATAATGTAAGTTATGTTGAATGAAGCACACGTTGAAATCTGTAGCAGATTACAATGCATGCTACATCAAACGTCAGGGGTGACATGTAATAATATGTAAACTTTGGTTGCAGGTGGCATGACTTCAAAACCAACCTCAAGAAGAAACTGACCAAACGGTGGGAACACAGCCACACCTCTGGGGCTGGCCCCATGCCAGGCCGCCTGAAGCTCACCCCCCTGGAGGAGTTGGCTGTGCCCTGCATTGCAATTGAGGAGGTCCGGGGGGTGAGCAACATGGATAGTGAGGCCCCAGTGGACGTTTTTGCTACTGACTTAGAAGGTGATTTGTTTGCATGGCATAAGTTGTTTGTACTAATTTTCTAGGAATGTGTTGTAATTGTAAGTTTCTCTTTCAGCATCATCTCCAACGTGCGGTAGTGAAACTCTTGAGGAGGCGGAGGAGTCAGTGCCACCTGCCACACGTGCCAGCCATGTGCAGCAGCAGCAGCCAACGGCCACACAGTATTTGGACAGGTGGGTGCAGATGCTTGGCCAGATTCTCCAGCAGGGAGACTTAGCATCAGAGCGGCTGCGTAGGACCGAGGAGGTCATGCAGGCTATTGCCAGCACCCAGCAGACAATCGCTGGCACCCAGCAGGGCATAGCTGCCACCCAGCAGTCCATAGCTGGCAGCCGGAAGCCAAAATGACCTCCTCCTCCGCCATAATGAGCTTATGGCGGAGCTACTTACCACCAATAGGGCCCTATTATCAGTCGTTTCTGGTGCATTTCCAACACCAGCACTCCCTGCTGGCAGAAGGGGAAGACCATCCCCCCTTCCACATCATCTGCTCCACCTGCCCCACCATCCCAACGTGGCCGTGGCCGAGGAGCTGCTGCACGTGGCAAGGACCCTGACAGGGCCAAACGGTCCCGAAAGTGAACTTGGGTCCGCATTAATCTCCACCCTTATGTCTTCCCAAATCTTTCATTTTGCTGTGTGTGTCAGCTTCATGTGTGCAAACCAATCCCGTGCACAGGGTACCCACATTTGGCCTCGTTTCTAGTGTTTTGTTTGGTTCCCCTGTTGCCCTCTTTCGGCTACCATTATTGTGTGCTGTACTTGAAGTGTTGGTGCTATACTTTTGTTGTGAAGCCACCTGATGTGTTCCTAATGATTCTGCTGTGGCTCTGTATGAAAACAATAAAAAAAATTAAATTTTTGTTTGTTTTGTAAATTCCTGTTATGGCACCTTTAATTTTTGGCATGTGCCAAATAACATGCTCTTAATATCTAATGTTTTCTATATGTGTAATAAATTTTTCTTTTGATCCCCAAATGTGTGCTGTTATTGCTGAATGTAAAAGTGACATGTATATTTATATTAGTGATACCAAGTTCTGTCCATTGCTTGCAGTGTAAATGTGCAGCCGTGCTTTCGGCATAGATTTGTGTGTTTTGTAATGGTCCATTTAAGCTGCAATGGTTCCAATTGAAGCAATGAAAAGAGTGTAATTAATGAGTAATGAGTAGAGGAGTGGATTGTATTGTGTTCAGCTGACATTGGTTCAGGTGCGGGCGTACTAATTGGGCGATCCGAATGCCTAGCGCATGACCGAGTGGTGTCCGCAAAGCAATACTTGCTTATGGAGACCGCATATTTCCTGCCTTTTGGTTCGTTTGCAGTCCGTGTTATGTCCGAATGCACGCCTACCAGAATTAGTGCACTCCCTCGTGTACGCCCATGTTTACACCCAGTTTAGCCCACTTTGAAACTACGCCCCTGTGTAGTTCCGAATGACACCCATATTACGCCCATATTTCCCGAGTGAATGCGATGCATATTTCTGTACGGTATTAGTGAGAACGAGTACGGAGACCGTGCGTGGCACATGCGCATAGCGTTGCCCACGTATGCGCAGACGGCTAAATAACGCCATCCGAAAGAATTCGGAAATTTACACATCGACCAGAATAAGGCCCATTATTAGAAGAACACATTTGTCACTAACAATTGTGCACATGTTCCTGTTGGAGACCTAACGTCAATTGAAATAAATGTCTCATACTGGTGGGCGTCTGTATTAAATGTTGTTGTTCACAAAGTTAGCATGAGAATTTCTGGTCCTGTTCGCAGCAATGCCAGTTGTTCAACAAATTTAAAAGATCCATATGACATATTGAGAGAGACACAAGATTCCTGTCAGTGCTTTAAATACCACAAGTTGATATTACACATTTCTAAAAATATTAAGTCTTTCAAAGAATTTACATATTTATGCTCAGAGTTATGTGTGCACAGTCATACTGTATACTTCAGTTGCAACCAAAGTTAAACCTCACTGTTGGTAATTTGAACACATAATTTGAACACATTTGAAACAGTACAGTACCATCAAACATTGCATAAAACATAGCAATTTTTTTTTTCTTATTTACAATTATAAAATCTGGTGCCTGTGCCCACTTTGGGCCCAATTTAGCCTGGATAGCAGGATGCATTTGTTCCCAAAAGTTTATTTACTAAAGTGTATACCTCCCAACTGTCCCGCTTATAGCAGGAACGTCCCTCCCGTGGCAGGCAGTGTCGTCCCTGTCCCCCTGCAGTGCGCACATGGTGATGCCCATTTATTTATTTATTTACAGTTTGTTATATAGCGCAGCAGATTCCGTTGCGCTTTACAATAGTAGACAGTGATAAAAAAACTGGGTAACAACAGACAGACTTGGAGGTAGGAGGGCCCTGCTGCAAGCTTACAATCTATAGGGATATAGGAGGGAAACACAAGGACAGGCACCAGTAATAGCATAGCAGTCCCACCAAGTTACAGGTCCAGAAGGGAAGCTATATAACGCATAAGTGCCTCAGAAGGTTATGCGTGTAGAACTTAAATATGATAGGCTTGCCTGAAGAGGTGTGTTTTCAGGGAACGCTTGAAAGTTTGGAGGCTAGTGGAGAGTCTTACTGTGCATGTAGGGCATTCCATAGGATGGGAGCAGCCCGATGAAAGTCCTGTAATAGTGAATGGGAGCTAGTGATCCGTGCAGAAGAGAAACACAGATCTTGTGCAGAGCAGAGTGGTCGAGATGGGA
Organism: Crinia signifera; assembly: GCF_055691185.1. Lineage (NCBI taxonomy): Eukaryota > Metazoa > Chordata > Amphibia > Anura > Myobatrachidae > Crinia > Crinia signifera. The sequence goes on along the minus strand of NC_139223.1, from coordinate 57,490,613 downwards.
GATATTTTGTGATAATTGCAGAGATATATGCTGGTGCAGTATGGTTAATATCTTTATATGTGAGTAGAAGTGTTTTATATTGAATACGGTAAAACACAGGTAACCAATGGAGGGACTGGCAGAGCGGATCAGCAGACGATGAGCGTCTTGCAAGGAAGATCAGCCTAGCAGCAGCATTTAAAATGGATTGTAGTGGTGAGAGTCTGTTCTTGGGAAGACCAGTTAGGAGACTATTGCAATAATCAATGCGGGATATAATGAGTGCATGGATAAGAGATTTAATACTGTCTTGTGTGAGATACGGTCGTATTTTGGATATGTTTTTTAGATGCATGCAACATGATTTGGAGACAGATTGAATGTGGGGAAGAAAGGACAAGTCAGAGTCGAGGATGACCCCTAAGCAACGAGCTTGTGGGGTAGGGTAGATTGTTGAGTTGTCAACAGTGATGGAGATATCGGGATGGTAACTGTTCTTAGTTGGTGGGAATATAAGTAATTCTGTTTTGGAAATATTGAGTTTGAGTTGGCGAGAAGACATCCAAAATGAGATGGCAGAGAGACATTCAGAGACTCGGCCCAAAACCACTGGTGACAACTCTCGGGTTGATAGATAGATTTGAGTATCATCTGCATATAAGTGATACTGAAATCCGAAGGAGCTGATTAGTTTGCCAAGTGAGGAGGTATAGATTGAGAAAAGCAGAGGACCTAAGACTGAGCCTTGCGGAACTCCGACTGACAGAGGTAGTGAAGAGGAAGTACAGTCAGAGAAGCGAACAGTGAAAGAGCGATCAGATAAGTAAGATGTGAACCAGGAAAGGGCTGTATCATTAAGACCTAGGGAGTGTAGTGTTTGTAAAAGGAGAGTGTGATCGACAGTGTCAAACGCAAATTGATTGTGCGGTGCAGTGGGCCCCCAGCCCCCATTTTTATAATGTGTGCATAGCAGTGCGGCCTCCAGCTCCCCCTTAAGTGTACTTACTTCGGCTGCAGTGAGCCGCTCCTCCGCGCCGCCTGCTCAGCCTTGGAGCTGAATCTCTTCCTGTCTACTCGTCTCACTCTCAGAGCAGCAACAGGCAGCCTTGCGATTGGCTGCCTGTTGCTAGACTACCGGAGTATACCAGTCCCGGGCTGGAAAGGTTGCAGAGTCAGACGTGCAGGCAGGGTATGTCCCGGCGTCCCATTCCGCGCTGTAAGTCGCTTTATAGTACCAGTCCTGAGCCGCCACCCACGTACCCTGCGTACCCTCCTTCCCCCACACGGCGCACATATATATAAAAAAAAAAAGTTCAATATGTCATGCCGGGCAGACGGTGGCATCGGGCCCCTTTAACCTCTTGGGCCCCGGTGCACTGCACCGTCTGCACCGGCGGTAGTTCCGCCCCTGTCTGCTCACATGCAGCCGCATGAAAAATCAAGCGATAGCCGTTCACCATCAAATGATTTTTCCTCCCTTCGTAGATAAAAGAAAGTCAGACGGGGACTGGCCCTGATGTCATCTGAAGTCACGCCTGCATTTGCAGGTGTCCGCCCAGTTTCTCCATGGGCGCACCCACCATTTTTAGTGGGCACGCCCATAAAAAACTGTGCGGACCTTAGAAACCACCCCCTGTCTGCCCAACATTGAGCGAATGCCTCAGGGAGTGTCACACCCCCACCATCGGCCGGGGAAGTGAATTCGGACCTCAGCATACAGGTCTGAATTGCCTTCTAAGTTAAGGTGCCCACACACTAGAAAGATCTGCGATCATAAGATGTGCGCATAAATTAGCCTTCAAATCTTTTGTCCGATCTGGACAAAAGATTTCAGGCAAGTGCACATCTTTACCAAAGATTTTTCTTAAGATCCCGTGTGCGTTCCTATGGATCTTTTGTTAAATCTTCTGATCTTTTGTGCAGCACGTAAGATCAGAAGATTTAGCAAAAGATCCACGGGAGCGAGCATCGTCCGATTTTTCGAAAATCGACCAATCGGCCCAAAAATCGTTCTAGTGTGTGGGCACCTTTAGATATATACAGAGTATACTTTGCTATGTTATGTTGCTGAATTTTACTTTAAAGTGGAAGTACAGTAAATACAATGAAATAACATAATGATCCTCTGAAAGTTTGCTGACTATGATTACATGGCATGCTGACAATTCTGCAATAATGGACCTCATTTAGAATCTCTGGTTAATAATATATGTTATAGAGGAAGTGTTAACAGAGATTTAAAATGTTGTATTAAACACGGCCTCTGCCAGTTATTTTAGTGGTCTATAGACTCTATATACTGTAAGGAATATTTGGGAATTTGGACAGTGGGTAGAATTTCAGAAAAATATGTAATTGGTGGGAAAACAAGGTTCAGCCTTGTGTACCTTATTCCCAATTTTGGAGTACTGATGGTGTGTGCACTTCCAATCACATTTTATAAAAATGCTTGTGGTGTTTTTAGCTGTAAAAAACCTGTGGCACTTGGTGGTCTCAGCAGCTCCAAGTATTCTCCCCAAAACATAGGGTAAAATGTAATAGTATGAGAGATTCAGAAAGTGAGAGAGTTATGTAGGGTACACACCAGGACGACGCGCTCACGATGCACATCGTGAGCGGGTCGTCAGTGTCTCGTCCGACCCGCTCACGGTGACGCGGGGGGGCACGACCCGCTTACGATGTGCACCGTGAGCGGGTCCGATCCGATGGCGACCCGCACCCGGCTGTATGGTCGTCATAGAGATCCTACCTGCAGCAGGTAGGATCTCAATAACGACCGACCGACCAGTGGGACCGCGCATCGGATCGGTATCGGTCCACACCAGGACAGAAAAGGGCCCAATCAGCACACAATCTACATCCAATTGGTCGGAATTGGATCTAGATTGAGGGGATCGGGCCCTAGTCGTCCTGGTGTGTACCCAGCATTAGTAATCTCCAGTCAAAATATCTAGTCAAAATTGCCTACCAAAATCGCACCATGTGTACATCCCTTAACTATGTAGAGTAAAGCTGCTCCCATGTTTGATTGAGACTCATGCCACTCTCCAAAACCCTTGTTTGTAAGAAGTAGGGATATTGAGCTCCACTTGGGCTGACACTGATGTGAATTATTAGATATCCTGTGTAAAGCACTGCATAATATTTGTGTGCTGTATAAATACCTAGACTATTTTACTCTTTCTGGTTATATTTCAAATAGCTAGTATAATGTGTTGGGGTATTTATATCGCACCTTCAATACATCAAGTTAACTCAGGGCTGCCTACTTTTACTGTCTACTCTCCAGGAGAAGCCCAAGAAGGAGACTGTCAGCAGGGGGGCTGGGCCTGATGTAGATGTCATCAAGCCCTGCCCCAGTACTGCAAATCCCGCAATTTGCAGGTTTTCAAGGAGGGGGCGGGGCTAAATGAAGCCATTTACACCTTTAGCCCTGCCTCAGAAAAGGGGGGGGGGGGGAGCTCCGGTATCCGGGAGGGTTGCCCACCTTTCCAGGGTGCCAGGAGGGGGACCCGATTTTCGGGAGCCTCTCCGCCATTCCGGGAGGGTAGGTAACCCTGATTTGATTAAAGAAGATATGAACATTGAAGATACTGACCACAAAGGAATAAACAAAAGACCACTGTAGGAGAATGGCTTCTGGCTTTAATAACTGGCTGAACGGGTATGGGTCATTGGGTCGACCAAATTGAGGTCAACATGCATTGGGTTGACCACTGAAGGTTGACACATGAAAAAGTCAACATGGCTAAGGTCGACAGGATCAAAAGGTTAACATAGGCATTAGTTTGAAAATGGGAAGGTCGACAGTCAAAATGTCGACGTGAGTTTCCCCTTTTCTTGTCCCGGGTGTCGACATAGTCGGCATGGACACCGGTGCACCACATACCCTCTCATGATTGTGCTCGGCACACTATTCTATTCTACCTCCACACCCTAGTGGATGGTAGTGCATGAAATACCGCCTGTCAGCACAAGCCGACTCAAACAAAGTGAAAACACATGTCAACCTTTTGACTGTCAACCTTGACCCTATTGACCTTAGCCATGTCAACTTTTGTCATGTGTCAACCTAAGCCCTGTCGACCTTTAGTGGTTAACCCCGTGCATGTCGACCTTAATAGTGTAGCGGCTGAACTGTATTTATCTTCTTCTCTTAAAGGATCATGTAGAGGAACATACTGCCAAAATGTAGATGTATGTAAATGCCTTTTGTAGTTTAATTCCATTTACCCTTCCTTCTTGTTTATAACCAGTGGAACCATATCTGTAATATTGCTGTGCTCAATTCCAATTCAACACAATAATATTGTAAAGCACTAGAACAACTGAAAGAATAATATAGCTATTTAACGTTTACAACATAAGTAGCCCATAACTTAAATACCTTTACATTATTTATTAATAAAACCCTTATCTAAAAATAAATGAGACGACACCAAATAACTCACACGGACAAGAAATAACCACACTGACACCAAGAGTTAAATTTAAAAAGGTCAGAGGAATATTTATTGAAGACCTTGTAAGCTAAACTAATAAATTTGGGATTTGAATTTGGATATCGAGTCCCTAACTTTAAACTAAAGGTTGGAGGATGGCAAAGACTAAGCCGCTACCAACACGCCAGCCCAGTCAACTTAAAAAACGTAAACAGAACTGCAGGAGGGGTTCACCACCGCCTCCTAAAGGCACAACCTGCACCGTGAGGGTCTCACCCCCCCTAACCTGGCTGAGCCCTTAGCGGACGGTCCCGCAGGGGAACGCCCCCTGTCCACCCGCATGGGAAGGACCACCCGCCATACTACGAAAGGGGTGGTGCCCCACGATGACCGCTTGTGCCCCCTTTTGACCGCTGGCTGGTAGCGACTTCCCGCCATACTGGCTGGAAAGCCACAAAATAAAAAATTTTGCAAAACAATTCTGCAAAAAACCACCGCTCATAGGGATGAACCATCCCCCGCTGAGCCTGATAAATAGGGTGGGCGGGAGGGCTTCAAAATGGTAAAAGCAGGAAGAGGTCACATGATTACCTGGCTTATATAACCTACTTCTGGCTACTCCCACTAACCTCCTGATAGGTCCCTGCCTGATCACCAGCTTGTATCCAGGCAGAACAGACTAGCTACGTTTTTTCTCCCTGCTGAACTTTCTGTGACCTAAGTCAGGGCTCTTATGTGGCTTCTGGCTTAAGCAGCCCTCAGCCATTTTAAGTAGCCCATAACTTAAATACCTTTACATTATTTATTAATAAAACCCTTATCTAAAAATAAATGAGACGACACCAAATAACTCACACGGACAAGAAATAACCACACTGACACCAAGAGTTAAATTTAAAAAGGTCAGAGGAATATTTATTGAAGACCTTGTAAGCTAAACTAATAAATTTGGGATTTGAATTTGGATATCGAGTCCCTAACTTTAAACTAAAGGTTGGAGGATGGCAAAGACTAAGCCGCTACCAACATGCCAGCCCAGTCAACTTGAAAAATGTAAACAGAACTGCAGGAGGGGTTCACCACCGCCTCCTAATGGCACAACCTGCACCGTGAGGGTCTCACCACCCCCTAACCTGGCTGAGCCCTTAGCGGACGGTCCCGCAGGGGAACGCCCCCTGTCCACCCGCATGGGAAGGACCACCCGCCGTCCTACGAAAGGGGTGGTGCCCCACGATGACCGCTTGTGCCCCCTTTTGACCGCTGGCTGGTAGCGACTTCCCGCCACAACAAGGTTAACTAACCGCAGCCGCCATCCCCAAAAGAAAAATTATACTATCTGGGAATAAAACCCCCCTCTACTCAAGCCCACAAACGGAAAATGTCCTCAAGAAACATGCAGTTTCCCGCAGGGGAAAGGTGCACCCCATCCTCCCTATAGAATCTCACATTGTCCAACACAAGTGAAGGATGTTTCACCACTCTACCGCCCATAGCCCTGACAAAGACGCCTATGGCTGAATTCACCTTTTTTCGTGCTTTCTCAATAGCTGAGGTCCTGACCACCCCCCGCCAATGGAACCGAGGGATAATTTCGGACCAAACTATTCTCACTTCAGGCCAATGAGCCCGCACAGCCACCAGATCCAACTTGATGCTTAAAATCAGGTCTATGCTCTTGACCATTCCCATGTCGTTGCCACCCAGGTGGATGACCAACCACTGTGGACGACCACAACTCCTCTCATGCCTGAAAAGCTAATTCAAGAATTCTCCCCATCGCATGCCTCTTACACCTATCCACTTGACTGTCCTATTTCCTAAATAGTCATGTGACCTCCTCCCCATCGGGTGCCTCCCTGCCCAGTATATAAAAAAATGGCCAATGAGCCATATCTGTCCAGAGGATTCCATTGAAACTGCAAAAAGAAGAATCCTTACCGTCAGTAACTTATCAGTAACACAAACTTAAATAATCAACCCATGTGAAGGAGAAAACTTAAAAAACCTCCCGTGGACCTTGGTTTGCCAATTGAATTTAGGCCTCCTCGGAGGATAAAGTAAAAGCAACCTTCACACCCATGATTCCTGAACGCTTTCGTTCAAGAACCGGGAGTAAACTACGTTTTAGGGTTGGCGCAACAGGCGCAACTACAATTTATCCAATCTAACGTAACTTTTATACAAATCAGACTTCCACCGGCCTAGCGCCAGGATCACCCCTGGGGACAACCCAGCTGCCGCAGCCTGTGTAGCTGAACCAATCCGAAAGGAATGGGTACCATACTCATGAGGCGGAAGCCCCAAAGCACTCAGACAATGCTTTAACACAGCTGCAAATTGAAACTTAGACAGTGCAGACTTGTCTTCATGTAACAAAAACTGACCCCCAACCCCCACGGGGCGGATCCCCAAATAAGCCTGCGCCAATTGGACTGGGCAAATCTCCGACTCGCACGGTGCTTGCAGCGCAACCCACCTACCTTTTCCAACTTGGTCTGTCTTGGACCTAGCTATCTTGCAGAGCACACTTCCGCTGCGCAATTGAACATCACTGAACAGCAAACCGGACTTACTATCGCTCTTACTCTTGGCAACTAGCTCGCTAACCCGAAATGCTCCAAAAAATGCCAAAACGAAAGCCGTGCGAAAAAGCAAGATTTCGAACCCCGATTCGAAAATCAAGATCCCCACTAACTCCTTTAATAAAGCCAAATCGATAGGCCTCCGCGAATCCTTGCCCACCGGAACCGCCTTTGCCCAGCCTTTCATCGCCTTTCTCAAAACAAAAGACCGCGTGGGGTCTTCCTGCCCTCTTATTCGTGAATGAAAAGCTATGCCTGCAAGGGCAGTGGCCATGGACCCTTTTGCCCTTCCTGCCTTGAAGTGCTCCCAAGCAAACCCACACAACCTATCCTCCAAGGACTCACCTTCCTGACCATCCCTACGCAGAAACTCCTGCCAATCCCTCCAAGCCGCATCATAAGCCTTCTGCGTAGAAGGTGCCAAAGCGTTCCTTGCCAATCCCACTATACCGGCTCGACAATCTGCCAGATATAAAGTGGGCAGGGTAAACCTACAGCCGCGGCACCCGGCACCAATTCCCTGAACCTGCCCCACTTAAAACGGGACAGGGCATCTGCGATCGTATTATCAATGCCAGGAACATGACAGGCTGAGAAAACCACATTAAAACGCAAACACTGTAAGACCAAATGCCTAAGTAACCGCAAGGCTAAAGGGCACGAAGTCCTTTGATTGTTGATGGTGTGCACGTCTCCCATGTTATCACATCGAAAAACAACCTGCTTGTCCGCCAAATCGTGAGCCCACAACTCCAATGCAACCACAATCGGAAACAATTCCAAAAGCAGCAAATTCCTAGTGAAACCCCTGTCCACCCAGGAGGCAGGCCACCCCTCCGCGCACCACTCCAAGCCAAAGAAGGCTCCAAAACCAACACTGCCCGACGCGTCAGTGAAAAGCTGTAACGCACTGTTAAAGCAAGGGGGGGGGCTGGCCACAACACCACCCAGTTAAATGACTCCAAAAACGAGGACCAGGTTCGCAAATCATCCTTGATCTCCCTAGAGAGATATACCGAATGATGTGCCCTAGCAACCCCGGCAGTAGCCCGCTCTAGCTTTCTGCTAAAGGCTCGCCCCATAGGGATCACCCTACACGCAAAATTAAAACAACCCAGCAAGGACTGAACTTGCTTTAACCGCACTTTCCTTTTCGCCAAACAATCCTGTATGAGCCCCAACCATTTCTGAACCTTCCCCGCCGGTAAACGGCAACAACCTTCCTTTGTATCAATCTCAATCCCAAGGTAACACAGACAGTGTGTGGGGCCCTCAGTCTTATCTTCTGCGATTGGAACCCCCAACACCCCTAAAACCTGTTCTGTGGTCTCCAACAACTTCTTGCAAACTGAACTGCTTTCAGGGCCTACAAACAGGAAATCATCAAGATAATGTGCAATACCCTGACACCCCGAAGCTCTCTGAATGCACCAATGAAGAAAACAGCTAAACCTTTCAAAATACGCGCATGACACTGAACAACCCATAGGCAAACACCTATCCACAAAGAACCCCCCCCCCCCTAGTTTAAAACCCAGAAACCGCACGGAATCCGGGTGAATCGGGAGCAACCTAAAAGCTGACTCAATATCAATCTTCCCCATTAATGCATTCCGCCCACAGTCCTGAACCAAACAAAGGGCCTCCTCAAACAACTGGTACTTAACCTTACAAAGCTCCTCCGGTATCGCATCATTAACCGAGCCACCATGTGGGTGAGAAAGATGCTGTATCAATCTAAATTTACCCGGGGTGCTCTTGGGAACCACCCCCACCGGGGAAATACACAATCTCTGAATAGGAGGAACCTTGTAAGGGCCACACATGCGTCCCAGCCTGACTTCCGCATAAACTTTCTCCCTAACAATGTGAGGGAAATCCCTTGCGGACTTCAAATTTCTAGAAGCCACAACATGAACTGCTCCCTTAATGGGCAACCGAAAACCTGAACTAAAACCCTCATACAGGAAATGAGCCACCGCGGCATCAGGGTACCCCCTGAGCCACCTGCCCAGCTCGGAAATCACCACCGGCGAGAACGCCTTACTTGTGACTTCCCCCGGCCTCCCCGGCATCGGCTGATTTGCCAGCTGGAGCTGCGGTGCAGTCCTTTGCCACGTGATTGCCCCCACAGACTCTGCAGGAGTGACGAAAACGACAGTTCGCCCCCCTGCTACACTTCCCATCATTGAATGCGAAGCATTTACCTTTACCCGCTACTTTGGTGACTGGCGACGCTGCTACCGTCGCTTTCTTACCTACCCCTTCCGCCGGGGGCTTGGTCTGCTGTGTGACCTCTAGCCAAACCTCTACATCCTTAAACCCCATGGGCAGAACAGCATTACCATCCTGCTTACGGCGAAACTTTTCATCATACTCCCTCCAGGAGTAACCCTTTGTTTTTAGGTACATTTCATGTACCAAAAACAAATATTTCACTACATTGGGATACTCGGCGGGCCTGCTTTCCGCGTAACAGGCTGCGAAAACCAGAAAACCCCTCAAACACTGGTGAAAATCCTGGAATGCATTTTCCCCAATCCCATCAGCCTTTTTAGCCTTATCAAAGGCCTGTCTCATGTCATCCGTAAGGGTGAACATGTAAACAAATTTCCCCTTTCTAATCTTCTCCCTCATCCTCTTCCGAAGACCCCTCGTCTCCGCGGTATTAGCGCAATGCACCATTTCAGTAAACAAAGGGGGCTACGGTGGAGGCGGAGCAGAAACAGCGACCTTATCCTTAGCTGTTGCCTTTGCTACATGTCGCGCAATGAGCCTAGCCAGCTTACGCGGGCGGCGCGGGGAATCTGACCCCACGCTAGTACTATCACTATCAGACGAATCACATGAGGAATGAGGAACTGCACACTCACCAGCACCCGACGTCCCTGGAGCTTCATCAGCCGCAACGGCCAACCCGGAACCAGCTGACGCTATCCCTGTCGCCGTCCTCGACTCCTCTCTGGCTTCCCGACTTCTGGAAATCACTGTTGATGCCTGGACGCTTGTTTCCTGTGAACAAACAACGGGAGGGGGGGGGGAGAGGACAACAAACTATCCCCACCTCGTGAACCCACCGGAGAGCCCAAAGATGGGGGAGGTGGTGCTGACACTGTGGCACTAGGCGGGGGGCCCCTAGGCAGAGGAGGGGCCCCCAATGAGGACAATACATTCTGCGACCCCTGAGCGCTACCCCCAACGTTAGCTAGCGACATTCCTGACACCCTCTGAGACTGCCAGGGACCCGAAGGTCCGAAACCCTGTTCCCAACCGTGGCCGCCAGCACTATGCGGGCTGTGAACCTACGCACCCGTGGACCACAACATAGGCTGGCTAGTGGGGACACCCTGAAAACCTGTAGGGTAATACGGGGACACCCCCAACACCCCTTGCTGCCTCCAGGGTGCTACCTGCGGCCATGCCCCATAACTTCCCCCTGCAGGCGACTGAAAATAAGTGGAACCAGGGGGCGCCCACTGCCCAGGGTAACCCACGAAGGGGGAACCCTGAGTTGATGCAACTGAATGTGGAACCTGCCAAGACGGTGTGGACAAACCCCCACCCCAGGATGCCAAGGGCTGCGCCCCGAGAGGGGCCCCCTGCATGTGAACTGATGTTGCCAAGGTACTCCTGGAATATACCATCTGCCACAGCCCCCCAGGGCCAGCAGGAGGCGCTGAAACGTAACCCACTGTATTCCATAATGAATTAATCCCCACTGATCTATCAGGGTTGCCTATAGGGAAACCCTGGCTGCCCATGGGATTAACCCCCAATGACGGGGGCAGCTGGCTAACCCCACTAAAACCCACGCTGACCGGGGGCCTGGGGTCCACATACACCATACCAGCCTGAGTACCCGCCACAGGTGCCCTTGGGGCACTCTGCCCCACCCCCCTTGGCACATAAACACCCTGAGGGTGAGAAGAAACCAGGCCGCCCAGTGCTTCACTCCCCCCTTCTCCCCCACCTCCTAGAGGAGCTCTAAAAATCATTCCCCCTTGCACAGTAGGTGCAGGCTCGATCCCCGCAAGGGGAGGAGCCCCCACCGCATCACTCGGCAACCCACTTGCAGGCCGCGCGCTCTCTGACGCCTCAGCCTGCCTCACCGCGATGTCAGCCGACGGGAGGTGTTCAGTATACACTGCTGACGCAGGCCCCGCGCCAGCTGGCGCCGGAGCCTGTGATGTAACCAGCGTCACACATGCGCTCTGCACCGATGCCGCAGGCACCACGCCAGCCGGCGTCAAGGCCTGCGACGCGACAGGCAGCCCGTCATCCGCCCGCACTGTACTCACAGTCCCTGCGCCGGCAGAGGCCTGTGACCTCACCGGAGCCCCGCCCGTCGCCGGAGCGACAGCGGAGGGCTCAAGCGCCAAGCGGGAGTCCCCAGGCCGCACGCCTGTGACCGGCGCAGCCTGAGGTAACAGGGCCTCCCACTCAACCGCCGAGGGACCCGGCAGTGCTCCTACTGCCGCGTTGACCACCCCGCTAGCCGCACCGATGCCGGTGCCCTCCAGACCGCCTCCCGGTGAAGCGCTGACCACGCTCACCGGAGGCAATGCCCCAGCCCCCGCTGCACTAAGACCCAGCACCGGACTCCCTATAGGGGAAACGGAGGGGGCAGTATCACCCTGCACTCCCACCACCCTAACCCGCGGACGACGGTACCCCGCCGCAGATAACGGCCGGGCCGCGTCCACCAGGCGGCGAGGAGGGGGGGCAGCACGTCTTGGGCGAGGCATGATAATAAATCAGACAAATTCACAGTAAAAATGGGTAACTTACCAAATCCACGCAGGAGCTCCAGCACTTCAAAATGGTAAAAGCAGGAAGAGGTCACATGATCACCTGGCTTATATAACCTACTTCTGGCTACTCCCACTAACCTCCTGATAGGTCCCTGCCTGATCACCAGCTTGTATCCAGGCAGAACAGACTAGCTAAGTTTTTTCTCCCTGCTGAACTTTCTGTGACCTAAGTCAGGGCTCTTATGTGGCTTCTGGCTTAAGCAGCCCTCAGCCATTTTTAAGAGGTGAATCAAATCAATTGCTGTAAACGTGAACTGCTACTGTGAACAAAAACACAGGGTCTAATACCGCCCATACATATGTGCGATCAAATGCGATCCCATCGCATCTGATCACATTAAGTGGTACACAGTGCAGCACCCGATGTCGCATGCCATCCTGCGATGGACATATCGGTGGAGCTTTCAGGTGGCGGGACTTGTCAGCAGCAACAGTGACTTTGAAACACTGGGACGGCCCTCTGATTGGCTGAGAGAGCTCTCTCTCAGCAGCCTCAGCCAATCAGAGGGCCGTCCAGTGTTTCAAAGTCATCTGCTGCCTCTGCCGAGTCCCGCCGCCTGAAAGCTCCACCACTCCGGTCCCCTCAACACAGCCGCCATGCCTCCCCTGCTGCTGCTGAGTCCCTCGGGTCCCCAGCATTAAGGTACCGGCGCCCCGCTCCCCGATCCCGCAGCCGATTGCATTCGAGCAATCACATGTGGTTAAAAACCACATGCGATTGCTAATGCAATTTGATAAATATTATGTGCAGCTCATAATATCTATCGATGCGACATTCGACGGCGTGCCTGCACATCGCATCGAATGTCAGCTTAAAAATGCATGCAATCATTCAATTTATCGGCCAGATGAGACCTAAATCGAATGATTGCATTCGATATCTCACATATGTATGGGCAGCATAAGATAAGTTCCCAGACCTATCAGTTCTTGCAATCTCGCCCGGAATCACAGATTTTGTTCCTTTTGCTTTTGGGCAGGTGAAACTAAATCCCAGATAGTGCCAGCTATTGAGTTTTATTACCCTCATGCTTCACTCCTTAAAGTCAAATATAATGAACCACTAAAATTCAAATGTCTTTGATATTGCTCAAAAAAGCCCAATATTTCTCAAGATGCAGCCTTAAAATAAGTTTAATGTCAGACAATAACAGAAATACATTTTTCGGAATATTGGTATATATTGCTGGGAGATTATTTGTGCTATCTGTATGTTTAATAACCCTCTGACTGTACTAATATCTCAGTACAAGCACAGAACAGCTAAATTTCATCCGATATGGCTACTGTATGTAGAACATTGGTCCTCAAAATTAATTGTTACCAGTATCTTTGCTTCTGAAGGCCCAAAAACACTGGACAACTTTAAGCTGAAAACAGGTCAGTTTACTCGTTTCAGCTGTTTTCAGCTCGAAAGCCGCCCAGTGTGGACGAACCGGCCATTCATAGGCAGGCATTACCAGCAGATGGGCGATGGGGTGGACAGCTTTCCATAGTGTCCTGCTATAGAAAGTCATCTACCCCCGTGAAAATTGCTAAAACAGCCGAAAAACGCTCAGTGTGTATGGACCCTTAGACTGAATGAGCAAATGTGACCCTCCTCGTTAATTTGGGTGCCGGACGGGTTCCCGACAGTCGGGATCCCGACAGTCATTTACCCGACATCGGGATCCCGACTGTCAAAATGCTGACAGCCGGGTGCCCGACGGCCACCCGCTATTTTCCCTCGTGGGGGTCCACGACCCCCATAGAGGGAGAATAGAATAGGTGGCTCGCGTAGCGTGCCACCGTGCCCGCAAGGGGCTTTATTGTGCTCGCCATGCTGTCTGACTCCAGGCAGTCGGGATCCCGATGTCGGGATAAGGACTGTTGGGATCCCGACTGTCGGAGTCCCATACCACACCCGTTAATTCAAGGATACAATTTACTTTGTTTATGGTACTGTATCCTACAGTATACTATGGCATTGTATGTTACCTACTATAAGTATATTTTCAGAAAAAAATAAAACAATCAGTTTTGGGAACTAAATAAGCCGGTGACAAAACAGAATAAAGTAATCTGTTTAGCTGAATGATACAAAGTAATTCTTGTTGTCATAACAACCCATCCAACAAGATTCTTCTTTTAAAGCCTCAACAAACTGCATGCCTCCAATCAATATGATTGAGTCAGGGGGCGAGTGCAACTGTGCAGCATTTTTGCATATAGTAATGGACAGTTTTAAAAGTGTGACAGCAAGTGAAAGGAGCAGATTAACGCTGTGATCAAAGAGACAAAGCAATTAGCCACTTGATTATGTCATATAAGTACCATATTTTGAAATAAGCTTATTGACACCATCCGTTCACGCTAATTACAATGTTGTTTCTAAATGACCTGCATAACTTTTTGATGGGTTTTACTGAAGTATGTACACAATATATACAGTGTATTGTGACATTTTGAGGTTGAATATATTACTTGGACATACAGTATGTAGATTATTAAGGAGGTCAGGCCAGGAATCACGGATAAATGCCCCTGGTTACATCACTTTATTTATGTATGCTTGTTAGCATAAACAAAACAAAATGATGAAGAAAGATTAGGTGCCCACTTTAATAAATAAGAGCATAGGCAAACGTGGGGGGTTCCGGTTGCCTGGAACCCCCTCTCCGCTTGGCAAGTGGCTACAATTATGACAATAGCAATATGATGCAGTATAAGGGACAGAGGAGAGCTGCTGAACATGCCCAGTGTGTGTGGATTTGAGTCCTCTATGAGTGAAGTAGACCAGAGAGCAGCTATCAGGAAGAAGAGACAGGAGCCTTACCATGAGGTTGAGAATGTGAGCTTAGAAAGTTTATTACTAGTTCCATTATGTTTGTGTACTTATTATGGTATATTTAACCTTTTCTTGACCACATATTTTGTCCGGCTCGGAGTACCTTGTGTATTCGTCTGAGGCCCGGAGGATTGGGTATCTCAGTCTGGAGGAGACTAAAGGATGGTAAGCCAAATGAAAGTCTTTTTCACAGAAAGAGTCCCGTGCGAAATGACCAACCCTGGAAGGTGATGAGGATGAAGACACTGGAAGATTAACCGGGAGACTGGACCGGACTCGAAGATGAAGAAGATAAAAAGGAGGCCGGATGGCTGCACCAGATGACTTGGAGTGACCTTGAAGATGAAGACAATGAAGAATTATCCGGAAGACTTTGCCAGATGACTGGGCCAGACTTGAAGAAGAAGACAATGAAGAATTATCCAGAAGGCTTTGCCAGATGACTGGGCCGGACTTGAAGAAGAACACAACGTAGAATTATCCGGAAGACTTTGCCAGGTGACTGGGCCGGATTTGAAGAAGAAGAAGACTGGTACCAGTTCATTGGTATTGGTGCAGAATCTGGTTAGCGGACGGAGGTTCAGGTGTTGGTTGGCAGGTACCAGGTGCGGTGCTGGATTGCAGGTAATAGGTACAGTGCTGGATTGCAGGTAAAAGATGCTGGATTGCAGGTAACAGGTGCGGTGCTGGATTGCAGTTAGTAGGTGCCGGATGCAGGTAACAGGTACTGGGTTGCAGGTAACAGGTGCTGGATGCAGGTAGCAGGTACCGGATTGCAGGTAACAGGTGCTGGATGCAGGTAACAGGTACAAGATTGCAGGTAACAGGTGCTGGATGCAGGTAACAGGTACTGGATGCAGGTAACAGCTGCTGGATGCAGGTAACAGGTACATGATTGCAGGTAACAGGTACTGGATGCAGGTAACAGGTACAGGATTGAGAATGAGCTGGAGCACAGGTTGAAGCTACCTCCCAAGGATTGACAACAAAGCACTGGCGTCTGGTAGCCCCAGGAGGACCGGCTTTATCCCCCTGGGCTTCCTCTGATAGGTGCAGCCCAGCAGGAACCCAGCGCTATTGGCCGGCTACGGTAAAATGGCGGCGCCCAGCAGGAGACAGGAAGCTACTCCTCTTCCACCACCAGGAGAGCACACTGGGACCACCCAGAGGAGGATGGACGCAGCCGGGCTGGCTGAGCTGCAGCACTCACCCAACCAGCACTCACCCGACCAGCACTCACCCGACAGACAGCCAGCAAGGCCCGCCGCCGGACTGGAACAGATAAGCGCCGCAGCCCAGCACCGGCCGTGACATGTTTATACTATTTAAATGTTTGATACAGCCAATACTATAGACTTCTGTATTCTATACAGTATCCAGTGTATAAAAAGACCAATGTGTACATTAATGTCCAGGGATCGTTACTTGGTTCTTCTACCGCTCCCCCAGACTACCCCATTGCTACAATGTTGCACAGAGTGTGAGATTGTGGACTGGATTTGGAAACCCCCTCTAAAAATCCTGCTTTTGCCACTGCAGGGGGCAGATATTTTAAGTCTGGTGAAGTGATAAAGTTGAGATAAAGTAAAGGTGAAAACACACCAGCCAATTAGCTATGTTTGAAAAATGAAGGTTGATAGTTGATTGACTGGTGCATTATCAGCTTCTACTTCATCTCTTCGCCAGGCTTAATACATCTGCCCCAAGGTATGATACATATTGGGGTAATGGAATTTTCTGGTGGCAGATGATGGACAGTTTCTGGGTTGACAGTCATTAAGTCAACCCAAAATGTTAACAGGAAAAAGGGTTGACACAAGCAAAATGTCGACACATGCAAAAGGTCAATAGGAAAAATGTAACATATATAAAAGATCAACATGACTTTTTAAGTGTATTGGTGTCAATTATGATACCTGTGGGCATGCACCCCCAAATAGTGTACCAGTTAACCTTGCATGGTTTGATTCGCTAGCCATGCTTGTGGCTTGGCACACTGTACTGTTCCCAATTTTAGCCCGTTGGATTGGAAAGCATGAAAAGTCCAATAAAAGAAAAAAAAATCATGAAAAACTCATCTCGATTGTTTCATGTGTTGACCATTGACTTCCTATAATCCGGAAAACCGGAGTGTGGATGGGGGAGTCAGTAAGATCCAAGATGGCATAGAAAGTTGATTTACAGAACTAATGATAGAAAATTGGTCCTTTGTAGGGATTTACTGGTCAATGAACTAATAACAACTTCTGCTAAAAGCAAATTGATCTATAAATCACCAGTTATTTTTGTAAAACAAATTGTCAAATTGCTGCAAGCTGTGATTTCCAGCTTGCATGACAACAAGAATTACTTTGTATCATTCAGCTAAACAGATTACTTTATTCTGTTTTGTCACCGGCTTATTTAGTTCCCAAAACTGATTGTATTATTTTTTTCTGAAAATATACTTACAGTAGGTAACATACAATGCCATAGTATACTGTAGGATACAGTACTATAAACAAAGTAAATTGTATCCTTGAATTAACGAGGAGGGTCACATTTCTGGCACTGTCTAGCACTGTGGGGGCATATGGCTGGCACTGGTGGCATATGTGTGGCACTGTTTGGGCATATCCGGCACTGGGGGCATATCTGGCACTGTGTGGGCATATGTGTGGCACTGTGTGGGGCATATCTGGCACTGTGGGGGCATATCTGGCACTGGGCGCATATCTGGCACTGTGTGGGCATATGTGTGGTACTGTGTGGGGCATATCTGGCACTGTGGGGGACATATCTGGCACTGGGCGCATATCTGGCACTGTGTGGGCATATGTGTGGCACTGTGGGGGGGCATATCTGGCACTGTGGGGGCATATCTGGCACTGGGGGCATATCTGGCACTGTGGGGGCATATCTGGTACTGTCTGGCACTGTGGGGGCATACGGCTGACACTGGGGGCATATGTTTGGCACTGTGTGGGCATATCTGGCACTGGGGGCATATCTGGCACTGTGTGGGCATATGTGTGGCACTGTGGGGGGGCATATCTGGCACTGTGGGGGCATGCCTAGCACTGTGGGGGCCATATCTGGCACTGTGGGGGCATATCTGGCACTGGGGGCATATCTGGCACTGTGGGGGCATATGTGTGGCACTGTGGGGGCATATGTGTTGCACTGTGGGGGCATATGTGTGGCACTGTGGGGGCATATGTGTGGCACTGTGGGGGCATATGTGTGCCACTGTGGGGGTAAATGATATCTGGCACTGTGGGGGCATATATGTGCACAGAAATGTCATTGTGTTTTAAAGTTTTGTCATGTAGACACTCCCCCGTGTCATGACCACAACCCTAACCACGCCCATTTTCCTTTGGCGCACAGCACAGTACCACTAAGGCATTTTTTCTACTTGCACCACTGGGCGTGGGCTCTATTTCCCCCAATTGATATAGTGGCCGAGATTGAATACCTCCCCTATGACTGCATCTCTTTTCTCATAACTACTCCGCTGTGGAGGCCGGAGTAATAAACAAGATTAAGACCCCTAGAGTGGAAGGATAATGGGCATTTATCCCTGTGACACCTGCTCAGTATTACAAAGGAATGGGTGAGACAGTGAGTCCCCATCAAATTGTCCAACCCACACAATTTGTGCTGATGGCTGCTGAAAGATTGAATGCGGGGGTACCATTAACTCTATGCTACATATCATATACATTTCCAGGTAACTGCTGTTTGTGATTGGTCACCAAGAAAGGGACTTATATGTTCTAGTAGTGGTCATTGTTAGTGGTAGACTTTTTAAAGGGATCTGTATTCTTAATTGCCCTATACCATATAGATAAGGAAATCCTGAAACAGCCCAGGTGCCTTTCAGCAATGGGCTAGTAAAGTCTGGCAAGTACACAATTTGCTTTCAATACAGCAAGGGATATCTCAGACTATGGGTGAGATTTAATAGGATGAGAGATTCAAAAAGTGAGAGATTTGGGAAGAAATCTCCAGTTTTTTTAAAGCGGCAATTATTTACACTGCAAAACCAGTTTGATTTTGCAGAATAAATGATTTCCGCTTTAAAAAAACTGGAGATTTCTTCCCAAATCTCTCACTTTCTGAATATCTCATCCTATTAAATCTCACCCTTAAAGTGTTCGTAATATTTTGCAAACCTACCTTAACTGTCTCCCACTTTGGCTAGTTCAGGATTTGGGGAAGGCGGAAACACTGTCATCTTACTAAGTTATTTAGATCACTGAGCCGTGTTTTTGTGTTTTTTGACATTCATTTAAATTGGGTCATTTATTTCAGTTGAGTGTGTTCACCATTGAAAGAAATGGGAAAAGCTGCAATATTTTAACACAATCCTGATTAAATGATTTCATTAACAGAAATAAATACAAATGACCATGTATTTGAAATAGCATTGCTATTTACAGATTAGAGAATAGGGACAATGCATTTGTCTTATTGGCCCTTATTCAGATCTGATCGCAGTACATATTTGTTTGGAAAATGGGTTAAACCATGTGCACTGCAGGTGGGGCAGATGTAACATGTGCAGAGAGAGTTACATTTGGGTGGGGTCTGTTGAAACTGAAATCTAAATTGCAGTGTAAAAATAATGCATCCAGTATTTACCCTACACAGAAAAAAATAACTCACACAAATCTAACTCTCTCTATACATGTTACACCTGCCCCACCTGCAGTGCACATGGTTCTGCCCATTTTTCAAACAAATTTGTACTGTGATCGGATCTGATTGAGGGCCATTGTGGGCACATTTTTAATGATTTTAATTATTTAAAAGAAAATAGACAACTTCAGATAGTCTCAAAGCTACTTATTTATACCTTTCAGCTATTACTCCTGCACAAGCCAGTTTACAAGAGTAAGATCCTGTGTTTTATAAAAAAAAAAAAGAAAAAAAATCTAATTTTCTTTTAATTGATTGTGATTAGAAAAGTCAATATCTAGAACTGTTGTGGAGGTGATATAATGTATTATCCTTCCTGGCTGTCCTCAACATTACTTAACGGTGTGGTCAATTGTTTGAGAAACAAGTCATCTTCATTTCATTCTATGGCTCATTAAACAGGTCTTGAACATAGACAATCTTGTAGCCTGGCACAGGAAGACTTTAAATGTATGCTCTGCTAATGATGCTGGAATTAGCAAAGCCAAATATTTAGTATACAAAGGTCAGCGCATGCATTAATCGGAAATGTATCTGGGCAAAGTAAATGAATCAATTATCCACCTTTTAATGTCCTGAGAGTACGGCTGGAAAGGATGACAGTAAGACTTGCACTCAGGAAATTGGTTGTGATTTAATCGCAGATGGTAGCTAATGTGACATTAATGTGCAGAAAGACATACAACATTGTATCTGGTAACATTAATTAGTTTGTAAAGATCACTTTTCTATGCATGCTTTACAAGAATATGTGTCCTAAAAGCTGGCTGGGGGGCATCACCTCTGCCAGCCTAAAACATGCCGTACAGCTCATGAATCATTTCCTTTATGTAGGACCGATTATGCCAGGAAGAAATGAAGACACTGACTGATGACTGTGGCCCCAGATTGTTTATATAGCCAGGGAGCTTTCTGCGTAGATAATGTAGATAAAATATGCTTCAGATGGATTATTAACGTTAAAGGGAAAGAATACTGAAGCAAACTAGCAGCATCTACAGTGGGTTGAGAAAGAAGATGTTTACTGCCTTCAGTGCATACTTGCCTACTTTTGAAAACTAGTTTCATGGAGATTATAGTTGGTAGTAGAATTTGCACAGTGCCACATTGAGGGGGCGTGTCATGCTCCACCCATAGGGCGTGTCTAGTTCCATATATTGAGAGATTGTGAAAAGAGATTGTGAACGTGGCACCTAGAAGTGTGGGTGTGTACTGCTACATCTGAGAGCAATCTTTTATTATGACTTATATCCAAATGTAGATGAGACCCAAAGCAGTTAGTAAGAGATACTATACTTGGTAAAGTGCTGGGAAATGGTGCTGATGATTCAATGTAAATGTATCTCTCATTCCTTGTGTAATGTGGTCTAGGTGACATGAGGGAGATTGCTAGACTAATGAGGGAGAAAGGGAGATTTCTGATATTTCAGGTAGAATGCAGGAGGGTAGGCAACTATGCTTCAGTGTCAGACAGGGGCATGAAGGGCCCATAGGGTGAATGCAACAGACATGCTTAAGGGATGTCCCCAGCCAACACAGAGGTATGGCCAACTGCTAGATAATACATAGGGCCAGGGCCATATTCCATGTTGCCGTTGAAGCGGTTAAACAGCGAGGTTCGCCAAAAACAAGCGATCCTCGCCGTTTAACCCCCGTGCTGGCCACTCACCCTGTTCTACGTACCTGGGTAATCCTCGCTGTCAGAGGACGGCAAGGATTCCCCCAAACAGATAGAGTCTCACTGTTTTAGCAGCCGCACACGCCGTTTTCACCTCTCTAGGTTTTTGTAGTGAAGGGGAAACGGCGTGTGTCAGTTGAATACTGACCCTGCGAGCTGTGACGGCGAGCAGTGCCCAGGATGTTCTGTTTCGATGTAAAGAATGTAGAGTGTCTACTCAAAGTGTGTAACGGATGCTCTCGACGACACCACAGCAGAGATGCAGGGACATCCTCTTGTGTCTTAAAATGTCTCTGTAGATATAATGTCTCTGTAGATATTTAATCCTAACATTTCCTGTAGATATTTAAGGCCAGATGTATCAAGCTTCAAAAAGTGATAAGTTGGAGAGTGATATACAGCCAGCCAATCAGCTATTAACTGCCATGTTACAGCCTGGGTGTGATATATGACAGGTAGGAGCTGATTGGCCGGTTGTTTATCACTCTCCATTTTATCACTTTCTGAAGCTTGATACATCTGGCCCTTAGGGCGAGATGTATTTAACGGAAAATGCGGTAAAACCCTGGTTTTACAGCATTTTCCAATGTATCAAAAACGATACCGCATTGAAGGGTATCGCCACCTTTGGGTGGCGATACCCTATAGAAGCCTATGGGCTTCTTTTCACCGCCCGCCACCTCCGATGCAAACCTGCCGCCTCGCCGACCCCCCTCGGCGTGAGGGGAGAGCCAGGCGGCAGGGAGGTGATGGAGACCCCCCGCACACCAGAGTACAGGTATCGCAGGGGGGCTCCGTCACCGCATTGCGATGCCAGCCGCATATGATAGTACATATGCGCTGGCATCACGGCGGACAGCCGGCGAAGGGCGGCAATGTATTTTAATACATCCCGCCCCCAGTCCCTATTTAGCATCAAACATTCAGTCAAGGGATGTAATCAAAATGTTGGCAAAAACAATAGCAACCCCACAAGCTTAGGCTTAGATATTAGGAATATCTGAGAAATACTTATCTCCCGATCAAGGCAGTATAGAGCCAGGCTGGGCCCAGGTACTTTTCAGGGGGTGTGGCCTAATGTATGGAGGCGGGGCCATGCAGGGGGGAAAAAAACATAACTTTAAGCACCTGTGTGCTGGGTTGAGAAGAGCGGCTGTTGGTTCCAGGTAGCCGGGGCCCCTACATCAGACCTGGGCCCAGGTATTTAGTACCCCCCTGATCCCTGCATGCCGGAAGATCATAGACGGAAGATGCTGGTGTTATATCTGGGGTGAGCCGTGTATGCATGTGATACTACTGTACATCATACCTATCAGAATTCTCTAGCTCAGCAAATGGTCACCATTCCGTGATGCAACAATTAAGCAAAAAGTCATCATCACACCTGGCAAATAATGAGCATTTTTATACACAGCAAACAGTCCCCATGATCATATCCGACAAGCATTGCCCTCAGCACGCAATAATTATAGCTCTGCCCCCTAACTAAAGAGTGCAGAGCACAGAGCTTATGTCACAGCTATGTATTGCACAGATAACACCCTCAGGTGCCAGCCATGCATTGCACATACTGTATCAGTCTCCTGTTTCCAGGCATATATTACACGGAACACATTGCCAGCCCTATATAACAGAGATAACACCTTATTACCAGCCATTTATTGCAAAGAAATGCCTCTCATATAGCAAATCACATATTGCAGACAAATAACCTTCATTGCCAGCTGCAATGTCCACTTACCTATAATTGGGATTCTCAATACAACACATTTAAATTACATTTAAACTCTCTTAAAAGAGAAATTCTATTTTCCTCTAACAATGCATTTTAATATATTTTTTTAACATTATTAATGATGAGAATATCTTATAATGAAAGCATGTCATTGCATAGGTGCCGATTTATGATTTTGCTGGTGGGTGCTCAAGCTAAAAATATAGGGGTGTGGCTTCATGGGAAAGGGGCTTGGCCACAAAATTTATATTACGCAGTACAGTTGTCTCCAATATTCAAATTATGGTAGCAGCACCAAATACATAAATGCCCCCACAGTGCCAAGTACATAAATACCTTCACAGTGCCAAATACATAAATGCCCCCAAAGTGCCAAATACATAAATGCCCCCATAGTGCAGGTACATAAATGCCCCCACAGTACCTCTGCCAGCAATGAGGGAGGGGGAGTGCGGTGGGACATGGGCATAAGGGCCGCTGCTGAGCTACTCAGTCAGTGTGCGCTATGTGCACAGCACACACAGAGCACGCACAGGCTGGCCTGCCTCACATCCACCTATTACTCTGCGGATAGAATACACTCTTCCCGCCATCCCGGCATACTGTTTCCCAGGCGGCGGGTCCAGCGATGCGGGTGCTGCAGCCGCAAATTAGCAAGTTAATACAGTGGCCCAGCAGCGGGACATGGGTCCGTGGGTGCTCATCAATTTCCGTGGGTGCTCGGGCCCTTGAGCACCCACAGAATCGGTGCAGATGTGTCATTGCATAGCGAAAGAATATACCATGTATGCCTCTGCCATTCTGCATGTTGTATGTGGCAACACAGGACCATGATATGATCGTGTCATTGAGGTGCCACACCCATTTTACAATGCTGGTAAAATACACACTGTATAGCTGGGGGTGTGGCTATAATGATGCGACTCAGCGCCATTGTGTCCCCTCAGCCCATCCCCTTGTGATCTATTGTGGGCTGCCAAGGTGGGGAGTGGAGGGGCTGGAGGGGATGCAGGAAACTTGCCCACCTTTTTGGGGGGCAGGGAATGCCAGCCAATATGCGGGAGCCTCCTGGATGTTCCGTGAGGGTAGACAAGTATGCTCCCAGCCCGACACCAACAGAAAGAGTAAAGAAGTTTATGTAAGCTGCTCCATTGGGCCAGCTAATGGCACTCAATGAAAAAGTCCCATAAAGAGTGAAGCTATAAACCCCAGCACACAAGGGGCTACATATGTTCACCTCATGCATTGTTGCTCTGGCAGCATTAAATGGCCCATTGCAGCATCTCAGCATTGGGTGATGGTGCGTGGTACTAAATGTAGCCATCTGTCCACAAGCAGAAAGTGGGAATCCTGGCTCCAGCCTGCATGCCTGAGTCCCTGGCCATGAGGAGACCCATGACTTAGGCGGTCCTACTCGAACTCTGTGTATTGGCCTGGTGCAGCTTGTCCTATGACTCTCACCATGCTCCTCAGCCAACTTGACCTTCAGGATGCGTCTTCTTCATGTTCCTGAGGTTGCAATGGTGTGGGCTGACTGGTCACTGCATCCAGGACTTTTCCCCACATGGCCTTGCTTCTGGGAAGCTTGGCTCCTATACACCTTGCATCCAGCAGGTGTGGGTAAACCTGCACCATGATATGGTCCGGGGTGCAGCTCTCTTGAGAAGAAAAACGCACATTGCAATCTGACCTGGTTTTGCCAGGTACAGATGCAGCAGCTTCCTCAGCAGTGTCTTCCACACCACTCTTTTGCACCTCCTCCTGTTCACCCTCTTTTGCCCCTGTGTCAGACAAAGGCCGCTGCTGGGACATGACTTCCTCTTCCACCAGCCTCCTACTCTCTCTGGACACTCTCCTGGATGACATGCCTGTACCGCCTCTCTAAACTACACACCAACCTCACTCTATCTCTCTCTAGAACAAACAAAAAAGTGAATTGTGTGGGTCCCAAGGACCGAGTTTGAAATGCACTGGTCTAAACCAGTGTTCTCCAACTTTTTTGGGGGGCATGAGCTACTCAAGACAAAATAAACCACCTGAAGAGCTACTAAAATAAAAATAAAAAATCTGCATAATAATCGAAAAATGCCCTTTACACATTATGCCACACACTGTAATGCCCCTGACACATTATGCCACACACTGCAATGTCCAATATGCCGCATGCATACCTCCCAACACTAGAGGCGGGGGAGAAGGGACATCTGGTCTAAACCACCACTGGTCTAAACCATGCAGATTCCAAAAAGAAAAAATATTTTTATTTAAGCTGTATCAAGGATTTAAACATCGTACATGGAATATTTTTTTTTTTTTTATCCCACTGTCAAATGTATTTACAGATAATGCAGCATAGAGCATTTCAATTGTATATATCATTAAGCCTTTATATCGAACATTGTCTTAAGCCTGCAGAAAGCAGAATTGGATCCCATTACTCTCACATCACCCAAGCACTCTGAGCTGCGTGCTGGATACAAGTGCTATTCCATTACCTGCAGCTAATGAAATCCATTTGCTTACCACTCTTTTCTTTTATCCTAATTCAAGCGCAATTGAGAGAATCATTTATCTGATCCACAGGATACCATTATAAGACTGAAAACAGTTAATAACTACATGACTGCCTTAAACTTCAAATTCACTTAAACTTTTCATGTTGCTTTTACACAAACAGCCATATTGTCAAGGAAATGTTTTCATAGAATAATGAGTGTTATTGTTTATATGTGCGAACCCCTTGAAAGATCTTTTAAAGAATAAACACAGAGTAAGGGAGTAAAGTAGAAGCATTGCATTTTAATGGCATAGAATACTTACATTTTAGTTTTACATCTGTTATTATTTATATTTAAACTAAAAGCTTTATACATTTTGCCTTCAAATTTCAGACAGTAAAGTAAACAGAAAGGAACTGAAAACACAAAGGGGGTTATTTTGGTTCACTCTTTCTAAAAAATTCCTTCTAAAGCCCCGTACACAGAGATATATTGCCCAGCAATATATTGCTGAGCAATATATTGCCCAGTGTCTCCTTTTCATCAGCGACCAGAGATGGTCGCTGATGAAAAGGAACCTCTGCCAGCAGTGCCGCAGAGGTAATCAGCTGGTTGCAGGAGCAAGCTCCTGCGACCAGCGATTAGAAAGGGGCTGAAAAAGGGAGCGATTAGAAAGGGGCTGAAAACGGGAGCGCGCACCCGGCGATTTATCGCCGGAGCACACTCCCATCACTGGCAATATGGTTGCCTGCGACCATATTTCCAGCGATTTCAGCCCCTATTGCCCCCGTGTGTACACAGCTTTAGATGGACAAAACCATGTGCACTGCAGGTCGGGCAGATGTTACTTGTGCAGAGAGAGTTAGATTTGGGTGGGGTTTTACTTCTTAAAGTGCATACACACGGGGCAATATGATCGCTGGCAATATATTGCTAGCAATATATTGCTCAGCAATCATATTGCCCAGTGTCCCGTTTTCATCTGCGACCAGAGATGATCGCAGATGAAAATTTAAACACTGCTGGGTGAAGAGGCAGGGGATGTCGCTGGTCAGAGGAGCATGTTCCTCCGACCAGCGACCATTCAGGGGCTGAAAACGGGAGCGTGCACCCGGCGATTTGTCGCTGGTGCACACTCCAATCACTGGCAATATGGTCGCTCAGCGACCATATTCCCAGCGATTTCAGCCCCTATAGCCCCCGTGTGTACACAGCAAAAGTGAGATCTATATTGCAGTGTAAAAATAAAGCAGCCAGTATTTACCATGCACAGAAACAAAATAACTCACCCAAATCT
This sequence comes from Crinia signifera, assembly GCF_055691185.1. Lineage (NCBI taxonomy): Eukaryota > Metazoa > Chordata > Amphibia > Anura > Myobatrachidae > Crinia > Crinia signifera. The sequence continues at coordinate 57,464,081 of NC_139223.1, read as the reverse complement.
AATTATCTCTGCACATTTTACATCTGCCCCCTGCAGTCCATGTAAGAAGGATTTTGTCAGAAAGAGTGAACTAGAATAAGGCCCAAAGAGACCTATTTAGTATTTACTAAGAACTTGATTGGTACTGTAGAACTCAGTTAAGGAACATTAAAACCTTGATGTGGAGATTTAGAGCATATTTGTTATCTTTTTAAAAAGCCAAATTTGGGTTTTTAAAATGCATGTATACAGTAGTGCTGGGAGACTGTATAGGAAAGGGATACGGTCACTAGGTCGGCAAACAAGGTCGACATGACTGAAGGTCAAAATGACTGAAGGTTAACATGGGTTAGGTGAGGTCGACAGGGACATAAGGTTGACACAAGCATTAGGCCAACATGGGGAAGGTAAACAGTCAAAAGGTCAACATTTTTTTTGAGCCTACATGTGCTGACAGGTGGTATTTCATGCCCTACCATCCACTAGTGCAGGCTTTCCCAACCACGGTCCTCAAGGCACACCAACAGTGCAGGTTTTAGTGATATCCAGGCTTCAGCACAGATGGTTTAATTAGAATCACTCATATACTAATTAAGTCACCTGTGCTCAAGCCTGGATATCTACAAAACCTGCACTGTTGGTGTGCCTTGAGGACCGTGGTTGGGAAAGCCTGCACTAGGGCGTTGTGGTAGAATAAAATAGTGTGTCGAGTGCAGCGGGCCATGCGAGGGGACGCAGTGCACTTATTTAGGGTCCATTTCGACATTCGGGACAAAAAAAGTGAAAAACCCCATGTCAACCTTTTGACTATTGACCTTCCCCATGTTGACCTAATGCGCATGTCAACCTTCAGTCATGTCGACCTAATGTCTGTCTATCCAATGTTCCATACCCATATGAAATTGGAATCTTACAGATGGAGCACCTCTCCAGCAGCTCAGGGAATCGACAGAGGAGAGGTGCTCGATCTGACAGGGACGTGCGAGCGTCTCACATGCACGTGCCTCCCCGTCTGCCAGTGGCAGGGAGTGGTTTCTCTGCCCGTCTTCATTTCAGGGAAATGGGTAGGGATTAGGGTAAGTGGGTGCATCTGGGGGTGCTGTGGGAATGCTGCTGGGGGGCGGCGGAGGGCTCCAACGGAATGGGGCACACGCGCATTTTGTGCACGCGCCCCTTCCTTCAGCTGGCGCACAGCGGCAATTGGCGATTCTATCACCAGGAGCTGCCCCATCTGTATATAATGCATTATGCTACTTGAGATGTTTATCAGCCTCCTTACTCTTATTTGCATAGCATACACGTAGAGTACTCAAAAAACATGATAAGGGCCCAATTCAGGCCATAAAGTCTGTGCAGCCCGTGCTTTTTGAACTAGGTCCCAATCGCATCGCAACCAAATCGCATGTAATGCGTTGCGATCTAGTTCAAAAAGCACTGGAATATTGTACCGTGTATGGGCACCTTAAGCCTGGACTTATTGTTAACCTGGCTGTTCATGTGCGAATTGGGGGTGGGTGTTGACGTCATTAGATGTCATCCGCCAGCCCCTGTGTTGGCTGGAATCCGCACAGCATTTTTGTGGGCACTCTCATGTGACCCCAGTGACCGCCCCCTGCCTGTCAATCATTTTTGCAAACTGCCAGGCGAGTGAAAAGCTCACTGAAGGCGTTCACTCCGGGGGTTAGCGCATGCGCCTGAGCGACTATACACCCCCACCATCTGAGATAGGACCGAATTTGTGACTCAATGAGCACATCTGAATCACCCCTCCAAAAATTGATAAATAGCCCATTTGTGGTGCAATATCATTTTGTTCAATACAATTTATTGTAGCTTGGCCATTACCTGTATCTGCAACATTATAGCATGTGGGGAAGGAGATTGTATAATAGGTAACATCATATTTTAGTCAAAATGGCACACTAAGGACCATGGGCCTGATGTACTAAGCTTCAAAAGGGATAAAATGGAGAGTGATAAACAGCCAGCTAATCAGCTCCTGCCTGTGTTTGAGAAATGTCAGACAGGAGCTGATTGGTTGATTATTTATCACTCTCCATTTTATCACTTTTGAAGATCTGGGCCCATACAGTAACTGTTGTGGCTGTCATAAATCTCAGTGTCAAAAGGTGCTACAGGTAGTATCTTACATACAGATGGGGCAGGTCTCATCCTTTCTACCTATGGCGAGAGTTCCGCCAGCTGGCCATGGCGGGCCACGGCGCCCGCCATCACAATACATTTAAAATGCTTGGCGATTCGCCGGGGCGTCTCCGGATGAGTGCAATACCAGTGATCATCCACCATCCATCATGTCACTTTTGAAAACCTCATTGCGCATGCGTAAAATTTGTGCTGCAGCGCGTGCATGAAGCGCAGGAACTAAAGTAAATAATTTATTGTCCCTGGAAAGCCTAGTCAGCGCCTCTCTCACACTGCCGGCACGTGCATGATCCCATCTCTTTGGAGGAGAGTGGATCATGCTGACGCGGGCGGAGAGGCGCTGCATTTGTTTGACACGCAGGAGCGTCTCTGACGGACGCTGAGACGCTTTTGTGTCTGAGTTGTTATTACGGAAGGGTACTAAAGTAAAGTACTTTACTACTTTTGTGCTGTGTCCAGCAAGCTGTACTGTTCTATAGTTCTATAGATAGTGTACACACTAATAAATAAATATCCACTACACTACGCAACACAGTGATGTGTATGGTCCCCTGGGGGATGGGGAGGAGGCAGTTGATTTCAGCTGCATACACATTACTCCCTGGAAGAGACAATAGTGCAATGGTACTGTTGCCAAATCAAGTCCTCTTACTCTACAGTACCAACACTTCATGAACGCCTACAGTAGCTTTGGCACAGGTGTACTTGTTACTGACTGACACATTATAAATGATCCACAGGTGGAGCTAATTACTTCACTTACAGTATGATTCTGTGAGGAGACCTGTAAAACATTAACTGTTTTATTTGTCTAGTTTTGTTAAAACTGTTACATTTCATGGTCTAGTTTTATTAAATATCACTCTACAAAATATTTGAATAAAATAAAAAAAATTGACACCGTAATCGAACACGGGTCTCCAGCATGAAGAGCCGTGCAGCTATCCACTACACTACGCAAAACAGTGATGTGTATGGTCTGTAGAGTGCTGATATAATCAGTGGCATCCGAAGCCCTATTGGCAAAACCTGAGTCGCGGCAGCGTCTGATACGGTCCTTTAATGAATTAGCGCTGTAATGTAATGTAATGTACTGTACTGTATTCCTGGTCAAGTCGACCCCCTCCACCCCTGGAATGGGAGGAGGCGGTTGACTTCAGCTGCATACACATTATGCACAGTACCAACAGTTCAAAATATTCAGCATCGGCTACGTGAACATGAAGGTAAATGTTTGTAGGATCATGACACTACACAGCCCTTTTGCACGCTCCGATGTTCACGAGCGACTCATTGGCACAAGCATCTCATTTCCCACGAGCGTCTCATCGCGCATGAGCGTCTCATCGCGCACGAGCATCTCATACTGTAAGCACGCTCCATACGGCGAATGGCGGGATTCCATTTGCACATTACAGTATACCACTCCGACTCTAGCTTGATGGAGCATTAGCCACCCAGTGGTGGCGGATTGTATTGCATGGCGTGCACCCATGCCCCTTGGCGGACGCCGGCGCAAGAAGAATATCGGAGCGCCAGAACCTCCGCCATGGCGGCCTGGAGGCAAGGATGAGACCTGCCCCATCTGTGCATGGAACTGTGCTTGGCCGAATCAGAGGGTGATGAGTTAGAAGGTACAGTTTGATGATGTTGGCAAGGCCAATGTGTAAAGATGTCTAATTCCTTTTGCCGATTTGCAAATTTTATCATTTGATTCACAGATTGTCATGCTTTTTTCATTTTCAAATTGAATACATTTTCTAAATAACTAAATAAATATATTTATCTAAATAACACAACAGATTTTTTGAGGCTTCATCCATATCCGAAGGATATTCTATTGATTATGTAAATGTGCGGCACCCCAGGATGGTGAGGGCATTGCGAGGATTGTGTTTACATCTCAAGAGTAAAGTACAGTACCAGTTTAGGTCAGACTCTCACTGGAAACAACCGCTTGCTGGAACATGCATTAACAGAGAGGTAAGGATTTTCCCCAAAGCAGATGCACACAAATGCAACAGAACATCAATATTTATTCTGTAACTTTGCATTTGTAATATCAGTTATACTGTAGCAGCCTTTTACTAATCCTGTCTACAGACTGCCTTTATTAGAAGTGCCATGACACACAGGCCATTTATCTGTCCAATCATATTTTCTATCTGTTGTTGCTAGGTGATACAATGGAAACATGACCTTTCCTATCATGCTGCACTTTGATTCACTGATGTCCTCTTGGTATGTAGTTAGCTCTGGAGCTAATGGGGCCTACACATGGGGAGATGTGAGGTATGTTCTTAGCGATGCTAGATCGCTGAGAACATTCAGCAAGATCGCTCAGCACACAGCAATGTGTCAGCGTTGAGTGCAGAGCGATCTGTCACGGTCAGTGTTGTCCAGTAAGAACACTGGCCCTGACATCAGCGATTACTTAATTAATATTAATCGCTGGGCGATAGCGACGCGCGGGGCCATGCATCACCATTGCTATGGCCCCCACACACGGAGCGATGTACAGATGGATCGCCTCTTAGCCAGCTCAGGGAATCGGCAGACGTGGACATGCAAGTATCTCACACGCTCACGCGCCCCAGTCACTCAGCAGCAGGGAGCTGATGCCCTGCCTGTCTCCACTTCAGGGAGACGGGCAGGGATATGGGAGGGGTGCAGGCAGCTACGGGGGAGCAGCAGGGAGGCGGCGGAGGGCGGCAGCATGCTCCATCAGATTGGGGTGAGAGTGACTTGTGCGCATGCAGCCCCTTCCGGCGGCTGGCAAATGGCAGCGGATGGTGATTCTATCATCTATTATATCATGCTCCACCTGTAGGGGCATTTTCTAAGCGATCTACTGAGATCACTTAGAAAATACCCTGGAATCGCCCCATGTGTAGGTCCCATCAGAAGAGGGGAGAACAGTTGGAGGGTGGACTGGGGAGAAGTGAATGACAAGGGAGGAAAGAAGCATAGATTTTGCAGTAGGGATGGATTTCTTGAATGAAATACATACTGACAAGGTGCCTCTCCAGCCGAAAACACTTAAATGTTTGTCGCATGTGGAATACAAAGTATTGTGTTGCCAATCAAATAAGGTTATTTATGCTTTAATATTAAATTAATAGCACAGTAATGTCACCATTGTACAAATACAGTTTTATATCAACAATTTAAAAAAAAAAAAACACCCAAAATAAGGACAAAGTCATTACATGTAGCTCAGTACTTACAAGTGTTTAGGGAGTCTAAACGCAGTGTATTATGAGGTTTATTAATTGATTGCATTATATTCTTTATAGCTTATCCTGAGTCCAGCAATCATGTTTTGTGCAGTAAGTGAAAACCACCACTGTTACAGGTTAACAACTGATTCTTTTCATCCACCATAGAAGCTTCTATATTAAAGGAAACGGAATCCCTGAAACACTCATGAACGGTTTGAAGACACAATTGGATTAGAATAAGGATTATTTATATGTTGATGAGAATTCCCCTTTAAGGCAAAGGCCTATAACTCAATTCCAAAAGATAATGAAGTGCTCTGCCCCCTACCTCTTCAAACGCAATATAATTAAACCTCAGATACCTGGAGGTACAGATTGGAACTCATTGGGAACACACACCAGCTCTTGCATCGAATAAATGACTTGCATTTCCATTAACTCTCTGTTTCACAGGAATTATACACAATGCACAGCAGAGTGAAATGTTACAGTCCTTCTAAAGCAGAATGGATTGTTTATCCTGCACTTAAAGGGTTAGGATTGTTAGAATGCAATTATAACCGTGTCCCTGTAATTCCTTCTATTCCCATTAGTCCTGAATAGTCCTGAAAATGGAAAAGGGACTGAGGGGGGTATTTAATTAGTCCTGTTTTTTGGGGGCTTGGGAACTTATTTCCATTTTTTTTAAGTTTTTCGCCCAAAAATTACTGACAAATTAGCAAAAATGCCCACAAATCGCCCGTAACTGGTCAAAACATGGATCAACGGCTAATTCACCAATCCATGTGTCTTTCACCAGTGACAATTTTTTTGCCCAGACCAGGGGGTTCCCAATCTTTTTCTAATCACGACACCCTAGATTATCAGAACTTTTTCACGACACCCCTAGGCCCCCAAAAATATATATCAAACTAAGCAGATTGTCTTTATATGTGCTTCTTAGGCTCAGTTATGGGGTAAAGGGCAGGATTTGGTTCTGATTGTACACATTTTATGATTGCCAGCCACCAGCACTGGTTTTGTCCAGAAATAATTGATCATAAATATTTGAATTGGTCCTGGACGACCAACCCGAGGCACCCCTGCAAGTGTCCCGAAAGAACCCCAGGGAGCCTATGCACACAGCTTGGGAACCACTGGCCTAGACATAGGTGCAGATTCATGACAATAAATAAGGATGAGCAGCTTGTATTTTGTGGAATCCGAGAGGCTACAAACGCTGGAATACGAGATCCCAATGTGAGGATGAGCGCCGTCCTCCCAACTCTGGATTCTTGTGGGACTTGCAACTTATATAAGGTGGATGCATTCAAGCTACACTGTGCGCTCGGCTGGCTGTTCTCCACAGTGACTCTGCAGGCTGTATCCCAGCATAACTTGACAAACTCCTGCGTGATCTTCTGGCATCAGGGACGTAACTAGAACTGTGTGGGCCCCATAGCAAAATCTTGATGAGGCCCCCTTTACCACCGTTTAGTCTGGGAAGGGGGGGTGGGCAGGGAGTGTCAGCAGGGGAACACCCAGCGTTTCATGGGCGTCCCCATAAAAACGGTGGGTGTCGATGCCTGCTCAAGTGGGGGCATCTGACGTCACATAACGTCAGCGCTTGCCCTGACTTCGGAGGATAGCAGCCAGAATAAAAGTCAGTCTAGACTGACTTTTATTACCAAATGAGAGAAAAATCATTTGATGGTGATTGACCATCGACTGATTTCTCTCCCTCTTGGCAGCAGCCAATCAAACAGGTCTGAATCAGGCCTCGTGTTCCAGATGCTGTCCTATTCAAAAGGTGGTCCATTTAATTATCACAATGATTCCTACAGCCACTTCCCAGCAATCCCCCCTCCGTAACCTTACTAGCCCCCCAGCATCAAACCCCCGACCCATGCAAATGGCACTGTGTACGCGAAAGAAATTTAAGTATTCAATGTTACCCCCTCCTGTGCAAATGGCACTTTGTACTCACCCGAAAGAGATTTAGGTATTCAGTGTCAACCCAACAATAACCCCCCCCCCCCCAGTGCAGGCGGGATGAACCCAGAACACTCAACAGCATTCACCCTTCATGACCTTACTAGCCCCCAGCACCGCGTGCACCTGGTCTCCAGTTCAGCACCGGCTGTTCTCTGTTCAGAGCCCGGCTGCCAGCTGTGTACCTTGTTCACTGATTGATGATGGGTCTTGTTCTGTTTGGCGACCACCAGGGGGGAGGGGGGACATGGGACGGTGGCAGCAGGTCTCCCTCTCATAAGTACCAGCGGGAGGGGGAGCATGGGACGGCGGCAGGAGGTCTTCCTCTCACAAGTACCAGCAGGGGGGGGGGCGTGGGATAGCGGCAGCAGGTCTCCCTCTTACAAGTACAGGAGCATGGGATGGCGGCGGCACTGCTGGTAGGGGGAGCAGAGTGCAACACTGCAGTAATGCCGCTTGTGGGTGAATTGGGCTGCTGTGGAGGGGGCATGGGACTACAGCAGCGCCGCTGGAGGGGAGAGCGCAGTGACTGAATTTAAAAAAAAAACTACAAAGGGTGCAGGGGATTGCCAGCTGAGGTATGTCTTTGTACAATTAGCTTTTCAATCAGGTGAGCAAATGGTTTGGCCAGGCCTAGCTCCTAATTTGGGATAGTATTTCTGTAGGGTTAAAAGCAGGCAGCTTGCTGTTTTAACAAAGGGTGTTATTAACTAAGGGTAAACAGACAGGTGTGTGACAAATATATATATATGCCCCTGTGGGTACTACTATGTCGGCCAGACTACCCAGGCATTCCGCATCCGTATGGGCCTCCATAGGTCGGCCATCGATTTGGCCCTATCGGGTAGAACGGTGGAGCAACCTGTGGCGCGCCACTTTAAGGCCGCAGGTCATACATTGGGTTCTCTGAAATATTTCATTATTGATACAGTTAGTGAGTCCACCCGAGGTGGTGATAGGGCTAAACGGTTATTGGTCACTGAATCCAGATGGATCTTCCGATTGAAGACCATTCATCCACTTGGATTGAATGACAAGATTAATTGGAATGCTGTCACTTAATGTTTTTCATGCGCTGTATATGTATTCATGTTTTTATTTATGTCTTGTGTCCCTTTTTTGATGTATTACATATGCTTTTCTGTAACTGTGATGATTTGTATTGTTTACCTAACGTTTACTCTCCTCCTTCTCCCCTAGGGCTGCAGGCGCTGTCTACAGCAGCGATCTTACTGAACATGGCCGCCGTGGAACGCAAGCTGCAGGCGTTGCCTAGCAACTTGCCTGCTCCTTGGGACCGGAAGGACGCTGTTCAGCGGTGCTTCCTGTTTTCAGCAGCGTGCGCCCGACGGCGGGGAAGGCGGGGATCTGTACGGCAGCAGGTATTTATGTTGTATGTTTTGTACTTTCAAATTGCTGTAGGATTGTGTGCTCTGAAGAAGGGGGTCAAACCCCGAAAGCTTAGCCTTTCTAATACAATTTACTTCAGCTGAAACGTGTCTCCGGAGTGCCATTTATTGTTGGAGATTGTGTATCATTTTTTTCCTTTGGGCACCGGGGCCAGCTGTGATTATCAACCAGAGTGCCGGCTGCATTGGACTTTATATATATATATATATATATATATATATATATAAGAGTTCGTTTGGATGCCGGCACTCCGTTGCTGACAAACAGTGAACGTCCGGTGCCCTCCTCGGGAATTACCAACAGTGTAGTGGGCTTGATACAAGGTGACCAGGGTGGCGGCACTCACGGACGGATGAAGAAACGACACAGAGTCGAAATAGTGATCAACGTTTCAAAGTTTCAATGGCTTTTTCGTCCTGACGAAAAAGCCATTGAAGCTTTGAAACGTTGATCACTATTTCGACTCTGTGTCGTTTCTTCATCCGTCCGTGAGTGCCGCCACCCTGGTCACCTTATATATATATATATATATATATGTTTATTAAAAAATTATTAAGAACACATTTATCAATAGACAATTAATAAAAATTTCAATATACTTGAAAAGATTCCTAAATTGTGGTGCACTCAATTGTAATTAAAACATAATTTGAAATGATAGTCATCAGTTTTATCCACCAGTACTGGAAATTTGTGGTACTGTATGCCTTGGGAGAATGTTCCTTTTTCCCAATCTTCTCCTGATGGTTCAATAGGATTGCCTCCACTTTTGAGGAATGTTGTGCTTTGGGAGAGGTGGCGTTCCTCCAACGTGACCTTAGGTCTCCATATTTTCACTGTATCCTGATTTTTGTAGTGGGGAGCCACTACAATGCTTTATGTTCCTCCCACTTTTTCCCTTTAAGATGCCACCTTCTCGTCCCCCTCCTTTAGTCCCTATCGAATACTATTTGCACTGTTTTCACTTTATTCAATTCTTTCAATACCAATAAACCTATATATATATATATATATATATATATATATATATATATATATATATACATATATATATATATATATATATATATATATATACAGTTCTACCTAAATTTTTAATACAAATGACTCTAGGTGTGACCTAGAGTTTCAGTGAAATAAAAGAAAAACAGATACAAATAATACAATTTAATTCAGAAATTACATAGAACTGGCATCCAGGTGTGCTTCCAGACCTGCAACCGCTTTTTCTCTTGTAAAGTGGTGAATGATCTGGTAACCGCCAACACTAAAGGCCATTACTCACTACTCATTCTTCTAGATCTCTCTGCTGCTTTTGACACAGTTGACCACTCTCTCCTCATACAAACATTACATTCCCTAGGTCTATATTATACAGGTCTCTCCTGGTTCTCATCCTACTTATCTGATCGCTCTTTCAGCATTCACTTCTCTGATACCACCTCCTCTTCACTACCTCTGTCAGTAGTAGTACTGCAGGGCTCAGGTTTAGGTCCTCTGCTCTTCTCAATCTATACCTCATCTCTTGGCAAACTAATCAGCTCTTTCAGATTCCACTATCACTTGTATGCAGATGACACTCAAATCTATCTATCAACCCCAGTTGACACCAGTGGTTTTGGCCCGTGTCTCTGAATGTCTCCCTGCTATGTCATCTTGAATGTCTTCTTGCTACCTCAAACTTAACATTTCCAAGACTGAATTAATTGTATTCCCTCCAGCCAGGAGCAGTTACCATCCTGATTTCTCCATAACTGTCGACAATGTGACAATCTACCCTACCCCTAAAGCTCGCTGCCTAGGGGTAACCCTTGACTCTGAACTGTCCTTTGTTCCCCACATTCAGTCTGTCTCTATATTATGTTACATGCATCTAAAAAACATATCCAAGATATTACCCTATCTTACACACGAGACTGCTAAAACATTTATCCATGCACTCATTATCTCTCGGATTAATTATTGCAATAGTCTCCTCATTGGTCTTCCCAAGAACAGACTTAACCACTGCAATCTATTTTAAACGCTGCTGCAAGGCTGATCTTCCTAGCCAGATGTTCATCATCTGCTGGTCCACTCTGCCAGTCCCTCCATTGGTTGCCTGTATTCTACTGTTGTCAATACAAAATATTCACATACAAAGCTCTTTACCAAACCACACCAACCTATATATCTTCACTTATCACAAAATATATCCCTACTCGCTCTCTCCGCTCTGCACAAGATCTGAGTCTCTCTTTTGCATGGATCACCAGCTACCACTCAGTGTTACAGGACTTTCATAAAGCTGCACCCACCCTATGGAATGCCCTTCCACACACAATAAGACTACTCTACTAGCCTCCAAACTTTCAAGCATTCCCTGAAAACCCACCTCTTCAGGCAAGCCTATCATATTTAAGTTCCATATGCATAATCCTCTGAGGCACTTATGTATTATATAGATTCCCTTCTGGACTTGCAACTTGGTGGGACTGCTATGCTATTACTGGTGTTTCCCTCCTATTTCCCTATAGATTGCTTTACCTAGTTTGTTCTTTCAGTGTTGTCAACATTTGTAAAGCGCAACGGAATCTTTTGCGCTATATAAGAAACTGTAAATAAATAATTAAATAGCCATACTCCTCTGTGCATACAAGTACTGTGACTCTGCAGGCTGAACGCCACTGTGAATACAAGTGCTGTGACTCTGCTGGCCATACCCCACTGTGTATTCGAGTACTGTGACTATGCAGGCCGTACCCCACTGTGCCTTTAAGTACCGTGACTGCTGGCCATACCCCACTGTGCATACAAGTACTGTGACTCTACAGGCCATACCCCACTGTGCAGACAGGGCCGGTGCTACTAGTTCAGCAAAGGATGCAGTGCAGGGAGGCGCTTTCCTTGCTTTAAATCCTCTGCTGTCCTCTGTGGCTGTCGAATGCTGCTGTGTCTGTCACAATGCATTACAGGCAGAGCGCCAGCAGCAAAAAGCTACCTCCTGGCTCCTAACCCCTGGCTCCTAGTCAGTGGCATGGACCAAAAAGGGGCAGAGTCACATGGATGAATGGGGTGGAGCTACAGGGGAGCAAGACTGATGAAAAAAGCACCCAGTAGAGAATGAGCTGCCACCAGTCTGTACTAGGTGAGTCAAATGTGAGCGTACTACTGTCAGCAACTGGTGTGGGCATATGTATAGGCAGCACTACTAATGTCAGCAACTGATGTCGGTGTTATATATATAGGCAGAGCTACTAGTGTCGGCAACTGCTGTTGACATTATGTATAGGCAGCGCTACTACTGTCGGAAACTGGGGTTGATGTTATTGATAGGCAGCGCTACTACTATTGGCAACTGGTGTTGGCTTATATATAGGCAACACTACTACTGTCTGCAACTGGTGTGTGTGTTATGTATATGTAGCACTACTACTGTCGGCAACTGGTGTTGACATAATGTATAGGCAATGCTATTACTATCGGTAACTGGTGTGGTCATATGTATAGGCAGCGTGACTACTGTCGGCAACTGGTCTTTTGGGGCAGCCTAGCATCTCCAAGAATGTTGGGCAAGACCCCAGAGTGATGTAATTGGTGACTTCCCACGGAACCACATTCCCTTCCAAGGAAGTCATGCCTCCATTTTGTTTTCCCCACTGCATAAAAAAAAGCATCATTTGAAAAAGCCAGTTCTAAAACCACCCTTCTAATTTTCACATAAGAAAAGAATGTGAATCATGTAAGGCAGGGGTGGCGAAACCTGTCCTCGCAATCTACCAACAGCTCATGTGTTTCAGGCAACCTGCGGATTTAAAGTAGAATGAATGCAGCATGTTTGAAAATGTGCACAAGCTAGGGGATTTAAAAAACATGGACTGTTGGTTCATCCCAAGGACTGGTTTGGCCAACCCTGATGTAAGGTATCAAGCTGCAATCTGCAAAACCCAACATAAAAATGGCAGAAAAAGAAAGATTTTAGATGTGGTTCTGATAAACGATATTGCTCGAATCACAAGCTGTACTAATTAGGAAAACAATTTGCAATCTAGTAGTAAACCTTTGATTGTAGAGCGGTGGATAAATCTCTAAAGACACATTGTACAAAAATGTAAATGTCACATCAAAGTCCACTTTGCTCATATATTAGAGCCTTGTTTAGCCTAATTTATTAAGAGGGGTCTTTTTTATTAAACGTGAGGGGGAGTAAGTTGCTGCTGTAATGGTGGGGAAATGCTAGCAATGACTCCGCATTTTACTCCCTCCTGACCGAAATTGCACTATTCCCATATCACAAGTGGTTACTCTAGACACTCTTCTTGGCAAACTGTCCACAAGTTCCTGACCAACAGCAGGCGGTATGTTCTGCAAGTCTGCCATAAGTACAGTAACCAACTGTGACACTGAAGGGGGTTGTGTTGGCCTAGAAAAAATCCAATGCTCCGGGTTTGTTCCAGAGGTTCTCAATGGGGTTAAGATCTGGAATCTGAGCTGGCCAGTCCATCCGGGTTACCACATTTTCTGTAAAACCTGCTAAAAATGCCCTACAACATGATGCCGCCAACTTCATACTTTACTGTATTTACGGTACTCCTTGTAATCACCAAACATTCACATCACAAACATGTGTTTGATGTAGGAGCGTATCATTTTGGTTGGGCGGGTGTGTCCAATCACTTTGTCTACATAGTACATATTTTGCAGAATGTACACTCTATGAATAAATCAAGGATGATGCTGGTCAATTCATTCTCCTGTGCTTTGTGGTTAATGTTGAACTGGGAAGACTAATGCTAAAATTTTGCTGGTGGAATTTTTTTTTTGTGGTCAAATAAGGAAATATTCCACAGAACAGTTTTGTAGGGGTTGATAGCCTGACTTCTTTAGTTATTGCATCAATATCAGTGCTGTGCGACCAGTTCTGCTGTACAGTGCACAGGGCTTAGTGGGCAGCCCTTGCTTTTGGAATAGCCCCATGAATACAGGATCTCTGCTGCAGCACTATCAGAGTGGAGACTTGACGCTCCAGGCACATGCCCTGCAGTGGATGCAGCCTATCGGAGCTTCGGCAGGGCTGATGGCTCCGCCCCTCTGTGCAACAAAGCACTTTCATGGCATTGTGACCTCAGTGAGCAGTGCCGACAGAGGGAATAATTCAGATAATGAGAGAATTTGCAGTGGACTGAGAGGAATAAGTTGCCACCCAGACAGAAAGAGAAGACGTCCATTAATAACTTGCTTGTGAATTGATCACTAATCGATATCCATTCGCAAATCCATACACAATTCCTGAACCATCGAACAGTTTTTGCTGTCTGTGCAATTGTGAGAAGGTCAGACACATCCACTAATCTGCAACTGAGACAGGGTGGAAGTGGTCATCAAAATACCTTGTCAAAAATGCTTGGGCACAACTGTGTTTTTTCTGACACACCCAGAAACAGCCAGGTTACCACCCTCAAATGCTGGCTTCCTGTCATTCAATCCCTGGCCGCATTGCATCCATATGCATTTCCTGTCGCTATTTCCCCTTGCCATGCGCAAGTGCAACAATGCGTGCAGTACACGCGCGCAGTCATCCGATAACCGATCAATTTGAGAATCCTCTATTTAGCAATCCATGGTGAATTAGCCCCAGGGTGTACTCTTGAGCCTTTTTGTAGCACTGGTTGAAACATAATCTCCTATTCCTTCATGAATTAAGTTGCCAGTAACATTAAAATCCATTTCTTTCCATCTCCTAGCAAATCAGATCATACATCATTTCTGTTACTGAGTAGCCAAAACCATCTAACTCATTTGCAGCTGTAACCTTACTATGTGACCCTTTCTAATACCTAACACTTATGGAAATTGCTTGCTAAAGGGCTGAACTGGTTATAGTGCAACCTTGGAAAATTAAATCTCCATTAGCATCTACATTAAAAGGGAGGACCATTCAGGTCAGATAAATCATCTACAGACAGACCTGAAATATATTTTCATTAAAAGGTTCTGCTTAAGGCAAATTATGCTTTTATGCTTGTCTAAAAACCTGTATAAACAAGAGATTATCTACATCACATGTACTAATATGGCTTAATTTTTAAAAGGATGCTTGCGCCATGTCAAAATCACACTCAACAGCAGATGGATCACCGTTCAGACACATATTATAGATTCGCATTTTCAAGTTGCTAACGTGCCAGCAAAGACTCCAAGTTTTTAAAGGTCAGTCGTTATTATTGACATTTTTATAACAACACTAAGAGCTATGTCATAGGCAAAGCACTTGATTACCACAAGTATTGATCAAGAGATCCCCACCTGGTGAAACATGGATATCATGAGTGAAGTGGATAGAAAAGCTAACATATAGACATTAGTAAGATACAATATTCTCTGAAAACAATTACAGGGTGACTATCTATAAATACTAGTAAAAATATGAGGTCGGCCGATCGTGTCATGTAAAGATCTTTTGAGAGGCTTTACATGTAGGACCATCAAGGGTTAAAGTAAAATAAATAAATAATAATTTTGCTGTTAATACAGATGGAGCGCCTCTCTTTCAGTCTCGGCGCTCGTCAGAACCTCCCCGCTGGCGTGTCCTAATAGAGAACGTCTCCATCAGACCGGGAAGCGCGTGCGTCTCACATGCTCAAGCATCCTAGTCATTCGGCAGCTGTGCAGCTTGACCCTGCCTGTCTCCATTTCAGGGAGATGGGCAGGGTTAGGAGGGGGGTTTGCTGCAGCGGTGGGGATCGGGGATGGCGGCGGGGGAGGAGGCAAACGACGGTGCAGAGCTCCGTCGGAACGGGGCCGCGCGCCCCCCCCCCCCTTCTGCTGGCTGGCAACAACGGCTGCAAGGAAGAGGGGTGCTACATCTGTATAAGTTAGAGTAAATGACAGTATTATAAATGTATCCACAATTGAATTTTTTTTCACAAAAATATACATCTATTGTCTTAATAGCAGGTTTGGACTTATTATGAGTTTGTGGGTCCAGAACCTTTGGCATCCAAAGTTCATCTTACGGCTTGATTCACAGCCTTTGCGTCTTTGATTATAAAATTACATTTATATGGCAAATATAGACCGGTTAACCATTGTACAAACACTGTAAGTGTACAAAGGATGGGTAAGAGGGGGTGAGGGAAACTCACTTATACCTAGAGGAAGAAGTAAAGGGTCATTCAAAAAGTGGTTCAAAGGATTCAAAACAGTGACATGGATAACCCAGAGAGGAGGGGATGATAAAAGTGGTCACTGCCCATGATGAATTACAGTTTAAGAGTGAGGGAAGTAACCAACAGGATTGATGCTGCTTTCCCACTGCAGACTAGTTTAAAGTACTGGTAATCTTAAATGGTATTTAAAATGGTATCAGCATTCCCACTGCAGCAGATTACCGTTTTAAATACCATTTAAGTACCATTCCCATTGCAGTGAACCGTGTAAAATGTAGAGTGCCTAACCCCCCCCCCCCACTGTAAAGAGTGCCTAATCCCTCCCCCCCCCAAGTGTAAAGAGTGCCTAACCCCCCGTACCTGCCCTGTGCCCCCACCTCCCCTCCGCTTGTACTTACCTGCACGGGGATGCAGGGCAGTGGGGAGGCAGCGGAGGTCCATGCAGGGTACAGGCAGTCCCAGTGCCTGATAAGAACTAGTAGTTCTCACTTTGCCCATATGTAATGAGTGCACGTGCATAATAATGAGCCGCTCATTACATATGTGCATATGTAATGAGCGGCTCTTTATTATGCACGTGCACTCATTACACATGCACAAAGTGAGAACTACTAGGTCTCATCAGGCACTGGGACTGTCTGGAAGCTAAATAACGTTTAAGAGGCATTCCCACTGCCTCTTAAACGTTATTTTAACGTGTAGGACTCTGCTTTAAAAACGGGTTGAAATACCATTTAGCTTTAAACGGTATTTCAACTCTGGCACTTTCCCACTGCAGCCTTAAACGGTAAATTACACTGAAAATCTGCAATTTACCATTTTTTAGCTGCAGTGGGAAAGGGGCATGAGAGTATTATCATTGCTTATAGGCTTGTACAAAATAGTGAGTCGTGAGATCTCTTTTAAAGATAGAGAGATTGTCAGATAGATTAAGGGAAGTATTTTTAAAGGTGCATGGGAGAAACCTTAAATACAGGAGTGAGAGGAGGTGAACAGAGCAGAGGTCAGGCGGAGGTCAGAAAAGAAGAAGTGGAGAAATTGAGTGGTCATACATGTTGTAGGAAGCTTATATGTAAGGGTGAGATGTGTAAACTAACTTCTGTGCTGATGAGGAGCCTGTAGGGGAGGATGAAACAGTATAGGAACAGAGGTATATGATCCAAGTAGCAGCATTGGTGAAAGATTGCAGTAGGGAGAGATGAATGACAGAAAGGCTAAAGAGGTGTAGATTGCAATAATCTAGACTGGAAATTACAAGAATGGGATAGAACGTTTTGATGGCACCCATGGTGAGAAAAGATCTGATAATATAAATGTTGTGAAGGTGGAAGCAGCAAGAGTGTTATATAGACTGAATGTACGAAAGAGAGGGAGGATTTGAGGATTGAACTCAGGCGGTGGACTTAAGGGATAGAGGTGAGTGTACTGCTGTCAACATATAGAGTGAGCTGGGTATCTGAGGGAGTCCTGGATGGGGGGAACAAAAATACTTCAGTTTTGGACATATTGAGCAGGATGTAATGATGTTCAAGTTCAGTGGCCATGTAGGATGCTGGCTGAACTCTGAAAATGTTTAAAGTGGCAAGTATTTTACAGGCATGGTTTTACCTTGTAAATTATTGCCACTTTAAAAAAACAAAAATTGAAATTCAGCCAGCATCCCACACAGCTGCTGGCTGAAAAATATCTGGGACATTTTTGTGTCATCTGCATAAAGTTAGAACTGGAGGCTAAAGGAGCCTATGAGGTCACCAAGGGAGAAGGTGTAAAAAGAGAAACAGGTTTTAAACAGAACCTTGGAGAAATCCTTCAGAAAGAGGAGAAGGTGGGAGGCAGAGTCAAAGAAGGAGAGGGAAAGGCCACCAGTAGATAACCGAGTTGCAGAAACTAAGATACTGAAATTTGTGAGTTTTATCCACAGTTTCAAAGGCCACATACATGTCCAAGAGGATACATAGAGAAATCTGAACCTTGACTTATCACTAAAGAGATCATTTGCTACCTTAGTGAGGGCCATATCTGTGGAGTTCACGGCACAGAAATCAGTCCGGAGTGGGTTGAGGAGTAAATAGATGAAGATGAAAGTAGTGATGTGACTATAGACAAAAATCTCAAACATTTTGGAGGAAAATGGTGGAGAAAGACAGGGCAATAGTTGCGAGAGAGATACAATGTCGAGAAAGGATTTTTTGAAGATGTAAGTGATGAGAGCTCATTTGAAGGAAGGAGAGGGCACCAGATGAGAGGGACATACTGCGGTGGTGACTAAAGTGGCAGCACACTTTAAAGGAGAGGGAGAAAAGGGAGTGTGATGGAATTTGGACAAGCTGCAGGTAATGGAGAATAGGATGAGCGTAGGACATTAACTTCATTACCATTGACAGGGGAAAAAGAGGACAGAGTGGACAGTTAATTGAAGTTGTTAGAAAATTGGACATGAGGAGGCTTTAAGAGAAGATGTTCTGGCAGACAGCATCTATTTGGATGTGAAATACTGTAGGTGGCAAAACAAATTAGAGGTATGGGAGAAGATAGACTTTAAGTAAAACTGTTTGAAGAGAGATATAGCAGAGCTGTGTGAGTACATGATGAACTTTAAATGGGTGAAGTTAGCAACCCAGAGTGACTTCTTCTAGTGTCGCTAAGCAGTATGAGACCATTTTTGGAGGTAGTATGTGAGTTTGGAGTGGCAAGGTTAGCAGAGGGACCATCAGAGGCTTTGAGTGACACCTGGATCAAAGGAGTTCAGCGCAGAAGTAAGATGCCACTGTACAGGAATAAAGGGTCTGAGTCTGGTCTGAGCAAAATGGAAAGGGAGTGAGGAAGAAAACAGGACCAGATCAAGTGTGCTGGGGTTTCTTGTGGTGACTTAGCAGGAGAAGACAGCAGAGGAAAATGCTATAGGACAGTAAATGATGGTAGATATTTATGCCGCCATGGTTTAATAAAGCCCTATTTGCTTGGAAATGCTGGAAGTATTGTTGCCTTGCACAAGTTTTCCCGGTCGTACTCTTTGGAGACGTCAGTCTCTGTTAGTTATGTGTCTCCAACCCAAAAGAATAAGGTCAATTGATATTAGTGAGGTGAGGAACAACAAGTCAATATACTATGGTTTTTCCATCATAGGTAGAAAAAAATCCCATAACAGATGATGGGAAGCACATTTCACAAACAGCCAGCAATTTAATCCCTTACAGTGTTTATTATAGGATATAACTTAATTATAGGGAGAAAATAATATTTATTTGCCTATTTTATTAGTGAACTACTTATAACATGCAACTTAATGCACAGGGGCGAAAGATCTATGTAGCTACTGTAAATACTGTAAAAACACTTCAGTGATATATATATATATATATATGTGTGTATATATATAACACTTAGCTCTGTTATTCAAATATATTATTAGGCATAGGCAATACTAAAGGTATCATGAATTAGTTGGTTTTATCTGCTGTTAAAAATTAAAATGAAGCTTTTGCTATATAACATAGGATCACTTCATATTATAAATGATAGAATTTCCCTAGAATACCTAGCCAAATTTATAACAGACACTGCATCCCTCTGCAAAGTATAATACTTCTAAATCTGTAGTCTGAATGTGCTCAAATAAGTACATTATCCATCCCAGGAGCCCCTTGATTATCTCAAGTTTTCAAGTTTTGACATATACTGTAGGAGGTGAAGAAAGACAATTAAATTCTTAGCCCTGAGCACTGACTCTGACAAGCATCAGAGAATATATAAGGCAAGTAGCTAAAACTCAGACAAAAAGAGGTAAACATTCTCTTCCCTTAATAGACTATCCCAAAAGTGATTTGCCCAAGGTGCCCAGTTACCTTGGGTAAACTCTCAAACCAGCATTTATTCACTTGACAAATCCAAGTAATAATCATAGCAAGGCTGAATGAAGCAAAAATAGTAAATTGGTACCACGCATTGCATCTAGGGTCTAGAAATTACCAAGATCATACCTCCCAACTTTTGTAATGTTCTAATCAAGTCCTGCTGTGCCGGAGATGCGTCCGGTCTGAAAAGGGGGCGGAGATAAGAGGTATGTGGGTGCGGCCCCAACTCCCATTTTTATCATTTTCGGGGGCCTGACCAATTCTCTCCTAATGACTGGGCAGCCCTCCACTCCCTTCCTCCATGCACTGAAGAGATGCTGTATGCAAGTGCATGGCATCTCTTCAGCAATCACTGACTCCTATGCAGAGCAGCACAGCAGTGATCTTTGGCCATCCGCTGGATATTGCCACCCACGGGAGGAACATTCTCTAATAGCGGGACTGTCCCGCTGTAATCAGGACAGTTGGGAGGTATGCCAAGATAATTTTTAGGATTAACCCCCCTACCCCTCCCCCCTTTGCAAGGAAGACACTGCTGCCCGAGCTTTACTGACACTGCCGGCAATTGTGATACCAGCACCTATGCACTGCCAACATCACCAGCGCCTCTGCATTACCAACATCATCAGCACCTTTGCACTGCTGATGCTTCTGGCACTCCCCACACCACAGACACCCCAACACTTCACACTGCTGACACTCCACACTGCCAACACCCTGCACTGCTGATATTGCCTACACTACAGGCACCACCACACTGAAGACACCACAGGCACCAATGGCACCTTTGCAATGAGGACAACACCGGCACAATGAGCATACTGCAGGCACCCCCACACTAAAGACACCAGCGGCAATCCCACACTACCAACACCCCAACAGTACCAACACTGCGGGAACACTGCAGACCCCCCCACCACCACCACCACCACTGAAGTCACTGCTGGAACCCCATGTCACATTAAGTACCCTATTTATGTATCAGACCTGCACTGTATCCTGCACTGTATAAGACCTACACTGTATCCACATCAATTTTTGTGTTTGATTGTTTTCTATTGAAAGTACTTGCAATTTGGTTCAATTGGTTATTGCTAACACATTACTAATTTGCTAGACATAAATAAACAGAAATAACTGCCGTGAGTTTGTGCCACTGCTCTGTTGCTTAGTTTAGCTAGCCAACCTTTGGCCTTCAAATGTTTGTCAACAATATTGTGAGCTGGTCAAATTGACTTGCAATTAATGTTACTAGGGTTAAAAATACTCTAGGAATGAAAAAAAAATGCCAAAATTATGTGATTTTAGCTTAGCAAATCCAAAACCAGTCACAGCGGATGACAAATCAGAGCCAAATCCAGCAAAAATAATCACACAGATTTATTGGAATTTTTGCTGGATTTGGCTCTGATTTGTCATCCGCTGTGACTGGTTTTGGATTTGCTAAGCTAAAATCACATAATTTTGGCATTTTCTTTCATTCCTAGAATATTTATGGCCAATTTAATGGACAAAGTGTGGTCAAACAGAAGTGAATACTGTCTATTACCACATAACTGACCCAAATATGACATATAAACACAGTTTACTTAACTCAATATTCTTTCTGACTTACTAAATTAGAAACTTTAGGCCCTGGGGCACTGCCGAAATGGAAAAAAATTGGGGATCCACTGTGTTAAGGGTTTAAGTTTTTTCAGTGTGTATGTTGTCCAGTGGGTTGGCTTTGGGGTGTTGGTAGGTGGAGTGTGACTTCCACTTTGTATGAAGTAAGGCAGGGATCTGTCTCTTTAACAGTTTGTTTCCCTCACTCCCCTTTTTATAGATAGATACAATTCTTTCATTTGTCTCACAATGGAGAAATTTGCATTGTTACAGCTAGGTTCCAAGTATAGATAAGAGTAAAATAGCATAAGAACACACATGATAAGAAGTCCAAACAATATAAATCTAGAATCTACGAACATGAAGGTCAACTACAGACCCTGACAGTTATATATTCTAATCACGGCAGGAAGAAAAGACCTGAGGTATCTTTCCATTTAGCATCGAGGGTGAAGCAACCTATCACTGAAAGAGCTACACAGTTCCATCAAAATATTCTGGAGTGGGTATGATGCATTATCCAATAAGGATGTTATCTTGCTAATCATTCTTCTCCCTTACACTATCTCTACAGAATCCAAAGGCATTCCTAAAACAGAACTGGTCTTCCTTACTAGTCTGTTTAGCCTCTTATTGTTGGCACTGCTGCCCTAGCAGACCACTCCGTAGAATATGGCTGATACCTCCACACAGTCAAAGAAGGTCTTCAGGAGTGCTCACTGCACTCCAAAGGATCTCAATCTCCTTAGCAGATAAAGTTTGCTCTGCCCCTTCCTATACAGAGTAGCAGAATTATCAGACCAGTCCAGTCCAGTTTTTTGTTTAGATGAAACCCAGATACTTGTAAGTTCTTACGATCTCAATGAATCCTCACCAGTGTTGGGGGAGTATGCTGACTTTTCTTCAAATCAACTACCAACTCCGTAGTCTTTCTCCTATTAAGCTGAAGATGGTTACCCGGACACCAAATCGAAACATTCTGCAAAAGTTGTCTGTACTCCCCGTAGATGGGGACATCTACGATAAGGCCCACAATAGCAGAGTCATCAGAGAACTTCTGCAGATGAGAGGTTTATGTATTCTATGTGAAATCTGCAGTATAGAAGGTAAAGAGAAATGGTGCCTATAAGGTTAAAAGTTATAGGTAAAATAATAGGTAGTTTATCACTATCTGAAGTGAGTGACCAAGGATTTAGGATACACTTTTAGAGTAATATGTGACGAAGGTGGATAAATTCCATAGTGCTACTGCAATGCTGATGCAAGAAAGACATTACTGAGAACATTCTATAAAACATAATTATTTATTCATCACCATTCAATATAATACAATACCAAATGAAGAGACACATCTCTCTCTGCTCCCTCTCTCTCTGCTGATGGTAATACCATCTCTGCTTCTCTTCTCGTTCAACCCTTTTGGGTGTGGTTGTTTCAATATTTATAAGTTATGCCATTTTTGGTAGAGACTCCTACTGATACATCATATTGGCCCCACCCATGACTATGTATAGTCATTTCTATCTGCGTTGTGCTTTTGGCCTTAATCATGTCTATCTGGCAATATTACGGCATGTCTTGTGATTTAGCAATATGTGCAAAAGATCACTTTGAAGGGACTGAAGATTGAGCAACATGACATCCTGTTATTGTCATGATCTCAGACCATCTGGATATAATCTTAGTCAAAGTTAAAATGGTTGCTCTTATGATATTGAAATAAACATGTACAAGTACAATGGCTAGAACCATATACCTTTAACAATTCCTCCCTTTGATCAGGGACATTATACATGTTCACTGTCAACTCCATGGAACTTGAAGTTCATTCAACATCATCTCATACTAGCTCTCAATTATTCATTTCCCTGAAGTAACATTCTGACGACATCATAGGCTATATTTATAGATTGTGTAGATCAAAATTGGTATTTTTATCACAAGAATAAACTTTGTAACTGAACAGATTATATCTGACTATCATTTTTTCATTTTTGGAAAACATGGCCTAAGATCTACTGTAACCATGACTATCATGCATCATTTACTGTATTTTATCATTATGTAATTTCTATATTTCCTTCATATCATGAATTTGTAACATTATTAGTCAAATAATTACAAGAACATTTACTTTCAAACATCAAACAATATTCTCCGGATTGTGTCGGTAATAGTCCGAAATGATTGTTGTAATAGTTCATTGCTTTCAGCTTATAGATCATGTGCATCATAATTAAAAGTATCATCATAAAGTTCAGTAACATTGTCCATAAATTGTGCAAAATCAATAATCTCTTGTTGATTGTCCAAATAATCACCATTTCTATACGTATAGATATTTTCCAAGGTGGTATCCATCCATATGATTTTCTGGAGAATCGATAAATGGAATATATTTCCTAATAACCGGATGAATGTCTCTTTTAAGATGTAGATTGACCTGTGAAAAGACTCAATTCAACTCATCATGGGTTATTGTATAAAACTTTGGTATATATTTTATTCCAAATAGCAAAATCTTCAAACGTTATTGGTAATCATTTCAAAACATATTTCTCACAAATATTGTAAATATTGTTTTATCATAAAGAAAAGAACATAAAACTTCTAGAACTATGGTGGAAACCATAATTCCTAACTGATAAATTTGAACTCAGGAACATCTTATGTGGAAAATCCAGCACTTTGCAGCATGCAGTAAGCAACTTTTGATTCATCAGTGCAGTCTTCTTGGCCACCTACTTGCAGAGCAGAAATGAGTGGTCCGACGGGGCCCAATGATGCAATGTACGCTGAACCATGTGATCACAACCCCACCCCACTATACAATGCTTCTAATAATGGCATTGCATAGCAAGAGCATGCTTACGATGATGCGACTGTAAGTACCACGCCCTCTGTGCTGCCTCCAAACTTGAGCCCCGCCCATGCCCTGCTCCCTATGCTGAATCAGGCCCGACTGCCCCACCATCTGCTGTGTTGAGCTGGCTGTTTGCTCTGGGTGAGAGTTGTTGGAATACAGGAACCCTGACCCAAGATACTGCTATAGGTCTCTGGGTTTGTTATACAAAGAAAAACGTAGAGCAGATTATGAAAATTGATCAACGAAAACAATTGCTTCGAATAATAGAACTATACCACTTTCTTCCAGTTAATACAGAATTTAGGTACACACTGCAGCAACCACCAATTGACTTCATTGAGGACTTCCCTTGATCCCAGGACTAGCCAAATTGAGCATACTGTAAATGCACTGCAATCTTGTTAATCAAATTACATTGTTTAGTCACATATGATAAATTGTTGCTCCTGTACACTCTAGAACAACCTTGATGCCACTCTAGTGAGTGACATGAATAGGGCCTTCAAATCAGCCTTGCATACAGGGCATCATGTAATGTGTTGTAAGTCTGGAATCCATGCATGAGATTTTCATCGAAACATTCTGCAAAAGTTGTCTGTACTCCCCGTAGATGGGGACATCTACGATAAGGCCCACAATAGCAGAGTCATCAGAGAACTTCTGCAGATGAGAGGTTTATGTATTCTATGTGAAATCTGCAGTATAGAAGGTAAAGAGAAATGGTGCCTATAAGGTTAAAAGTTATAGGTAAAATAATAGGTAGTTTATCACTATCTGAAGTGAGTGACCAAGGATTTAGGATACACTTTTAGAGTAATATGTGACGAAGGTGGATAAATTCCATAGTGCTACTGCAATGCTGATGCAAGAAAGACATTACTGAGAACATTCTATAAAACATAATTATTTATTCATCACCATTCAATATAATACAATACCAAATGAAGAGACACATCTCTCTCTGCTCCCTCTCTCTCTGCTGATGGTAATACCATCTCTGCTTCTCTTCTCGTTCAACCCTTTTGGGTGTGGTTGTTTCAATATTTATAAGTTATGCCATTTTTGGTAGAGACTCCTACTGATACATCATATTGGCCCCACCCATGACTATGTATAGTCATTTCTATCTGCGTTGTGCTTTTGGCCTTAATCATGTCTATCTGGCAATATTACGGCATGTCTTGTGATTTAGCAATATGTGCAAAAGATCACTTTGAAGGGACTGAAGATTGAGCAACATGACATCCTGTTATTGTCATGATCTCAGACCATCTGGATATAATCTTAGTCAAAGTTAAAATGGTTGCTCTTATGATATTGAAATAAACATGTACAAGTACAATGGCTAGAACCATATACCTTTAACAATTCCTCCCTTTGATCAGGGACATTATACATGTTCACTGTCAACTCCATGGAACTTGAAGTTCATTCAACATCATCTCATACTAGCTCTCAATTATTCATTTCCCTGAAGTAACATTCTGACGACATCATAGGCTATATTTATAGATTGTGTAGATCAAAATTGGTATTTTTATCACAAGAATAAACTTTGTAACTGAACAGATTATATCTGACTATCATTTTTTCATTTTTGGAAAACATGGCCTAAGATCTACTGTAACCATGACTATCATGCATCATTTACTGTATTTTATCATTATGTAATTTCTATATTTCCTTCATATCATGAATTTGTAACATTATTAGTCAAATAATTACAAGAACATTTACTTTCAAACATCAAACAATATTCTCCGGATTGTGTCGGTAATAGTCCGAAATGATTGTTGTAATAGTTCATTGCTTTCAGCTTATAGATCATGTGCATCATAATTAAAAGTATCATCATAAAGTTCAGTAACATTGTCCATAAATTGTGCAAAATCAATAATCTCTTGTTGATTGTCCAAATAATCACCATTTCTATACGTATAGATATTTTCCAAGGTGGTATCCATCCATATGATTTTCTGGAGAATCGATAAATGGAATATATTTCCTAATAACCGGATGAATGTCTCTTTTAAGATGTAGATTGACCTGTGAAAAGACTCAATTCAACTCATCATGGGTTATTGTATAAAACTTTGGTATATATTTTATTCCAAATAGCAAAATCTTCAAACGTTATTGGTAATCATTTCAAAACATATTTCTCACAAATATTGTAAATATTGTTTTATCATAAAGAAAAGAACATAAAACTTCTAGAACTATGGTGGAAACCATAATTCCTAACTGATAAATTTGAACTCAGGAACATCTTATGTGGAAAATCCAGCACTTTGCAGCATGCAGTAAGCAACTTTTGATTCATCAGTGCAGTCTTCTTGGCCACCTACTTGCAGAGCAGAAATGAGTGGTCCGACGGGGCCCAATGATGCAATGTACGCTGAACCATGTGATCACAACCCCACCCCACTATACAATGCTTCTAATAATGGCATTGCATAGCAAGAGCATGCTTACGATGATGCGACTGTAAGTACCACGCCCTCTGTGCTGCCTCCAAACTTGAGCCCCGCCCATGCCCTGCTCCCTATGCTGAATCAGGCCCGACTGCCCCACCATCTGCTGTGTTGAGCTGGCTGTTTGCTCTGGGTGAGAGTTGTTGGAATACAGGAACCCTGACCCAAGATACTGCTATAGGTCTCTGGGTTTGTTATACAAAGAAAAACGTAGAGCAGATTATGAAAATTGATCAACGAAAACAATTGCTTCGAATAATAGAACTATACCACTTTCTTCCAGTTAATACAGAATTTAGGTACACACTGCAGCAACCACCAATTGACTTCATTGAGGACTTCCCTTGATCCCAGGACTAGCCAAATTGAGCATACTGTAAATGCACTGCAATCTTGTTAATCAAATTACATTGTTTAGTCACATATGATAAATTGTTGCTCCTGTACACTCTAGAACAACCTTGATGCCACTCTAGTGAGTGACATGAATAGGGCCTTCAAATCAGCCTTGCATACAGGGCATCATGTAATGTGTTGTAAGTCTGGAATCCATGCATGAGATTTTCTATTTCAATGGTGCAGTCTTTTACAAGACACGGTGTTGCCTTGTAAATGACTGCTCCTTTAAAAAAAAAAAAAAAACACTGAGTTTGGCCGGTATCATACATGAGCGCCGTACTCGACCTGCTTTATATCTGGCCCATCGTTTGTTGTCATGTTTGCACGAGGGACAACAAATCAGACCTGGCGATATTGTATGAGACAACAGAAGCATGCATATTGAGTGTACACGCTGAGGAATGTTAGGTGTTGGTCCAATCAGTATGACAAATTATCGCTCAGTGTGTACCCAGTCAACAGCTCTGCTGGGTTCTGGTAAAATGAGGGGGGGGGGATGTCAGAATTCTTATCAGCAGCGGTGGTGGGTGGTTGCACATGCAGCTCAGTTCTGTGTCCTGAGCTGGGGAGAGAGCCTGTGCTGCAGATTGTCCTCCCTCTCTCCCACTGCCCAGCTCTCTGCAAAGGGAGAGCAGGGCAGTGGGCCCCAGGCCCCTTCATCAGTAAACCCACCCCCTTTTGGCACCACTGGCCACAATGTCAGAGAAAATGCATCACAGCACATGCTGCTATAATGTACTATAATACATTTATATTCATGCCACCGCTCCCCCCTCCAACATCCATCCCTCAATGCACGTATATGACATGGTGCTGAAATCATTTTTATTAAAGCTGTTAAATGTCCATTAGTAGCAGTTTCAGACTCATGACAAGCCCACAAGTCTTGATGTTAGTTTAGTCTTTCCTTCCTCAAAACCACAGACCACAATCAAATAACTCAAAAAAAGAGTTTTAATATTTTTAATCTGTATAATTTAAGCCACAGTCATTGTGCATTCTGGAGAAGTGTTTTGTGTTGAGATCAAATAAATTGAAAGCCAGCATCCGTTAAAGCAGTGTTCCTTTGTGGTGAAATATACATAAAAATATATCAATAGTGCATTTATGTGATTGGCCAATTTATGTTGAATCTGAGGGCGAGATGTAATAGGGTCCGATTTTTTTAAGATGTCTAAATAAATCTCACATAATCACACATACCATTTTTTTTTAAAATAAATTGGAATTCACGTGCGATTTAGTGCTATTTTTAGTAAGAAAACGTGCAAATTTTAGTAACAAAAATGTCAGATTTTTAGATGTGTTTTTTTATACATGGAAGTGTGTGGTATTTAGTAAAGAAAAAACACCAAAAAACAGCATTGAGTCCCCCTCCCACCCCCGAGCATAACCAGACCGCTCCTGGTTCCAAAAATACAGGGGGGGAATCATAGGGATCCCCTGTATTTACAAAACCAGCACCAGGCTCTTGGACAGGTCCTGGTTCCAAAATCTTGGGGGACAAAAAAAACGGAGGTGCCTTGTATTTTGGAACCAGCACCGGGCTCCAACAGCTAGCGGTGTCATGCCACAGCCGGGAGACACTTTTTGCATAAGGTCCCCCGGCCATCACATGAACCCACTGCTGTGTTGCCTATTGTAAACTTGGGTTGGGGTAGAGGAGGGGGGTCCATATTGTATTTTTTGCACCTGGGCCCACAATCCACAAGTTCCATCACTAATAGGGATAATAGACTGGTTTAAAAGTGCGATGGATTGAGCCTGCATGTGGCATATAAACAGCATTCGTATTCATTTTAATCCATTCCTATAAAATAAACATCTAAATAGGTTAAAAAAAACTCAATCATCTCTACTATAGGAGATAGCTATTTGCATGTACAATGTTTCACAATTAAACACAATGTTTATCAGTCGACATTATATTTGTTTATTTAATTTTTTGCCCATTTGTTTAAAGAGGAATCATCTGGAGGAAGATTGAGACTTCCATGATTTCCTGGCAACATCTTGTGGACTGTTTCTGGTCTATTTTTGGAGTTTCTTTTTTTTTGCAAATTTTATGTTAATCTTATGGTCTATATGTAGCTACTGATAATAGTCATGCACACAGTATGTAAACTTTAAATGTCAATTTACTTTTAATAGTGTTCCTTGGCCGCTGAAATCTTTTTTAAGAAACAAATGAAGTGCATTGTTGATATATACTGTCACTTATTGGTGTGATTACTAAAGTACTAGTGACTGGTTTGCCAAACACGGATGCATTATGGCGGATGGAGGCAGGAAAGGACTTTGCCTTTAACCCTGCACTGTACCCTGTGGGTGATGTTTTGGATTTTCTGATTCTGAAGCTGAAAATATCTTTCATAAAAATTGTTTGAGTGATGCTCCTGAGACCATATCATCTAATGTAGTCTATCGTGATCTTTTAAATTTAAAAAAGAAGGAGATTGAGTATACCTACCACTCTTTCTCATTAAGTGATTACTACAGAACGAAAAAAATCCCTTGCGGGTTCAGGGTGTGCAATTGCCCGACATTTGGGCGTTACGACCCTGCGTTCTGTAAAAAATGGGTAGGGATCTTGAACCGATGTTCGTATCATCTAATTTTGTTAGTAATCGCTCAGTCTAACAAAGAATTGACTCAGATTCAGCCAAAAATGTAGTCATTTGAAAAAATCCATGTACCTACTCTAATGATTGATAAAGAAACTGATTGGATGGACAAACTCAGCAATCAGTTTGCTCTCCATAAAAGTGAGTTAATCAAATTCAAAAAAGAAAAATTGCAAAAAGTCGAGTTAGACTATGAATATCACCGTGGCTCAGCGGGGGTCAGCAATAACAATGGAATGAAAGGAGGAAACCCTTTTGCAGCCAAAGACAGAAATATTCATCACAGGAGCACCAGAGTACAGTCAGTGATTCTGATTATCCACAAAAACAACGTGCTGCTGTCCCTTTAGGGGTGCCCCCAAGATCCTCAAGAAAAAATCCCACAGGGATAAGAGAGCAACCAGAAGAGGTGGCCAAAACCAAAGGGAGGGGAAGGGGAGCAAAACCCCACAACAGAAAAATGAATCTTCAATTATTCTTCATATGTACTATCTGACTCTGAAATAAAATTGTTGAATAAAGGCTTGTCCTTCGTGCCGTCTAAACCATTGAATGCGTTGGAGTGGCAAATTGAGGAGCACAGACTAGACCAGGGGTCCTCAAACTATTTTGCTCTGGGACCCCATCAGACAATAAAAATAATTACAGGACCCCAGCAAGTGACTGCAGAAGGTCATCACCTCACATGTGTAGTCAGCAGACAGCACATACATGGCAGCATTGTGGAGGCACAAAGTGATGGGAGGAGTCTAACATAACAGACAACTCAACAGATTTTTCAGTCTCCTTGAAATCACTGACTGAGATTAGAAAAGTCATCAGCCTGATGGTCAGCAACATGGAGTCGCGACTCCATGCTGAGAAGGTCGGGACCCACTTTGGGGTCAGGACCCACAGTTTGAGAACCACTGAACTAGACAATTAAAACTAAAGTAATACTATGGCAACAAAACACTGGACATGAACTGTGGGAATGACTCCCATATTCTCCCTGCTCAGGTCGACTTTTGAGCCTAACTCTGTAAATGCTGCATTGAAAACATTTTCAAGAGTGATTAATCAAGGGGTTAAACAAGCGGCTGCTTGTAAAACTAACCTTTACCCAAATTGATCAAAATTGGAACATAACGCTCTTAAACAACTATCATCAAATGAAAATCTGGTAATCTGCCCTGCCGATAAAGGCGGGGCAATTGTTCTGCAAGATTTACAGGAGTATAAAAAAGAAATTATGCGGCAATTGACTCTGAGAAATATTGTATGCTCCAGGGAGATCCAGCAAAAATATTTAGAAGGGAGATGTTTGAATTTTTTTTATTATTCAAGGACAGAAAGATCATCTCTGATGGATTATTTGAGATTCTTATTCCAGAATTCCCTATAATACCTCTCATATATACATTACCGAAAGTCCATAAAGGGGTGGTTCCACCCCCAGGACGACCTATAATATCCGCACGGGGAACATAATCACAGCCGTCATCAGTGTATCTAGATTCCATTTTACAGTCATTGATACAATGTCATCCACATTTCTTGCTTGATACAACTATGCTTTTGAATACATTGGAGACTCTGGGCCCCTATTCCACCAGATGCGTGGTTGGTGTGCCTAGATGTGTCCAGTTAAACGGTTATTGGAATCTGATGGCAATTTATCTGAAATTTTTGTTGATTTTTTCTTACAGTTGTTGTTTTTTGTTCTGACAAAAAAATTACTTTATTTTGATGGTCAATATTATTTACAGAAGCTTGGATGTGCTATGGGGTCCTCTGTGGCCCCAAGCTATGCTAATTGTTTTATGTGTATGGTGGAAGACAATATATTTTGTCCTACAGTATTGACGGTGTAATGGTTAGCATTACTGCCTCACTGAGGTCATGGGTTCAATACCCACCATGGCCCTAACTGTGCGGAGTTTGTATATTCTCCCCGTACTTGCGTGGGTTTCCTCCGGGTACTCCAGTTTCCTCCCACAATCCAAAAATATACCGGTAGGTTAATTGCCTCCCAAAAAATTAACCCTAGAATGTCTGCATGTGCATGTACATGTGGTAGGGAATATAGATTTTAAGCTCCACTGGGGCAGGGACTGATCTAAATGGTCAAATATTCTCTGTAAAGCGCTGCGGAATCTGTGTGTGCTATATAAGAAACTGCTAATAAATAAATACTTTTTTTCGGATATGCAAATTAATTCCAACATTTCTTTCTATACCCGTTTTATCAATGACTTACAGTATTTTTAATATGGAGTGGTACCAAGGAAGCACTGTTGTCATTGATAGATGGACAAAACCGTTCTGGGAGTCCAGTAAAATTCACCATAAACATGAACCAATCTGAAATTAACTTTTTGGATGTTCTTATAACATGGAAAAATTCTTGTTTATCTACTAGTGTTTATTCTAAAGAAACAGATAGGAATACAATGCTTCACAATACTAGTTGCCACCCAGTAAAGTTGAAGGCTGATTTACCATTCTCACAGTTGGTCAGAATTCGGCGAATCAATGACAATCTGGAGAATACAGTTAGACAAATTGATGTTCTTATAGAGAAATTCTGCGTTCGTGGATATGATCGGAGGATGTTACTAAAAAACAAGGAAAAGGTCTTGCCTAGATGTGACCTTTTGGTGAAACGTGATAAGAAAAAAATTATCAAAAAAATTCCTTTTGTTAGTAGGTATAACTCTGCATCTAATATGATTATCAATATTGTAAAGAAAAATTGGCCACTTGTGACCACGGATCAGACATTGCACCTACAAGGGTATAGTCTCATGCCGTGTTATAAGTGAAACAAGAATTTAAGAGACCATTTAGTAAAAGCTGACATGACTGGTCTAGGCAAAATTAAAAAAAAGAACACTTTTTGTCAAATATTAAATTGGGATGTACTAGATGCACATGTGAAACCTGTAAATATTAAATAGCGGGAGATCAATTTTACCACCCCCCTTTCAGGGAAAGTCTATAAAATAAAACACCTCCTTGATTGTAACAGTACATGTCATCTATCAAATCATTTTCCCTGTGGATTGACTTACATTGGGAAAACCCAATGTAAGTTCAAAGGAAGAATGGCGGTCTGTCATTTTTGTGATTTCAGACATCCTCTACCATAAATTAAGTACAGAATAATAGATCACATCCCCCCCCTTCCCTTACAGAGAGGGGGTGATCGAAATCTAGCACTTCTAAAAAAAAAAAGATCCATCAACTCGATTTGATTTATCCTAGAGGGCTTAATGAGAAGCTGTCATATACATGCTTCCTATGAATATTGATTGATTGCAAATTAATAATAGTGAGTCTTTTTCACAGCATTGTCTATTGTCTAGTGTGATGGCATCTAATTATTAATGTTAATTTTAATATCTTGTTGAACAAGTGTATTATACAGTATGTCATTATATGTTGCTAGTTGTACCCTTACGATATACATAATGTGCAGACAGTTCTTTGCTTTGTACTTTTGCTCTAGCGCTTCATGTTAATATATTATGTGGTGATGGGTTATATTTTATCACTTTTTGCCTCTAGCACCTAGTGCGCGATGACGTCAACATGCATGTACAGCAGCCTGGATCTAAGCCCCGCCCCTTGAAGTAGCGGTTGGCGGCGGCGCGACCTGACTGGCGGCGTGCACGGACACCCGTGTTTGTA
Organism: Crinia signifera; assembly: GCF_055691185.1. Classification (NCBI taxonomy): domain Eukaryota; kingdom Metazoa; phylum Chordata; class Amphibia; order Anura; family Myobatrachidae; genus Crinia; species Crinia signifera. Next base: position 57,430,695 of record NC_139223.1, on the reverse strand, counting down.
TCCTATTTGAGGGGAGACATTTTTGTATATTTCATATCCTGAAAAAGGTAATAAAGTTACCAAAATGGAATTTTTTTTACTTTGAACAGCGTTGTGTTATTATAAGACACTTTATTGGTGTATATATATATATATATATATATATATATATATATATATATATATATATATCTCACTTGCTGCTTGGATCCCTAGGAGAGCACATATCCCTACACAAAAGGGATTTATTCCACTAAAAAGTATATGGTCATAGACCTGAGAAGTTTATGGTTGGGAAATCTAAACCTGTGGATCTAACTAATCGGTGGACTTAATACGGTTTGGTTTTAGCATTGGACATGCTTCCAACTAAGTCCTAGGAGAAAGTCCACCGCATTTTAAAGATGTTCTTCTGAAAGAAATTTATAATTCCATTTAATTTTTATGTACAAATAAGGTTCTATCTGGGTCAAAAACTCATTGGGCCAACACAGATAATCCTATCTGTTCACTATCAAATAGGACCTGACTCTGAAGGGTATTAACTGTTGCATTCTTAATAAAGAGATCACAAACCCCTGATGAAGCTTCTTATCGAGGCGAAACGCGTTGGGTATTGATCACGATTTCAAAATAAAAAGAAAAATTTCTTCAAAAGAATTACTTCAGAAGTGTATTCGATTTTATTATTTTTTTACTGTGTATGTTACTGTATATGGACATTACAAGAATAGGGCGCTGAAGACACTATTGTTTGGTATTGAAGGTGTTTACAGTCCCAACTAGTAGGGGATTGAGTGTCAATAGCGACCGATATAAAGTATAAATTTAATAGCGTAATTTTAGAGATTTTGTGTTGAGATATATATATATATATATATATATATATATATATATAGCGTGCAGGGGGACAGCGGCAATCGTAGAAAAAATACATAATGATCTACCAATGTTTCGTGGCTCAAGTTGCCACTTTATCAAGGTGCCAATCAAGGTGCCAATCAAGGTATTCATTGGCACCTTGATAAAATGGCAACACAAGCCACGAAACGTTGGTAGATCATGCCTGCTGTGTCTTTTTTTTTTTACGAGTGCTGCCATCCCCCTGCACGCTACATTCGCTTGACTCCAGGATTTGGAGTCTAAGCCTGGAGGGCACCGTGATACTACAGCCCAGTTTCCACTTGTAGGGACTGTTGCCTACTTGGAGTGCCCCTGCATCCCTCACTATATATATATATAGGAAAGAGAATGAGGCAGCACTCAGCAGGCTGTAAATATGAAGTCCTTTACTCCAACAGTTTTGAGGCAGGTACCCCTTCGTCAGGGACAGACAGCATACAATACATATAGGGAAGGAGGAGGCTGCACTCGACAGACTGCAATAAAGAGGTCCTTTAATCCAACAGTTTTGGGGTTACCCCCCGTCGTCAGGGACAAACAGCATACACAAAAGTCACAATAACACTGACTCATCTATAAACCCATCCAGAAACACCCGCCTACAGTATTGATTAAAAGCTAATCATACTCACCTGCCGGGCGGGGGATCATACAACCACGCCAGAGAAAACCAGAAGTGTCACTCTGGCTGTTCATCCTCCCCAGCCCGACAGCCAGGAACAATCATTTTCCCCACCGTCACTAAGCCACGGACCGCAGCAGGAAGTGCAAGATGAACGCCGAAGTGATGCTGAATAGCAACAATTCATCCAACCATTAAAGCGCCTCCAGCCACCAACCAAAGCCGGAAGTGAGGCAGGAACTATTGCTTTCCTGGATGGAGCATGACCCTATATCTAAGCAACAAAATAAACAAAATACACAAGCAAGATATAAAAGACACAGCGTGAACTAAGACCAACAGACTCTGCATAAAAGAGCTGATTTTTTCGTATTAATAATTTTTTTACTTTTTCCTTATTAATAATTTTTTTCCCCATCAGTGTTTTCTCCTATATATAAATATATATATATATATATATATATATATATATAAATAAAAGGAAGAAATATGCGGCACTCAGGAGTAGGGTGGCCAATCCCGGGATCGGGATCGGCGGGATCCCGGGATTTGGCCCTAAAAAGTCCGGGATTTCAATCCCGGGATTGGAGTATCCAATCCCGGGATTTCGGTATTAGACTGCGCATGCGCAGTCTAATACCGGGCAGCGTCTGAGCACTCGCTCAGACACTGCCCAGTGCCCGGATGTTTCAGACCCCTGCGTGCGTCCTGCGCAGCGTGACGGTCACGCTGCGCAGGCCACGCACGCTGCCCACACTACTGACTACTGCCCACACTACTGACGCTCCTCCTGGCCGCCCGCCCCCCACCTCTCCTCCTGCGCCGGCCAGCCCGCCCCTTCACCGACGCCGGTCCTGCGCGTTCCTCCCGCTGCAGTGATGATGAGATGAGGAGGTGCACGAGCCCGACGGCACCGTGCACCTCAGAACCCACCTCCACTCCCGGCCGCCCGCCCGCCCATGTAAGTAAATCTGCGGGTCGGCTGGTGTGGGGGTGGGTATCGGGTACACGCCAGGAAACTAAGGATGCCAATCCCGGGATCCCGGGAATCCCGGGATTGAGCATTTTTCAATCCCGGATCCCGGGATTGAAAAAATGCCCCGGGATTGGCATCCCTACTCAGGAGTCTTCATGAAATCAAGGTAAGTTTATTCCAACATGTTTCGGGAGTCGATACTCCCGTCGTCAGGGATAAGTTACAAGTGCAAACAAACCAAGCTTTATTCATCACAGTCAGTGCCTCCACCAATGAGCAGCATTCACCAATCAGTCAGAACACCTGCGCTCACCTGTGAATCCAGACTTAATCATCAAGTCCACAGGGAGAACAGGTGCCAGACCGATCAGATTAACCAGTTCAACCCACAATATAAGTGAAAAAAATAATAAAAATAAATATAACAAAAAAATATACAAAACCCATAACCATGTATATAAAAAAATATATATAACAAATATTACAAGAAAATATATACACAAAAATTTGCTGCACAACAGAGGTAAACCCATAACCAAGTATATATAGCAAATAACAATTAATAACCAATTATATAAAAAAATATTTTTTATAAATTTATAAAGTCAGGTAACCTGTGGTAACATACTGATATCGAATGTCGGTACTTATGCAGTATCTGGGCGTCCGATTTTTTGATTGCATGCCTTAAGTTAAGGCACACAATCAGATGCGATGCGATATCGTCGGATAATAAAGGCTTTTTCTTTGCATCAAACAAGACTGAAGAGTGCCGCCCTCATTCCCACGCTATACATTGGACTGAATATCCTGGGGAAGGCACCGCTGCACCACTCCATTGAGAAAGCGAGTGCCGGACCATATATCCTGATATATATTGTCACGGCCTTGACTGTCTGTGTTCCCGGCACTGACCTGGGTGCGCCAGTGGAGGGCGCAGGGAACTGGCAGCGAGGAGGCTTGAGGTAGCTGGAGCTCATGCACGGAGGCTGGAGGGAGATGATCTGCTGGGGACACAGAGGATTGGCTGAGACCTAAAGCAGAGACGCGGGGTCTAAGCCGACAGTGGTATTTACCAGGGACCCCCGCAAGGGGATATGGACTTCGCTGCAACTGCCGACCAGGTCGCGGCCCTCTGCCCAGGTTCCCCTGTGGCTTTGGCAGAGTTTGGACAACAAGAGTCTTTAGAGGGATACTTAAACCATCGATGGTGATCGATGGCACTGAATGCTATACAGCAACACGGAGGGTACTTGAGAAATGTGAGATGCGGCCTGGAAGCCGGGGATGACACGAAGGTATCACAGGGAGACGCTGGAGACACTGGGGATCACTGGAGCGGCTAGGGAGCCGATACTTGAGATCACTGGGGATCGCTGGGGCGGCTAGGGAGCCGATACTGGAGATCACTGGGGATCGCTGGAGCGGCTAGGGAACCGGTACTGGGGATCACTGGGGATCACTGAAGCGGAATGAGAGCCGAGGGGAGACGGGCACGGAACCCACGGATAACCGGACACTGAGTAAGTAACCTGGGCTGCACGAGAAGACAGGATCACACGGCAGATGGAAACACGTGGAGACTTCTGGCAGGAGTGGAATGACCAGGACGCTGAGAGTAACACAGGTGACAGCGGACTCAGGAAACCGGACCTCTGGAGCACGTGGGGAGTTTTGACAGGAGCTTAACGCTGGAGAACTCACAGGTAAACTGACGAGTTGTTCAAGACAAGGAGGAGTCTGTGAGCTAGGCTTTTATCCCTCCAGGTGATTAGGGAATCAGACGCAGGTGATGGGATTAGCCGCAGCAGCAGCAGCACACAGACCAGGAAGTAAGTTGGAGCTTACCTGGATCATGTGACCCGCAGCTTGATCAGGGAATACACCTGGAGCTCACAGTGACGCAGGGGCGACTTGGAAACAGAAGACATCACGCCAGGGATTGCCGACTGTGCCGGCAGCTGATCTACGGAGGACACTACCCCAGCGTGCCGGTAAGGGGCGCATGCGAGCGGTGCGAGAACCGGGGTTCATGACATATATATATATATACATATAGGAATGTGTTCCTCCTGGAGAGGATCTTGTTGGGAGACACAGACTAATCACATCCATTCCACTACGCCGTTAGAAAGCAAACTGCAATATCACGCTGCCTCCGCGGAAGCCCCCGCAAACCCTGAAGTGCTGCAGCCAGAGTGACAAGGTCCCTGCTCCCCTCGGAAGGTGAAATACTCTGGATGATCTAAGGGAAGCAAGTATTCCTGAGAGTCGAGGTCTTTATACGATCAAGCTCATATTATAGTGGTTGAAGACCACTATTAACGGTACACCTGAATTTGTTGGGGTGCTTTTCTCACGGACGGTGAAAGGGTTCACTGTAACGTATAAACATATTGCACTAGGAGGCGCCCATCTCATCTTTTTTCCAGCTCTCTATCGAGAGGTTCCCTTGAACAGGAACCATCAGGAGAGGAGCTGCCACTCTGAAGGAAGGAGGAACTGTGCATTCTTGTGTAAAGAACACATGTGTTACTTCTAACAGGACAGAACCCAAAATAGAGGGGATTTATCATAGCTCTAGTACCACCATTTCCGAGATCGTAGTCCAGGAATATGAATCAATTTAGTTATTGCCGGCAAATGATTTAAAGTAAATGAATTGAAGTTTAGTTAAATATTGCACCCCATAAAAACCAGTCTCTGTGAGCAATGCCGGCATTTTTAACGTATATTTTGAACATCTCTCACAGCAACATTGGCACTCAAAGGGTTAAGTTTAGGTGGAGTGAAGGTCCAAGAGTACAATAAAAACATGAAAAGGTAAAACGTTCTAAGCAGCTAATAATATATGAGCATCTCGCTAACATTATTATTGACTAGAACTCTGCGAGTACACAAAGAAATGGTCACCATTTCACAGCTGAATTCCCTTAGATAACACAATGGAAAAAGACCTACTGGCATCACATTCCTATAGATACTTTAAATTGAAATATATCTCTGAGCACATGGTACAACACTGGGAAGCCTGCAATCAAGTCCTTTTTGTCTTCGGTTTGAACAATAGTCACCACTCACTTGCAGTCGCTCAAAACAAGATTATCTGCTTCTGCATTTCAGGGTTTAGATTTTGTGCAGAAAAGGTCCTGTGTTCTAGATTGCTGTAGAGATTACGAGAGGAATGTACACGCTTAGTGAAACAGAGACGTACTCTTAAAATCCTCTAAATTTTCTCAAAATAAAGGTCTTTTGTGATTCTGTTTTCTGCCTTCAATCACATCTTCACTTCTAAAAGAAAAATTAGAAGCTCAGTAAGGGGGAAAAAAAACCTTTACAGAAAAACCTGGTCTTTGCCCAGAGGATTAGAAATCAATAAACTGCATTAGCCGTGTATATCAGTCTTTCCTGTGAGCTGTCAGAATTGAGGCTTGTAAAGTGGAGGGAGGATTGTTTTGTCATAATTTATTATGTTGATGGTGTGTATAAACTGCTAGTAGGCCCCTGCTTATACCGATTTCAGGCATATGCATTCGCACACTCCCGGGACTAGCGTATGTCTGAATTTTACTACTAGGTGAGTAAAATCCCAGGTCCTGCGCACCTGCAATGGTCCCAGGATTTAAACAAACCCAGTATTGTACCGGGTTTAAAATCCCGGGTAGTATGTCTGAAAGGGGTATTACTGATGACATGGGACAGAACCGGGATACATTTTAATTCATTTCCTTGTTATTTGCTATTAGATCAAAGCTCAAATGGCCTAATTCGATAATGTATGCAAATCTGATGGGTTGCTTACCAATCCGAAGGTGGGACACTGATGCAGGATTATTCTGCATAGTACATAATTGGTCCTGCATTGACCCAAGCAAAGCCCCTTGAGCTGCAGCCTGATTGACAGTTTGGGGGTGGACAGTGGACAGATCTGAGTAGAGTTGTAGAAACAGTCGCCCCGGTTTCAGGGAGTGCCATGGTCAAGGTCTGCTTCTCCCAACGCAGCCTTCCTGGCCTGGGCTACTAAGCTGCATGTGTCCTCAGGGTTACTATGATGGCTGATAGTCTTGCAAAGCATTCAGTGATCTTAAGATTCAGAACTTGTTCTGCGATGCTGACAGGAGACATCTTTTTCCTTCAAACACCTCCAGAATATTTTCATGTAACTACTAAATCTAACGGCCCCTATACACCAGGGCGACTTGTCCTTAGGACAAGTCGCCCCCGACTTCCCCCTGAGCTTCCCCGGCTGCTCCCCGGGGGAGCTTGATTAGATTGGCACTTGATGTGCCAGTTTTTACATGTGATAAATCGTCTCGATTTATCACATGTAAAAAACCCGGGGAGCAGGGGGGGGGCCTACAGAGCAGGGCTGCTGGTGGGAGCAGGGACGCTGGGGACGCTGCGGGGGACATATGAGGCGGCATAGAGCCAGGAGCTGTCAGTGCTAGAAAAAAAAAGCCTATACAATGAATGGGCAGCCTGTGATTGGCTGAGCGCTCTCTCAGCCAATTGCTGACTGGCTGAGAGAGCGCTCAGCCAATCACAGGCCGCCCATTCATTGTATGGGCTTTTTTTTTTTATTCCGTACTGACAGCTCCCGCCGGCTCCACCTGCCCGGCTCTATGCCGCCTGTGTCCCCCGCAGCGTCCCCAGCCCCCCCTGCTCCCTCTACCGCCGCGCTGCCCCACTAGGTCCCAAGTCGGGTGGTCGGACGTGCAGCAGGTCCGACCACCCGACGCAGATCCGATGCGCACGGGACCGCGCATCGGATCTGAGGAGACATCAAAACTTGCCGATTTTGGTCCAATTTCGGCCAGATCCGACTGATCTGGCTGAAATCTGACCAAAATCGGCTAGTGTATGGGGGACTTTAGGATGTGAAATGCGTCCATCTCATAGTCAGGCCCAACGTCACAAGAGTTTTTGATTGTGTTTCGTGCTGCTCTGTCTAAATGACTACGGTTATAGGAGATGTGAAAGCTTATTGTTAGATTCAATTACTGGACGTCTCTGCATTATGGTCTGTGCATAGAGCCGTCTCTTATCAGTTCGTAGAGGCTTTCTTCCAGACTAGCAGAATCATATCTCCTGCAATTAGCTGCCTGATAGATGGAGAACAGGGCTACCTGATGAGGTCAATGTTGTTGTCATCTCCTTCCCATTGCTGAAATTACCTTCTAATTAACAAGATTATGTGGGATAGAACAAAAAATTTGCATCATTTTTTTTTTTATTCCGTTCATGGTTGCTAGGCAACCTCAAGATAAGCTACTGTGCACAATAGTGTATTGCATACAGTATGGACAGTATTAGCAATAATGCTTTTGCGATACTGAATTGTAAAGGGAAACTACTATGGCATGTACATAACCATATATGTTTATATTGTATGGCCCTTATTCTGGTTCACTTGCAAAGGCAAAATCCTTCTCAAATGCACAAAACCATGTATACTGTAGGAGGGGCAGATGTAACATGTGCAGAGAGAGTTAGATTTGGGTGGGGTTTTACTTCAAAGTGAGATCTAAAATGCAATGTAAAAATAAAGCAGCCAGTATTTTCCCTGCACAGAAACAAAATAACCCACCCAAATCTAAATCTCTGTGCACAGGTTACATCTGCCCAACCTGCAGTGCATAGGGTTTTTTTTCTGGCTGATTCACAAGGCTGCGAATTTGCAACCCTGCGAGTCCACCAAACCCCACCCGGCAAATGCATACACGCCTATGTGTGCATGCTGGGAAGGAAATACGTGGGCAGCTGCCCGCCCCCCGCACCCGCATTACAGCCTCATTAGCATGAGAACGCCCAGTGTTCTCATGGGAACACCCATGAAATACTGGGCATTCCCATATGCTAATAAAGCTACCCGGCACCCCACGCCCCTCTCCGCCGCCCCGCGCTCTATGTTGGGTGCGTGCACCCAGCGAATAGAATGTTCGCTGTGGGTGCACAAACCCTACACATATGCACATGTGCAGAAATGCGCATGTGCACTAACAAAACATCGGCCCCGTGCGAATGCAGGCTAGCTGCGAACGGACCTGAATAAGGTCCATGGTTTTGTCCATTTGAGAAGGAATTTGCCTTTGCGACTGAACCAGAATAAGGGCCTGTGTGTGTGTGTGTGTAAAATAAATACACAACATAAATACATATATAAATACTGTATACACATTTACGGCTATATGATTTTTTTATGCTAAATATATAAGTTAATCCGAACCTCTAGAGGTGATATTTCAATAACATGTTTGTTTTTATGCCATGATTATGATGTTAGTATGCATTCTCTTCTGAGCTATGGGAGAGATTGAGCATTGCCTTGTGGTTCTGGTCTGACTTGCACTGAAATACAAGGACAAAGCCATAAATGCAAGAAGAACATCTCTGGTTGCCATCATTTAGTTTGCATAACCGATGATGATATTAACAAAAAATGTCTGCTTCATTGTTGATCGTTGATCAGCAAATCTGCAGATCGTGCGATTATGAAATGACTGTGCATGCGTATGGATCATAGCACGTATGTGCAAGGGTGGATAGCAACAGACTGTATGTTACATATGTTACCAGGGATAAACCAGCCCCCAGCTCTTTAAACCAATTAAGATTAGTTGCAGATCTTACATTTAAACTTATCATCAGGAAAACATGCCATATATATATATATATATATATATATATATATATCACACCACCCAATAGTGTTATAAGGCTTTTGCTTTACAAAAGGGTTATTCCTGTCTTCCCTTTAACCAATTTATACACATTAGAAGTTTTCATTTATACATAAAACATTTATTGATACAAGCATAAAAAATAAATAAAACAAACTTTTCGCAGTTATTCTTGTCTTATCCTTTATTTGTGGATGTTATCTAGTTTCCGACGCGTTTGTCTGTCAACATCCATTCCAACATAGAAATATTCTTGGTTATACAAAACAGAAAAGAAAATAATAGTTTTCGGAATTAACCATTCCCATAAACAAAAAGAAATTCCTAAAAAATGATCTTTCCTGATCCCCTTTCCGTCTGTCCATCTGATCTGTAATCATCCATTCAATTATACTATTTTCTTATCTACTTTTATTATATAAATTATTATGGTGAATTGTGAATTGTAAATATGTAATAATGTCTTTCCTTGTTATGGTATTGTACTTTTTAGATTATTACAAAATAATTGGCATACCCCTGATGAAGTCTCTTGAGGAGACGAAATGCGTCGGGCACTAGATAACATCCACAAATAAAGGATAACTTTTTTTAAAAAAAGACCTAGTGTTACTGGCGACCAAAAAAAGTTTATACTTAGCGCAATTCTAGAGATTTTGTTTGGTATATATATATATATATATATGGTACTCTTTACCTAGAACGGCGCCCACGATTGAAATCGCGGGATCGCGGGTAAAATCGCGGCAATCGCGGTAATCGCGGGTAAATCGCGGGTACATCAAAATCGGGTACCCGCGATTACCGCGATTTTCCCATAGGGAACAATGTTAAAAAGGCAGATTGACCGCGATTTTAGCGTTAAATGCCTCAATGCCCGCGATTTTTACATAGGAAACAATGTTAAATGGGCCACAGAGCCCTAATAGTCCCCCTGAATTGTTAAATGGCCCCCACAATTTTTAACGCCACCCCACGATCAACGTGAACCCGAAGCGTGGCGAGCGCAGCGAGCCCGCGAGGGGCGGCGGTACGCGTCCTACGACCTTTTCATGCCCTACTATCCACGTCGGCGTGGAGTTGAGAATAGAATAGTGTGGCGAGCGCAGCGAGCCACCGAGCCCGAAGCGTGGCGAGCGCAGCGAGCCCCGCGAGGGGACGCGGATACCTTCACAGGTAAACGCGTCCCTTCGCGGGCTTCACAGGTGTCCGCGTCGCCACGGACACCTGTGAAGCCCGCGAGGGGACGCGTTTACCTGTGAAGGTATCCGCGTCCCCTCGCGGGGCTCGCTGCGCTCGCCACGCTTCGGGCTCGGTGGCTCGCTGCGCTCGCCACACTATTCTATTCTCAACTCCACGCCGACGTGGATAGTAGGGCATGAAAAGGTCGTAGGACGCGTACCGCCGCCCCTCGCGGGGCTCGCTGCGCTCGCCACGCTTCGGGTTCACGTTGATCGTGGGGTGGCGTTAAAAATTTTGGGGGCCATTTAAGACTTCAGGGGGACTATTTGGGCTCTGTGGCCCATTTAACATTGTTTCCTATGTCAAAATCGCGGTCATTGAGGCATTTAACGGTAAAATCGCGGTCAATCTGCCTTTTAACATTGTTCCCTATGGGAAATCGCGGGCATCGCGTCGCGGGCATCGCGGGTACATTTATGGCCGGCCGCGACGCGACCGACGCGATTTTTCAGGTTTAACATGGTTTTCAATGGGAAAATCGCGGGCATCGCGTCGGTCGCGTCGCGGGTAGCCATAAATGTACCCGCGATGCCCGCGACGGGCGCCGTTCTAGGTAAAGAGTACCATATATATATATATATATATATATATACTGTGTAGCTTTAATTCAGAAATCTGTCAATTGAGGGTATCCTCAGTATGTACCATACAGCATCAGAATATTTACCATATATACTCAAGTATAAGCCTACTTTTTCAGAACATTTTTTATGCTGAAGAAGACCCCCTAGGCTTATACTCGAGTGAGGGTCCCACTTGAGTCAATACGTTTTTTCCAGTTTTTTGTTGTAAAATTAGGTGCCTCGGTTTATATTCGGGTCGACTTATACTAGAGTATATACGGTATTTGGATTTAATTGAAATGACAGCATTCCATTAATTCAGTTAATCTTTGGAATATTTCGATTTAAATGACAATTTGACTTAATAATACATACCTGTTTTTCTACTTATTATTATTTTCTACCTGTTTTTCTACTTATTAAAGACATCCCTAGCAAACTCCCAAATGCAGCAAAACCAGAATACAAAGATACCACTGCCCCCAGAGCAAACTGGTAATCAAAAGCTTAATTGACATGTTATTAGCAGTGTCTGTGTGATAATAAGCTTCCCTTAACAAGACATTTGCCATTCACTGCACTTCCAAGGTCATCAAGACTATTTCCAAAGATACTATTATCTACAAGTGATCAGCAAATATATATATATAACATAAGTTTATACAATTCTACTAGTGTGCTCAGAATTGGAAGTACTGTACATAATGTTTGTGCTGCAGCATTGGTCAATAACTATTCAGGTGCATAAATGCCAAATATTAACTATAAACATGCTGAAACGCAGTAAAATATTTAAACACTTTTTATTTAGTTTTAAAATAATGTTTCTCTAGTTCCAGAACTCATTTGCTGCTGTTATCAGACATAGGACCAGGGCCGGTGCAAGCCCCCCGCCCGCCCCAGGCAAAACCCCGTGCCGCCAGGGGGGGGGAGATTGGTGGTCGACACTAATACGGCAGCACGGGAAGGGGGGGGGGGTGCGGGCGATACTGCGGCAGACGTCCGCACCCCCGGAGCGCTGTACCTGCTGTAGCTGCTGCAGGGTGCTACAAGTCCAAATCGTCCTCTCCTTTCTCACTGAAATCCCCCCCAGCAGGGAGCGCAGGGGGCAGCGTTGATTCACGACGGGCGGGATGAGCTGCTTTCTGGTACCTCTCTATGGTACCTTGGCAGCTCAGTACCGCCCTCCAGTGGCCAGCGCCCTAGGCAAATGCCTAGTCCTGCCTAGTGGTGGCGCCGGCCCTGCATAGGACCTTATTCAGATCTGATCACAGTACAAATTTGTTCTCAAAATGGACAAAACCATGTGCACTGCAGGTGGGGCAGATGTAAAATGTAGAGAGAGAGGTGCGTACACAATATTGCTCAGCAATCACATTGCTCCGTGTCCCGTTTTCATCTGCGACCAGAGATGGTCGCTGATGAAAATGTCACACTGCCGGGACAAGAGGCAGGGGAAGTCGCTGCTCCTCCGACCAGCGACCATTAGGGGGATGAAAACGGGAGCGCGCACCTGGCTATTTATCGCCAGTGCACACTCCAATCGCTGGCAATGTGGTCGCTCAGCGACCATATTGCCAGCGATAAGTGTACCGTGTATACACACCTTTAGATTTTTGTGAGTTATTTTGTTTCTGTGAAGGGTAAATATTGGCTGCATTATTTTTACACTGCAATTTAGATTTCAGTTTCAACACCCCACCCAAATGTAACTCTCTCTACATTTACCCTGGGATAAAGCCTGAACTATGGCCCTAGATCTGATCGCAGTACAAATTTGTTCTCAAAATGGGCAAAACCATGTGCACTGCAGGTGGGGCAGATGAAACATGTGCAGAGAGTTAGATTTGGGTGGGGTGTGTTCAAATTGAATTCTAAATTGCAGTGAAAACTAAAACAGGCAATATTTACCCTCACATAAAGAAAACTCCCCCAAATCTGAAGCCCTGTACAGACACAGTGGTGGAACTTGCAAATGGTGGGCCCAGGTGCAAAAATATAATTTGGGCCCCCTCCTCTACCCCAACTCAAGACTCATTGTTTGTCTGGGCAGCAATGGACCCTTTAGTTCTCAGTGGCCCAGATGCAATACACCTGCTGCACCAATTGTAGGACTGCCTTTGACCATACACACAGGGTGACTTTATGCTGTATTTAGTGATCTAGGTGAGCACAGATCACTCAGCACACATTGCAATACACATGCTAGCACCAGTGATCTATGCTAACTGGTTGCCTATTAACACTTGCTAGGCATTCTTAAGGTGCGTACATGGGGGCGATTTTGTGCAAAATCGCGGGAAATATGGTCGCTGAGCGACCATATTGCCCGCAATGGGAGTGTGCACCGGCGATATATCGCCGGGTGCGCGCTCCCGTTTTTGCCCCTGTGGTGATCGCTGGTCGCAGGAACATGCTCCTGCGACCAGCTGATTTCCACTGCCGGGCTCCCCCCGGCAGTTTCTTTTTCATCAGCGACCATCTCTGGTCGCTGATGTAAAGGAGAAACTGAGCAATATATTGCTCAGCCATATATTGCTCAGCAATATATGGCTGAGCAATATATCTCCCCCGTGTGTACACAGCATTAGATATTTGGTTCATGCACTAAATATCTGAGCCGGCAATGGCGATACGCAGTCCCATCAATATTGGTTGTACATACAGAGTAATGCGTGCTTAATTTCTCAGCAATCTAGAAAGATTGCTTAGAATCCTCTCTCTGCACATATTACATTTGCCCAATTTGAGAACAAAAAACAAAAAGATGGAGCTTTTAAACAGTGAGGTGCGAGATATACTCAAAGGTTTTAGGGTCCTTCTCCTTGATACAATTTTTCAGGTAATGTCAGGGTCTGGTCTCAATGTCCGATTTCCAATCAAGGTGAGTGTCCCTGATCAATGAAATAAAATAAATAAAAACTTATTTTAGCGTGTGTGTAATTATTTTACTTAAGTCCATATGGTGAAAAACTATAAGTGTTCTTAAATGAAGTGAGATTAGTTATGCGTACCGAACTCATGTTTAAGTAAGCTGGTACAAAGCTCATAAAGGTTTCTTTTTAGTACAGGTCGAGTATCCCGTATCCGAATATCCGTTATCCGAATTATTCCGAAATACGGACATTCCAGAAAGTGAAAAAAAATTTTTTTTTGCTAAAAACTCACTGGGGACATTTGTAACAGCATCACTGGGGACATGATATGTTAACTGCCACTATATATGTGCAAGACAATGATTGCTTGGCATTCAAATTCAGTGCTGAGATAGTACACACATTTTGTTTCACGTTTTGAAACCTTGTTTTTTGAACAATTAAAATATATTTGTGTGTATTTTATGTGGTAATAAAATATATTTGTGTGTATATTATGTGTTTATACAGCATAAATGCAAGATACTTCAAAATACATCATTGAAATATTAAATTATTCCAAAATACGGAATAATCCGTTATCCAAAATTCTCCTGGTCCCGAGCATTTTGGATAAGGGATACTCAACCTGTAGTAGTATTCAATGGTGTCTCTCTTTGGTATAGATAGTGACTGTGACTTCTTCAATGTACTCAAAGAAAGAAGAAAATACAAAACATGTGTAGATTTGTAGTGCACAAGGTATAGTTTGATATGTGAGGGGCTAAAGGCAGCGTACCTCACTCACCAAAGGTGTACATGTGATAAATATATCAAGGTATCTTTAAAATGTGGGCGTACCCCAACTCACGGTATTTTTTGTAGTATTCAAACTCAGAAAGGTTTCTTTTTGTCCCCGGTTTTTCGTATATCTCATTCTGATCCACTTTTCCAGATGTTCTCGGCAAAAAATTAATATACCATGTGTCAGAAAGTGAGCATTATAATTGTAATGCTACAAAAAACAATTTAAATTGGTGGGCATACCCCAACTCACACTTGTGTGTCAGGTGGTCCACTCATCAAGGTTTCTTTATAGGGATGAAGCCCTAGGACCCTCTCAGATTGGTTCTCCACGTCCAGTTTACATATAAAGAAAAAATATGCCAAATGTGTAGATTTTCTTTTAACACTGATCTTAGTGTAGGGTAGGCCTAAGATAATAATGGCGCACCTTACTCACCGCTTAACCCGGCAGCAGAAAGCTTAAAGCGGTTTCTTTACCAATCAATCAGATCCTGCCTGACATTTTTGAAACACAGTCTGTGACATAGCATGTAGTAGCTGATTGGCTGGCTGTTTATCACTCTCCATTTTATCACTTCAAGCTTAGTGCATCTGACCCTAAGATAGAGCGAGGGCCGCATAGGTCAGAGGGAATTTAAGATACTGGGAATTTGTGGCCATAAGCAGTGTAACAACAACAGCAGTGCATAGCCGTGGGTAATAGCAGAGAGCAGTAGGTGGAACCACCAATCAGGGCACAGGGGGGCGTCAGCTCAGAGAGGGGTATATCTGGGATTGCAGCCAGGAAGTGAGGCCTCTTTGAGTCTGGATTCATCTGGAGACAGTCTAGAAGCGAAGCTAAGTATTTTTTCATTACCTTGCAAACATGTCTGGCCGCCCACGCCGCTCAGCTCCCCCACCGCGCTGGCTCGCAGATGCCGCCCGCCCTCTATCCTCCGCAGCGTCGCGGGGAGGGGGGCGGACGCCGGCAGGTCCCCGCTACTCAGCGGGGCCTGCGTCCTCAGTCACCAGCGCGGGTTCTCCTGTGCGCGCGTGCATGCTGCCGCCGGGTGCTGACGCGCGCCATGCGCCTAGTTCGCGGTCGCAGCAGCACAGCGGGCGACGAGTCCCGGCTCCAGGCCGCAGGTCACGCGGCTGACGGAGCGGGCAGCAGCGGCACACGCAGGGCGTCAGACGCCACCCCAGCGGCCGCGTGGGGGACCCCCCCCACCGCTGGAGGCTCTGAAGCCTCATCAAGGTCAGGCAGCCCATACATACATCGGTTACCTGGTCTGGGCCTAATCGCCACCCAGACGCCAGGTTCCCCCTCAGGTTCCCTCCCAGACAATCTGAGGGCATCCACTCCGGTGGGCAGCCCTATCCAGCGCATCACTGGCGGACCAGCCAGCAGCCCCATCCCCCTCATGTCTGGCCAGGTTATTTCATTTCCCAGGGGTGGGGGGATCCCCGCCACGGGCAGCAGGGGGACAGCCCCGGGGGTCTTTCCTTTGGCGGCCATGGTAATCCAGGTGCAGCCGGGGGGCGCGGGGAGGGCACAGGCCGCAGCCCATGCCCCTCCTACGGCACCAACATACACACAGCAACAGCCTTGGTACCCCGGCATGGGTCCCGGGGCAGGTTATGGTGGTGTTTTCCAGGGCCCCCATCAGATGCAGCAAGGGGCACCCGCTTCAGGGCCCCACGGGCTAAGTCATGTCCAGCCCCACGCCACCCCGGGGCAATTTGCCCAGGCGTGGCCCGGAGCTACCCCAACGGTGGGCGGGGGCCAAGGCTACCAGCCCGCTCCGCCTCATTTTGCTCAGCAGCCAACCTGGGGCCCCTCCCCGGGTTTCCCATATTTCCCGGGCACAGGTGGTTTGGGGGGCGGGGTTTCAGGCCCCTCCTGGCAGGGGTACCCCCCACAAACAGCTCCACAATGGCCGACCGGCCACCAGCAAGTTTATCAGGGCGCAGGTTACCCCCAAATGCAGCAACAGTACGTGGCGCCCACCCAGCCCCCTGTCTCATCCGCTAGTAGCTTTTCGGGCGGGCAATTTGGGGGATACAGCCAGGCGCAGGCTGCCCGTTACGGTTCAGCCAGTAATATTGTACCTTTGTCTCCAGAACATGACAAGTGCTGGTCCCGACACGGTGCCCAGAGGGCCATCCCGCAATGCAGTCAACGTGTCTGTCCGAAGAACAGCCCCACCACCTCGACCACCCACACCAACGCGCCTCCACAGGCGGCGAGTCAGCTGGCTCTGCTTCAGGAGATCACCAGGCATTGGGCCTGTCAACGGCGGCCGCCGACACAGAGCCGTCAACATCAGCCGCTGTGGAGCAGGGCGAAACATCCATGGGTGGTGAGCATACTGGTTCTTCTATGTGTGATTCTTCATCTTATCACTCATCTGCCAGTAGTGATGGGTCTGGTTCCCTCAAGCGCCCGCGTAAGCTGGCTAAATTAGTGGCACAAGCGGTTGCAAAGAGGGTCAAGGGCACCAAGCGCCCCAGGAGGGAGACCGCAGCAGCGGAGGCTCCCCCCTCCGGGGACATGGTGCACTGCGCTAACACAGCCGTATCCCGTGGGTTACGCAGGGGGGTAAAGGATAGAATAAAAAGGGGCAAGTTCGTTGACCTGTTCGCACTCACCTCGGACATGAAGAAGGACCTGGACAAAGCCAAGAAGGCCCCAGGCAATGGTGAGCTCGCCTTTAAGAGTTTTCACAATTGGCTGAAGGGGTTCCTGGTGTTCGCCTCGTGTTACCTCAGCACCAGGCCCGAGGAACACATGAATGTCATCCGTTACTTATTCTTAATTAACGAGACATTCATGTCCTACAAGGCTAACGCCTGGCGTGAATATGACGAGAAGTTTCGGCTTAATCACGACGGGTCCAGAGTCATGCCCATGGGGTGCAAACATGTTGAGATATGGTTGGAGGTGATAGGTAAGGGGCAGCCCTCCACCGAGTCCTCATCAAAGAAGTCCTTTCCAGGGGGGAAACCCGGGGCTAAACCCGGCGGCAAAGGGAAGTGCTTTGCTTTCAATGACGGCAAATGTGAACTGGGCGCAAAATGTCGCTTCCGCCATGAATGCCGTCATTGCGGGGCAGGGCACCCGGGCAAGTCTTGTAGAGCACCCGGGCACCAAGCTGATGCCGGGCCTAGCAGTAAATAAGGCCCCCTCCCCGATAGTGGTACCGGAACTGTTGCGCCGCCGGGCCAGTTATCCTAACAGGGCCGACGCATCGTTCCTGGGCCTTGGTTTTACCCACGGTTTCCACCTCCCTGTCCCTGAGTCAGTGTTGGTAGTGTCCCACAAAAACCTCAAGTCGGCTAGGGATTTCCCCGAGGTGGTAAGACTTAAAGTCAGAGCTGAAATTGAGTTGGGCCGCATGGCGGGGCCTTTTCACACCGAACCATTACCGGGAATGTGTTTCTCCCCTTTGGGGGTGGTCCCCAAGAAAACACCCGGCAAATATAGGCTTATTCAGCATTTATCTTACCCCCACGGGGCATCCATCAACGACGCCATCCCCGAAAGTTATTGCAGTGTTCGATACCAATTATTCGATGAGGTACTTGTCATGGTCCGGGAGTTGGGCAGGGGTGCCCTTATGGCTAAGCTAGACATAGAGTCAGCGTTCCGCCTGCTCCCATTGCACCCCCAGTCATTTAGGTTCATGGGCTTCCGGCTCGACGGGGGGATATACATAGACAAGTGCCTCCCCATGGGGTGCTCGGTCTCCTGCTCCTATTTCGAGAGATTCAGTTCCTTCCTTCATTGGTGCATCCAAGCTGACACAGGATGTCGAGGAGTCGCGCACTATCTGGACGACTTTCTCTTCATGGGGCCAGGAGACCGGGACACTTGCGGGAACATACTATCGGCAGCCATGGAGATCATGTCGGCCCTAGGGGTCCCCATTGCAGCAGATAAGACAGAGGGCCCTACCACGGTTCTGTCATATCTGGGCATAGAGATAGATACGGGAGCGGGTTGTTGTAGACTCCCAGAGGATAAAGTTGTTAAGTTACACGCCCTCATAGAGGACTGCAGACAGAAGAAGAGGGTCCAACTGCGCAGGTTGCAGTCTCTGCTTGGTTCATTTAACTTCGCATGCCGCATTATCCCCATGGGTAGGGTGTTCTGCCGCAAGCTGGAACGGGCCACAGCAGGGGTAAGGGACCCCCACCACACCGTTAGGCTGTGCAGAGAAATGAGGGACGACCTGTTGGTGTGGTCCACATTCCTGGAGCACTTCAACAGGGAACTCATCTGGCCTTCTGACCCCGCCTCCAACGTCGAGCTACAGTTGTTCACGGACGCGGCGGGATCATCAGGCTTCGGGGCGTATTTCAATGGCGAGTGGTGCGCCGCAAGGTGGCCCCAGTCGTGGGTTGACCGTGGTTTCACGGTGAACCTGCTGCTGCTGGAACTTTTCCCGATCATAGTCTCAGCAGAGCTCTGGGCCTCGCGATTAGCGAACCAACATATAGTGTTCTGGTGTGACAACCTAGGGGTGGTGCACGCCATCAATAATCAGCGAGCGTCATCACCGGAGGCATTACGCCTCCTAAGGCATTTGGTGTTACTCGGCTTGCGGCACAACATTCACTTTAGAGCCAGGCATGTCCCGGGGGTGGATAACAATATAGCGGACGCTCTATCCAGGTTTCAGTTTGGTAGGTTTAGGGAATTGGCCCCGAAAGCTTCACCAATGGGGCTTAAGTGTCCCCCTTCTGTGTGGCAGATCATAGAGCCGGCATGACGGACCTGGCTTTATTGTCATTGGCCCCTTCCACACGCAGAGCATATGGGGCTGCTTGGCAGGATTGGTCGACATTTCAGGGCTCCCCCGAAGCCAGCGGTAAGTCGGTCAACGACCGGTTACTCGCTTTCGTTTGGGGTCACCATAGGCGAGGCAGGTCAAAGTCGGCTATGGCGGCGGCTTTGGCAGGCATCGCCTTTCATTCGCGCTTACGCGGAGAACCAGACCCCACGAGGTCCTTTGTCCTATCGAAAGCCATGAAGGGTTGGGCGAAGGTGCGTCCGGTGCCCCCGGATTCACGCAAACCCATAGACGAGAACTTACTGGGGGAGTTGATAGGATGTTTAGCCTCAGTAGCAGAAAATGAGTTTGAGGCGTCTTTATTTAAGGTTGCATTCGCATTTGCTTTTTATGGCGCATTTCGCATCAGTGAGCTGGTGGCAGCTAGCAAGCAAGCCCTCACTGGACTCCTCGGGGAGGACGTAATCTCTCGAGGAGGACAAGTATTATGCAAACTCAGGAGGTCCAAAACAGACCAATTGGGCAGGGGACAATGGGTTACCCTGAAAGCGCAGGCTAACGCTGCTACGTGTCCGGTTTCCTTATATCGGGAATATAGCTCCCGCAGACCGGGGGCTGCCTTGCAGTTCCTAGCACATGCGGATGGTCTACCGCTGACCCGATTCCAGTTTTCGGCTGTGTTTCGGCGATGTTTGGCTGCGTTAGGTCTACGGGAGCAAGATTTCGGAACACATTCCTTCAGAATTGGGGCAGCCACTTGCGCAGCGGCGGCAGGGCTTCCACCTTCCGCTATTCAAGCGGTTGGCAGGTGGAAGTCTTCCGCTTATAGGAAATACGTAAGGCTAGATAAGTTAGATAAGTAGTAGAAGTAAGCGCCTGTTGCGCCGGCCCAAAAACGATTGTTTACAATCGGTTCTGGAAGGCTAGCGTTCCGGAATCGACGGTGTGAAGGGAATTTTTTAATTTTTCCTCCTTCGTTGGACTAATTCAATTGGCATCCCCCCCAAGTTCACAGGAGGTTTTTTAAGTTTTTCCCCTTCACTTGGGTCGTAGAAAATGTATTTTGTTGTGTGTACAGTATATCCTGATGTTAACCTCTAGGTTTCTTCTTTTTCAGCCCCTCTCCCCTCCG
Source organism: Crinia signifera (assembly GCF_055691185.1). NCBI lineage: Eukaryota > Metazoa > Chordata > Amphibia > Anura > Myobatrachidae > Crinia > Crinia signifera. The sequence goes on along the minus strand of NC_139223.1, from coordinate 57,410,161 downwards.
AATTGACTCTGGGGAGGGTTTGGTTCATAGGACACTCATTTATATTTTGGGCAGCTGGGCACCCTTTAGCCTCCAGGGCTCCCGTCATAGCAAAAGCTTCAGAAACACGGTGGTTCGGGGTTCGGGGCATGCAGTGGGACGGTTTTTGGGACATTGTGTCTGCCAAAGCCCGTAGGTGGGGCCGTCCCGACGTACTGGTTATCCACTTAGGTGGCAATGACTTGGTTAGAAGTACAGGCATCGACCTGACGGTTAAGATCAAGAAAGATTTGTCAGGGCTGTTAGAACTCTGGCCGGGTGTGAGACTGGTTTGGTCTGACGTCATTCCACGTGTTAACTGGCGTGGGTGCCGGAATGTAGCGGCAATCGAAAGGGCCAGGCGGAAGTTGAACCACGCGGTCACCAGGCACATTGTTGCATTAGGTGGCACCGCGGTCAGGCACCCATCCATAGTAACCGGGTCCCCCGGTTTGTACAGGCCTGACGGGGTCCATCTGTCGGACACCGGTATGGCAGTTTTCCTACAGAATATTTTTGCTAGTTTAGGGTAGTTAGCGTAGGGTAGCTATTTGTTGGATGGCGGGTCCGGGTTCCAAGAGGCGACCCTTCGGGCCGTGGGAGCCCGGGCTGTGGCGAGAAGGCGCTCTCGACCAGCAGTCAGGTGGGGTGTCAGGTGGTCGCTGTGCGGTATTGCCCCCCCTTTGCCAAGAAGGCGGGCGAGTCCCCACGCTCCAGCTGGGGGCGTCGGACACTTCCTGGAAGGTCCGCGTCATGCAATAGAAGGGGGCGGTATGTCCGTCACAGCGCGGGCTGTACCCCACGTGAAGGGGTGTTGCTAGATTGGGACGCTACGGTCGTTACCATGGCAACACCCGGAACTGGTGCTGGTCTCAAGTGCTTTCTTTGCCATCCCTTATACAAATAGGGGTCATACCATTTAAATAAATATTCATGACCTTTAACCTTACGCAGTTGGTGTCCGTGTCTTATTTCAGTTAAGGTTTGTCCAGTTATTTCTAGGCTTAAGAGTTAAGTTAAGGTATAGATAAACAACAACAACATAATTCCCTAGGAGCCTTAGATAGAGCGAGGGCCGCATAGGTCAGAGGGAATTTAAGATACTGGGAATTTGTGGCCATAAGCAGTGTAACAACAACAGCAGTGCATAGCCGTGGGTAATAGCAGAGAGCAGTAGGTGGAACCACCAATCAGGGCACAGGGGGGCGTCAGCTCAGAGAGGGGTATATCTGGGATTGCAGCCAGGAAGTGAGGCCTCTTTGAGTCTGGATTCCCACCCTCCCTACCCTCTTCTTTTTCCACGTGCTATCTGGCCTGACGCCATTTCACCAAATTCGGCTAGCATGCCATAGTTTTAGTTTAACCCCTTCACGACATTTGACGTATATATACGTCATGGCCGGGAAGTACTTCCCGACCGTTGACGTATATATACGTCATGGCTTAAAACTGTCACTGCGTCTAGAGACGCAGTGACAGAGGGACGATGTCTGCTGTCCCTGACAGCAGACATGTCCGTGCATGCCGCCCCCCCGTCGGCGATCGCTGTGATTGGCTGTTCATTGTGAACAGCCATTCACAGCGTTTTCTGTGTCACCGGCGAATAACGTTCGCCGGTGACACGGGATCGGAGGTGATTGGTGCTGTAAAGTACAGCACCAATCACCGCGGGGTGTAAGGGTGACACTGGTGTCACCCCACCTCACCCCTCCCGCCCCCAAAGGCCGTGATTGGTTCGTCGGACCGACGGACCAATCACAGCCATGGAGGGGGGTTTAAACTAACGGTGACTGCACTGCAGACGCCATTCCGGTCTGGAATAGCGTGCAGTGCGGTCACCGTGCCCAGCTGCCGCCTATACTGACCAGAACCCATCCAAAATACTTACCTGATCATTGATATTGCTTATGCTTGTGACATCTTGTGACATCCTGTGACATCTTGTGCTGCTGCGATTTATTAGATAGAGAGAGAGTTAGAGAGAGAGAGATAGAGAGAGATAGAGAGAGATAGAGAGGCCTAGTGCTATATTTTGTGCTGCTGCAGTGTGATAGAGCTATAGATAGAGAGATAGAGAGAGATAGAGAGAGAGATAGTGACAGATTGTGCTATATATTTTTTATATAACTGAAAGAGATAGAGAGAGATAGAGAGAGATAGAGAGGCCTAGTGCTATATTTTGTGCTGCTGCAGTGTGATAGAGCTATAGATAGAGAGAGAGAGATAGAGAGAGATAGAGAGAGAGAGATAGAGAGATAGTGACAGATTGTGCTATATATTTTTTATATAACTGACTGCTGCCCCCCCTTTTGTGCTGATCAGTATAAATTAACTGATCAGCAACTTTTTGGGGGCGCAGGTTTTTTTTATATATAGATATACCTGTCAGTGCTGCTGCTGCAGTGTCATAGAGTGATAGATAGTGAGAGATAGAGAGATAGAGAGAGATAGTGACAGAGAGTGATAGAGAGTGCTAAATTTTGTGTCTGCTGCCCCCGCCTTTTGTGCTGATCACTATATCTGAGGTGATCAGCAACTTTTTGGGGGTACAGAGGTTTTTTTTTTTATATATACCTGTCAGTACCACCAAAGGTTGTGCACCTGCTGCCCCTCACTGGTAATCAGTGTCGCATCACTGATCACCTTTTTTTATTTTTTGTGAGTGCTGTGGGGTCTTTTTTACATTTTTTTTTTTACACACACTGTGATTTTGTGTGTGTCCTGTGGCCACTGTGCGCTGATCAGTGACGTACATCACTGATCAGCTTTTTCGGCACAGGGTTGATCTATTTTTTTTTTTTTTTGGATCAAATTCCTGTTGCCTTTGAGCGCTGTTCAGTGACGGACGTTACTGACCAACATCTGTGCTCAATTTTTGGCGCAGGACCTTTTTTTTTTTTAACCCCTTCCATTTTTTTTTTTTTTAACCCCTTCCATTTTTTTTTTTTAACCCCTTCCATTTTTTTTTTTTAACCCCTTCCATTTTTTTTTTTTGAACCCTTCAATTTTTTTTTTTTTCTGCACTACATACACACTACACACTACATACCCCCCGGGTTGAAATAAAGTTTGTACCCCCCCCCTACACTATACACGTGTTGAAACATTTCACTACCAGTAACACAAAAATATAAATGGCATCCCAAATGTCATCCCAAATGTCGTCCCAGTCATCCAGGAGAATGTATTCGGTGGAGGAGGCATATGCCATGCTTGCCTCTGACTCTGACACAGCCAGTGAGGCAAGCGGGGAATTTGAAGGATTTGTCTTAAGCTCCTCTTCCTCCTCTGATGATGAGGGACCCCCTCAAAGACGCCCCCGTAGAGCAGCTGAGACCCCCCCCCAATAATTGATCTTGTATGGACCCCACCACCAGACAATTTTGAGCCCCAGGTTCCTGAGTTTTTGGCCATCCCAGGAATCCAATTTGATTCAACAGGTCTCAGAGAAATTGACTTTTTCAAATTATTTTTCTCTGATGATTTTATAAATTTAATGGTGGACCAAACTAATTTATATGCCCAGCAGTTTATTGCTCAAAACCCCACGTCATCATTTGCTAGGTGGACCCCTGTAGATGCAGTAGAGATGATGACGTTTTGGGGTCTGGTGTTACATATGGGCATAGTAAAAAAGCCACAAATTAGGCAATATTGGAGTACAGATGTTCTGTACAGCACCCCATTTCACCGTATGGCCATGCCCCGGGCTCGTTTTGAGGCAATCCATAAATTTATACATTACACCGATAATGCACAGTGCCCACCCAGAGATGAGCCCACCTTTGACAGGCTATTCAAAGTCAGGCCGGTCATTGATCATTTCAGTGCCAAATTTGCAGAGCTATACATCCCTGATAAATGTATTAGTATCGACGAGTCCCTTATACATTTTAAAGGAAGGGTTAAATTCCGCCAGTACCTTCCCAGTAAGAGGGCAAGGTATGGCATAAAAATGTATAAGCTGTGTGAAAGCACCACAGGGTACACCCACAAGTTTAGGGTATATGAAGGGAAGGATTCAAGAATTGAACCGCCAGAATGCCCCCCCTCCCTCGTAGGTGTTAGTGGAAAAATTGTCTGGGATTTAGTGCACCCCTTCCTGGATAAAGGTTATCACCTCTATGTGGATAACTTTTACACCAGCATCCCCCTGTTTAAGGCCCTTGGTTCAAGAGGTACAGCAGCTTGCGGTACTGTGCGCAAGAACCAAAGAGGCCTCCCCAAAACGCACATTGCCCAAGTACTAAGAAGGGGTGAAAGCAGGGGAATATGCACCGAAAATATGTTGTTGGTCAAATATAAGGACAAGAGGGATGTCCTTATACTGACAACAATTCATGGAGACAGTACCACCTCCATCCCTGTACGAGGTACCAGTACCCACACCTCAAAACCAAATTGTATCCTAGATTACAATAAGTACATGGGCGGAGTGGATCTTTCAGATCAGGTACTGAAGCCGTACAGTGCCCTGCGGAAAACAAATATCTGGTACAAGAAGCTGGCCGTGTATATCATCCAGATGGCACTGTATAACGCTTACGTGCTATTCCGTTCTACCGGCCAGAGGGGGACATTTATGCACTTTCAAGAGGAAGTCATAAAGGGCCTAGTATTTGGGAACCAGCAGGCAGAGGGCCCCAGTACTTCTAGTACTGGCCCCCGTATTGTACCAGGGCAGCATTTTCCCAACGAAATCCCCTCCACTGCAAGAAAGGGCAGGACACAAAAAAGGTGCAAAGTTTGCTATAAAAAGGGAATAAGAAAGGAAACTATTTTCCACTGTAAAACTTGCCCCGACAAACCCGGCCTATGTATGAAGGAGTGTTTCAAAATATACCACACATCTATGGATTATTAGGTTCATCATTTCACCGTGCTTCGGGGGTCTTGCTAATGCCATATAGCACCCACCATTTATTCCACCAGAATCTGAGCTGCAAAATCCAAAAATCACTCCTTCCCTTCTGAGTCCTGCCATGCACCCAACTGGTATTTTTTGGTCACATGTGAGGCATTGCCGTACTCGGGAGAAATTGGGGCACAGATTTTGGGGTGCTTTGTCTCCTTCATTCCTTGTGAAAATGAAAAATTTTGAGCCAGAACTGCATTTTTGTGTAAAAAAAATGTAATTTTTCATTTTCACAGCCCAGTTGTACCACAATTGGTGAAACCCCTGGGGGTTTGAAATGTACACTATACCCCTAGATGAATTCCCTGAGGGGTGTACTTTGCAAAATGGGGTGACTTGTGGGGGGGTTCCACTGTATTGGTAATGCAACATAGCACCCACCATTCATTCCACCAAAATCTGTGCTCCAAAATCCAAAAATCACTCCTTCCCTTCTGAGTCCTGCCATGCGCCCAACTGGTATTTTTTGGTCACATGTGAGGCATTGCCGTACTCGGGAGAAATTGGGGCACAGACTTTGGGGTGCTTTGTCTCCTTCATTCCTTGTGAAAATGAAAAATTTTGAGCCAGAACTGCATTTTTGTGTAAAAAAAATGTAATTTTTCATTTTCACAGCCCAGTTGTACCACAATTGGTGAAACCCCTGGGGGTTTGAAATGTACACTATACCCCTAGATGAATTCCCTGAGGGGTGTACTTTGCAAAATGGGGTGACTTGTGGGGGGGTTCCACTGTATTGGTAATGCAACATAGCACCCACCATTCATTCCACCAAAATCTGTGCTCCAAAATCCAAAAATCACTCCTTCCCTTCCGAGTCCTGCCATGCGCCCAACTGGTATTTTTTGGTCACATGTGAGGCATTGCCGTACTCGGGAGAAATTGTGGCACAGACTTTGGGGTGCTTTGTCTCCTTCATTCCTTGTGAAAATGAAAAATTTTGAGCCAGAACTGCATTTTTGTGTAAAAAAATGTAATTTTTCATTTTCACTGCCCACTTGTATCAAAATTGGTGAAACCCCTGGGGGTTTGAAATGTACACTATACCCCTAGATGAATTCCCTGAGGGGTGTAGTTTGCAAAATGGGGTGACTTGTGGGGGGGGTTCCACTGTATTGGTGCTTGGGGGGTCTTGCTAATGCGACATAGCACCCACCAAAATTCCACCAGAATCTGAGCTGCAAAATCCAAAAATCACTCCTTCCCTTCTGAGTCCTGCCATGCACCCAACTGGTATTTTTTGGTCACATGTGAGGCATTGCCGTACTCGGGAGAAATTGGGGCACAGATTTTGGGGTGCTTTTTCTCCTTCATACCTTCTGAAAATGAAAAATTTTGAGCCAGAACTGCATTTTTGTGTAAAAAAATGTAATTTTTCATTTTCACTGCCCACTTGTATCAAAATTGGTGAAACCCCTGGGGGTTTGAAATGTACACTATACCCCTAGATGAATTCCCTGAGGGGTGTACTTTGCAAAATGGGGTGACTTGTGGGGGGGTTCCACTGTATTGGTGCTTGGGGGGTCTTGCTAATGCGACATAGCACCCACCAAAATTCCACCAGAATCTGAGCTGCAAAATCCAAAAATCACTCCTTCCCTTCTGAGTCCTGCCATGCACCCAACTGGTATTTTTTGGTCACATGTGAGGCATTGCCGTACTCGGGAGAAATTGGGGCACAGATTTTGGGGTGCTTTTTCTCCTTCATACCTTCTGAAAATGAAAAATTTTGAGCCAGAACTGCATTTTTGTGTAAAAAAATGTAATTTTTCATTTTCACTGCCCACTTGTATCAAAATTGGTGAAACCCCTGGGGGTTTGAAATGTACACTATACCCCTAGATGAATTCCCTGAGGGGTGTACTTTGCAAAATGGGGTGACTTGTGGGGGGGTTCCACTGTATTGGTGCTTGGGGGGTCTTGCTAATGCGACATAGCACCCACCAAAATTCCACCAGAATCTGAGCTGCAAAATCCAAAAATCACTCCTTCCCTTCTGAGTCCTGCCATGCACCCAACTGGTATTTTTTGGTCACATGTGAGGCATTGCCGTACTCGGGAGAAATTGGGGCACAGATTTTGGGGTGCTTTTTCTCCTTCATACCTTCTGAAAATGAAAAATTTTGAGCCAGAACTGCATTTTTGTGTAAAAAAATGTAATTTTTCATTTTCACTGCCCACTTGTATCAAAATTGGTGAAACCCCTGGGGGTTTGAAATGTACACTATACCCCTAGATGAATTCCCTGAGGGGTGTACTTTGCAAAATGGGGTGACTTGTGGGGGGGTTCCACTGTATTGGTGCTTGGGGGGTCTTGCTAATGCGACATAGCACCCACCAAAATTCCACCAGAATCTGAGCTGCAAAATCCAAAAATCACTCCTTCCCTTCTGAGTCCTGCCATGCACCCAACTGGTATTTTTTGGTCACATGTGAGGCATTGCCGTACTCGGGAGAAATTGGGGCACAGATTTTGGGGTGCTTTTTCTCCTTCATACCTTCTGAAAATGAAAAATTTTGAGCCAGAACTGCATTTTTGTGTAAAAAAATGTAATTTTTCATTTTCACTGCCCACTTGTATCAAAATTGGTGAAACCCCTGGGGGTTTGAAATGTACACTATACCCCTAGATGAATTCCCTGAGGGGTGTACTTTGCAAAATGGGGTGACTTGTGGGGGGGTTCCACTGTATTGGTGCTTGGGGGGTCTTGCTAATGCGACATAGCACCCACCAAAATTCCACCAGAATCTGAGCTGCAAAATCCAAAAATCACTCCTTCCCTTCTGAGTCCTGCCATGCACCCAACTGGTATTTTTTGGTCACATGTGAGGCATTGCCGTACTCGGGAGAAATTGGGGCACAGATTTTGGGGTGCTTTTTCTCCTTCATACCTTCTGAAAATGAAAAATTTTGAGCCAGAACTGCATTTTTGTGTAAAAAAATGTAATTTTTCATTTTCACTGCCCACTTGTATCAAAATTGGTGAAACCCCTGGGGGTTTGAAATGTACACTATACCCCTAGATGAATTCCCTGAGGGGTGTACTTTGCAAAATGGGGTGACTTGTGGGGGGGTTCCACTGTATTGGTGCTTGGGGGGTCTTGCTAATGCGACATAGCACCCACCAAAATTCCACCAGAATCTGAGCTGCAAAATCCAAAAATCACTCCTTCCCTTCTGAGTCCTGCCATGCACCCAACTGGTATTTTTTGGTCACATGTGAGGCATTGCCGTACTCGGGAGAAATTGGGGCACAGATTTTGGGGTGCTTTTTCTCCTTCATACCTTCTGAAAATGAAAAATTTTGAGCCAGAACTGCATTTTTGTGTAAAAAAATGTAATTTTTCATTTTCACTGCCCACTTGTATCAAAATTGGTGAAACCCCTGGGGGTTTGAAATGTACACTATACCCCTAGATGAATTCCCTGAGGGGTGTACTTTGCAAAATGGGGTGACTTGTGGGGGGGTTCCACTGTATTGGTGCTTGGGGGGTCTTGCTAATGCGACATAGCACCCACCAAAATTCCACCAGAATCTGAGCTGCAAAATCCAAAAATCACTCCTTCCCTTCTGAGTCCTGCCATGCACCCAACTGGTATTTTTTGGTCACATGTGAGGCATTGCCGTACTCGGGAGAAATTGGGGCACAGATTTTGGGGTGCTTTTTCTCCTTCATACCTTCTGAAAATGAAAAATTTTGAGCCAGAACTGCATTTTTGTGTAAAAAAATGTAATTTTTCATTTTCACTGCCCACTTGTATCAAAATTGGTGAAACCCCTGGGGGTTTGAAATGTACACTATACCCCTAGATGAATTCCCTGAGGGGTGTACTTTGCAAAATGGGGTGACTTGTGGGGGGGTTCCACTGTATTGGTGCTTGGGGGGTCTTGCTAATGCGACATAGCACCCACCAAAATTCCACCAGAATCTGAGCTGCAAAATCCAAAAATCACTCCTTCCCTTCTGAGTCCTGCCATGCGCCCAACTGGTATTTTTTGGTCACATGTGAGGCATTGCCATACTCGGGAGAAATTGGGGCACAGACTTTGGGGTGCTTTGTCTCCTTCATTCCTTGTGAAAATGAAAAATCTTGAGCCAGAAGTGCATGTTTGTGTAAAAAAATGTAATTTTTCATTTTCACAGCCCAGTTGTACCAAAATTGGTGAAACCCCTGGGGGTTTGAAATGTACACTATACCCCTAGATGAATTCCCTGAGGGGTGTAGATTGCAAAATGGGGTGACTTGTGGGGGAGGTTCCTAACTTTTAGCACTTATGGTGCCTAGAAACCTACATGGTGCCTAAAAAAAAATCTCATAAAAAGGAGGCTCCAAAATCAAGTAGGTGCTCCTTCTATTATGAAGCCTGTGGTTTGGTCAACGTGCACACTAGGGCCACATATAGGATATTTTTGAAAACAAAAGAATTGGGGGAATCAATTTTTAGTCACATTTCTCTAGTAAAATCTACTGTATTCGTTAGAAAAATGTATTAAAATTGAAACTCTGCAAAAAAAAAGAAATTTTGAAATTTCACCTACACTTTGTTTTAATTCCTGTGAAACACCTAAAGGGTTAACAAACTTCCAAAATGCTGTTTTGAATACTGTGAGGGGTGCAGTTTTTGAAATGGCATCATTTATGGGGGTGTCTCACATACAAGTCCCTCAAAGTCACATCAGAACTGAACTGATCCCTAAAAAAATCAGTGTTTGAAATTTTCTTGAAAATTTGAGAATTTGCTATTCATATTGTAAGCCTCCTAGTGTCCAAAAAAATTAAAAGGAAGTTGAAATAATGATGGAAACATAAAGTAGACATATGGTCTATGTTAGTTATTAACTATTTTGAGTGGTATGATTATTTGTCTCACAAGCAGAAAATTTAACATTTTGCAAATTGCTAAATTTTCCATTTTTTCACGATATTTTGGTATTTTTCACAAAAAAACACAGACTGTATCGACCCAAATTTACCACTAACTTGAAGTACAATGTGTCACGAGAAAACAATCTCAAAATCACTGGGATAAGTAAAAGCAAAAAAAAGTTATCCCCACTTAAGTGAGACATGTCAGATTTGAAAAAAAGGGCTCTGTCATGAAGGCACAAACTGGCTCTGTCATGAAGGGGTTAAACAATCGGCGAGAAGGCGCTCTCGACCAGCAGTCAGGTGGGGTGTCAGGTGGTCGCTGTGCGGTATTGCCCCCCCTTTGCCAAGAAGGCGGGCGAGTCCCCACACTCCGGCTGGGGGCGTCGGACACTTCCTGGAAGGTCCGCGTCATGCAATAGAAGGGGGCGGTATGTCCGTCACAGCGCGGGCTGTACCCCACGTGAAGGGGTGTTGCTAGATTGGGACGCTACGGTCGTTACCATGGCAACACCCGGAACTGGTGCTGGTCTCAAGTGCTTTCTTTGCCATCCCTTATACAAATAGGGGTCATACCATTTAAATAAATATTCATGACCTTTAACCTTACGCAGTTGGTGTCCGTGTCTTATTTCAGTTAAGGTTTGTCCAGTTATTTCTAGGCTTAAGAGTTAAGTTAAGGTATAGATAAACAACAACAACATAATTCCCTAGGAGCCTTAGTGCCGTATTCAATATTTTTGTATATTAGCTTTTAGCTATGTTTATTGCTATTTTATTTTACTTCATATACTTGCATTTTACTATCTGACTTTTTTCCCAAACAGATAAGGGGGTTTATTTTATAGATTAGAGACACTGCTGGAGGTGGGGGGAACATAATTTAGAACCTTCCTTCTCAATGGCGAGGGCAGCACCATTTCTAAAGACCTGCTAGTTACAGAAAGCTATAGATTGATCTGTCCATTTAATTTATGTCCTGTATTATTGATTTGCAGATAAGACTAAGCCAGAAAGGAATGCTCAATATTTGTTCTCTTTTGGTGTAAATTGGAAGTGGCGCTAATTAGGTTTTCCTATGTCTTCTGAATCAGTAATGGGATAGCAAAAAGAGCTGTTGAACTTGATAGACTTGTCTACTTTTTTATACCTTAAGAACAATAGAATTAATGAATATACTTAAATCAATATAAAGGTTGAGTCTCCCACATACATACTTCTTAAATACATAATATTCCAAAATACAGTACTTTCTGTGTACAACTGAGATAGTGATGTTTTTGCTTTCTGATGGTTCAATTGTAAACAAACTTTGCTTCATGCACAAAATCCATTCTGTGGTTAGACGTGGGTCCTATCCCCAAGATATCTCATAATGGAATGCAAATATTCCAAACTAAAGAAACTTCCCATATCCAAAATAATTCCAGCGGCAAATGCAGGATTGTTATGGAAGGTTTAAAAAAACAAAAACATTTACAATATTATTAAGCCCGGGAAATGGGAAAATTATACTGTACTTGTTTCATCCACAAAATATATTCTATTTAAAGAATCTATCAGTTAAATCTAATACTAGATGTCTTGGTAAAGCATCCAACAATTTTTATTGCACTGATTCTGTCACAAAGCTTATCCATTTATCCCATGGTCAGACATTCTACACTGAGGACACAGTCTACAGTACACATTTACACCCGGCCGCCGCGATGTCAGCGCATATGTACTAACATATGCGGCTGGCATTGCGGTGCGGTGACGGAGGCCCCCCACGATACCTGTAATGTGGTTACCTCCATGCCACCTCCTGCTCCCCTCATGTCCCCGTTGCCTTCTCATCCCCCCAGCAGCCGGAAGAACATCCGGCTGCTTTACTAGGGAGAGGAAGGGTTTACCTTACGGGTCCAGGAGGACCTGGACTAAGGTAAGCCAGAGGGAGAGGGGAGAGGGGGTTGGCGGAGGCAATGGAGGTGGCAGGTTGGCTTTGGGCGGAGATAGAAGCCCATAGGCTTCTATAGGGAATCGCCACCCAAAGGTGGTGATACCCTGTTCTGCAGTAACGTGGTGGCGGGGTTTTAGTACATATGCAAATGCGGTAAAACGGGGGTTTTACTGCATTATCAGCTTAATACATCCCGCCCTTAAAGTGACCCTTACACACCCAAATTGCCAGAACAAAAAAAATAATGCAGCGCTCAATTAATAATGATGTACCAAATATGTATAAAAAATGAATTTAATGAATAAATGGTATTTAAGGTACAATATAACAGTAATAAAAATGCAATCGGTTAAAAACAGTAAACAGGGGAACCTGCAAATAGTATGATGTTAAACCTGCTCTGGTTGTCCACTTCCCAGAAGAATCCCTTGAGGGGGAAAAGGGAGTCCAATTGATTCCAAAAAAGACGCTGGAGGTGTCCCAGTTCTGCGGTGGTCTGCAGATTTGTGGAGATCCTCTCTAGGTAAATTTGTGCTTGGAGGAGATGGATATTGCTCCAGAAGATTTGTAGTCCCAAATGAGCCGCTGGAGGTGTCTCTGTCCTGTGCAAGATGAAATGCAGATGGAGATCCTCTCTAAAGTGCGTTATGCAAAATGGGTATTGGGCAAAGGGAGAAGGGGGGAAGGACCGTCTGTGGTGTGGTGGATGGAGCGAGACCTGATGTCCCAGATGTGCTCAATAGGATTCAGGTCTGGGGAATGGGCGGGCCAGTCCATAGCATTAATGCCTTCATCTTGAAGGAACTGCTGACACACTCCAGCCACATGCTTTAGGAGGAACCCAGGGCCAACCGCACCAGCATATGGTCTCTCAAGGGGTCTGAGGATCTTATATTAGTACCTAATGGCAGTCAGGCTACCTCTGGAGAGCACATGGAGGGCTGTGCGACCCCCCAAAGAAATGCCACCCCACACCATTACTGACCCACTGCCAAACCGGTCATGCTGTAGGATGTTGCAGGCAGCAGAACATTCTCCTTGGTGTCTCCAGACTCTGTCATGTCTGTCAGATGTGCTCAGTGTCAACCTGTTTTCATCTGTGAAGAACACAGGGCACCAGTGGCGAATTTGCCAATCTTGGTGTTCTCTGGCAAATGCCAAACGTCCTGCATAGTGTTGGGCTGTAAGCACAACCCCCACCTGTGGACTTTGGGCCCTCATACCACCCTCATGGAGTCTGTTTCTGTTTCTACCATTTGAGTAGACACATGCACATGAGTAAAAACAAACAAAATAAATACAATTCAGTTTGAATTCTGTATGTGGTTCATTCACAGCTTATGATCAAAACATATGAATCAGGCCCAACGCGTTTCGTCAACTAGGTGACTTCATCAGGGGCGAACAGTAGTTTCAAATGAATGATACTGTAAAATGCAACATAGTAGCATCAAATACATATCATATGTGAACATGATTAACAAAAAAAATATATAACATATGAGTACTTCACAACTGAGTAACAAGAGAGGGGTTGGAGGATGAAAGAAGCACAAATTCACCATTACAATCAGAAAAAGGCAGTAGGGTGATGATTATTGATGGAAGAGACATGAATTCACCATTTCAATCAGAAAATGACTAAACAAGGGTCTTACCTAATAAGATGTCAATATACTGTAGGTATACCCATAAGGGTAAGTAGAAACTTCTCCTTCTTAGGAGTTAGTTTAAACAGGCAATTATTAGGTAAGACCCTTGTTTAGTCATTCTCTCCCACCAAAATTACCACTTCACTGCTTTTTTATTTCTGATTGAAATGGTGAATTCATGTATCTTCCATCAATAATCATCACCCTACTGCCTTTTTCTGATTGTAATGGTGAATTTGTGCTTCTTTCATCCTCCAACCCCTCTCTTGTTACTCACTCGTGAAGCTCATAAGCTGTGAATGAACCACATACAGAATTCAAACTGAATTGTGTTTATTTTGTTCGTTTTTACTCTTTGTATATAAATATTATACCATAAAGGTAAAACTTTTTACTAATACATATCTTTTATCATATGCATATTGATCTATCATAAGCGCACTCTGTATCCCCCCCTTTTGTTCATCTCTAAACTTTGGGTCCCGTCTTGCATTCTTGGGTGCAGATTGGGGTATTCCACCTCTTGTTTATATATATATATATATATATATATATATATATATATATATATATATATACAGTGGTCGAAGTGGGGCGGTATACGGGGGTATGGCATACCCCCACTTTAATCTGAAGATAAAAAAAAAAGTTTTTTTCCCCCCTCAGGATGCTCTCTGATCACTCAGCAGCACATATTGTGCTTTTGTAATACCCCTGTACAACGGGGCAGTCTGGCAGGGGACGTTGATGGACAGGGGGGTGTCCGAAGGTGCGCACTATATTCACTCTTTACTTTTCCATACCCCCACTTCAAAATTTCCATACCCCCACTTCAAAATTTCCACTTTGACCACTGTATATATATATATATATATATATATATATATATATATATACCAATAAACTATTTCTTTGGAGACGGCCTTTTTACATGTCTCTAAGGAGCGCACTGCATATGACTGTCTGATGTGCATTCAGCACTGTGATTTCCCAATTATGTTCAAGCAGGTTCCTAATGATCTTGCTGCCTCCTCTGTGTCTGACCTTTTCTTTCACAGTTAATCATTGGTTATATTGAGAAATATATTTTATATACAATACTAAAGTGGCTCATACTAAAGACACATAAATCATATAGCTTGAGGAATAAATATTGTATATGCACACATAGTTAAAGACCTGTCAATATTTTTTGTTTTAATATAACACTTTGACAAAGCTAATTACAGTCAATTATTTTATGTGCCACATTAATATTAATGTACAGTAAAGGGATTAAAAAAACTTAGTTGTTAGCCCTTCATATGCATTATTGTAGTCTTTGTATCTTCTATGCATCTTTTTTTGAAGATATCACTGGAAAAATGGTGGCATGAACAAGCGTTTGCGTAGACTGCGCAATCTGGGGCCATCCATCTTTTCCGACACCATTTGTGGTTAATTCTGTAGGCTCAGTCCTGATTCTGTAGGCTCAGTAAAGAATCAAGAATATTTAGCCTCACGTCTTTGTCTGGCCTGTGAAAGTCGAAGATGCATGAAAGCAGTCCCAGTAACAGTCGCTACTCCCCTGTTACCTCCCAGCAATGGTCACTGACTGTCAATCACTTTGTGATTATATTATCACTGTGACCGTCATCGCAAGAAAGTTAGAGGCACAGTGGTCAAAAATCATTCCACTGAATAGAAAAATGGAACTGCGTCCATCTCTGAGCTAGGGTGGTGATTTTGATAAGCCAAGATTAACCACCAGGGACTTCCTGCTCATAGAAGCCCCTGGCCTACAGCTGGAACATGTATTGGAACTCTACCCAGTATGTATCTATTCTCTTGGACAGTGGCTCCCAATATGAGATGTACATACAGGACATGAAGTGATTGATAATCTAATATGTTGTGCAGAGCTTGTTACTATATTGGCAGGTCCATGTGCTGGATTGTTTACATTAGCGTGGCAACTGAGCAGCCCTTTTCAATACTGCTGGCACTCAATTGGTTTCAACTTGCTCCGGTGCCAGAAACACAAATGAATATCATCCAAATCAATATAGCAAGGGACAATAAACGGCACTCGGAGTACAGCTGTATAAAAGTATTTTAGTTGCAGATGTGGGTAACGTTTCGGTGGACAAACCCCATCCTCAGACCCTTCCTACAGCAAATGTGCACCCCAAACAACACCATACTTATACCTACCTTGCCGCCGGGTTACTGGACATCACAGAACCGCCCCACTGCCTCCAGAAGTCACAGCCGCTCACTTCCGGTCACGGATGCAAAGGAAGTTGCTATGCAACCCTCTGTTTGCGTTCCATGTTCCAGACAGGAGCGCACTGACAGCACATGCTAGCGGGGGACATGCGCAATGAAGTACTACAGGGAAACCAAGCAGCTGGAAAAAGTATAAGCTCTAATTGCTGCTGTATATGACTCCATAAGCACACAGTCTGTTCGGTTAGGGGAACAGCCAGCATGTCCCTCAGTGCAGCCACAATATTTATAGTGCACAGAGACATACACAGCTAGCCCCCACCAAAACAACAACCATTGCTATGGGTTACTGAACCAGTATACATATGAATACATTATCATATAATACACATATCATCAGGCTAAGCTGTTCCAATTGAGTTTTTCATTAAGTCCTCCAGGTTGAATAGTCCCTAGTCTAAATATCCACTTAGACTCAAGGAGCAATAATTGCTTCGCCCTATTGCCACCACGCATGGACTCCACAATGTGGTCGATCATAAAATACTTAAGAGAACTAATGGGATGTCCCATCATCTTAAAGTGGCGCGCCACCGCCTGATCTACCTCTCGGCCCCCAATGGACAGATTGCTGGCAGACCGGTGGAGCCCCATTTGCTCTCTAAATGACCTAGTTGTCTGTTGAATATAATACAAATCACATGGGCAAACAATTATGTAAATAACGTGTCATTTTACAATTTAAGACATGTCTGATGTCAAATACCTTTCCAGAATGTGGATGTTTGAAAGAATGACATGTTACAATATGTTTATAGGTGGCACATATAAAACAGCTATAACATCCTGGGGGTTTGGAGACCGTATTAGGTGGCCAGGGAATACCACTACCGGTAATATCGGTTTTCATAAGCCGATCCTTTAAATTAGACCCTATTTTAAAGGTGGCTAATGGTTTTAAAGTTCGTAAAGCAGGTACTGTAGGTCGGTATCAGTTTTTATAGTAGGCTAGATGGCATTGGTAGCATACCGAATCACTGGACTGGCAGTAGAGAAAGTACTTGTCCATGGTAAAACCATGATAGTGTCTCTAGTTTTTGAGACAAACAATTGAGACCTAAAGAGACTCATTACTTGTTGTTTCTGCTCATTTTGGGTTTGAGGGTTATAACCCCTTTGAACAAATTTAACAATGAGTGAATCTAGACGATGCTCCACCATTTGCCTGTCACTCATGATGCTGGCAATCCGCATCAACTGTGACAACGGGAAGCCACATTTTAATGCTGGAGGGTGGTGTCTAGACGCCATAAGAAAGGTATTGCGGTCTACAACTTTAAAATACACATCTGTGTTAATCCTGCCAGCCTCAATTGTAATGGCTACATCTAAAAAATGTGTTACACTCGTACTCCAAGTATCTAATTGTAGATTCAACAGAATTCACATGATTAATCAACCCCTCTAGTCTTTCAACACCTCCTGTCCACAAAAAGAAAATGTCATCTATATAGCGCGGGTATGCTAATAGATATTGACTCACATCAGGGTGATCAAGGAGCATGCATTCTTCCGTGCAAACATATAAATATTTGCAAATAGTTCCGCTTCAGTGTAAGACTTCATAGTGTAGTTTGCAAAATAGATCATGATTAAATAACATAGGGTCAAGGTATTAATAAAGTTGGATACAGCCTCTAGCCCCCATCATGAGGGATAGAGGTATAGAGACTGTGCACATCCAGACAAACCATTAGAGTTCCCTCAGGAACAGGCTCAATCTAATTGCAAAAAACTAGTGGTATATTTGGGAAAGGACTTCTTCAACAATAACAATGGCTGCAACAAAAAAATCTTGTAACTGAGCTACGGGTTGATATAAAGAATCTCGAGCTGCAATTATAGGTCTATCGGGTGGTAGATCACAATTCTTATGGACCTTAGGTAAAGAATATAATACCGGGACCTTCGGCCACTCAGAATGCATAGTCTTGTATATTTTGAATGAAATCCAGTGATTCGGTATGCTACCAATTCCCTCTGACCTAATATAAAAACTGATACCGACCTACCTGAGTTACGAACTTTAAGACCATTAGCCACCTATAAAAGAGGGTCTAGTTTATGTGTGATTTGTATTAGATTGGACAGACAACTACTGTAAGTCATTTAGAGAGCGAATGGGGCTCCACCGGTCTGCTCTCAATCTGTCCATTGGGGGCCGAGAGATAGATCAGCCAGTGGCGCGCCACTTTAAGATGATGGGACATCCCATTAGTTCTCTTAAGTATTTTATGATCGACCACATTGCAGAGTCCATGGGTGGTGGCAATAGGGCGAAGCAATTATTGCTCCTTGAGTCTAAGTGGATATTTAGACTAGGGACTATTCAATCTGGATGACTTAATGAAAAGCTCAATTGGAACAGCTTAGTCTGAAGATATGTGTATTATATGATAATGTATAATTATACTGGTCCATGTTAATTATTATGGTATGATCTTTTTCTCATTGTAATATGCTCTATCTTTCTATGTATGTTTATATTGTATTGTTTATATTTTTCTCTATTGCTGCTTGCGTTAAGTAACCCATAGCAACGGTTGTTGTTTTGGTGGGGGCTAGCTGTGTATGTCTCTGTGCATTATAATTACTATAAATAATTACTATATATCAAATTGATCATCCACACATATTAATTTCATATTTATTTTTATGTTTGATATAGTCTTGCATGAGATGAGCCGCATAATCTGAGTGTTACTAAGGTGACCAATGTTCGCCCAGATGATCTTTTTCTGCCACTATGGATGTAACAGCAAATCAGAAATGCCAACAACAGGCCACTCTTTATACAAAACACTTCCTGTGTCATTAGAAGATTATTACACAGCTGCAAAGACACCACGGCCATTGCAAAAACGTCAGTCTATTTTTATCTATCACATCTGTGATCCTATACTGGTTGTCTTTCTCCATTGCGGCTAATGTACATGCACAGACAAACGGGTTATACTACTATCTAATAAGGAAATTATCGTCTCTGATAAAACTGGATTTATCACCCATTTTCATGTACTAACAGTTGACCTCAATTATATTCTGCATTATCACAGCTGGCCCAACCATTTAATAGGAATCCACTTGACCGTGGCTTTGTAATTGAAAACATATCCAGCACTAATACTAACCAGCATATACTTACGTAATCAAATGCATATTATCTCATTGAGAAAAATTAACCAACCATCTTCCTGCTGCGTAGTTTTTCCCATAAAATATATATATATTTTTTTTTTTATGCACTCCTGCTCTTTCATCACCTCAATTTTCCGCTGACATTTTGTTTAATCTTCTGTAATTACTTTGCTGAAAACTAGGTGGTCTCTTAGCCCCTAACATTCTTATTTGCAAACCGCACCTGCTCCATTTGACCTTAAAGGTCTTGTTATGAGAATCTACAGAAGCATGTTCTTTTACCCCCTGAATGTCATATTAACAAAGCAAAACACTGAAAAGTTCTATACAACCCAGAATTACATCAATCCAACCTGCCAAAACCTCAATAATGAAACCACTGTGGGCTTGATTGAGGTTGGCTCACTAGGCAGTGTACATCCGCTGCCTAACAAGCCTACAAACGCCCCCCGGTGCTCAGATCCCTTAGCTGCCATGTGAGGGGATTTGTTCGCAAACAAGGAGAATTCATTCGATGGTCGCTGTAATACTGACCTTCTAAACTGACCTTTATTCTAGGCCTGGTCATTTTAAGGTATATTGTTGGGCTGTACATGGACCATTTTATTAAGATTTATGTGGCTTATTACCAAAAGGGCAGAGATTAAACCAGACACTAAAGGGCCTTACACACTACACCAACCCTGCTGACCCTGATATTGGCGGTGGCGGGACCCGGTAGAGGGGGGGAGTGCATACACACTTGCCGATGCCACACAAGACGGGCACAACAGCCATGCTGCCGCTGCTGCATGGCCATTGTTAACGATGACCTACCTCGTCCAGACATGCTGGATGACAGAGAGGCTCATTAATGATGCACAGCATACACACTGGACAAAATTGTTCCCAATATCGTTCAGAAAGCCCATTCTGAATGATAATGTGACCAACATCATCTAGTGTGTATGGGCCTTAATGCGATCTAGGATGCACTTGGAGACAGGAAAGTGAATGGTACTTGTCCTCATTCAGAAACACCCAATAACACACATAGTAATAGAGTAACCTAGGTTAAAGCAAGTATGCTACCTGGAAGCTTATATAAAGACTAGAACACGTGACTTCTATAGGTACAGTCTGTAAAACACTAGAACGTGTATGCTTTAAATAGAACTGTTGACAGTCAATGGTATCAGCTTTGTATACAGATGTGAGCAGGTAATGTTGGAGACAGCATGCAGGAGGCAATAGAATAGTAAATTGTAGTTGGAAGCACAGGTATTTTTGCAGGTAGCCGACAACACACTGGGGAGTAGGTTGAGCACTAGTTACAACATGGAGAAAAGATAATGGTTCCGTGCTGGAGAATGTTGAGTGCTGAGGGCCAGATGCACTAAGCTTCAAAAGTGATAAAATGGAGAGTGATAAACAACCAACCAATCAGCTCCTGCCTGACATTTTTCAAATACAATTTGTGACATGTCAGGCAGGAGCTGATTGGCTGACTGTTTATCACTCTCCATTTTATCACTTTTGAAGCTTAGTGCATCTGGCCCTGAGACAGGTAATAGAATAAAAATATATACACAAGGTACAGTATATCGGGTGCAGATAAATATAATATATGTATAATTTAAAGTATAAAATGTAATTATGGATTAGCCACAGTTTTAATTTAATGTCAGGCTGCTCCCACAAGAATTATCAAATTCAACAAGAAAAAATAAATATTTATAATTTAAGAGAGCGCACTGAGTTAATTGAATAATTATTTAATGTATATAAGAAAATGTATTAACATTTCACATGTATATTTGCACACATAGATAACAATTTCTTATAAAAATAAAAAATAATAATAGTAAAAAATTAATATTCAAGTTAAATATAAAAGCATAACATACAGTATGTCCAGCAGGTAATAGAATAGGAACACTCTGGTAACTCTAGAGAGGATCCGGAACAGATGCTGTAAGCTCAGCAACAGAGCTTCTGATACAGAAGACCAGGACAACTGGAAGATAAGTTGTACTGGCAATGGGCATGTCATAGTGGGCTGTTCAAATATGGAACTCTGACACAGAATTGGACAAGCTCTGAAAAGCCTATTACCCACGATCAGTAATGTCAATTTTGACATTATTATTGTTCACCCATTTCTGCTCCTGGCAGATAGAGGTCCTGTGGCTGTTTAATTTAGAGATACCTGTATGCCACATAATAATGTTCATTGGACACCCTCAGATTTAAAAACCATGTATGAACTATTTGTGTCATCTCCATTTCTCTAATCGCAAAGGATTCAGGAGCAGATTTATTAAGCTCGTTGAAGTGATAAAGTCTCTGGTTTTTATCACTGGCCAATCAGCTCCTACCTGTTCTTTTTCAAACCAAACCTGTAATTTCACAGTTAGGAGCTGATTGTCTGGTGATTAAAAACATGACAAGGGGGTTATTCTACTTCACTCTTTCTGACAAAATCCTTCTTAGATGGACAAAACCATGTGCACTGCAGGTGGGGCAGATGTAACATGTGCAGAGAGAATTAGATTTGGGTGGGGTTTTACTTCAAAGTGAGATCTATATTGCAGTGTAAAAATAAAGCAGTGAGTATTTACCCTGCACAGAAACAAAATAACTCACCCACATCTAATTCTCCCTGCATATTTTACAATTGCCCCCCTGCAGCACACATGGTTTTGTCCATTTAAGAACGATTTTGTCAGAAAGAGTGAACTAGAATAACCCCCTTTATCACTTCACCTGGCTTAATAGATCTGCCCCTCAGTCCTTAAAAAGCTAATCATTATTCAAAAGCAAATATTGGTAACCTCTCCTGTAAATGGTATTAATATCAAAGCATGTTCATTTTAATAGAAAATTATTAGGTGGCAACTTGACCATTAGATGCATTGTACAGTTGCTGATTCCATATGCTTTATACCTTAAGTAATTAAAATGGAAGCCAACAGTCATGTTAATCACTTTAAATATGCAGGGCGAGTTGGTTTAATATGCAGATAGTTTACTTCCATATGTTATCTTCAGTGAATAGATAAAACTCATGCAAATGAACATATTTTTCCTTTAATAGATAGCTTTGTGTGTTTCTCCTGCCCTGGATGTGACATACAGTATACAGTAGTTTTTTTTTTTTAAGTGCCAAGTGTATTTGTTGAAATTTAATGTAAAAATTGGCAAGCAAACATTTTTATTCATCATAATGACCTGAAATGATTAACTTATATAGGAAATATAATCCTTTTTTAGACAACATATTTCTTTGAATCTATAGAACAAATGTGAGCGACACTGGCATTTTTAGCCAATATTTTCATATCTCTCGCAGAGCTGTTGGAACTCATATTTTGCGCATCTGTTGCAGAGCTGTTGGCACTCAAAGGGTTAAAATAGACCAACAATGAGCAAACACTTATAAAAGCAAAGTACTGTATATTTTGTGGTTCAGAATTATTCCTGTTTATTGTAGATTTAATCTCTAGCTTTTTATGCATAGAAAAGATCAATCATTAAGTTCGAGTAATGTAATGCCAGCACTGGACATGGAGTGAATTAAACATCCCAATCTGCGTGTCACACTGGGATACATGTGACTCGGGGATCCAATAGGGGCATAGGTCTGGCTGGGTTGACTGAGTTAATAATGCAGGAAGGGGAGGAGACTTCCTCTTCTTCCTGCTGAATTCCCCACCCTCCCTTCCTTTTGTTTTAATAGGGGTGGTGGGTTTAATCGCAGTAGATGATAGGCAGGAAAGAACGGCAGAGTTAATCAACTAGCTCACACTACGTGTTAATATTGACGGGTACTTGTGTATTTTGGCGGCGCCCATCGCATCGTAAACCATAACGCATGCGATGGTATGCGATGTGATGTCGTTGGTTAGTGTACGATGGCATACAATTTTGAAATTGTATGCCATTGTACATGGCATACAATGCCATATGATGCAATGCGATTAAACATTGTATAAGCACCCTAATAGGTGCTTATACTATGTTAAGCACCCTAATGGGTGCATACAATGTTAAATGCACCCCCACGCCACCCCCCCACTATAAACGTGAACCCGAAGCATGGCGAGCGCAGCGAGCCCGCGAGGGGCAGCGGTACGCGTCCTACGACCTTTTCATACCCCCACTATCCACGTCGGCGTGGAGTTGAGAATAGATTAGTGTGGCGAGCGCAGCGAGCCACCGAGCCCGAAGCGTGGCGAGCGGACGCGGATACCTGTGAAGCCCGCGAAGGGACGCGTTTACCTGTGAAGGTATCCGCGTCCCCACGCGGGGCTCGCTGCGCTCGCCACGCTTCGGGCTCGGTGGCTCGCTGCGCTCGCCACACTAATCTATTCTCATCTCCACGCCGACGTGGATAGTGGGGGTATGAAAAGGTCATAGGAAGCGTACCGCCGCCCCTCGCGGGCTCGCTGCACTCGCCATGCTTCGGGTTCACGTTTATAGTGGGGGGGTGGTGTGGGGGTGCATTTAACATTGTAAGCACCCATTAGGGTGCTCAAAAGCACCCTTTAGGGTGCTTATACGATTTTTAATCGTATAGGGGGTCAAAATCGCGTCGCATTGCATCGCATGCCATCGGGTACATGGCATGCGATACGATACGTTCATCGTACGATGTACATCGGGGGGGCCGCTATAATACACAAGTACCTATTGACGTTTATTGGCCTGTTTTTTCCGGTGCTCTCACCTCTCATTGGGGTTTATTCTAGTTCATTCTTTCTGACAAAATCCTTCTTAGATGGACAAAACCATGTGCACTGCAGGGGGGCAGATGTAACATGTGCAGAGAGAATTAGATTTGGGTGAGTTATTTTGTTTCTGTGCAGGGAAAATACTGACTGCATGATTTTACACTTCAATATAGATCACACTTTGAAGAAAAACCCCACCCAAATCTAATTCTCTCTGCACAAGTTACATCAGCCCCACCCGCAGTGCACATGGTTTTGTCCATCTAAGAAGGATTTTGTCAGAAAGAATGGACTAGAATAACCCCCATTGGCTTAGGCCTTCGCTGGATCACCTGTTCAGGGACAGCAACCCCAGCCGGCTGGGTGGGTAGTCAATGTGTTAGGTGTAGTTGGATACCGTTGGTTTTGAGTTAGGCCAATTACGATAGAGTTGGGGTGGAGTTATAATTATCTATTCTTTCTTGGCCACCATTAATTAATTAATCTAAATAAATTTATCAATCTAGCTTAAAAGTTGCTACAAATAAATCAGTTAACAATTTCTGCCAAACCTATGTCTCCGAGTCTTTATTTCAGGTTTATTTATATAAGTTAAGAATGTTTAAGTGTGACATGCTAAAGGTACACATGAGATGTTGGGATGTTTAATGCAGGCATTTCCAACCACGTTCCTCAAGACACACTAAGGGGTATATTCAATTGTAGTTGAAACTGCCGTCTTGTCAGAAAGACAGCAGTGTTCAACTTGAATAGAACGGAAGTGGTTCTGACCTATTCAATAAGGTCTGTTTTTTTCCGACAGGTCACACTGCTCCGACCTGTCGGGAACCACGGGTATTGGCGGAATAGCCGCGGATCCACATGCTTTTGTCGGACAGGTGGCCAAATTAAGATTTTGGCCCCGTTTCCAACAATCCTTCTTTAAAACAAGTCAGATTAAGGCATGGAGGATGGCACCGCGAGAGCAGCAGCAGCTCACTCAGGGAAGAAGACACCGTCTTACCTCCTGGCCGCCTCTGGCCACATACCCAATGCATCCTCGGTGAGCAGCAGCAGCGGCGGCCTATACGACAGAAGGAATTGGGCATGTCAGATCCATTCCAAATGCATGTCGGAATGGATCCAACAGTAATAGAATATACCCCTAAGGGGTACATTTGCTAAGATCAAATGTGAATGAATAAGGTAATCTATTATCATCATCATCATCATCATCATCATCGTCATCATTTATTTATTTAAATGGCACCACAAAGGAAAATCCAATATATAAAATTTACTAAACACAAAAATCAGCAGTGTTTGCTCAAATACAAAAGTAAATTACGGCAGAGCACACATGTAAGAATCAATAGGCCACTGGTCAAACTCAGCAGCACTTTCCAAAGGCACCCATTACGAAACTGCCATTTATTATCATTCGTATTAGCAAACTCTGCTGTGAATTTGGCACAAAAAAGTACTTTTGAAAGAACTGGTTTCAGCAGCTGAGTTTGCAGAAGCATGCACAGATTAGTATGATCTGTGCAATGCTTCAGTGTGTAAAATGTAAAGATAGTGTTAAAAATTATTTAAAAAATGGTGTGAGGTCCCCCCTCTTAAGCATAACTAGTCCTGGGCTCTATAAGCAGTGCTGGTTCCAAAAATGAATGGGAAAAAGAAGTAGGGTCCCCCTATATTTAAACAGCCAGCATAGAGTTCTTGGGCTGTTCCTACTTCCAAATATACAGGGGAAAAGGATGTACAATTCCCCCATGTTTTTAAAACAAGTACTTGGCTCCATTAGTGAGTAAGGTAATGCCACAGCTGGGGAACATGTTTATAGTGGTCTAGACAGTCTTGACTGGGGTCCCTGGGGAAGTGGAAACCATCCTAATAAAGATGTCCGTCCCTTCAGGTGAGTTAACAATTCAGTATAAAATTAGATTTAATATTGTGTTTTACCTGTGGAACTACAGGCCCTAACAAGATTCTCCTGCAAGTACCAGCATGCAGGCATTAATGGTCCAGATTACGGCAATTGGGTCTAGAGCAAGTTGGTCAACAAGCATTGGGTCAACACCATTAGGTCGACATGGGGATAGGTCGACATGGTTCTAGATTGACATGGGTCAAGGTAGACATAAGTCTAGGTTGACATGGGTTTAGGTTGACAGGTCATTAGGTCGACACAAGTATTAGGTCGACAGTGTCTCAGTCGAAAGTCAAAAGGTCGACATGGGGCTTTTCACTGTTTTTTGAACCAACATGTGCCGACAGGCGTTATTTCATGCCCTACCATCCACTGGGGCGTGGCGTGCCCGAAGCACTGCGAGCGAAGCGGTGCACTGGGAACTGTGTTGACATTCGGGTAAAAAAACTGCAAAAACTCCATGTTGACCTTTTGACTGTCGACCTAGACACTGTGGACCTAATGATTGTGTTGACCTGTTGACCTAAACCCATGTCGACCTTGTCCCATGTCAAACTAGAACCATGTGGACCTTTCCCCATGTCGACCTAACAGTGTTGACCTAATGGAAAAAAATGTGTGGTGCGCAAATCAACAGCGGCTGGCACAGGGCGGTCAGGCCCTAAGGTACAAGAAGAGAATAAAGAAAATTGTGCCTGCGCTGGCTGCTTCCAAATAATTGTATCAGACGTTTCTCAAAAAAATATATAAACAATTTATTAAAACATACACATGAATAAAATCACACTAAATGATATATCATTTTAACTGAGAGTCCTTTTGTTGAAGGTATTGTCTCACTGAGAGCGATATAGCAAGTGCTAGCTGAGAATAATAATAATAATAATATAGTGCTGTAAAATTTGTATTACCATCCTGGTCGGTCTGGAAGATATTTGTGTACCAGAGTCGGGATCACAGTCCTGAATTAGGCCCTATAGCGGGCGGGGGTATGTCACTCCCCTCAGATGGTGATGTCCTTAGGAGACTGGGATTAGGGATCATGCAGGTATCCCAAAAGCTGGAACTCCAGTTTTTTCCAAAAAGGACTTCTAAAGAAGGTAGGTGGCTGTGTCCCTTTAAGCAGCAATGGATTTTTCAAACGACCAAATTTTGGATGCGTCCCATTTAGGGGAATATGGGGTACCGGGCACCGGATCTCAGCAGCACAATGGGGGTGTCTTTTGGCAAGGCTCATTATTATTCTCAGCTAATACTTGCTATATCGCTCTCAGTGAGACAATACCTTCAACAAAAGGACTCTCAGTTAAAATGATATATCATTTAGTGTGATTTTATTCATGTGTATGTTTTAATAAATTGTTTATATATTTTTTTGAGAAATGTCTGATACAATTATTTGGAAGCAGCCAGCGCAGGCACAATTTTCTTTATTCTCCAGTGTTGACCTAATGCTTGTCGAACAACTTACTGTAGACCAAACGATCCCAACCCAATGGGCCACTGGTACCATTAATTTCACCTGTAAAACAAATATTACAATAAAGACATGAACACATCATGAAACTATGTTTATTAAACACTCATGCACACTTACTCACTTACATACTCACATATATTTCCACATTGCTCTTAGGTCCTCTTTCCAGTAGAATCCATAGGGTAACTGTACTAGTAAACAAAATACTCCCCTATATTCAGTGAAGATCGGTCCTCTTTATGCCATATAGGCATCCACAAGGTAAAAAAACCAGCAAGTTATACAATTCATCTGTACTGAAGAGCACCCATGTATACATTTGGGTCCTCTTCTTGGCGATCACATTCTCAACCACCTGAGTTGCTACTCAGCTGATACATTCATGGTTAGTAAATTTCCCCATAACAGTGCAGGTTTTGTATATGCAGGATTCAGCACAGATGGTTCCACTTCCTCTCCCAAGTAAAGTTACCCTAAAAGTGGAGATCAGCCTCAATGTTTCCACAGTTGTCAGAAGTCTGCTAGTGAGTTCTTAGAACAGAAGTGTCTAAGTTGGAGGAAATGAAAGACATTTACGTAATATATAGCAAATTTAAAATGACATTTAGAAAAGTAAGGGATGGCTCTGTCTTGAGTTCCATTGTTTACAAAGCAACAAAGAACCAGCTCATTCATACAAATAATATATTAATTCAATTAAGTACTTATTCATTCCATATAATTAATGATTTTAATATATATATAAATGTGATTAAAAAAAATCCTTTACGTTACCAGAATGTGCACATACTAAAACTTAAAAAAAAAAATGAATATTGTAAAAGTAAGATAAGTTCATATCATTGAAAATCCTCAGAAAGACTTCATTATCTGGTGAATCAATCACATAAAATGAAAAAAGGCACATTAATCTCTGTGGAAAAGGGTAGTCAATCATTCGAAATGAGCAATTCGCGTCCATCCAGAGTCACTGCCCTTATGATCAAAAGTACTGTAAACATAGAATGCAAGATCCTTAATGTCAACTACAGTGAGTGACACGTATGGGAGATTGGGAATAAGGGAGGAAATGATGCAGATCCAGTCTTCTGTATCTTTGAAAACCTATCCTCTGGTAATAAGCATACAACATGCACACACACCCATTCCAGAATGCTGTCTGCTTTGTGCTAATTTCTCCCTTGGTGTATTGATACCATCGTCCAGTCTCCAGAGGCAGAAGGTACAATAGTATTTGTTGGAGATGTCTGTGCAGTTTTGATGTTGTGCAGAATATCATCCACACCAGCGATGTGTAATTCATGTAAGAAATAGTCCAATGGCCTATACAGGCAATATGATTTATTGGCACAAGTAATGGTACAGCCGTACTCATTGTTATACTGCCTGTAGTGGAGCATGTGGTAGGCATGTCACCAGCTGGTGACTGTTCACACGGTGCAATTTGATTCGAGTGGGATCGTATAAAACGGCAAGCTAGATTTAGTGTTAGGTTGCAGAGGAGGAGGTTAGGAATAGGCTATGAGGAGAGGGGAGTTACGGTTATGCACTTACAAAGGGTATTGAAGTTAGGCTGCGGGGCAGAGGGGTTAGGATTCACTGGCGGAGTACTGGTCTTAGGGTTAGGCACTAGTGCCAATATATAGGCTCATGCTGCGGGAGGAAGGTTACGGTTAGGCTGCTGTAAAGTAGGGTCAGTGTAAGGGGATGGAGGAGAGAGGGTTAGGGCACCTGTCAGGATTCTCAGTATCAAGATGCCGTGGTCGAGCTTATGACTGCCGGCTTCCTGAGCACTGAGATATCATATGTATCCCAGTATACTAATGGCCTTATCTGTATTTATTGCGGTATTCAATCCTGAATCCGACTGTCAGGACGCTCCCGACAGTCTGATTCACAGACGTTTTTAAACAGTTTTATCAGAAATGGCGGCAAAATTGTCAGTATCGACATTAACGTCCATTTCCGACAAATCCGAATCGGAAAGCCTTCAATGCTGTCGGAAACTGCCTACATGTGTGAGCATCGGCATAATGATAAAAAAGAACAGAAACAAAGGTAATAGTGATTCTCATACCTGTTTCTCCCACTTGGAAGTGCACAGCATCAAGTCTTTTTGTTCTGCATTTTGGATGCAATTCTGAGCAATGTTTCTCTCTCAGGAAGATGAACAAGCTCATTTGTGCTGATAGGAAGTTGTGCATTCTAAGGGGGAAAAAAGCTAACTTCAATACTAATGGAAACAGAAAATCAAATTGTTTGAGTATATGCAGCGATAAGTCTTGTTCCATGGGCAGATAGAATTTAATCCTGGTTTCTCTATAAACAACAAAAGTGTGAATAAGATATAAGGTGAAGTCCATTTTAATTGTGCAGTGAAAAAGAATCACTTGTTCCGTTTTGCAGTTGAAAACAAATCTCTGCTGTGCCTTTCTATTTGCTATCTCTACACATACATAATTGAGTGCCCATCACTTGTACTTTATGCTATGCTATTTTCCATGCGTTTGTATATTGGAGAGGGGAAATACACAGCAGTGCATGAGGTTGTATACTTAAAAGACCTAGGTAATAATGCCTTTGTCTCTGTAATTGTCTAGTTAATATTTAAAAAGCCTTAGAGCAAGCAACTCCAATATTTGGACTTTTATCTTATCTCCCGCAATCCGTCTAACAGATGATGTTAGACACAAGAGACTATTTTTTGTCCCAAGATCCTTGTCTGGGAGAAGTGAGTTCATTTTAAGGCCAGTTCTCCAAAGATCTGGACAAACATTTAATAATAGTACACCATTCATAGCAAACCTAGACCAACGGAAAGGACTATGTACAGTAGCCTGTTCAACACGTACTGGGGGGACATTTACTAAGATGGGATTAAGACTTCACATGTGATGTTGCTGTGGGCAACCAATCAGAATCTACTTCTTATTTATGTTGCACCCTCTAGAAGATAGTAAACAGGATATGATTGGTTGCCCATAGCAACATCACATGTGAAGTCGTATTCCCAATCTTGGTAAAGTATGTTATATTTATCTATTTTTTAGGTACTTGTGGAGTATCACGGCTCCCACAATGGGCATCGCACATGAAAAAGCCCGAGCCCGAAGCGTGGTATCCGCATCCCATCGCGGGCTTCACAGGTATCCGTGTCCCCTCGCGGGCTTCACAGGTGTCCGCGTCCCCTCGCGGGGCTCGCTTCGGGCTCGGTGGCTCGCTGCGCTCGCCACACTTTCTATTCTCAACTCCACGCCGACGTGGATAGTGGGGGTATGAAAAGGTCGTAGGACGTGTACCGCCGCCCCTTGCGGACTCGCTGCGCTCACCACCCTTCAGGTTCGCATTGATAATGGGGGTGGTACAGCCTCAAAAATGCCATTTGGGGGCCATTGAACATGTTTCATAATAATTTCTATGCATTTGGATGCTTTTCTGTTAAAAATCGCATGCGATGCGATTGCATGCGAT
Organism: Crinia signifera; assembly: GCF_055691185.1. NCBI lineage: Eukaryota > Metazoa > Chordata > Amphibia > Anura > Myobatrachidae > Crinia > Crinia signifera. The sequence continues at coordinate 57,379,783 of NC_139223.1, read as the reverse complement.
TTTGTAAAAAAACGTTAAAAACCTGCAAAAATCGCATCCCATCGCATGCCATTATATATGGCATGCGATGGGAGCCGTGATAATCCACAAGTACCATTTTTTATTATCTATTGTGTTAATATGATTCTTTTCATGCACTTACCATCAGGTCCACCTACATTTTTAGGTCATAGAAGGTTGTAGGTCTCTTCCCCCCTTATTCAGCATATACCTGTTGTCTATGACTGTGAGTTCACGTTTTCCAGATCAAGGGCCTTATTTTGGTTCATTCTTTCTGACAAAATCCTTCTTAGATGGACAAAACCATGTGCACTGCAGGGGGGGCAGATGTAACATGTGCAGAGAGAATTAGATTTGGGTGAGTAATTTTGTTTCTGTGCAGGGTAAATACTGACTGCTTTATTTTTACACTGCAATATAGATCTCACTTTGAAGTAAAACCCCACCCAAATCTAATTCTCTCTGCACATGTTACATCTGCCCCACCTGCAATGCACATGGTTTTGCCCATCTAAGAAGGATTTTGTCAGAAAGAATGAACCAAAATAAGGCCCCAAGCGACAAGTGCACTTATTACTGACTGACACTGGCACAACCTGTAAAACATACACTGTGTGGGGTCTTGAGGATTGATTTTGAGAACCTGTGCTCTATGACATATCATTACCTACGCCCCAAGGGGGCATAGTCACAACATAGTATAGTTACACCTCACTGCACCTCTAGACCTATAGGTGCCCCGAAACTGTATAATTGATACGCGCTCCATGGCACCACCATCATCCCACTCAAACACACACAGCACCACTGCTTACAGGTACTGGTTTGCACTGCTTCATAGACATGATGGACGTTTCATAAAAATCTTTTTTTTTCTTTCTTTTTCTTTTTTTTTTCAGCTGGGCTGCCGAAAAGAAAATTGCTCTGAAGATAAAAACCAGGTTTTTCTGTGAAGTGGGAATTGTTGAGGAGCAATAATTGAGATGGAACCTTAGTTACAACATATATTCAACTTGACTGCTGTTTTGTTCTTTTTTTGTATCTCCAATTCTAAGATAATTTGCAGTTAATGGTGCCACCAGGCCTAAAGAAATGCACACAGGACTAGTAAAGAGAGACATATTCCTTCTAATTAGAGCTACATAAACCGACTGAGGGAGGCTCCAATCTGTGTAATTCATATATGTCCCCTGCGGGGAGTATGTGTAAATTATGTGATTTGTAAACCCCAGGATGCCTTGCAGTGCCATTCCTCCAGCCAATAAAGGTTAATCTATATCTCTCCATCGAAGCAGTTCAGCAGCATGGAGTTGGTAAGGATGCGGGAGTTTTTCAAACTGACAGAAAATAAGATAACAAGCGTAGAGCATCACACAGCCTTTATTTCCAAAATGTTATTTCATACAAATAACACACATGAAGCATTGTAAAATGAATTTGGAAATAGTTTTGCACAAAATTTTTCACCAAAAACTTTTTGCATCAAAATTAGGGCATTGGACATCCATCGAAAATGGAAGGTGATCAAAAATTAGCCCTGATCGTAAGAATAGTGATGATCAAAGTTATTGGGAAATCTTGCACTAATTTAGCTTTGCAATGGAAACGTATCCCAGAGACATCGACCTGTGTGCAGAGAAGGGAAGCCAATATCTGACGGATCGTTAGCACCTAGTATGTAATTGGCGCAAGTGAAAATAGCAATGATGATGGCTGTGGTTCCTGATGTAAACTGATTAGGTGGCATAGTAGATGCATAATCCCCCATATTAGCCACACGGATCGGCATAAGACAATACATTTGCCGGATGTGGCTGCGACTAGCCACAACAAGGCATCTCTGCTCTGCTGGTCACAGACTACATGATACTAGCACCACATTGGGACATTTGTTACATGCACCTGTTATTGGCCAATACATTCATTTAAGAACCTTCCATTCTTTGCATCACTGGACCAAATTCTGGCCTGATTGCAGGACAAATTTGTTCTCAAAAAGGACAAAACAATGGGGCCAGTTCAAACCTATTCGGCCATGTCCGATGGTCTGGCCACTACACATGCCCATTTTAAATAATGCACATATGCAGGACCCGGCAGCCTGATTGATAGGCGAGGGGCATGCCGGAGGCGTGCCAGTATGGACCCCCGGTGTTTCATGGGCATGCCCACAAAAATGGTGTAGAAACACTGGGAGTGGCCGGGCGAATGTAGGCATTCCTTTGCCTGCTAGGGGCAGGTGCATGATGCCGGCACAACCCCTTTTTTACTTAAGACCTAGCAGCTGCCAAGGGACTCCTGGGTCACACGGCACCTGATTTCTCCTCTGTGCTGCTGCTTGCGAACAGATGTGTACCCTTACACATCCGTACGCAGCACAGTGAGTACGAGCTAGCAATGAACGTGACCGCTGAAGCATGCTCCTGCGTCATCAAAGGCCGACAGATGAGCAATGGGGTGGACAGCTTTCCATAGCTTAAACGGGTGAAAATCGCTCAGTGTGTATGCACTGAGCGATTGCAGCCCAGAGATTTTCCCCATCATCGCTGTCCATAGACGCTGGGCTTAATCGCCCAGTGTGTATGGACCTTAACCATAAGAAGACAACTACAATCCTCTCATATAAAATAGTCACCACAAGAGCTTATAAGATGGCTATTTGGGAAGATTCTTATTTTATTATCAAAGTGCCAAATTGATAAGCAGAATCACAAAATGTATTGGGTTACAATTTGCATATGTCTTATTATCTTCTCCTGATTTAAGGTGCCCATACACTAGTAAGATTTATCTTAAGATCTGGCTGGTTGGAACAAAAACATGGTTATGGATGAGTGACAGTTTGGCAGTTTTCCAGCATTTCCAAGCAAATGGTCAACTGTCAATTGCTCTCATCCATAACCATGATTTTGTTCTAAGCAGCCAGATCTGAAGATAAATCTGCGTGTGTATGGCCATCAGATGATCGGATGGAAGCTCAAAATGAATTTGTTTTATAACAAATATAATTTTCTTTCTGTGAATTTGATAGTAACAACAAGCTGCTTCTGACTACAGCTGCTGTAGTGCATTATGATGAAGGGTGCTATAAAGCATTGCAGCCTAATAACAATAATGTACATTTCCCTTTGTTATTGATGTAATTAATTACAATCATTGATCTTGTGCTAGGAACAGATTTGGCTTGTAAGATTCATGTCTACTGAAGGTTACGCAGACAGCAAGGACTGAGTCACAACTGGTAATAGAAGTAATAACAGCAGTTTTATCATTTCATACACAATTGTTAGACACATGTACAATGTAGGGCATAAATTTGAGCTAAATTGATGCTAATAGTCATGACTGCCAATAAGAATTGTGACCCTTCTGACAATCTTTGATACTCAACCTCTAATTAATAAAATTAAAAGTATGTTTTGATTTGCAAAAATAGAAAAAGAAACACTTTTAGCCATAAATCTGCGTGTTAAATGACAACTCAGACATGAAGCATAGGAGGCAATAGCCAAAAGGTTCTGTCATGTAACACCACACTCCACCATAGCCAGATTAAGGGGGTACTAAGGGCATACTGTATGTACCCCGTGGCCCCCTTTGCCAGGGGCTCCCCCGCTGGAGTGAACTGAAATTACAAGCTGTCCCTCTTATGCAGCAGCTGGACCAGGTAGTCAGAATTCAAGAAGAATTGCAAGTTTCATGAGCTGAAACTGGAATGGGTCATGTTGGAAGATATGCATAATCAAATATAAACCTCCACCACCTTTACATCGGGATCTCCCTGTCTTAAGTGCCCCGGGCATCCCCAAGGCTTATTCCGGCACTGCCCTCCTCAACCTATTCTCCTTGTAATTGACCCTGAATACAGTTGTGGGCTGGGCTAAGAGAACATAGTGGGGCGCTAGGTGCAGAGGATGTAGCCAAAATCAGGAGTTGTGGCCACAGCGCATACAAAACAAAGGTTGTGTGCCCAAATATATTATAAAAGTAAGCACTACTCCTCTCAGAATGCATGGAGGCAACACGATGCTGCCAATGATATATAATTTACTGCATACAACTGAGTTTAATCATGAAGTACATTATGGTCTCTAAAAATACATCTAAGAAATTAGTAGAATACAGTAGATGTGGGTCTTGCAAAAGATTGAGATGCATTTTATAACTGTCTACCAGTTCAATCAAATCAATGGTAAAAACCTACAAAGTGTTGTAAAATATGAATTTTAAAAACATATTAATTGTGGTACTTATGTAGTATCTGGGCTGCCGATTTTTTGATTGTATGCCTTAACTTAAGGCATACAATCAGTGCGATTCGATATCGCATCGCATGCGACCATATCGCATGCGATGCGATGCGATGACCCGATTTTTCCATAGGATTCAATGTTAAAATGGACTGAGTCCATTTTAACATGGAATTCAATGGGAAAAAGGGGTCCTTTTCATACCCCTACCATCCAAGTGTGCATGGAGTTGGATATAAACCTGTGGCGAGCGTAGCGAGCCACCGAGCCCGAAGCATGGCGAGCGAAGCGTGGTGAGCGTAGCGAGCCCCGCGAGGGGACGGTATTCTGTGTCCCCTCGCGTGGCGAGCTACGATCGCCACGCTTCGGGCTCGGTGGCTCGCTACGCTCGCCACAGGTTTATATCCAACTCCATGCCCACTTGGATAGTAGGGGTATGAAAAGGACCCCTTTTCCCATTGAATTCCATGTTAAAATGGACTCAGTCCATTTTAACATTGAATCCTATGGAAAAATCGGGTCCATCGCATCGCATCGCATGCGATATGGTCGCATGCGATGCGATGGAGCCGATTCCAAAATCGGCAGCCCAGATACTACCTAAGTACCTTAATTGCTAATACAGGTCGAGTATCCCTTATCCAAATATCCACTATCAATTATTCCGAAAACCATACATTCCAGAAAGTGAAAAAAATATTTCTTTGTTAAAAGCACTACTGGGGGCATCTGTAACAGCACTACTGGGGACATCTGTAACTGGCACTACTGGGGACACCTGTAACAGCACTACTGAGGACATGATATGTAACTGGCACTACTGGGGACATCTGTAGCAGCACTACTGAGGACATGATATGTAACTGGCACTACTGGGGACATCTGTAGCAGCACTATTGAGGACATGATATGTAACTGGCACTACTGGGGACATCTGTAACAGCACTACTGAGGACATGATATGTAACTGGCACTACTGGGGACATCTGTAACAGCACTACTGAGGGAATGATATGTAACTGGCACTACTGGGGACATCTGTAACAGCCCCTCTGAGGACATGGTATGTAACTGGCACTAAATATGTGCAAGACAATGATTGCTTGCCATTCACGTTATAGTGCCATGCGATGCGTGCGATGCAATGCGATTTCAGTAGTTAATACGGTAATTCTATAGTGGTGTCAGAGATAGTATTCCCACTCCCTGTCAGAATCAGTCTGAGGTGAATTTGTGACAGGAATGTGAATCTTTTCTGAAAACACCCCCACTGTCCACGTCATCCCGAATCGTGGCGAGTGGACGTGTTACTCATCCTCCTGACCTTCTCATACCCCCCCTATCCACGTTGGCGTGGAGTTGATTCTATATAGTGTAGTGAGCCACTGAGCCCGAAGCGCGGCGAGCGGACGCAGATTACTTAACATGTATTCCGCATCCGCTCGCCACACTATATAAAATCAACTCCACGCCGACGTGGATAGTGGGGGTATGAAAAGGTCGGGAGGACGCGTAAAGCGTCCCCTCGCGGGGCTCGCTGTGCTCGCCACGCTTCGGGATGACGTGGATAGTGGGGGTATGAAAAGGTATTTAGCATCACATATACATATACACAGGGTGTTTTGTCACATATGCATACATATGCATTTTCAGTGTTATGGGTATCGCATGCGATTACAGTGTTATGGTATGTGGTGCGATGCGATAAGAAAATTGTTCAGGGTGCAGTGAATAAATAAACTAGTCAAATCGCATTGCATCGCATCGCATGCAACGAAAAAGTGAGATAGGATTTCACTATGCAGAATAGCCCACTGCGAATATAGCGTACTGGGCGCCATGAAAATACACAAGTACCAGTAACTCTACTCTAGGACACAGAACATTTGTATGCAGCTTTTGCCATTACCCTCTTTTTCACTGTAGTTTTTTTGGATGGGTATGTTTTTTTTCTTTTGTACTGAGGCAAAAGCAATACATGGTTAATTGAGTACTATTGCTGTGTCTGCTGATCTCATACATGATTAGGCTCTGTGTGTTCTGGAATAGTGTTCTCCAGCCTCACTGTGCTTTTTGCTAGAAAATCAATGCCATCAGAAGATCACAAACACTGTGAGTGTAGTATCAGCTAAATTAGATAAAACTGGATTAATAGGTTTCAGATTGGGAGGAAAAAGTCATCTGCAAATCTTGATGAAAAACTCACAGATATCTAAACCAGACAGGTCATCATATTTATCAGAAAAATGCCGTAACATCTGGCAACGAAAATAAAAAATAGATTTGAAACGTCTCACAAAGCTCTCTTGTGTCCTGGCGTAGCCAATAGATACACTAAGCTTCAAAAGTGATAAAATGGAGAGTGATAAACAACCAGCCAATCAGATTCTACCTGTCAGGTCACAGTCTGTGTTTGAACAATGTCAGGCAGGAGCTGATTGGTTGGTTATCACTCTCCATTTTATAACTTTTGAAGCTTAGTGCTTCTGGGCCAGATTCTCTAAGCTTCAAAAATGACAAAATGGAGAGTGATAAACAGCCAGCCAATCAGCTCCTGCCTGATATTTTTTCAAACACAGTCTGTGACATGGCAGGTAGGAGCTGATTGGCTGGATGTTTATCACTCTCCATTTTATCACTTTTGAAGCTTAGAGATTCTGGCCCTCTGGCCCTAATTCTCTCTCTGATACCGGCTTCAGCTCTAACCATGGTGTAGTTATCACCATGTTTGTAGGAAGGAGGATAGATCACCACAGGCAAAGGCAGTGAGGGTATTGATTAATTGTGAGAAATAACTTCTGTACCAACATGAGACCGATGATGACAACTATGGTCAAAGGTGCTGGGTTGGCGGTGCTCCCAAAGTGGTTCAGCAGCAAAGCTGATAGGAAAGAGGGTGTGTGTCCAAAGACGGAAAAAGGCAGAACGTTACAGGTTTTTTGGGGCACACTTTTATCATAGAGGTGATGGATGTAAAGATGGGTGAATTAAGACATAACTTTTATTATACTTTGCTTAACATATAGGCGTCAAAAATTAAATTAAGCATCAACAATTACTATGCAATAAAATATTATTGAAGTACATCATTCGTACAGTTCTTCACAGTTAGCGGGTGAAAATGTTTCACCTTGGGGACCACCCCCCACCAAATATACCAAATGCAGAATTAATCTCTGCAGAGGTCTAAGGGATAAATTAATACAATATCAGAAATAATGTAGGACAGTAGATTACACGTGGAGAAAATTGGAAAAGAGTAGGATGTAGTGCATCAATGCCATCAGAAGATCACAAACACTGTGAGTGTAGTATCAGCTAAATTAGATAAAACTGGATTAATAGGTTTCAGATTGGGAGGAAAAAGTCATCTGCAAATCTTGATGAAAAACTCACAGATACCTAAACCAGCCAGGTCATCATATTTATCAGAAAAATGCCGTAACATCTGGCAACGAAAATAAAAAAAATAGATTTGAAACGTCTCACAAAGCTCTCTTGTGTCCTGGCGTAGCCAATAGATACACTAAGCTTCAAAAGTGATAAAATGGAGAGTGATAATGGAATGATGGAGCCGGCTCCATCTGGACCATTGTTGTGGTTATGCACACGTTAATACCTTTAAAAAAAGAGTGTACAACTGTATATATTAGTGTACTGTGGTCTAACGCACAAAACAGATTTAACTAGCAAAGAAAACATAATAGAAAATATAGATAATTACAGTAAGTTATGAATATTCACAACAATCAGATACTTATAGCAATCAAGATAGAGTTACAGCAAAGAGATAATTATCATAACAGTCTATAGTACTGCAGCAGATGGATCTAACATAGATGAGAATTACAATCAACAAATATACATACACACAGTATGCAAGCACATCCTGGTTTCAGGTTATCCGTCTTCAGACATCATACAGTATAAGTGTGTTGCCAGATACCTCAGGTTGCCATATATTTATGTACAGTATAAATTAGCACACAATGCACTGATACAATCTCTTCTTACTGGTCTAAAGGCCGCCATACACTATGCGATTTGGCCCCAATTTCACCTGATCCAGATGGATCGGGCAGTGAAATCGGACCAAATCGCAGGTTTTGACACCCGGTCCGACCCGATGCGCGGTCCCGTGCGCATCGGGTCAGAGTCGGGACGTCGGACCGGCTGCACATAAGATAAATCTTATGTGCAGCCGTGGGGACTCTGAGGACGCCGGCGAGGGAGGTGGGCGGGAGACGCTGGCGAGGGAGGGGGGCGGCAGGGGGAGCCGGAGCAGGGAGCTGTCATGCTCCATCCGGGTAGGGGGGGGACACGCCGCTAGTAGTGCGGACGCTGCGGGGGACACAGGCGGCAGTGACATAGAGCCGGGCGGGGGGAGCCGGGAGCTGTCATCACTGAAAAAAAAAAGCCCATACAATGAATGGGCAGCCTGTGATTGGCTGAGCGCTCTCTCAGCCTGTTAGCAATTGGCTAAGAGAGCGCTCAGCCAATCACAGGCTGCCCATTCATTGTATGGGCTTTTTTTTTTTTTCAGTACTGACAGCTCCCGGCTCCCCCCGCCCGGCTCTATGTTACTGCCGCCTGTGTCCCCCGCAGCGTCCGCATTACTAGCAGGGTGCGTCCGTCCCCCCAGCCGCCTTGCAGCATCCCCCGCCCGCCACCTCGATGTCCCCGGCCCCTCTGCTCGCTCCACATTGCAGCTCCCCGGGAGTTGCAAATGATACATCGCATAAGATGTATCATTTGCCAAACTTGGCACATCAAGTGGCAAATCGTGTGTCCCCCTCCCGGGGAGCTGCAGGGGGAAATCAGGTCCGACTTGTCCTTAGGACAAGTCGGACTAATGTATGGGGGCCTTAAGGGAAACACACCTTCCAAGTCTTCAATGGTTCATAGGCTGGCTTTGTTCAGTATATAGTTTCATGGACCCGCCTTGCAATTCATGTATATTACCACATCTCTTTGTACATACATATCTACTTATACTAATGCAGTGTGTGATTATTCATCCACAATGGCACGTTTACTTCTGGAAAATACTGGATCATATAAGACCTAACCCTGGGATATAGTAATAGTTGTATAAATAGGGGTACGGTATATTTAAACCTTACATATACTATGTATATATAGAAAGTAGATGACTCATCGCGCCCTACGGGAGCTCTTCACACTGTCGTGAGGGGCTCTGTCCCCTTAGCCTGTGAACGCCTTTATTGTGTGAAATATGGTTTGTGTGGGAGGGGTGGGTAGGGAAATACTGCGGGTACGGGAGGGGCAGATATGGTGTTTCCACAGGTGGATGTCGGGGTGCCCTGGGTGGGGGAGTGGTGGATTCGGGGTTGGTACAGGTGGGGGAGGGTGTCTGGTGGTGCTGTGGGTGTGGGAGGGTGCGGGTGTCCTGCATGTGGTGGAGATGCACTTGTGGGGATACTTTGGCTGGGAGAGGGGTGGGTGCGGGGGGTCAGGTTGTTGGTGCAGGTGTGGTGGTGTTGTGGGTGGGTGAGGGACAGTTGCGGGGGTACTGTGGGTGTGGGATGGTTGGGTGCAGGTGATCTGTGTGTGGGTATACTGCATGCGCAGTAGGTGGGGTTGCAGGAGTGCCATGGGTGGATGCAGTGTTACCATGTATTGGGGAGGTGCGGGTGTGTATTAGGTGTGTGCAGGGGTGGCATGGATGGGGTATGTGGTGGGTGTGGGGATACTGCAGTAGTCTTTTGTTCCGGTGCAGGGTGGGCACGGGTTGTGGGAGAGGCGTGTGCGAGTGTGCTGCAGGTGTGGGAGGTGTGCATGCAGTACTGCTGAGGGTACAAGAGGGTGTCCAGGGGTGCTATCCCAATCCTTCCCATCAGCTACGGCCCCCCACACACTAATTATCCACATCAACTATCACACCCCTGGTCCCACAAAGTCCATTACACCATCATTCTCGAAGTGATCTGTCAGCCTTTTGCCTTGATATTATTCACATGAGCCAACAGCCTACCTACCCTCCTATCTCTGGCAGCACTGACTAGAGGACAACCCCCATCCCCAGGTGTTCCTGGTGTTGGCTGAATCCCAGACAACCACCGTCCTTCATGTTCCCCCTGATCCTGCCCCTCCACCACTGTCAACCTTATACTGCCATGCAGTCGGTGCAGCCGGCTGGCCCCACCAGCTCAGCTCATCCTCTGTGTCTCCTGCTCCCCAGTGCAAGCAACATGGCCAGCACTGGCCGCAGCAAGCACAATTCCGGGTCCGATGCTCCGAAGCACCGCAGCATGGGAAGAGCGGACGGGGGGACCTTCCGCTCCCCAGCTTAGGCATAAGTAAATCCAGCTCTGGCTGCATAGGTATACATGAGTGGCGGTGGGTGACTCTGCTGTACTTTAAAGGGCAGGCCAGATCTGTGTATTGCTGGGCTCTGTGTATAACGCTGGGAGGGGGGCGGAGTTCATAACTCCACCCAGACCAATGAACAATAATAAAGTAGGCTCTTGTGGGAGGGGGAGACACTGTACTCACTGCCGCTCAGCACTTCTTACACTGGTCACGCTCCCCGGCTCTCCTGCTCACACTGACGCTTCTAATGATTCTGCTGCCACAGTTCTTCACTGCATCTTTAGCCCACCACTGCCGCTCCTACTCCTGCCGCACAGCTCTCCTAACCTGGCTACTCCTGTCCTAGCGGTCCCGCCCTTGATCCTGCTGCCACACCTCATGAGTTCTCCGTCCAGTCCCTTTTTGCGGCCACCGCTACCCACACAGCCCCGCTGTGGCCTGCGTTTAAATAGCATGACATATGTAATGACGGCTATGTCACAACGTCGTGCATGCAGGCGCCGCCTGCGAGACTTCCGGGAGTTCCCATGGGACTTCCAGCTTGGTGGGCACCGGACAGGGGGATTTGCAGCTAAGCTATATAGGAGTGGTGTTGCGTGAGTCCGGATGGTGTGTAGGCGTTGGGTGAGTCCGGAGGGTGTGTAAGGGGTGGAAGGGCTGCCCAGATCTGTTGGACTATGTGTGTGTGAATAACGCTGGTAGGGGGTGGAGTTAAGTGTGTAACTAACACCTCCCAGCTTTATACACACAGTGATTGACAGATCTGGCTAAATATATAGGAGATTGCAGGGGCTCTCCACTCACTAAATTAACTAATTTTAATAAACAGTGAAGACATATAAACATGTTTGCCTGAAATCAAACATTAATGTAATAGCTATGCTTATTGTAATAATTTTGAGCAATAGTGTTAGGACCTGCAGACAAGAGGGGTCACCTGAAGGGGGCTGCAGGCTTAAATACAGTGATCAATACATGAACTAAATCTACACTGTTTATAAGGGATCAGTATGAAATCCCGGTGTTAGGAATCCCGACGGTTGAAATACCGACACCGGAATCCCGACTGCCGCAATGCCAACAAGGCGGGGTCGAGGATGGCTTCCCCCTTGCGAGCTCGCTGCACTAGCTACTCAGCGGGCCCGGTGCCTCGCTACGCTCAGCACACTATTACTTTATTCTCCCTTTATGGGTGTTGTGGACACGCAAAGAGGGACAAAGTGCCGGCATTGCGGCGATCGGGATTCCAGCATCAGTATTTCGACCATCGGGATTCCAACCGCCGAGATTTTGACCGCATCCCGTTTATTAATATTAGTTAATTTAGTGAGTGCAGAGCCCCTACAATTTTTATTTAAACAATGTGGTCATAAGCCATAGGGCACCCCAAAACTAGGAAAGAGTGAGTCCCTATGTTTAGTGTATTATATATATATATGTAAGCCCAGCAAACGGATGTCACTCAAAGACTGATATAATCACAGCAATAATGACCCAGAAACAGTTTCCAGGCCGTGGAAACTGTTTCTGGGTCATTATTGCTGTGATTATATCAGTCTTTGAGTGACATCCGTTTGCTGGGCTTACATATTGTTTACATTGGATGCGCACCAGAGCCAGTCGCAACTCACATTTAGAGTGCCGGACACCTTTGGACACATATATATATATATATATATATATATATATATATATATATACATACAAACACAGGGGGCCCAGCACTCACTACAACAAACTAACTCACCTTAACATTCAAATAATCAATAAATAAATAATGGGGTTTTAGTCCATGAATTGATCAATGCATTTAAGCTTGCAGCCCATCGCCAAGGGACCCCATTTCACTGCAAGTCCTACACTAACTGGTTTTCTTGGGAACCTGGCACCTGCTTACACATCATAGCTAAAATGAACATGTGTTGTTTTTTCTAGGTTAATGCTTAACTGCCAAGTAACTTATGGCTTTTATAAGGTGAGACAATCCCAAACACAGCACCTGAATTAGTATTAAAGGGGCAGCTGTCACAGGTTTCAGGTAAATGAGCTTATCAAGGGTGCATGAGAAAGCTATGATCACAGTAACAGAGGTTAATTAAAAATCAACCCAAATATATATATAGATACAGAAGTACCAACACACTCGCCATTCCTAGGAATGGGGTGCAAACAGCACCCACATCCCAGGGTGGGGTGCGGTGGCCTGTGACCACACACTCTAGTAAATACAAACACAGGGGGCCCAGCACTCACTACAACAAACTAACTTACCTTAACATTCAAATAATCAATAAATAAATAATGGGGTTTTAGTTCATGAATTGATCAATGCATTTAAGCTTGCAGCCTATCGCCAAGGGACCCCATTTCACTGCAAGTCCTACACTAACTGGTTTTCTTGGGAACCTGGCACCTGCTTACACATCATAGCTAAAATGAACATGTGTTTTTTTTCTGGGTTAATGCTCAACTGCCAAGTAACTTATGGCTTTTATAAGGTGAGACAATCCCAAACACAGCACCTGAATTAGTATTAAAGGGGCAGCTTTCACAGGTTTCAGGTAAATGAGCTTATCAAGGGTGCATGAGAAAGCTATGATCACAGTAACAGAGGTTAATTAAAAATCAACCCAAATATATATATAGATACAGAAGTACCAACACACTCGCCATTCCTAGGAATGGGGTGCAAACAGCACCCACATCCCAGGGTGGGGTGCGGTGGCATGTGACCACACACTCTAGTAAATACAAACACAGGGGGCCCAGCACTCACTACAACAAACTAACTCACCATGGGCGGGATGTTATAACATCCGCGGCCCCCCTTCGCCGGACATCGCATTATTAGTAACGGCATATGCTATAACATATGCCGTTATTCATGCAAGGGACAGCTCTTGCGGTAAGAGCTGTCCCTTGCGATGCGGTGCCGGCACTGGACTTCCGGGTCTGTGACCCGGGAGTCCATCTGCGCATGCGCAGACCCCGGCGCCGGCCGCAGGGCACGCTGGGAGGGATCCGTGACGGATCCCTCAAACAGCGCTGCGGTAAGAAGCCCATAGGCTTCTGCAGGGATTCGCCAGCTTTAGCTGGCGATTCCCTCCGCAGCGCTGACACTGCGGAGGCGCCATATAGCATATAGAAATGCGGTAGAAACCCCGAAAACGGGGTTTTTACCGCATTTCTGCTATATAGCATCCCGCCCCATATATATATATATATATATATATATATATATATATACATATACATATATATATATATATATATATATATATATATATATATATATATATATATATATATATATATATATAGCAAACACTTGTGTCCGGCACTCCAACAATGTTTAAAGTCCACCTTCAGCGGGTGCCCGCATCCAATACTAAAACAGCGTATATAAGGAACAATGATGCAGCACTCCAGCTTAGTACAAAGACGTGGTTTAATAATTAGCTCTTCAGCTACGTTTCAACATTTACATGTTGTCTTCAGGCTAATACAAAAGCAAGTGATACAAGTTTAAATAGCAATGTGTGCTGCGTGAGGCGGGAGTCAAGCCCACGCCCAGCCCCACGATCTCCACAGAGTGATGTCATCACCCCTCACCGCCGTATCGCAGGCCGTTGTTAGGGGATACCAGTAAACAAAACAGCAAAGATGGAGCGCGCCATCTTTGCTGTTTTGTTTACTGGTATCCCATAACAACGGCCTGCGATACGGCAGTGAGGGGTGATGACATCACTCTGTGGAGATCGTGGGGCTGGGCGTGGGCTTGACTCCCGCCTCACGCAGCACACATTGCTATTTAAACTTGTATCACTTGCTTTTGTATTAGCCTGAAGACAACATGTAAATGTTGAAACGTAGCTGAAGAGCTAATTATTAAACCACGTCTTTGTACTAAGCTGGAGTGCTGCATCATTGTTCCTTATATATATATATATATATATATATATATATATATATATATATATATATATAGTAGAATGCAGTTATGTGTGTCTTTATGGCTTTTCCCAGATAACATTATATCGCAATGTGCATGCTCAGCATATATATATGCAAAGTCTACTGTAGTACGCCACGCAAGCACATGTATACATAAACTTTATTTACTTTTTAATTACTATTTTGACTTTGACATTTATCACTCATCTTTACCAGCAGTGGTGAGTCTCTGATAGCTACACCAGCCAATTGGTTCTTTACTAGGGGGGTTATTCTGATTCACTCGGATAGGCACAATCACTCTAATGGACAAAACCATGTGCACTGCAAGTGGGGCTGATGTAACATGTGAAGAGAGTTAGATTTGGGTGTTTTATTGTTTCTGTGCAGGGTAAATACTGGCTGCTTTATTTTTACACTGCAATATAGATATCAGTTTGAAGTATACCCCCACCTAAATCTAACTCTCTCTGCACATGTTACATCAGCCCCACCTGCAGTACATATGATTTTGTCCATTTGAGAGTGATTGTGCCTTTCCAAGTGAATCAGAATGACACCCTAGGTCCAACCAGCTCAGACCCATGGGGCACATGTGGTCTTTAGTAGGAAGGAGCTGAGGAATCAATATTAAAATTACATTAAATTAAAGTACAGGAGCTGGGCTCCTAAAACCTTGTGGAGTAGTATCTCAGGACCTAATCCCTGTCCACCAGCCCACTTCTGCTCCTCTCCAGACTGCCGCTCCAGACACTAAATCATTGCAGATGGGCTCCAGACCCGATATTGCACAACAGTACAGCACTGCCACAGCTTTGGCCTTTACTACTGGGCTCTTCCTTTACACTATGGTGACCTGAGAGCTGGTACATTTATAGAACATCATGACTTGACAGTAATAAAGTAGAATCTGATTGGTTATTACTTATCTCCAGAGCTATTTCTCATCAGGAACCATCAGGAACTCAAGTCCTGAACCTCTAATTAATATGACATCATCAGGAACTGGGTTCCTGAACCTGCTCTGAGCCAAAATGTACTTTCAATAAGATAAGTATAATTTTAAAGTCACCTGTGAGTGCCTTTGTTTCTATATATAATATATACATCTCTCTCTCTCTCTCTCTCTCTCTCTCTCTCTCTCTCTCTCTCTCTCTCTCTCTTTCTTCCTCTCTCTCTATTTTATTTAATCAAACCACCAACAGACCTGGAGTTCCTGGACCTCTTTTTCCAGAAAAATAGTACTGCTTATCTACGTTATCTTTCTCGAAGCCTTGATAAAATCTTCCCAAGTAACAAGCATGTCTTCCTCATTCTAAAAGGACTTGAGAGAAACTATAGTCTCTGGTCTACGAACAGTAAATACATGTGTACCGCTTCTTATCCATTATGAACTTTGCAAAAAATGTTTCATCCTAGCTTGAAACAGTAGGCTATGTAATGACATTTTAGTTGTTTTTTTAGCTGTGCTTGATTCCTGGTGAGCAGACAAAGATTTTTGTAATCTCTATATGGCTACCCTCATTAGTTTCACTGTAGTGTCTCTATTGTCTCATTTCAAAGGATATTGAGTTTATGCACATACAGGTGGTCAAGCAGAGCCAGCAATAACAAGGAATTGTTATACTGTACTGTAGTCCTTTCTGTAGCACTGGGCACCATCACAAGAAGAGACTGGTAGGCTAAGGGTTGTACTATATGTAACAGACACGGCATTGGAAGGGAAAGGACAGTAAATATACTGTAGGAACATATTCAGTACTTGTGTATTAGCAGGGCACCCGGCTATGCTACGCTGACAACATACCTTAGGCTACGTTGTCAGCATAGTGTAGCCAGGCACCCTGCTAATATGTGCCTTTAGACTTACTCGCCAGGCTAAAGGGCGGGCGGTGGGGCTTGAGCGGCGGGCTGAAGGGTGAGCGGCGGGGCTTGTACGGTGGGCGGGCGGAGGGGGAAGATACCGCGAGCACCCGGCGGACACCAACACCTGGCTGGGGGGAGACGCGTCCTGGGGCGGCAGCAATGTACGTAATTCAGCGTACTGCCACTGGGGGAGCATCACATGCTTTCCCTGCTCCCCCAGCGGCACTACGCTAATTGCGTGCATTGCTGCCGCCGGGGACTGTCATGAAGGACGCGGGTGCGGGGAGATGAGTGTCGGAGGAGGGGAACGCTGGCGCTGGGGACATCGTTGAGGGTAAGTATAATGCACTACACACACACACACACACACACACACTACACACACACACTCAACATTCACTAACACAATCATATCCCCACTATACACTTCGAAGCGCGGCGAGTGCAACGAGCCCTGCTTCAGGCTCGGTGGCGAGCTGGGCTTACCACACTTTATAAAATTAACTCCACGCCCATGTGGACACTGGGGGTATGACATGGATAGTGGGGATATGCACCAATTGTGTATTATGACAGCTTCTGAACAAGTTACGTAAGTATAATACACAAGTACCACATATTCCTATGCTTTACAATATTGACTGTCAGTTTTTTGTTCATGGAGTAATAGTTAAACTGCAACAATTTTGAAACAGTAACCAAGGTTTAATATTATATATGCAAAATGCCTCCACTTTGGAATGTACGAAATTCAGGATATGCATTTTGAATAAGAGTTTTCAGGGCCTAATTTAAACATTTAAACTTTGATTTTTTAGAACAAGCCAGAAATCAATTATTTTAGTACGGGGAATGTGAGGTTTTTTTTTTTTTAGTAAAAGTAAGAAAAAAACAGCCCCCCCTCCTGTATTTAAAAAAACCTGCATCAGGCTCTTGGACCTGTCCTGGTTCAAAGGAAAAGTACGAGGGACAAAAACAGTAAGAGTCCCCCGTATTTTGGAACCATCATTGGGCTCCAACAGCCATCAGGCTAATGCCACAGCCAGAGGACACTTTTTATACAAGGTCCCCATGCTGTCACACCACCCAATGGCTGGTAAGCCCTGGCCAATAAAGGTGTCCCCAGTACAGGACTGAGGCCCCGAGCTATCAGTAGCACCATTGGGCGGTGGGTGCCAGGGTGATAATTTGTGTAAATCATAGGGAAATAAATAAATAGCCCTTGCAAGCCTCCCCCACATGCAGGGCATTTAAGGGCTCACTGGGACTTGTAGTTCCACAGCATGAACAGCTGGAGTCCCCCCTCCCCCCTATAGAGTTGCCACCGCTGGAGACCCCCCATCCACCCCTATAGAGTTGCCGGTACTCTTTACCTAGAACGGCGCCCATCGCGGTGATCGCGACATCGCGGGCAGTACATAAACGGCCGCGACGCGATGCCCGCGATCACCGCGATTTTCTCATAGGGAACAATGTTAAAAAGCCTGATTGACCGCGATTTTGCATTCAATGCCTCAATGCCCGCGATTTTCCCATAGGAATCAATGTTAAATGGGCTACAGAGCCCAAATAGGCAGAATTAACCCTTAAATGTCCCCCCAATTTTTGTACGCCACCCCACGATCCACGCCAACCCGAAGCGTGGCGAGCGCAGCGAGCCCGCAAGGGGCGGCGGTACGCGTCCTCCGACCTTTTCATGCCCTACTATCCACGTCGGCGTGGAGTTGAGAATAGAATAGTGTGGCGAGCGTAGCGAGCCACCGAGCCCGAAGCGTGGCGAGCGCAGCGAGCCCCGCGAGGGGACGCGGATACCTTCACAGGTAAACGCGTCCCCTCGCGGGCTTCACAGGTGTCCGCTTTTCGCCACGGATACCTGTGAAGCCCGCGAGGGGACGCGTATAACTGTGAAGGTATCCGCGTCCCCTCGCGGGGCTCGCTGCGCTCGCCACGCTTCGGGCTCGGTGGCTCGCTGCGCTCGCCACACTATTCTATTCTCAACTCCACGCCGACGTGTATAGTAGGGCATGAAAAGGTCGGAGGACGCGTACCGCTGCGCTCGCCACGCTTCGGGTTGGCGTGGATCGTGGGGTGGCGTACAAAAATTGGGGTGACATTTAAGGGTTAATTGTGCCTATTTGGGCTCTGTAGCCCATTTAACATTGATTCCTATGTGAAAATCGCGGGCATTGAGGCATTTTAAAGTAAAATCGCGGTCAATCAAGCTTTTTAACATTGTTCCCTATGGGAAAATCGCGGTCATCGCGGGTACACGATTTTGATGTACCCGCGATTTACCCGCGATGCCCGCGATGACCGCGATTTTTTACCCCCGACGCCTGCGATTCTAATCGCGGGCGCCGTTCTAGGTAAAGAGTACCGAGTTGCCACCGCTGGAGTCCCCCCCCCTCGCCGGGCACTGAGGTGAAGTACGCCTTGCTCCAGTCACTGCCACTGCTGGAGTCCCCCCCTTGCCCGTCTCCTATCTCTGCCACCAGTACCCTGCGGGGCAACTCTCTTCCTACTGCCACCGGACACATGCCTCCTATGCCCGCTGCTGCCAAAGCCCTACCACTGCTGGAGAACCACTGGACCCCCTGCACACCAGGTAGGTTTGCACAGTACATATGCTATAGTGCGCCTCTGTCCCTGTGTCACCCCTCCGCCTCTGTCCCTGCATTGCCCCTCCGCCTCTGTCCTTGCTTAGACCAGTCGCCTCTGTCCCTGTGTCTCCCTGCCATCTCTGTCCCTGTGTCTCCCCCCGCCCTTGTCCCTACGTCACCCGCCTCCTCTGTCCCTGCGTCTCCCCGCTGTCTCTGCCCCTGCATCACCCCGCCGTCTCTGTCCCTGGGTCACACCGCCGTCTCTCTCCCTGCTGTCAAAATTCACGGTTTGCCACATGTCAATTTTGGCTTAATCAGTGTGGCAAAACGTAAATTTTGGCTCAATCCATGTGGCATAATGTAAATTTTTTACTCAACACAGGTGGCATAATGTGAATTTTATCTTAATCCGTGTGACATAACATGAATTTCGGCTCAATCCATGTTGCATAACGTAAATTTTGTGTTGTTGCGGGTGGCATAATGTAAATGTTTTATTCCGGGTGGCATTATGTGAATTTTAGCTCAATCTGTGTGGCATAAAGTAAATAGTAGCTCAATCTGATTGGCATAATGTAAATGTTAGCTCAATCTGTGTGGCATAATGTGAATTTTAGATCAATCTGTGTGACACGTGATTTATGGCTCAATCCATGAATTCATGTGATTTGTGGCATCACATGAATTTTTGCTCAATCTGTGTGGCATAACGTAAATATTGGCTCAGTCTGGTTGGCATAATGTAAATATCTTATTCCGTGTGGCATAATGTGAATTTTGGCTCAATCAGTGTAGCATAACCTAAATTTTGTCTCAATCCGGGTAGGCATAATGTAAATTGTGTCTTATTCTGTGTGGAATAATGTGAATTTTGTAGGAACGTCCTAACCCTCCTTTCCTATAGTCTAATTTTAACCCTACTGCCCCATAGCCTTATCCTAACATCCCCTTCTAAGGGTGAAATGTAATAGGATGAGAGATTCAGAAAGTGAGAGATTTGGTAAGAAATCTCCAGTTTTTTTAAAGTGGCAACCATTGACACAGCTAAATCACACTGGTTTTGCTGTGTAAATGATTGCCACTTTAAAAAAACTGGAGATTTCTTACCAAATCTCTCACTTTCTGAATCTCTCATCCTATTACATTTCACCCTAAGTATCTATGCCTACTACCCCCCCCCCCCCCCACACACACACACACACACACACACCTCCCCCCATAGCAATGCAATACAAAAACCAGCCCAGCCAAACCACCCCATAATTTGCATGGTTTTCTTGTTACCAAGAGACATTCACCATCAATTTAGCTGATGCTGAGCAATATAACTGAGCTATTAATGCAAATAACAGCTTACCGATACTCCTTAAAGAAGGACTGATATCATCTGGTTCATTGAATGTCTAAGTAAGATATGTATTGTTATGTCTGTTTTGTGAAGATAATAAAATTTAACCTAGTATGTACCTTTTGAGCGCCCCACGCTTTTTCTTTTTTGTCTTTTCTTTTTTGTCCACTCTCACACTTGTAGGACACAAAGGTGGGTGGGCCGATAGATAAGCCTAACATGCTTTTTTCCCCAGAATTGAAGGAACCATGTATTGTGACTGAGGAGACCGATGCCTTGTAAAATCAGATGATCTGTTTCATTGCGCTGATATATTCACCATGAACACTTTACATTATTTATCACGTAGCAGGAATTTGCAAGAGAATTTAGCAATAACTTTTCAGTCCCAATGTCAACGATAACCTATTATAAATAGTCTACGAAGACAGATGATAAAATTGATCAGTAAAAACTGTGTCTTCACAGCTCTAGGTCAGGTTTTTGTAAGGGAGCTTGAAATAAAATTCATTATAATGTTATACAGAGCGATGACACGTTTATAGTTACTAATCTTTCTATGTCGCACTGAAACTTCAAAGAATGTCGCACTACGGCATTTCGTAACAAAATACATCTTAATCTCAAAGAAAACATACAGGGTGACATCTAATAGGATTCAATTTTTAGTAAGGTTCTGAAATCGCACCTTTTCGCATGTTTTCAAATCGCAAATTTTTTTGAAGAGATTGACCATTTAAAGGAATGCAAATTAGTGGCTGAAAAATGCGATGTGGTGCGATGTATCAAGATTTTATGACCTGGTCATCTGTGAATTTCTGACCAACCGGAATGAGATTTCTAGCAGCACCTTTCCAAACAAGAGAACACCCCCACCTATTGGCCAACCTAAGTCATGCTTGGTGATGAAACACAGTGCTCTGTCTCAGCCAATCAGAGAACGGCCAGTCATTTCACAGGTCAATTTCAAATTCTTTTACCAGCCGATACTACCGCGCGCTGATGATTTGATCACCGCCCACTAGCGCAGCGCTCAGCACCCGCCACCCACCATACTGCTCCTCATCACGCGCTAGCGCAGTGCTCAGCACCCGCTGCCCACCCCACTGCTCCTCACCTCTAGCTGCAGCTCCCCAGTTTTACATGTGATAAATCGCAAGAGATTTATCACATGTAAAAAATGGCACTTCAAGTGCCAAATCGTATGTGAGCCTCCCGGGGAGCTCATAGGAGAATTGGGTCCGACTTGTCCTTAGGAAAAGTAGGCCTAATGTATGGGGGCCTTAAGAGCAGAACTGCACTATAAAAACACTGGCCAATCAAGCTAATCCTTGTGGGACTTTGCACATTTGGAGTATTTGTATAGATTGTATGTTTGTATGCAAAGTCCCATTCAAAGAAGTTTTATAGCACATATAACTGTTTTATATCTGATATAACATAGAAGAAGGTTTGGAGATAATGACAAGAAAGAGAATTGAAGGGGTTTTTGATTATACATGTATGTGAATTCTGCAATGAATGTATTGGGCGAGATTTAGTGAAATTACCATTTTTTAAAAAGTGCAAATTTGTCCTAAATCGCCCTATATCGCACTTTTTAAAAATCACTTTTGCTGTGAATTCGCATATTTAATGAGATGCGAATTTGCGGAAAAAATGCACGATAAAGGCCCTTATTCTGGTTGGTGCGGTAATATCCGCGTGCGTTCGTGCCGCCGATGTTTTGTGTCTGCGCATGTGCAGAGGCGTCTCTGCGCATGTGCGAGCGGGGCGTACGGCCAAATCCCGCATGAAATGAGAACAGTCCGAACAGGGGGTGGAGAGGGGCGTGAAGGGCTATTTGGGCTCATTACCATATGCATACGCCCCGCGTTTCATGGGCGTTCCCATGCAAACGCTGGGCGTACGTATGGTAATGCAGTCGTGACGCACGTGTAGGGGGCGGACATATGACATCGCCGGATGTCAGCTGCCCGCCCAGATCCTTGCTTTTGCACGGAAAAATGTCCGTGTGGTCTGAGGTTGCGGGAGCTGCGACCATCGAATGATGGGGGAGGTTCCCTGAGATGGAGGAGGCGTATTCCGTGAAAAATACACGTGCGGTCCGTTCGGCCAGCTTCTTACCGCGTACGGACGGAGTTGGCGATCCGTATGGAAGGCGGGGTTTCGCACGCACGGTCCTGGCCGCATATTCGGATCCAGCCGCACCGATCAAAATAAGGGCCAAAGTGCGATATAGTGCCAGTAGCGCACGCAGGGGGGGTTTCTGAGTACCCAGAAACCCCCCCAGGAGTCTAAGGGCCCTGGGGTGAAACCTGAGGGTCCCCTCTTTCCATAGGTACAAGAATTTAAAAAATCGGCCCTTGGGAACCGGAGATATCTGACTTCAAAGCAGTGGTCCCCATCCAAGCCTGTTAATTGCTCTTACCAGTCAGATATTTCAGGTTCTGTCTGACTTAGAGTTTTTCTGAGGGTATATTCCAAAAGCTGGGACTCTCCCCCTTTGATGGACACTAGTAGCTTGTCTCTACTGTTCCCACAACCAGAGATATCAGCCTTCCAGCAGCTGGTTACTGCTCCAGCTCCACACACCTGGTATGTAGTTTTATATTCTCGTTGGAAGATTACTCTGCCTCCTGAACTCTGATCCCTAGTCCCCAATACCATTTGGTAGGTGGGATTTTCTAGTTTTTGATTCCATTAAAATCTAAGAATTTTTTTTCCAGGAACTGGAGATATCTGCAGTCAAGCAAACTGTCCTCCCACCAGAAAATGTTATTATTATTATTATTATTATTATTATTTATATACATTTGGTCTATCTATAATACTTTAACTGACCCGGCGTATACTGGGGCACCTAAGTGTCCATCTCTGTGCTTTGCTCTGCCCCTCTGGAAACCCCCTTCTGAAAATCCTGCGTTTGCCACTGAGTGCGATTTTCAGTTATGAAATTCTGCACATTTTCAGAAATGTGCGATTTTGTGTAAAAAAAAAAAGTAATAAAAAAACGGCGTGGGGTCCCCCCTCATGAGTATAACCAGCCCCGAGCTCAAAGAGCTGGTCCTGGTATCATAAAATCACAGGGACAAACAAGTTGGGGTTCCCTGGATTTTTTAAAACCAGCACCAGGCTCAAGAGCCCGTCCTGGTTCCCAAAATACAGGGGACAAAATGACTATGGGTCCCCCGTATTTCAAGAACCAGCACCGGGCCCAACCAGCCTGCAGGGTAATGCCACAGCTGGGGGGAGACTTTTTATACAAGTCCCCCAGGCCAAAGCATTCACCCCCTAACCGGTCAGCATGGGCAGGGGTCCTGGGGGAGTGGGGACCCCCCCAAAGAAAGCCCCCCCCTCCAGAACTTACCTGCCCATGCTGAAGCCCAGGGCTATCCTTGATGCCCCTGGGCGGTGAGCATCGAGCTAATTATTGTGTAAAAAGATAGAGAAACTATTGTATACTGCTGTGGAACTATGAGTCCCAGCAAGCCAGCACCACATGCAGGGACTTGGAGAACCACAAGCCCCAGCATGTGGGGCAATAAAGAGCCCGCTGGGACTTGTAGTCCCACAGTACCACAAATAGTTAAATAAATACACACACACACACACACACACTTACAGTACAACTTTATTACACACGGAGCCCATTCATCCATACTCACCTACTGTATGTTGATAGAAGATCGGTCCCCTTCTCCAGTAGAATCCAATGGGGTACCTGTGGAGATAAAACATACTCACAGACTCTATAGCGCTTCACCGGGAGCCCTGCATCACAGTAATCACGGTCCGGTGTTCTGTTTACATCTGGGGCTCCGCCCCCAGACCGGTACTTAGGCCCGCCCACCAGCCAATCATGGACCGGCATGGGGGTTGTCCCGGACCATGATTGGCTAGTACCCCAGTGGATTCTACAGGAGAAGGGGACCGATCTTCTATCAACATACAGTAGGTGAGTATGGATGAATGGGCTCCGTGTGTAATAAAGTTGTACTGTAAGTGTGTGTGTATTTATTTAACTATTTGTGATACTGTGGGACTACAAGTCCCAGCGGGTCCTTTATTGCCCCACATGCTGGGACTTGTGGTTCTCCAAGTCCCTGCATGTGGTGCTGGCTTGCTGGGACTCATAGTTCCACAGCAGTATACAATTTGAATGGTGAATCCTATTTGTATTTACCGATGGTGTATACATTCGTATTTTTGTTAATACAAATACGAATGTGCCATAAATACAAATATGGATAGTTGTATTTTTGGCATAGTAAATGGCAAAAATACGAATACGCCTAATAAAATCGTATTTTACAAGACAAATACAATTTTTTTAGCTGTATTTGGCTTAGTAAATGTCCCCCTATGAGTTGCTGACAGCTGCCAATGCTGCCTCTTTAGCCATCTTTAGCCACAAAGTGCTTCCCTTGGGTCATGTTGCAGTCACTCTCCATTCTGCCTGAAGATGCTCTCTATCGTCCCTTCGCTGGTCCAATTATAAAAATATATATTTTAAATTTAGTCTCTCTTTATTTTAACGTACGGTATGCAATCTAGCATACATACATGATTTAAAATTGCTGAGACTGGATATTATGCCCTGACAATTTTTTTTTTTTTTTATGTTAAGGTGCCTTTTTTTTATTATAGAAAATTACTTTTGTACTGTATTTACCCTTTTATTCAAAATACTGTTATAGGGACTTGACTGTCTATCAACAGGTGCTTTCTCAAGTAAATATTAGTGCAAATATTATTTGATACATTGGATACATTAACTACCAAAGACTCAGAAAAGAAAAGAGGGAGTACAATCCGTGGCAGGCAATGGTGGCTCTAGAGCTGGGGCTGCAGTGCAGTCCAAAATCATACCACCCAACATAGTGTCCTCTGGTAGCGGGGCCTGTTCGTGGCTATGCTATGCCGGCACTGGCAAGGGGGCATGACCTTGTGGGGGCATGGCCAGCGTCTCTGCCTCTCTGTCCCTATACACCAATTTGCAAATCGTCTATTCGCAGTAAGTAGCAGGGGGACTCCCAACTGCCCTTGCCCCATGCACCGCGAGACACTTCCGGCCCTGGACGGGATGCAGGATGTGGGACAGTCCTAAAAAAACCAAGACTGTCCCGTGAAAATCGGGATAGTTGGGAGGTATGGAAAATTCAAATAGTGGAACCACACCAAACACTGCCAAACACCAAATGCCAGGACTCACTGGAAGTTGGCATTGTTCCCCTATTTAACTATTGGACTGCGCTGCAACCCCAGCTCTGGAGATGCCTCTGATGGCATGTCTATAATGGGAGTGAGGTGTGAGGACCAGACAACACACCCTGCACCTACTTCTCCAGAGTCCAACATCGACAGCAGCAGCAGTGCAGAAGTTACAAGTAATAAAAATAGCTTGGTGGCCATTTTCCCATGTACAGAAGGGAAATCACCAGGAAAATGGCCACCACGCCATGTTTCTGGATACTTTTGTATTCTCTAGTGCTCAATTATGTGCTGCCAGCTACAGAGTATGGAGCTCAGAAAGACAGTGGATACTCCACTCTTAATATGCCCCTGTGTAACAGTATACAAATAAATACTACAGAAAGCATTTGCAAGCTTGCTATAGCCACATATAGTTAGTTTGTATTGTTGTATCACAACAGAACATGTTACTTCATGGTAATATGCTATGTGTAATTTATGGAGCTCTCAGAACATAATCAGACCTTTGACATGACACAGGGCAGTGTGTTCCTATCCTGCTGGCTAGCATGAGCATGGAGAGCTAATGGCCATGCCGGAGGACATAGTATTGCTTGTGCCGCGTGCGTGTAAAAACATCAGGCAATTGGCTGCGCTGGCGACAAAAAGAAAGAGTTCAAGAACATGCTGTGAGCAAATGAATATTGCCAACATGCCGGTTGTATCTGCAAGGATTGGCATAGGGTGACCTGTGCTGCAGGGTACCTGGCACTGACTTTGCAGCAAATTGCCAAGAGGTTTATTATTTAAGCTGCACAGAATGAAGAAAACAGTTGGAGTTATTGTTTGTTTTTGTGACTAATGATATGAACAAGCAGAACATTAAAAATGTTCCAGTTACAGGGGGCAAGGAAAGTGGATTACATACACAAATATACATATTTCATGGAGAGGAAAGCACTAAGCTGCCGAACTGTGACGTTATCCAGCTATTTGTAATCAGGAGTGAGCACTGAATAAGCTTAGATACTGAGCCTTGTTACTGAGGATGGACTGTGGTATGTGGGCGCCTATATGGGAGAGGTGTAAGAACTGGATCTGTAGGACATCAAACCAAGCCATTATACATGATTGTAAAAACAGCCATAACATCTACAGTATAATGGGTGTGTGCGTGGTGCACACGTGTCCCAGGACCACTTGCCTTACACCAGCCGACCATCTGAGCACACTGTACTGTACTGCTGGCAGAGTGAGTTACTCCAGAATGGCGGAGAACTCAAAATTAAGAATGCCAATCCCGGGGCATTTTTTTTAATCCCGGGATTCTGATCCTCCATATACCCTTCTCTCTGAGCCCTGCACTATGCCCCCTTATCTATGATCCTCAATGCCCCCTTCTCTCTGTGCCATGCCCTGTGCCCCTTCTCTCCGAGCCCTGCCCCATCCCCCATCTCTGATCCTTCATGCCCCCTTCTGTTTAATGCCTGCCCCTGACCCCTTTTCTGATCCCTGTCTCCTACCAAATTCTCTGTGAACCCTGCCCGAAACCCCCTTCTCTCTGACATGCCCACTTCTCTCTTCCCTTCCGCTTACCTGAATTGGTACTTGTTTAGTTTCACGCGGCCGATATATGGGATGCGATATTGGCCGATATATTAGAAGTTCATAACCCCACTATCCACTATGAATGGAGTTGATTTTATATAGTGTGGCGAGCGCGGTAATCCGCGTACGCTTGCCACGCTTCGGGCTCGGTGGTTCGCTGCGCTCGCCACACTATATAAAATCAACTCCATGTGTAGTGGATAGTGGGGTTATGAACAGGTAAAAAATCGGATCGGCCGATATATCGACCGATATTGCATCTGATATATCGGCCGCCATGAATCTAAACAAGTACCCCTGAATTCTCTTTGTTCTCTGCCCCAAACCCCCCTTTCCTCTGATCCCTGCATCCCACATTTTCTCTATAATTCCTGTCCCCAGCCTTCTCTTTCATCTTTTTTTTTAACATAACACAGTTATGTTAATAGGTCTTAATCTGTGCTCAGGCCCAGCAAATGGGGTACTAGCAACCACAGATCTACCAACTGTGACTGGTGTGACACAAGTGCATTTGGTACTTGTGTATTATCACGGCGCCCCCGATTTCCATCGCAGGTCAATGTACAACCAAAAATCACGTTGCATCGCATGCGATATGATTGCATGCGATGCGATGCGACCAAATTTAAGTCGCACATGCACCCAGATGCCTAATTCCTATGTTAAATGCCCCCCAGACCCGATTTTAGATTGTACACCCACCCTGATGGGTAATGACTATGTTAAATGCCCCCCCCATTGTTAACGCCACCCCACTATCAACGCAAACCTGAAGCGTGGCAAGCGCAGTGAGCCCGCAAGGGGCGGTAGTACGCGTCCTCCGACCTTTTCATACCACCACTATCCACGTCGGCGTGGAGTTGTTTCTATATAGTGTGGCGAGCGCAGTGAGCCACCGAGCCCGAAGAGTGGCGAGCACAGCGAGCCCCGCGAGGGGACGCGTAATACTTGTGAAGTTATGCTCGTCCCCTCGCGGGGCTTGCTGCGCTCGCCACGCTTCGAGCTCGGTGGCTCGCTGCGCTCACCACAATATATAAGATCGACTCCACGCCGACGTGGATAGTGGGGGTATGAAAAGGTCGGAGGACGCATACCGCCACCCCTCGCGGGCTCGCTACGCTCACCAAGCTTCGGGTTGGCGTTAATAGTGGGGTGGCGTTAACAATGGGGGGGCATTGTACACTCTGCCCGGGAAAAGCCTCAAATCGGTCCCATCGCATACCTTAATTAGTGGTATGCGATGCGATGGGCGCCGTGATAATACACAAGTACCGTGCAAGCATACAATTCCTGTGCCCCAATAGGTTCAGCCCTCCCTGTCCTGCATCCCCAGGTACGGTTTTACACGATCTGTGACTCTCCAGTTGCCGCCCTCCCATATTCATGCATTAGTGGTCTCCCCTATATTGTAAAAGTACAACATGAAAAAGTTAAGACTGTAGAAAAAGGTTTACAGGGTCAAAAGGTGGACATGGAAATGATCAACACTAAAAAAAGCTTGACTCAAGATTTTTTAGGTGTCATTTTGTATGTTTCATCATCTGTACCCACAAATAGTTTACACGTGTACCCCCGCCACACTTCAGGCTTCCCTATTTTATTCCACGTGGATGGTAGATCATGCAAAATTTGAAAAATATGTAAGAGCTCCCAAAAACATTTGTCAACATCATGTGTATTAACCGTTGTCATATGAACCTTTTGAACTTGTTTATCTTTTTGTACCTATTGACCTTAAGAATTGTTTACCTTTTACCTGCTGACATTTTGACCATGTTGACCTAATACAAGTCAAGCATGTTGAGGCAACCTATCAAAACAATGATTATCTATACATTGTAACCCCAATATACCAGCCACAACTGTAGCTTATTGTCATTCAGATTCAAATGCTACATACACAAAGACAGCATCTAATTTATTAATTAAACTTGTGTGTTTGTATTAACACAAGAAACACATTTTTTTTTTGTATTGCAACAAGAGTATAAACAGCTCCATCAAGCGGATATGGGCAGGGAGACGTTGCCCATCCGCCGTGATACTGGGATGCACGTGCACGTGAGACGCACGCGTGTCCCAGTCCCTATTGCCGGCGAGCAGGAGCTGGCAATGAACAACAGCGGCTCCATCTGTACAATAGGGACTGTACATAGACAGAATACTGCATTTCATACATGCATGCCCTCTTCGAATTGCCGGGAGGCTCCCAATAATCGGGTCACCCTCCCTGCCCCCCTGGAAGGTGGTGAAGTTTCTTGTCTGCTCCCTGAGCACATCATTCCCCACCTAGACAAAATGCCAGAATTCATGGGTAATTGCATAATTTCTCATCATTTTAGCCCCTTCCTGGAGAGCTGGGAATCACAGCTTTTTTTGTGAAAGGGGTGGGGCTTAAGCACATCAACCTCCCCCTCTCCTCCCACCTACCATTTGGGTTCCAGGCTTCTCCCAGAGAGGCATTTACAGTAGCAAATTAGCCAAGTATGCTGCATATGCCCCGCCCACTGGGAATATAGAGATGATGATGATTATCCGTTTAGTCGAGATTGATCTTTAGACAACCAATGGATCAATGTTTGCCATGCCATTCTGTCTCTTGTGGTTTCTTTCAAGTCCTTAATTTGCATATTGGTGTCCGCTTTGACAATGTCTGACCCTGTAGCAAATAAAGCTACTAAAAGTTCCCTATTATTAAATTTCTAGAAAATATTTGCACATAGGATATAAATGATCATCACTAATAATCTGTAATTTGTTAAGATATACAATAAACAATGTTAATCAAAGATACTGTAAATATGTAAGTACTTGGGAATCCCTATGACTTTATTCCACATTCTTGTCCTTGTGGTCTTCATTTATTGCACTGAACCAATGCAGTAAATTTACACACACACAATATAGATATAGGGAAGGTGAACCAGATTAGAGAGGTACTAAATCTGCCTAGCATCAAATAGGACTCCACAAGCTCCTCCCCTAACAATCCTAGAGGACTGGAGAAAACCACAAATTGCATTCTCAATCTCAAGAGCAAAGAAATCAAAGACACATTACAGAGGCAACACCTGATGGGTTAATCTTCCTTATGTTTATTTAAATTCAAAACTGTCAGTCCTATTGAGATGTCTCTTAGGGCACTGTGTATATTTTAATGTTTAGTTAAAATTTTAGTTTTAATGTTTAGGGGTATTCAGGAGCAGATTTATTAAGCTTGGAGAAGAGATAAAGTGGAGATAAAGTGGAGAAAAGGTAAAAGGAGATGAAGCACCAGCCAATCAACTCCCAACTGTCTTTTTCAAACACAGCTGATTGGCTGGTGCTTTATCTCCTTTTACCTTTTCTCCGCTTTATCTCCAGTTTATCTCTTCTCCAAACTTAATAAATCTGCCCCTCAATCTCTGCTGATATTTCCGACAGTCAAAATATCGACAGTTCAGTATTCAATCCCGGCTACAGACTCGCCATCAAATGGAGTCCAGTCTGCATTGTCTGAGGATTGACAAATTCACAGCCCTTTTTTTGACAAAACGACTCTGTTTTCGCTGATCCACGGATTTTCCCACACTCGACACTTGGAACATTGAATACTGACTATCGAGATTCCAATTGTCCGAACATTGAAATAGTCAGAATCCCATTTTCTTACTTTTAATGTTTTTGTATATTTTAATGTACATATTATATGTTGAACCTAATTACTTTGTATTGTTCTTGTTTGTTGTTAATATTATAAAGCATTAAAACATGGTTGATCAAGGTTTCTAATACATAGGGCCTTATTCTGATCGGTGCGGCCCGATCAGAAAATGCGGCCGCAACCGTGCAGGCGAATCCCCGCCTTCCATACGGATCGCCACCTGCCGTCCGTACGCGGATATGTGGCGATCCGCATGAAATTGGACGGGGATACGCCTCCTCCGTCTTGGGAGCAGCCCCTGCATTCGATGGTCGCCGAACATCGAATGCAGGGCCGCACGCTCCACCAGGTCCCGCAACACAAGACCACACGTCTGTGAAATCATGTATGGGGGCGGGCAGCTGACATCCGGCGATGTCAGATGCCCGCCCCGTACCCACGCGTCACGGCCTCATTACCATGCATACGCCCCGCGTTTGCATGGGAACGCCCATGAAACGCGGGGCGTATGCATAGGGTAATGAGGCTAAGTAGCCCCTCACGCCCCTCTACGCCCCCTGTGCGGCGTATAAAGAATCCGTGCGGCGAAATCGCCTGCACATGCGCAGAGTGACCTCTGCACATGCGCAGACGATCAACATCGGCGGTCCGTCCGCATGCGGGAATATCCGCACCGATCAGAATAAGGCCCATAGCATCGTATTACAGTATGAATATAATAAACAGGATGCAATTTTTTCCCTTTTAAATATTAATGGTTTAAACAAGAAAGACCTGCTGTTTTCCAACCCTGGTTATTTACGTCTTTCTAAGTCTTTCTATAACGGCAAGTGTTATTTCAATACATTTACCTAATACAGATTTCCTAGGTTACCAACACCACCTCCCTACGAAATATGAAACCAGAACCACAGAGATCTATTAAATAATGTAGATATTCAGCAGCAGGGGAACTCCAGCGAGGCTGCTAGTTTATAGGCCAGATGCTCATCTCTTTCTATATCTTCTCTCTCATGCTCTCCTTGACCTGCAGCACAGCGAAGAGCCCTGGATTGTGATGTATTGACCCCTCATTATGTAGATGAAGCCAACTTCATGCTATATGCAAATACATACCTCCCAACATGGGGGCATGGCCTCCCAGCCAAGGGGCATGCCCTATAATTGAGTCACTGCTACTGCTTTCACCACTGTGGGGGGCATGGCCAGTGATCTGAGAGCTACTGGCCATGCCTCCAGTCCCTCTGTCTGACTGAATAGATGTCTATTCCCCGCTGACTCCCACCTGCCCCACAGCCGGCCACCAGTAGAGATGCGCAACAGTTCCAAAAAAAAACAGGACCTTCTTGGTCAAATCAGGACAGTTAGGAGGTATGCCAATATGGTATCTTACTCCATATAAAACTATGGATAGCACAGTGGTTAGCATTGAACATTATCTCCTTGCTTTAGTTTCATGTAGGAAAATATGATCAATGAATCATGTTTTATTTGTAAAGAGAACAGGGAAGACACAACACACAGTGAGACAAGCTATCCAGAACATCCTGTGACCTTTATTATGTATGCAGGTACAATGAAATAACAAAACAATATGGTATTAATCTGGAAATACAGTTGTTATAGCAGTAGCAGATTGAAGTGATAACATTGTTGCTAAGCAATAGTAACATCAGAGGAAAACTGGAAACCTATGTGCTCATTTGCTGCTGATGTACAAAGTGTTATTGATAAACAAATAAGAAGAGGCCTTAAAGTGGCACTAATTGGGCAAAACAAAAGTTTATGGGTTTAGGCCATATTTTTTATACTGCTAGATGCTCTAAAAGAATACAGCTGTGGCTGCCAAATAGAGCAGAGGTTTCCAATCGTGGTCCACTATGGGCCAGGTTTTAAGTATATACATGCTTGGCCACAGGTGACGTAATTAGTACCTCAGTCAATTTGATTTAATCATCTGTTCTGAGCCAGGGATATACTTAATCCTGGACTGTTGGGGTGCCTTGAGGACCCCGTTTGGAAACCTCTGGAATAAAGGATTGGATAACATTAGATAATTAATGAAAAGAAAATACAGACTATATAATTAAAAGAATATGCATTATATACAATTATATACATAACGCAGCCTAGCGAACAGGTAAACACCCTTCCCTGCGAGAATACCCTCTCTAAAATGCGAACAAATGTGCTCACTAACACATCCCCTCGCATGCAGACCCACTGCAGAGAATTCATTCATTCTCCCCTTCGGTAATAAAAGTCAGTCTAGGCAGACTTTTATTCTGGATGCTAACCGTCTGAATTGGCCTCATAGTGTGAATTATACATAATAAACACTGAAACCTATTGTGTGCCAATAGTCCTGGATAGGCAAAGGGGCAGAAAAGAAAATATGGAATTATTAGTTCCACAGACCATTACTATTAGTATGGTATTTCAGATGGCAGTTGGTTGCATTTAGGTTTCAGCAATTTGAAATCCCTTTTGCTTGGTACAAACAGATGTAATGGGCCCCATACATCAGCAATCACAATTTATGGATTTCCAGATACAGGGATTTTTTGGCCAGATAAATGGATTTTACAATCTATCTGACTTTGCCCACACATTACAGATTTATTTCAGTGATTTTTCCATCTAAAGATTGCATCTTCATATCTGGAAATTGCTCAATCGATTGTCATTTCAGCTGTTCATAATGTAAATAGATGAAGAAGACAAATTGGGAATGCCCACACATATAAAAAAGATCTGCAGATAATACCAGATTATTAAACATGTTTAAAAACCTGATTAAGCAATCGATTGGCGATTTTGATTGGGATTGCCAAAAGGGGGAGCCCACACATCTAAAATAAATTGTGGCAATCATCTCCATATCTGAAAATTGTCACAATTAATTGCTGATGTATGGGGCCCTTTACCATCAACCTAGCACTTAATTATATCAGTATCCTGATCAAATGTACAGTGAAAGCATCAATGTATTCTCAATTATATGTGAGCAGATAGTAATACCGAACCAGGTCACAGTGAGCCAGCCACTCAAGTCTGCAAGCTGTGGAATTACAATATTACAAGGTTCTATATGGCTATATATAAAAGTACAGAATCAGTATCGCTTATCATAAGTGATTTTTACTGTTTTTGGATTTATTTTTTTACATACTTAGCTGGTCTCCCCGATGGTCTCACGGTGTCCTCCGACATCCTCGGTGTCCTCCGGCATCCACAGCGGCCTTCAGGACCTTCTGCAGCAGTCCCAGGGTTGCATTGCGAGAGTTTGCACCTGCGCAATGTACTCCTGGGACCGCTGAAGAAGATCCTGAAGGCCGCCGTGGACATCAGGGGACTTGGTAAGTATGAAAAAAGGGAGAATACAATAAAAAAAGTAGCGCTTGTTTGATGAAGGATTTTTACAGATTTAATATCAGCATTAAAAAACATAAGTACATATAGCACACAATTCACTAACGATGCAAGTAATTCAAATCAAGGTGCATAAATAATGAACCACTGAGGTATAGATCTGGACTGGAATGGTATATGGTAAATTCTTTGGACTTAGTAACTGTCCCACTTCGCATGCAAATAGAAGGAAGATATGGCAATCATATAGCCTAAGGACAGTTAGTTGCCCTATGTGGGCTTTTGGTTTACCCAGTGCCGCTCGAGGACTTGAATCCCTTGGGATCGTGCTGCAGCAATTAAGTCCTCAGTTGTATACGGCCATGTGGTAAAGTTCTTTTCACTGTAGATGTTATGGAAGAAGTGCCAATCAGCAATTTGTGAAGTAATGGTAATGCCCAATCATGGCTAATATTTACCCAACGCCATTCGAGGACTTGGTTTCTGTAGGGTGATGGTTCAGCACTGGTATCCTCAGATATAAACGGCTTGATGGAAAAGGGGAAAAGATCTATTGTATTCCCAGTTGGGTACAGGGAGCCAACGGAGAGGCCAGTATGCTCACAGGTGGTAAGTCAGTTGAGACGGCCAATTGCTATCACAGTATAGCGATAAGGGCTCCAAGTGTGGTAGTTGTCCAAATGAAGGTTATACCGTTGGTAACCAGTCCAGATAGTAACTCCTGACGTGTTTCACTGTTTACAACATACAGCTTTATCAAAAAAAGTGCCATGATTTTAATTACTTGTATCGTTAGTGAATTGTGTGCTATATGTACTTATGTTTTTTAATGCTGATGTTAAGGGGTAAATTTACTAAAGGAAATAGGTGTATTTGTATCCAGAAATACACTTATTTTTGACATTTACTATTCCGAAAATACGGCAATTCGTAGTCGTATTGATGTGCTAAATCTGTAAAAATCTTTCATCAAACAAGCGCTACTTTTTTCTTGTATTCTGCCTAGGTTTGGGACTAACAACCCCATTTAGTAGCAGCTATTAGCAAAGCATCTCTGGTGGCGCCTACTTGAGCTACCTCGGTTGTCTCAATTTTTTAGTATGAAAAAAGGGGCAGGGGGAAAAAAAACAAAAATATTCTAAAAAAAAAAAATACACGGTTTTTGGAATATTTCGGATATGAGATCTCCGGCTACGGGAGACTCTACCTGTAATACAGCAAATGGTGAAACAAAGTAGATTTCACATAAATATGAAAGCCCACCTGGAGTCTCCATATGGGACCCTTTCTCTGTTAAAACGCCCTGGTTAGAACCAACTTTTCTTTTGTCTTCATTGTGAGCATGTCAGCATTTAATCTGTGGTGACATGCTGTGGACATGATAAATGCTGACATTATGAATGTCAAAAACACATAATGCGCTACCCTAACAGCCCTACACTGCTGTGTGTAATGGTCACTTTGCTGCATTTCTTATAAATATTGCCTGGTTCAATTAATGTACATAATGAAAGTATATGATAAGTATTGCTACCAGTATTCAATGACGAGGATAATGGCATGGTAAGGATTATTGTTATAATCATTACTATTGTTGCTGATTAGTAAGGCGCCACATTGTAAAGATTGATTTTAATTTTATGACCTTTCTACAAATATTAAGTAGTAATGCTGTTTTAATAGTGAGGGACATATTATACACAACAGGGCAATTATTGTAAAGGATTTGTAACCTTGTAACCACTGTCTCCTTGGTCTGATCATAATTGTGGTCCCTATTGATTACTGGTTTATGGATATTTAAAAGGAAAGGAAATATTATTAAAGCAAATATTAAGGCTTCAGCTGTAACTGCTTCGGGGTATAGTAACCTGCTCATTTGGCTTTGTGCATCTCACATTATATCCAAATGTCAAAAGATATCATGACATAGGTAATTAACAAAGTTGCATTTACAATAACACATTCAGCTTCTAAACCAGGGGTTCCCAATCTTT
Source organism: Crinia signifera (assembly GCF_055691185.1). Lineage (NCBI taxonomy): Eukaryota > Metazoa > Chordata > Amphibia > Anura > Myobatrachidae > Crinia > Crinia signifera. Next base: position 57,343,616 of record NC_139223.1, on the reverse strand, counting down.
TAGAATCACGGCACTCTAGAGTATTAGAATTTTTGTTCACGACACCCCTAGGCCAAAAAGAAATGTAGAATAAAATATAAAATTAAGTAGATTGTGTTTATATGTGATCCTTAGGTTCAGTTATGTGGTGAAGGGCAGGAATTGCTTCTGTTTGTACGCATATATTATGATTGGCAGTAACCAGAACTGGTTTTGCCCATAAATAATTGTCCATATATCATTTGAATTGATCCTAGACCACTAGCTCGTGGCACCACTGCAAGTGTCCAGAGATACCCCAAGGAGCCACGGCACACAGATTGGGAACCACTCTACTAAACAATACTATAATCTCTTGAAAGGTAACATATGCAGATTGTCTTGTACACAGGGCCGGCGCCACCACTATGCAGCTCTAGGCATTTGCCTAGGGCGCAGGCACCTGGAGGGCGGCAGTTAGCCCCTCACCCCCAGAATGTGCATATAGCTGGCGGCGTCGGCGTCCCTGCAGTGCTGGAGCGGGCAGGTGCTGGAGCGGGCAGGGGTGTCTGTGCCGCGGGGGTACCTGCGGCGCTGTCACTGTGTATAAAGCTGCTGCTGGCGGCGTCGGAGGGGTCCCTGCAGTGAATAGAGAATAACTAGCGCTATGCGGCGGTGCAGTAAGCGCTTCTGGGTTTTAAAACACTTGCTGCACGCTGATTGGCTGAGATTCAGCCAATCAGCGTGCGGCTAGTGTTTTCAAAATCAGAAGCACTTCCCGCGCCGCCGTATAGCGCTAGTTATTCTCTATTCACTGCAGGGACCCCTCCGACGCCGCCAGCAGCAGCTTTATACACAGTGACAGCGCCGCAGGTACCCCCGCGGCACGGACACCCCTGCCCGCTCCAGCACTGCAGGGACGCCGACACCACCAGTTTTATAATACAGGTACCACCCCCCACCCCCCGGGCACCGGGGCGCCCCCAACCAGACTCGCCTGGGGCGCTTGTACAGTATATAACTACTGTAGATCCAAGTTACTCGTGCATTTGGAATAGACCACAGGTTCTCAAAGTCGGTCTTCAGGACTACACAGTGCATATTTTGCAGGTCTCCTCACAGAATCAAGTGAAATAATTAGCTCCACCTGTGGATCTTTTAAAATGTGTCAGTCAGTAATGAGTGCACCTGTCTGGTGATTTGGAAAGTGTGAACTGTGTGGGGTCCTGAGGATAGAGTTTGAGAACCCCTGGAATAGAAGATACAATTAGACAGACGTGCTGAAGTGACATTTATCATGTTGTCAGATTTGGATTTCGACAATTGTAGTATAACACAATTCTGTTTATTCAAAACAATGCTTTTCTTTGGGGCCACTAAAAACAATCATTCCAGAGCATTGATTTGAATTACTTCCATGGCATTTTGGTTTTGTGGTTTTGCTTAATATTATTATTTCTTGAGCATGAATGTAAAAATGAAATATGTATTGTATATGGGTTAACTATGTGGTAATGCAGTAGTTCACAAACTGGGTGCAGGGCGGATTTACTGGGGTGCCACAGGTTGGTGGTTTGGGACCAACTCATATTAATTGTGGTCAATGTAATAGGCAAAAAAGGCTGGTGACTGCAAAATATATGGACAAATCAAAGTTCATTCCTGCACCACATAAGAGACCCTAATGCTGGAAACAAACTGTAAGATTATCTGTCCAATCTTTATGGTTTGAACAAAAAATCTGGGAACAAATGACAATTAAATAATTTGCTCCCAAAAGTCAGAAAATGGGAAAACATGTTAATTCAGATAAAATGGTAAAACTAATCAGCTGTATCCAATTGTCTGGTCGTCCATGTTTTCAAGTGTTTGTAAGCAAAAGGTATTTATCATTTGCACCCATACATTGTAAGATTTTCGGTCCCAGCAGAAAGATTGGACAGATAATCTTACAGTGTGTATTCCCCCTATTTTCTGAATGTGTAGCAAACTCTGCCTATATTGCCAACGGCTGCATGTTCAGTGGAGGAGGGTGACATCATTGAACCATATAATTAACAATATCAGTTGGTGTGTTTGCGCTAGAGCATTCGTCATTACAGTATAAACCCAGCTTTAGAGTACAGTAAGGGAAATGCTGCCACGTACTGCAGTTCCAATCATTCAATACATTTTGGGAGCCTGATTTTCAGAATAGCATTATTCAGGATGATGGGCCTGGCATGGCAGTGGGTTATGTCCCCAATCCAAAAGCTCTGGTGGTAGACAGATGACCTACTGTTATTATTTATTTATTAATTACCAGTTATTTATATAGCGCACACATATTACACAGTGCTTCACAGAGAATATTTGAACATTCACATCAGTTCCTGCCCCAGTGGAGCTTACAATCTATATTCCCTACCACATGTACACGCACACACAGACACACAGACACACACATTCTAGGGTTAATGTGTTAGTAGCCAATTAGCCTACCAGTATATTTTTGGATTGTGGAAGGAAACCGGAGTACCCGGAGAAAACCCACGCAAGCACAGGGAGAATACACAAACTCTGCACAGTTAGGGCCATGGTGGGAATCGAACCCATGACCTCAGTGCTGTGAGGCAGTAATACTAACCACTACACCATCCATGCTGTTTTGTAACTGTATTTGTATTGTGCATACAGTGGATGTGACTGCAAATATCTCTCTACCCCTAGGATTGCCAGTAGATTCTAGGCATAAAAGCTGGAGATTAAACCTTTCCAACACTGGTTGTCCTACTTTTAGTAACTAGCTTAAACCATCAATGACAGGGTTCTGGGATATAAGATTGACCATGTTTAGGTGGACAATAACAATACCATTATAGACCACTAGGGGTTGAAGGCTTCTGGTTAGATGAAAAAACATGAAAAACCTGTGTTTGACCTTGCTATCGTCGACCTTGTGTTTGATACACCCTGGTTGTGGCTTCAGCCATACAACCCTCACTATGGTCCAGGAGTGATGAGCTGCTAAAACTGATAATAACGTTGATTTGTTCCACAAAACATTTTTCCAGGTGTTCATATGGTGATATATTTATGTATTGTGTCATATTCAGTATTACTCATACAGTATATAGAGGGTTTCATTAATTGATTTATATGATGTTATTTATTCTGCTCTGCAAGAAAACAAACTGGTTAATCTTCTCTGCAGGAACACAGTACAGCACAGGCTTGAGTAATTCATCTGATTGTTCCTGTCTCACATCAGAGCCAGAGCTGAGGTAAAGGTGGAATATCAGCTGTTTCCGACATTCATAGTGGAGTAATACTATACTATGTTGCCACTCTTTCATTCTGTTTATACAGTGCCCAACTTCAACTTCAGTATTGCTAGGACTGACCGCCTCAGTTTCCTCTGTGTGCTTTCCAATCCACTGCTCTCTTATGCTGCAAATAATAAAATAATAATAAGAAACATTAATAAGAGACAAATATGGCTGAAAGATATAGCTGTTTTCAAGGCGTACCCATAAAAATGCAGTGTCTCCAGAATTTTTCTGTCTCTCTGTTGTTTTTTAATAAGCAAAAGCAGCCTCCATATTTTCTATGGGTGCTGCTTAAGTGTGAAACTCCCCATGCTTTCCAGCCATTCTCATCTTTCGGGAGATCCCGGTAATCTTTAAGTACAGTAAGGTGTAAAGGAGTCCACATACTAGATCGATTTTTGCTGATCAGCCGATTTTTCGACTGTCAGACGATCGTGATCAGATTTGCACTCCCGTGGATCTTTTGCTAAAGCTTCTAATCTAAAAGATCAGAAGTTTTAGCAAAAGATCAATAGGAATGCACATGGGATCTTAAGATAAATCTTTGGGGAAAATTTGTGTTTGCCTGAAATCTTTTGTCCAGGACGGACAAAAGATTTCACGGCACATTTATGCGCACATCTTAAAGGCGATTCGGATGTATCGGGCAGTGAAATTGGGCCAAATCGCATGTGTAGAAATCTCCCGTCCGACTCGATGCGCTGTCCCGTGCACATCGGATCGGAGTCGGGAGGTCGGACCGGCTACACATAACATTTTCTAAATCTTATGCAGAGGCTATGGGCGGGAGACGCTGCGAGGTGGGCAGGGGCAGCGGATACAGAGGCGACGGGTGGGGGATGCTGCGAGTCGGGCACGGGCAGTGGATACAGAGGAGGTGGGCAGGGGATGCCGGGGAGGGGAATGGAGTGCCAGGCATTAGGAGGGAGCTGCAAGAAAAAAAAATCCCAATACAAATGAATAGGCAGCCAGTGATTGGCTGAGCGCTCTCTCAGCCAATTGCTGATTGGTTGAACGCTCTCTCAGAAAATCACTGGCTGCTTATTCATTTGTATGGGCTTTTTTTTCCCTTGCAGCACAGGCAGCTCCCTGGTCTGGCTCCCCCTGCACTGTTCTCCCTTACCCTCACCTGTACACCAACATCCCCTACCCGCTGTCTCTATGTCCGCCGCCCCCCTGCTCCCTCCACCTGCAGCTCCCTGGGAATCGCATGCAATTTATCATATGCAAAACTTGGCACATCAAGTGCCTAATCATGTGTCCTCCTGGGGAGCTGCTGGGGAAATCAGGTCTGACTTGTCCTTTGGACAAGTCTGACTAATGCATGGGGGCCAGAGTACGAAACCGGAAGTGACCAAGCGGGAGCTAACGACGGCGGGAATTCAAGTCAGATAATCTGCAGTGCAAGGGATTGACGCTAAAATATGGAATGGACCTCATGAGATATTATGGACTTTTCTATTGTGATAATAGCTGTTAGGTAATCTATGTCTGGAATTAGGACTATCTTTTTATTCACTGAGGAATGGTATTTAACCTGGGACAGGGAACCATATCCTCACACCTTGAAAAAGATACCACACGGTATCGAAACCAGTCGGTCCACGTGACACCAGCATCCATACATTTCCAGGGACGCCTTTATGTGTGTTACATCTTGCGCTTATTGTCTGCAGATTTTGTGAACATAAGTCTATGGTGAGAGTCCATTGTCATTTACCTTCTTGTCAAAATTTTATCTTATTATTTTAATACATTTTACTGCACCATGATGGTTTCTTATTTCCCGTTTGAGTGACATCTCCGGTAAAGTAAAATAAAGCAGTATGCTGGAAGGAGTGATCTCCCCCAATCTATGCATTTGTCTACCTATCAGTAGACATATATCTCTAGTACGAATTATAACAACTCCATCGTTTTAAAGAAATTTATTATGTAGAGGAAGTTTTTTGTGGTATCACACTATTGCACTTCTTTTTTCCTTGTTTTTTGGGTCACACCATCTTAAAATTATAAACACCTAAAGCGCCCAAGGAACACTGCCAAATTGTGTTTCGTATTGTATGTCTTTAATTATGAAGTGGTTCTTCATATTAGAAGTAGTACCTCAGGCTGTTTTATAGCGCATGATATATTGATTTAAAATCTGTCCCCCTAACAACTAGGTCATGCCTCCAAAATGATGTCACATTCCACATCGGTCATGCCCCCTCCCCACTATTCCACACTCCTATTGGATGACATGGTGAAAGCAGGCTACCTACCACACCAGGTGTCACTGACCCGGGTGCAGTCACTGGCCTTAATTCTCCCTCTGCCACTTACTATACAGGCTTACCCAGGATAATATAGGGCCTTATTCTGATCGGTGCGGCCCGATCAGAATATGCGGCCACGACCGTGCAGGCGAATCCCCGCCTTCCATACGGATCGCCACCTCCGTCCGTACGCAGATATGTGGCGATCCGCATGAAATTGGACGGGGATACGCCTCCTCCGTCTTGGGAGCAGCCCCTGCATTCGATGGTCGCCGAACATCGAATGCAGGGCCGCACGCTCCACCAGGTCCCGCCACACAAGACCACACGGACACTTGTCCGTGTGAAATCATGTATGGGGGCGGGCAGCTGACATCCGGCGATGTCAGATGCCCGCCCCCTACACACGCGTCACGGCCTCATTACCATGCATATGCCCCGCGTTTGCATGGGAACGCCCATGAAACGCGGGGCGTATGCATAGGGTAATGAGGCTAAGTAGCCCCTCACGCCCCTCTACGCCCCCTGTGCGGCGTGTCAAGAATACGTGCGGCGAAATCGCCTGCACATGCGCAGAGTGACCTCTGCACATGCGCAGACGATCAACATCGGCGGGACGACCGCATGCGGAGAAATCCGCACCGATCAGAATAAGGCCCATAGTCTCTCCTTTCTCCTTTTGTTCTAATGGTATCTTGCAGGGTTTACTATGTCACTGCTAGTGGTGGAGGGTTAAGTAGCTTTGTGTTTTATTGCTGAATTTATGTAGCTTTGTCCACAGAGAGATGAGCACATATTAAATATGACTTCCTGAGTCTTTTATACAAATTAAATATTAAACATACTTCATTATACATTGTGCTCTCTATCCGTCACCAGTACATTGCCACAATCCTTGGCTTGAGGTAACACTATATGCTTCTATGCACAGCACGGAACAAATATGCTTGCTACTAGCAGTGAGCAGGAAATTGCTCTTGTCCCTCCGCCAGTAGTGAATACAATCTTTACCAACAGAGCACGGTTCCCACATCACAGAATGTAGTGACACTCATATGCAGCTACAGAATATTACTTTAAAGTCCACATTTTCCCAAAAAGTGCTGTAAAATAAGCTCTCGCTCACTTGCATTTTAAGGAGCTGGTTTGACCGTAAAGTTTGAGTGAAATAATCTTATTCATTATTAAATTAAAGGGTTAAATATGCTACTATTGTAATTCCAATAGGAAGATAAGAGAAAGAGGTGGGGGGCTGCCTGATTGTAATAGACAGGAGAGGGGGCTAACTGATAATAAAGAGAAGGGGGGTCACTGACAATAGACAAAAGGAGGAATGGCTGATTAAACACAGAAGGAGGATTGGAGAGAGAAAGGCGCTTGTGAAACAGAAGGAGGCGGGAGCTGAAGAGGCTGGGGGCTGGCTGGAGAGAAAGAGAGGGGTGGGCTGGCTGGAGAGACAGAGGGGGGTGGGCTGGCTAGAGAGACTCTTAGGAGCTGGCTGGACAAACAGCCTTTAGTAAGCTAGAGATACAGACGCGTGGGGGCAGGGGAGGGGGAAGGGAAGTGGCAGGCAGGTTTACTGGTACATTACTTCCTCCATTTTCTCCTCAACTCTGCTACCGTGTCAATCGTGGGGTAGAGAAATGGGTTTGTAGCACCACCTTTTATTTCACCTCAGGGTGCCTGGTATAAACCTATAAACCTACAGTACTGTAGACTGTGTCCCTCAGGCATACTGTACATGCATTTTATACAATTTTTCTTTTGAAGAAGTTTGCCACCTAAAAGTAGTTGAAGGCAATAAGAAAAGTTTGACATCATATTATTTGCTGCTTTACAGTAATTATTACTATGGCAAGACCACATAATGACCATAATAGTAGGGCACATTTAGGGGTGGGGATGGGGGTATCGCCCAAGGGTTCCCACACACTCACCCCAAAATTGTCAAACCCCTGTTCCCAGATGCACGCACAGACAGAGAGAACATACAGTACAGACACTCCTGGCAGTCAGGAAAGATTGTCATACACCTCTGGGACAGTGCTATTTGGATCACTCATATGTTGGTTGTTTGGATATTAAGGGATTGGTACCCCAGAGTGTTACTGAGCTGCAGTCTAGGGGCGCAGGTGGCTTTGAACTTTTGGAGTTTATAATCACAGACAGACTGCATACACTCAGGGCTGCTATTAGGGTGATACTATAGGGACAACTGTCCTGGGCCCAGCCACTTTGACAGGTATCAAAAGGAGGGAACAGGGTGTGTAAACAGCACCCAGGAGTCACCCTTCCAGCAGGTGACACTGAAAGGCCAGCTCCTCAGCAGTAACCAGGAGCTGGGTGCTAAATTGTGACAATTTCGGGCAGCACCAGCTCCTGCCACAGTCTAGGAGCGGCAGTGCAGGCAAGCAAAGTCTACGAGGGCAGCCCAGCATCTCTGGAAATGCTGGGCATGTGACCAGGCCCCCTACCCACTAGGTCAAGCCTCCAAAATGATGTTACATTTTCCTATTGGACGATATTCACACTTTCAGGCGCCACATGGTGAAGGCAGGTTACGTGCAACACCAGGTGTCACAGACCCAGGTGCCGTCCCTGGCCTTAAATCTCCCACTGCCACTTACTATATAGGGCTATTCAGGTGATAACGCAAAGATTTGATTGATAAGGATTAGATATGATTGATAACCCAAACTTGTATATATATTTACTTTATTACCTTTAAATATAACGGCAACGCTGAAAAGATTGCACACCCACACAACCTTGTTATAAAATGTATGACAATGCTTTACTTAAAGAATAGCTTCATTACAGGTATTTGCAAATGCAGACTAACACAAGAAACATAAAATTGATTAGCTAATACTTAAACAGTAATTCTAAATCAAATCAAAATGGACACCTGCCAAGGACAGTGATCAGCCATGATTAAACCTCCTTCATAGTTACCTCCAGCCCCCTGTGCCTGCTTGTTCTTCCTCAACTGCCTCCCTACTCCCTCTTTATGTCCAATATTTATACTTTATTCAGCTCAGTTACTTCATTATTCATATGGGCTAAAATGTGATTGGATACGTCAGTATTAAATTAATTATATTAATGATATTATAATCAGTCACCTCATTTTGGAACTGGTCACTAGGAAGAGAAATGTCGAGGTCTCTTTGACCTGGAGGCCTTGGGGTCTACGCATGCATACCCCGTTATCTGGTTAGTTCTCTTTACTTGTAGACAAAACTGTGCAGACTGACTGTCTGCCCTTGTTTTCTGTTCTATCAATATTGAATTCTTAGACCCAGAAAACCAAAACATTTATTCATAAGAAATTACTTCTTTCAGCAGTATTCTGGCTCCTTACGCCATTTTGTAATACATTATGCAAGCCATAACTGAGAAGATGGTTTCTGCTTCTGACAAACACATGCTGCTTAGCGTAAAGGGAAGGCCTCATACGCCGTGGCTAGTATCCTGTGCAACAAGCTAACGCCACCTGCAGCAATAAATAACAATATTTGAGACAACAGAGTATAACAAAAGCATATTATCATTGATGCGTTATTTCTGTTTTGAAAATACAGAGGGTGACATTTAACCCCTTTTGCTGGGGCAGGACAAACCTACCAGGGCAGGTTTGTCCTGCCCCAGCAAAACCCACCACAGATCGTAGGAGCCAAACCCCCAGCCCCCCCGATAACCTTTGCTCCGGTTTTTGTATGCCGGAGGCTGAGCTCCCCTGCAGCCGCTGCCCCAGCCACCAGTCACAGCAGTGACCTCAGGCGGCAGGCTCGGGATGTTCACAGTGGCTCGAGAGAACTCGGATGCATGAACTCCTGAGCGCTCCCTAGTCCCCCCGAGCCACCATGAACATCCTTGAGCCTGCCAAGAGCAAAGGTTTGAAAATTTGCGCTTCCACTTGGATGCAGCAGGTTAACCCTGTAGTACCACCTACTACAATAACAATAGAAACGACAAGAAAAAATGGGGGTAAAACCGCGCTTCCTATTGGGATCTTAAACTTAAAAATGATGTTTTTCCTTTATATAAATGTCCTTTTCTTCAGAATATTCAGTCCATAACGTAATACCTCAAAGATAAAACAAACAAAATTTCATGGTGTAGATTTCCCAATACAATTTAAAAGAATGAGATTTTCTAAAAGGCTGTGCCCGTACCGTATTTTGGCCTATCACCAGGCCAAGGATTAGCGCGTAGAAAGGGGGTCACTTCCAACAATTCAAGGATGTACGCTTTAAAATTCCTCCTGTGCTTGTTTTGAGAACTTAGATTTCTGTCTGGTTCTCCAGATTTCTGTCTGGCAGTGTCAACATAGATGGCAATGATGAGCCATGAATTTTGTGTGGGACTGCAGAGGATCCATCAGCACATGACAGAAAAAAGAGGTGTGGCCTCACCTATTGAATACTTTCCAACATTAATGTTGGGTGAATCAGCTTTAAATCATCAAAATGGGCGTGGCCTCACAGAGCTGGCACACCCATGAGCCACGCCTCTGTATTCATCACTATGAGGCCGATTAAGTAATTACCTCTCCCACTGACAGTACCTAAATTATTTAATTTGCTGCTATATTGTAGTCATGGCCTACATTTATTTGAAGCACTTAATTGACATTTCTATTTGAACTGCAACAGGAAATACAATTTGATTTTTATTTATAGTTATACTTTATATTGATATTTTGCATGTACTAATAACTTATACTGTATATGGCATTTTATTACTTTTATGGTGGATAAAAATACATGGTACTTGTTTCATAGCACGGCGCCCGTCGGGGTTGATCGCATGCCTTAAGTTAAGGTACTTAAGGCATGCGATGGACGCGATGGACCAGATTTTCTGACTTTAACAAGCTCAATTGCCGGTAAAAGTGAAAATCGCGTTGATCGCGTCCATCGCGGCCCCTAATAAGGGGCCGCGATGCGACCGACGCGATCAAAGCGATTTTCCCATAGGAAAAAATGTTAAATTAATTTTAAAGTGAAAATCGGGTAGATCGCGTTGGTCTCGGGCCATTATAATGGCCCGCGATGCGATCAACGCGATCAACACGATTTTACATAGGTGACAATGTGAAACGGGCCAATATGGCCCATTTCACATTGAATATGTGTAAAAAGTATGGTTAATGCCCCCCCCCCCCCCAATTTTAACGCCATCCCGGTATTGACGCTAACCCGAAGCGTGGCGAGCGCAGCAAGCCCGCGAGGGGCGGCGGTACGCGTCCTCCGACCTTTTCATACCCCTACTATCCACGTCGGCGTGGAGTTGAGAATAGAAAGTGTGGCGAGCACAGCGAGCCACCGAGCCCGAAGCGTGGCGAGGGGACGCGGATACCTGTGAAGCCCGCGAGGGGACGCGGAGACCAGGGAAGGTCTCCGCGTCCCCTCGCGGGGCTCGCTGCGCTCCCCACGCTTCGGGCTCGGTGGCTTGCTGCGCTCGCCACACTTTCTATTCTCAACTCCACGCTGACGTGGATAGTAGGGGTATGAAAAGGTCGGAGGACGCGTACCGCCGCCCCTCACCACGCTTCGGGTTGGCGTCAATACCGGGGTGGCGTTAACAATGGGGGGCATTTGAAACATCAGGTTTTTTTTTTTATGAAAATGGGGTGTTTTGGGGCATTTTACATTAAAATCAATGCAAAATCTGGTCTCAGGGACCATTTCACATTGATTCCAATGTAAAAATCGGGTCGATCGCGTAGATCGCATCGCATGCGATTTGGTTGGCATGCGATGCGATCGACGCGATTTTTCCGACCCAATGCTTACAATAAAAATTGTTGACGCCATGCTAGGAAACAAGTACATATACAGAAAATTGGAAAATCATAGGCGCTGTGTTCTTTAATTCCTTGGTCTCGTATACCAAAGGCTTGTGTGGTAAATCCTTTGTCTAGCAGATGACTAAAGGACCCCGATAACTGACCTTAAGCCAGTGCCTTATGTGCACATCAAGGTATCTTTAGTCAGCCTGTCTCCTTCTACACCGATACACGATACAACAGTCTGGTCTCCTCAGCGGGGGACTCAAATGGAAGATGACTTACCGAAGGCTAGTGCCCTATGTTCATCAAAAGGTATCTTTGATCGGGACGTCACTCAAATCAGGCAATCCAGGTCACGTAAAAGGATTTATTTCCAAAGTGCAGTGGATACAGAATAAAAATACTAAAACGTCCAATAAAAGTACAAGGATGTACACAAAAGTACAAAAAGTACCTAATACATAACTACACCTGTCATAAATGTCTTCTGTTTTAAGCTGGAGGTGCACTAAGGCCAGTGCTTAAAGTGGGAGGAACTCAGTTTCCCCGCCTCTTGCCCCACCTCCTCCTTTCCATATGTTACACTATTTTATTCTCCCACCACGCCCTAGTGGATGGTAGGGCATGAAATACCTCCTGTCGGCACGTCAGCTCAAAAAAACAGTGAAAACCCCATGTCAACCTTTTGACTGTTGACCTAGACACTGTCAAACTTATGATCTGTCGAACTAACGACCTGTTGAACTAATGAACTAATGACCTTTCGAGAATGTTGACCTTTTCCCATGTCGACCTAGACCCATGTCAACCTTTTCCCGTGTCAACCTAATGGTGAAGACCTAATGACTGTCGACCATCATGCTGTAGACCAAATGACCGCATCCCCCTCACGTGAAGTACATGACTGAGGCAGTTATGAGAAAGCATTTATATCTTATCCTTAACTAAACAGGAGAACAAACTTCTGGTGTATTTCTGGGTGTCTAAACATTGAATTTTTTTTTTTGTTACTATTTTTTCTGTTTTTTATTTTTATTTATTTGCATTTGCTTTGGTAGCTTTTTTTGTGGTTTGATTTAAATAATCTTTATCTCTGCATTTTGTTTTGCTTTTTTGTTTGTTTGCAGTTTTCTGTTTGTTTTATCATTTTTTTTGCTTTGTTCATCCTTCTTCTTTTATTTAAATCACCATTCTCTTTATTTTCATATGCAAAAGTATTGCATTGACTATAAAATGCATTGTTTACTGAATATAACAAAGTGTGTTTGCAATTACTGTGTGACTTTTTAGTCTTATCACACAGTCACCATAGCGTGATGATGCAGAAAGTTTGCATTATGTTTCATTGTTCCTTCAAACTTTGCTTACTACTTTAGCAATATATTGTCCAAAAGCGATTGCTGTAAAGATCTGTTAGACATGGTCTGTGTAAAAATATCATGAACATTGTAGATAAATGTTTTAATCAATTGTTTGCAAACCTCTCTTCGGAGATATCAGCGGCAGCAGGCTCCTGTTATCGCTAGTGCAATTACACACTGACATCCACAATGCAAACCATTTCCATTTTATTGAGTTGCATTATTATAAAAAAATCTTGTTTTGCAGCAGGACGGACAGGACAAAACAGGAACCGATGAACACGTATAAGGAAATGCAGACTCTGAAAATAAAATGCTTGATTTAAAGTATTTCCTTTACATCAAGAACTAAAGAATGTACGTCACATCCCTGCAACCAAGCACGCTTCAAACTCATATATTATGGAACCCCGCAACGGAACCATTTGAAACTTGTATTCTCCCAGTGGAGGCCCCAGGGCACTTGATCACTCCCCTCATGAGTGCCGGCTCGCAGCACCAGTATGTATATATATATATATATATATATATATATATATATATATATAAATATTACTGTATTAAGACGGCCACCTATAACAAGAAGAACATGTAGCAATGCTATGCCAATGTTTCAAATGTATTTGCACATTTTTAGTCAGGGTGTACATCATACTTGCCTACTTTTGAAAACTAGTTTCAGGGAGATTACAGTTGGTAGTAGAATTTTGCACAGCGCCCCATTGAGGGGGCGTGTCATGCTCCTCCTAAAGGGTGTGTCTAGTTCCATATACAGTATGGAGAGATTGTGAATGTGGTACCTAGAAGCGTGGGTGTGTACTGCTACATCTGAGAGGAATTTTTTAAAATTACTTATATCCAAATGTAGATGAGCCCCAAAGCTTTTAGTAAGAGCTACTATACTTGCTAATGTGCTGGGAAATGGTGCTGATGATTCAATGTAAATGTATCTATCTCTTATTCTTTCTTTCCCCAAAAATGTAACAGTGTAATGTGGGCTAGGTGAAATGAGGGAGATTGCTAGACTAATGAGGGAGAGAGGGAGATTGCTGTTATTTCAGGGAGCCTCCTGCAGAATGCAGGAGGGTAGGCAGCTATGGTGTACATCATTAGAAACATTGGCATATTGATGTTATGTGTTCTTGTGATTGGAGTGCTTCCCTTACACTGATTAAGACCGGTCCAAGAGCTTGGTGTTGGTTTTGTAAATATGGCGATCAACTCTTTTATTTTTACCCGTATTTAGGGAATTAGGACCGGCTCAATTAGCCTGGGGCTAGTTATACTCAGGTGGGGGGGCCCAATGCTGTTTGTTTTTTTAACACAAAACCACACATTCCCATTACTAAAAAAAAATCACATTCACGTTAATAAAACAAGCACGTCTAAAAAATTGCTTTACCTTTACCACAAATTGCCAGAAAAGTGGTTTTCAATTTTGTCGAAAAATTCACACCCTATTCACTTGCAAATTTCATGGGGAAAAAAAATCGCACTTTTGACATGTGCGATATGGTGTGATTTTTTTTTCACCGACTATAATATTACACCCTATTACATCTTGCCTCCAGTCTGTATTGTCTGTATTTACTTTGATGTTCCGAGTGGAACTGAGGGCCTTATTCTGGTTCACTCTTTCTGACAAAATCCTTCTTAGATGGACAAAACCATGTGCACTGCAGGGGGGCAGATGTAACTTGTGCAGAGAGAATTAGATTTGGGTGGGGTTTTACTTGAAAGTGAGATCTATATTGCAGTGTAAAAATAAAGCAGTCAGTATTTACTCACCCAAATCCAATTCTCTCTGCACATTTTACATCTGTCCCCTGCAGTGCACATGGTTTTGTCCATCTAAGAAGGACTTTGTCAGAAAGAGTGAACTAGAATAAGGCCCTGAGTTCCAGCTCAGGTATGTGCTAGTTTGGAGCTCAGATTTAAAAACCCAATTTGTGTTTTGGATTGCATTGTAAATAGGTAAAAATTATATGATTTAGCTGTGTGTATTAAGTTTTATCAGTGTACTGTATATAGATTTTTATTGATTTTAAAGGACTCGGTACTAAACCAAAAAACAATTCATTTAAGTACAACGTTTTGGAATACTGACTGCACAAACATATATGAGAATTACAAAACAGATAAAATGGAAAGTCTAGAGCAGAAATTTGACGTGTTATACAGGTTATTAAGATATACAGTAAAGCCGAGTTTTCCAAATATAAAACATAGGAAATAATATCCAAAAACAATTCAGATGAGCAAAGAACGAAGAGAAAAAGGACATGCAGAGAAAGATTACAAAGGGAAAGGGATAGAAAGATTAAAGAGAAAAGGGCCAAACAAAAAGGAAATGAAAAAAGGGAGAAAAGGAAAGATGAAAAAATGAACTCTCTCACTGACAACCAATGCTTCATTAATTCTGTAAGTAGGTCGAATTAGGACTACATAAAGAAGATATTCCTTAGTTAGAGGATCTGTATTGATCCAAATCTTTATAGGCCAGCCATGGATAACAGGTGCCAGTGAAGAATTGATGTTTACCTTCTAGTGTAGCAATAAGGGCCTTATTCTGGTTCACTCTTAGAGGCAAATACCTTCTCAAATGGACAAAACCATGTGCACTGCAGGTAGGGCAGATGTAACACGTGCATAGAGAATTAGATTTGGGTGAGTTATTTTGTTTCTGTGCAGGGTAAATACTGACTGCTTTATTTCTACACTGCAATATAGATCTCACTTTGAAGAAAAACCCCACCCAAATCTAATTCTCTATGCACAGGTTACATCTGCCCCACCTGCAGTGCACATGGTTATGTCAATTTGAGAAGGAATTGCCTCTAAGAGTGAACCAGAATAAGGCCCTAAGGTCATCCATGGTCATATAGTGGTCCAGCTGGGCGCACCACTCCACTCCTTCATACAGGAGATCATGTTCGATTTCCAGTGGGCAGGGATAACTACCTTCAAGGCACTGAGAGGTGGAGTAATGTTTTTCATTTACTTTGCATGAGATTTAACAGCCAAAAGCTGGGACAGAAGGGCAGGCATTTATTGAGAATAATAATAGCCACTTTTACAACTTTATGCCAGTAGGGCTGAAAGAGAGGATAATCCCACCAGAGATGTAGTGGAGTACCTATTGCCCTCTCACATCTCCTATTGGTAACCCCAGTGTAAACTTTGACCCCAAAAATTAGGGCAACGATACCAATGTGTGAGCACCTTGTAGTGAGACTCCAAAACTAAAACATTTTAGGTGCCCACACACTAGAACAATTTATTGGCCGATCGGCAGATTTATCATTCGATGTTTACCGATAATCGTTTGAAAATCGTCCGATTTCGGTCCGATGCGTGCTCCCGTGGATCCTTTGCTAAATCTTCTGATCTTACGTGCTGCATTAAAGATCAGAAGATTTAACAAAAGATCCATAGGAACGAACACGGGATCTTAAGAAAAATCTTTGGTAAAGATGTGCGCTTGCCTGAAATCTTTTGTCCAGGAGAGGCAAAAGATTTGAAGGCTAATTTATGCGCAAATCTTATGATCGCAGATCTTTCTAGTGTGTGGGCACCTTAACAGAGGAAGAATATATTACTGAAAAATCTCTTCCCACTCCAATACCAAACTTTAAAGATAAGATTCCCAATAAACAACAAATTTAGGTTAAGCTCTATAATAGTTTGTAGAAAGTAGATAAGGTGTGGTGAGGGTGAGTCTGGGAGAGGCACACTTTTTCGAACAAAGTCATTGCTACTCAAAGGAGAGCATAGGCTCATAGGAAAGTGTATAATCTGAAGAAATCTCCAGATTTCTCTATTCTGCAAATCCCATATACTGTATCTTTTATCTCAGGAAAGCCTAATATACCTGATGAGTCCAGCAGCATATCCGCCCTCTTAATACCTCTATCTAGCCAGAGCCTGAATGATGAGAACTGATAGCTTGGAGGGAAGGATGGATTATTAAAAAGAGGCGTAAAATGCAATGGAAGTGGTGAAAAAGAGGCGTGAGCACGTAGGAGGCGCCAACAAGTAAAAGTAGGACCAGCAAGTGAATGCGAGACAATGGGGATTTTGGAAAGCCTGGAGGAGTGTATTAAGGGAAGTGAGGCTAGTTCAATATCCACCCACTGCTTTCTGTATGATTCACGACTCCACTCCAAAACTCTCGTGAGGTGAATTACATGGTAATAGGAGAGGAAATGAGGAAGTTGGAGCTCTCCTTGCTGCTTTCTTCTAAAAAATAAAATCACATGGTTTATGTCATGCCCGTATAATATCCCTGATTTTCCACTGAAGGGCGATAAACCAGGACTAGGGAATTATTATTGGTAAGGTTTGCAAAAAATATAAGATTCTAGGCAGGATATTCATTTTAACGACTCCCACTCTACCTACCTATGAGATATTTTTCCCACCTCAACTGGTAAGATCAAGATGGATTTTAGTTAGTAGTGGAGGAAAATTAGATTGATAGGTTTGGGTAAGATCTCTACTTAAATTACTCCTAACTTTTTTAATTGTGTAGGATGCCAGGCAAAGTGTGAAATATATTGAGAATCTGGCCAATGTTAAGTTCGTGGCTACATACTTGGAAAAATTAACTTTAAAGTTATATAGAGTTCCAAACTGTTTCAATTCCTTATGGAGATTTGGTATAGAGGTTAACGGGTTAGATTCTACAGCCAGGAGATCATCCGCGTACAGAGCAAGTTTATATTCTCTATTTCCAACTAATAATCTTGTAATATTAGTGTTTTGATGGATGACTCAACAATGAGTGGTGAGAAGGGGAAGCCCTGCCAAGTGCCATTTCCAATCCCAAATGGATCTGATAACTCTCCATTTATGTGGATGTGAGCAGAAAGTCTAGAGTACAAAGTCCAAATTCTTTGAAAGCCCACTTGTCCCAAGTCCAGATGCTCAAGCACCCCCAACAAGAAATCCCAATCCTGTCGAACGCCTTCTCAGCTTTGGTTAAAAGTAATATAGAAGGAGATCTACAACTGAAAGCAAACTGGATTAAATTAAGAACTTTAGTGGTTTTGTCCCTAGCTTTGAAACCCACCTGGTCAGAGTGGACTAGATTTGGATGAAAGACCTTCAGTCAAATCACCAACACTAGAAAAAAAGCTTCAAGTTGATATTCAACAGGGAGATAGGTTGATAGCTATAGCACTTGGCTTGGGTCTTTAACCTCCTTAGGGATGACCGAGAAGTGTGCGAGTAGTGATTAAGGGGGAAAGGGAGTCTGGTCCAGTACCTGATTAAAGGCCCTATACCTCATAGAAGACAAGACGTCACTGAACATCTTATAGTAGGCTATAGAGAAGCCGTCAGGGTCAGGGCTTTTACCACTGGGAATGGACTTAGTTGCCTCCTCAAGTTTAAGAGAGCCATCAAGAGACTCCTGTGAGGGGAAATGGACTTCTCTTAGATACACTGCAATGGAGGCCCTCCGCAACCCAGCCAACACCTCCCACTCAGTATCGCCTAAGTTGTATAGCTGTGAATAGAAAAGTTGGATGACTGCAGCTCTCTCTACCATGGTATTCAAGACAACGCCATAGTGTGATTTAATTTTAGGTGTCACACCGGGAGGATATGATGAGGTTGTGTGGTGCACAGGAACTGAAGATGGACCAGCAGATGAAGGGTTAAATCGAGCAGATTTAATAAAGAATTTCATATTGTGGTGAGAGTGATGACTCAAATACTTCTTTGAGAGAACAGTCACTGAATAACAAAAGAAGCAGTCCTTAAGGTACTTTGGGACAAACTGAAGAACTAGAGATAACAATAAGGGAGGCGTCCGTTTAGAGGAATATGATGAAGACCAAACTTGTATCTAGAGAAGGAGATGAATATGATGAATGAGACAATAGGATCCAATAGAAAAGAACTGAAAGATTGTGGAAACTGGATCCGGCCGAACTGGTCCTGGAGGCGAAGAACCGAAGAGACCGGGAGCGCAGGTTGGCAACCAGACTGGACTGTGACAGCAGCCACGGGATCAGGGCCAGCACGCTGGAACTGAGAGCAGGGCAGGAGTAGCAAGAGCACTATTGGTAGTGAGGAGTCTTCCGAAGAACTGCACAGCTAAAGAGACTTTTTGTACCCGGTATCCCGCTGGGCCAATACACCCCTGAGAGCAGTGCTGCACGCTCTGTCCCCCCTACTGCCGCATCTGACCGCCGGAGCCTGCAGCCACCCGCCTCCTGGACGCCGGGAGACCACACACATTAGCCGACGGCGGGCATGGACGGCGGAGTACTGTACCTGCCGTGCACCGCCCTGGCAGCGTGTGACATTAGGTATAAATTTAGCTGCTTGCTGAGCCTGAGCCTGTAACACCTTTGCCAGCAGCCTCCAAGGTTTATTACCCTAAAGGAAATAGCAGCTACGGAATTTTATTTTGTCTGACATTGACAGTGAGTTAAGCTCCTTCCAAGCCTTCAATAGGGACTATTGACAACAAATAGATGGTGCAACCCTTGGCGAAAAACACAAAACAATCACACTTACACAATTTAGGTATGTGTATAGGACACTGTAATCGACAAGCAATCACAGTTTCTGGGTCCCTTTCAATGAACCTTGGGATTTAAAAGAAAAAGCAGACCATAGTGCAAATAAAGTTTTCACACTCTGCACAAATTTAATGGTGATTAGATGCACTCACAAACAAGTGTATTTCATAGGCACATCAACGGTCTTTAATCTTCATAGAAATTCCATAGGGTTCCTGGGAGACTTTTAAAAAAACAATTTCTAGTGCAACATTGTTTTTATATAAAAGTACAAAGAATTTATTGGACAAACTCACATATTCGCAGAGATAAAATCGCATATAACCCACAACGGGGTATCAAGGTCCTCCAAAGGATGGATGTGTAACATCAGGTTCTTTCCCACTTATCCAGTCCCCAGGGGTCCGTTCGGCAGCAGTGGTATGCTTAAGCGCGCTTTCAGGCACAATAGCCCTTCATCAGAAGCATATGCTTCTGATGAAGGGCTATTGTGCCTGAAAGCGCGCTTAAGCATACCACTGCTGCCGAACGGACCCCTGGGGACTGGATAAGTGGGAAAGAACCTGATGTTACACATCCATCCTTTGGAGGACCTTGATACCCCGTTGTGGGTTATATGCGATTTTATCTCTGCGAATATGTGAGTTTGTCCAATAAATTCTTTGTACTTTTATATAAAAACAATGTTGCACTAGAAATTGTTTTTTTAAAAGTCTCCCAGGAACCCTATGGAATTTCTATGAAGATTAAAGACCGTTGATGTGCCTATGAAATACACTTGTTTGTGAGTGCATCTAATCACCATTAAATTTGTGCAGAGTGTGAAAACTTTATTTGCACTATGGTCTGCTTTTTCTTTTAAATCCCAAGGTTCATTGAAAGGGACCCAGAAACTGTGATTGCTTGTCGATTACAGTGTCCTATACACATACCTAAATTGTGTAAGTGTGATTGTTTTGTGTTTTTCGCCAAGGGTTGCACCATCTATTTGTTGTCAATTGTCTCCACGAACCTTTTTGGTGAAGGGTTCATCTTTGTGCTTACCCAGGCTGAGAAACACAGGGTGCGCTAGAAATCAACATAATCTATTCTACTATCTTCAATAGGGACTGCCAAAAACCAAATTTAAACTAAAACAGTATCGGGTGGTTTTGCCAAAACTAAACACAATAAAGAAGTAGTACCAAAACCAAAACAAAGAGGTCTGTGCAGATCTCTACTACCTAGCAGACCCCTCTTTGTGCTATGGTCTTCCATTATATATTGTATTTATTATCTGATACGCTTTTACTCTTGTCTATGTTTTGAAGAAGATGAAGAAGATAGAACTAAGGCTGAATGTTAATTGGTATCACTCCTCCGAGGTTGAATATCCCATTACTATATGACCGTATCACTCATCCTCAGCAAATAGCACCTGGCACATAAATGTAGTTTTTGTTGTACATTGTTTTATCACTGTTTTCATCACTTACATATTATACACAAGATCCACAAAGGTGTGATTGTATAAAGAATGCTCTGTGTCACTATTTGATAAAAGGGAGGATAGTGATTCACAAGTTGCATTAGTAGAAATGCCAGCCTAGGCTAATCACTCCATAGTGTCATGTATTTGACTCATCCCAGTTTTACTCCTTTGTGATTCATGTAGGTCATCATTGTACATACAGTAACTTATAGTCACAAGAAGAAACTTGAGATCCAATATGGGCATCACTTAGAGTGGGTGGACAATACTGAGAGTTATATACCAGTCAGTGCACTTAGGCAGCTCGATGCACTTAAAGAATACAAAATACAATACTGGAGATAACAACAATGACCAGCCTGGCCTGGGGTGTTTGAGCACATCTATGTTAATAGCAAACACACAAAGATGGATTTCATATGTACTAATCTACTGAAAATGAAAAGGAGGAAGATGTGAGGATGTGGGGAACTTGTGCAGTGGGAACAATCCTGTACAAAACCACTGAAATCTACTAAACTGTGAGACAGTGTAGATATAACTGATACCACCATCAGACATGTGACTTGGCGATTACCTGGCATTTTGAGTGCCGGGTCATTTTGCTGGGTGCAGTCTGACCCCTTTTCATACAGAGCAGCAAATTACAGAGTTTAAAATGTAAACCAGGTAATTTGCTGAATTACACTGGTATTACTTTAGTGTGAAAGGGTTAACCCGGGTTGCAAATCCCGGGTTGCCGACCCTGGCAAGACCCGAGTTGACCCTACAACACTAAACAAGTTATCAGATATAACTGCTTTACTTGGTAATTAACATGGCTTATTTATTATGCTATTAAATTGGCTGTCATCAATCAATGAACATAATAAAATTAGCCAAAAGGGGAGGGGGGGCGGGGCTATTACTGTTGCCTAGGGGTGCCCTGACCCGTAAATTTGGCCCTGTGCTGGCGCTGACATTATTCTTCTGTTGTTCCGTCAATGTGATGGGCTGTTAACTAGATGAGAATATAATTGTGCCAACTACTGTATGCATTAATTTGCATGAAGTGATGCCAATTACACATGGTTCTCTTTATCTAGATAAAGCCAATGTTATCTGGATTTTTCCTTTATCCTTGAAGTAGAATATATACAGCAGAGGAAAAAAATGAACTTCACAATAAACATTTGGATCTTTGTCGCTTTTTATTCCAGTTTCATTAACAAAAAAAAATAAAATAAAAATATAAAAAACAATAACTCACCCATTCACCTTTCCCTGGAGCCCAAAGATTTTGAAGTTAGTAATCTGTAATTGACTACATTCCTCCAGCACAAACTATATATGGTAGGTTACCACTTATAATAAGCTTTCATCTGCTTGTGAAATCTCTGAAATGCAACATTTAGTGTAATTTCCTACTATAATTTACTATGCTCCACGTCGACTTTTAATGGACACATTTGAGCAGCTAGAGAACTATTTGTGCTTTAAAGCAATTGGGGCTGAACCATTTTTGCAGGATCAGCTAAGACCACGTACTGTAAATCTACAGTCAATAATTAAACGTTAAGCCAAGCATGAATCCTGTGTTTCATTGAAATGAAATTTGCTCAGTGACCGAAACAAAACTTTACAGGTCTATTTCAGCCAAGCCGGCACCCTTTAGACGGCTGTCTCCACGGTAGCATTCAAACACAGCATCTGTGTAACTAAACTATAAATTAAAGAAATGCATAAAAATATAATACAGTTCTCTAAAAAGAATAAGGTGCAATAACTGTGTGAAGTCGTATTGCAGCCCAATAGCTGTGAATTGAACAGTGAGAAGTGTATAAAACAGAACAAAGACAGTGTAGTTACAGGTGAATGATTATCAACCTCCTACTTTTCAACATCCGGACAGTGGATGATTTAATTCACGGATTACAGGACATGGACCTTTATATGGTGCCGATAAAACAAAAGAGTATTTTTCTTGCGCGATGTGGGTCATTGGTAAAGTGATGGTTATAGAGACAATGTCTATTGTATTAAAAAAAAAATGTCATATAGAAAATAATACAATAAAGTGCTTTGCTGGCACTGGAGAGAGTCCAAGCAAGGGATGTTGATACTGTATTATAACTCTGAACAGTTCCACATGACCAAAGGCACTAAGCTGACATATAATTTATTACAGGAACGCTATGCCCATTGCTTCTTACACATTAATATATCAACTTCTTAAGAAAAATAGAATGGTAACTCTTATTATTGTACGCCATAACTAATACTAAAATATAAGTATGAGGTAGCAATAATTTCTGCTTGCCAGTATTATCTATAGCACTCAGACTATGAAAATCCTGAATGGGGTGAGGCAATGGGGAGGGTGAGATGAGCTGGATGGGAGATCTCCCATTAGGGCAAAATTGTTGGAAATCTTTTAGACCAATACAGTCCTGGTTTTCTTCTTTTATACTCATGGGATCTTAAGAATCTTCTATCATACATATGTGTACAGTGTATATATATATATATATATATATATATATATATATATATATATATATATATATATCTATCAAAAGAACAAAAGAAATACCCTTTCAATGCGCTAAAAGATGTCTGTCAGGGCAGCAACTCTATTAGTCCCCCCTGTTAGTGGGGGAGGTGGAAGAAATAGAGAAAAGAGAAAAAAACAGAGTGCGCCCCTAATGTAAATTCCACCACCAGAATAAGACCAATAACCAAAGATCAATGGTAATTACAGCATAAAATCCACAGTATTTGATTTAATACAACATTTATTAAAAACATGTAGTTTTCATCTGTGCAGTATGATTCATACAGAAACAAGGAAATGCACCCCTATTACAACCCAGTATTAAGGCACACCCTAGATACCTTCTCGATACCACTGAATTATTGAGACAATTGACGGTTGTTACCATACCATCTGACAAAATGTATCTTTTCACAATCGATGTTAGTGCGTTGTATACTTCTATTCCCCACTCGATGGGCCTTGCAGCGCTAAAAAGATTCTTGACTCATAATTCCCTATATCAGGGACCTGCTGTTGAATTGGTATTAGAACTTATATCGGTAATTCTTACTAGGTATTTTTTTGTGTACGGGGATAAGTTCTATCTGCAGTTGATGGGGGTCGCGATGGGGGCGGCCGTAGCACCGTCCTACGCTAATATATTTATGTTCGAACTCGAACAATCTTTGTTCTTTGACACCCCATCAATTGCAGATAGAATAACCCACTACAATCGTTATATCGACAATATTTTGATTTTCTGGCGTGGCCCACCTGATGATCTCATCAGGGTGATGGACACACAGAACAATAGTGAACACCCGATTAAGCTGACTTACACCTATATATATATATTCAAGGACTACACCAGGGGCGAAATGTAATAGGGTGTGATTTTTGGACGAGTTCCAAACTCGCCAAAAATCGCACCTTTAAAAATCGCGTTTTTTGCCGCGAATTCGCATATGTAATGAGATGCGAATTAGCGGGAAAAAATGTGATTTGCCGCGATTTCGGGCGATTTTTAGTCATGAAAATGTGCGCATTTTCAGTCATGAAAATGTGCGCATTTTCATAAATGCGATTTTGTGCCAAAAAAAAAAAGTTTAAAAAAAAACGGCGTGGGGTCCCCCCTCCTAAGCATAACCAGCCCCGGGCTCATTGAGCCGGACCTGGTTCCAAAAATACGGGGGGACAAAAAGCATAGGGGTTCCCCGTATTTCTGAAACCAGCCCCGGACTCTTGGACCGGTCCTGGTTCCAAAAATACGGGGGACAAAAAATCTGGGGGTCCCCCGTATTTTGAAACCAGCACCGGGCTCCAATAGCCCACGGTGTCATGCCACAGCCGGGGGACACTTTTTATACAAGGTCCCCCGGCCAAAACATGAGCACCGTGGCTGGTCAGCCTTGGACGGGGTACCTGGAGGAGTGGGGACCCCCCCAATAAAGGGGTCCCCCCCCAGGCTTCACCCGTCCAGGGCTGAAGCCCGGGGCTGTCACCGGCGTCCGTGGCCAGTGGACGCCGGCCTGATAGGGTTAAATCGATCATACATATCATTACATTGCTTTATACCGAAGAACTACAAGTGCCAGCAGACCTCCCCCGCATGCTGGGACTTGGAGAACCACAAGTCCCAGCATGCGGGGCATTAATGGGCCCGCTGGGACTTGTAGTCCACCTGTAAAAAGAATGTTTATAAAAAACACACACAGAGAGAAGTAAAAGTTTATTACACACACACACCTCACTTTTACACCAGCGTTACTTACCATTCCTGGATCCAGCGCTGGTCTGGCTGCTTTACAGCCGGCTCCCCCCGCACTGACAGGCAGCGGGGAGAACCGGCTTTCTCCGTTGCCTCTAACAGCTTCTGTAGCGCTGTTCCAGCGCTACAGAGGCTGAGAGCGCGATTGGCCGATACGTCTCCATGGAGACGCATAGCTCAGTCCTGATTGGCTGAGCTATGCGTCTCCATGGAGACGCATAGCTCAGCAAATCGCGCTCTCAGCCTCTGTAGCACTCGGACAGCGCTACAGAAGCTGTTAGAGGCAACGGAGAAAGCCGGTTCTCCCCGCTGCCTGTCAGTGCGGGGGGAGCCAGCTGTAAAGCAGCCAGACCAGCGCTGGATCCAGGAATGGTAAGTAACGCTGGTGTAAAAGTGAGGTGTGTGTGTGTAATAAACTTTTACTTCTCTCTGTGTGTGTTTTTTATAAACATTCTTTTTACAGGTGGACTACAAGTCCCAGCGGGCCCATTAATGCCCCGCATGCTGGGACTTGTGGTTCTCCAAGTCCCAGCATGCGGGGGAGGTCTGCTGGCACTTGTAGTTCTCCGGTATAAAGCAATGTAATGATATGTATGATCGATTTAACCCTATCAGGCCGGCGTCCACTGGCCACGGACGCCGGTGACAGCCCCGGGCTTCAGCCCTGGACGGGTGAAGCCTGGGGGGGGGGGCCCTTTATTGGGGGGGTCCCCACTCCTCCAGGTACCCCGTCCAAGGCTGACCAGCCACGGTGCTCATGTTTTGGCCGGGGGACCTTGTATAAAAAGTGTCCCCCGGCTGTGGCATGACACCGTGGGCTGTTGGAGCCCGGTGCTGGTTTCAAAATACGGGGGACCCCCAGATTTTTTGTCCCCCGTATTTTTGGAAACAGGACCGGTCCAAGAGTCCGGGGCTGGTTTCAGAAATTAGGGGGACCCCTATGCTTTTTGTCCCCCCGTATTTTTGGAACCAGGTCCGGCTCAATGAGCCCGGGGCTGGTTATGCTTAGGAGGGGGGACCCTACGTCGTTTTTTTTTAATAAAAACACTTTTACACATTTTTATTAACAGGACCATGCACAGATCTCAATGATCTGTGCATGGTTCTGTCAAATTCGCCTGTCAGAACCTGGTCTATTTTTTTTGCGATTTTTGGTAACATTTACCAAAAATCACACCCTATTACATTTGCGAGTTGTATACTTTATAATGGGAAAACATCTGGATGCGAATTGAAATGTGACTAAAAATCGCACTTCTAAAAGTGCGATTTCGCGGTAAAAAGTGTGATTTTTTTTACCGCGATTTTCAACTTATTAAATGTGCGATTTTCGGAAAATGTGCGATTTCGGCCGTTTTTGACCCAAAATCGCACTTTTTCAAAAATCACATCCTATTACATTTCGCCCCTGATGTCCAACAAAATTATTAATGTCATTTTTCCATTTGATATGCCCCTGATGAAGTCGTAAGACGAAACACGTTAGGTAAATTTTCTAGAATAACTGTAATTGATTTGAAATCTGTATTTTCCCTACAATTCTGGGAATGTATCCGATGATCTCCGTTTTTTACTTGCTTTTTTAATTGTATAAATTAAAAATATATCTTATCTTATCCTATGTTGTTGAATATTGTCTAAGTTGAAGCCTATTTTATTCATTGAACAATTTGGTTGGCTGACCAAATTACCATTTCACACTTTAATACGTCTATAAACTAACATATATATATAATATATATATATATATATATATATAGAATCCCCAATACTTCTCTCGCGCTTATATGCACAATACAAATTGGAACAACTTTAAATGACTTTAAATTCCAATTACGGCTGCTTAACCACCAGGTTTCCTGAGGGCTAGGAAACAATACCCACAATATACTTCCCAAATGGTGGTATAGCGCCTAAATCAAATGTCCATGTGTCACATCAGTGTTCATAAAACCATAATCGTTGGATTTCCAAGAGGTTCTTTATTCAACTCTTATAAAGTTCAAACAATGTCCCAACGCGTTTCGTCTAACATAGACTTCATCAGGGGAAATAGTTCAAATTCTTCTTATGAATAACCAGACGTGTTGTGTCTCGTCCTTAGAAGGTAAAGATAAATTACCTGGATTTTGATCTGTTAACCACCCTAATACGCTAAGGAGATCCCGAAGTAGCTCTCCTCAGTAGGAATTAGAGTTATAATGTGTTAGCCAATTTTTATAAGTGAAGACTTATATTGTATTATCATCCAATATAGATAGCACCAGATGAGTCCTCCTAAATGAGCTCCTTCTCCTACAGTCTGACTTGGAGCACAGTGACAGTCTGGAGAGACACTTTAAAGTGGATTTTTGAATGAATTGTGCTGCTGGCATCTATAATTGAGTGGGATATTCGAAAAGTGTACCACAAACATTGACAAGAGCTCTGTCATTTGGTGTATTATCATTATCCACTTTAATTATCTGTGTTCAGTCAATTTGAGACACGGCAAGAAGAGCAATTACAGCTTTGATAATCAAGTCATCTAATGTCCCTGATGAAGTCACGTGGTTGACGAAACGCGTTGGGCCTGCTGTTGTACTGAATTACCACAGATTCTGTCAAATTGATTCCAATATATGACCATACTATCGCTGTATTTTTTATGAGCCGTGTTGTTGGCTTTTATTAAATTTATATATTGTGGAAAAAGTTGTGTACTTTCACTTCTAAGCGCACTCTGTATCTGTTCTGTATATATATATATATATATATATATATATATATATATATATATATATATATATATATATATATATAAAGGGGCCTGAATCATGCACTTTCTAGTACAGTGGTTCTCAGCCTCAGTCCTCAGGACCCTCCTACAGTTCACGTTTTCCAGACTTC
Source organism: Crinia signifera (assembly GCF_055691185.1). Classification (NCBI taxonomy): domain Eukaryota; kingdom Metazoa; phylum Chordata; class Amphibia; order Anura; family Myobatrachidae; genus Crinia; species Crinia signifera. The sequence goes on along the minus strand of NC_139223.1, from coordinate 57,315,758 downwards.
CACACAGAATCACAAGTGATGTAATTAGCACCACCTGTGGATCTTTTAAAATGTGTGTGAATAATGAGTGCACCTGTGCAGCTGCCGGGTGACCTGGAAAACGTGAACTGTTGGGAGGTTGAGAACCACTGCTCTAGTGGCTAGCCAAAAAATTGTGGTATCTGACCATGCCCCCTCTGGAGACTGGCCACACCCCTAAGATAAGACCCTTACCATTGTATTCTCCGGTTTGCCTTTCATACCCCAGTCCGTCCCTGGGTGTGTAGGACCATCCCAGCTACTACTCTCTAGCATTATCTGTAGTCACTTGCATAATATGGAGCTCCTTTATCATTTCTGACATGTTCTATTAGTAGAGATGGTGAAACATTCCTTAATTTGGATATTTGAGCTTTGGGTCAGGAAGTCTAATTTATTTTGGAATTCACTGTTGTTATTTTAGTCCAACCAATGGAGCAATATGATTTCAGGCAATAGTCTAATGCTAGCATGACTTTCTTCTATCATGAAAGCTCATATATAGAATTACTTGCCTCGCGTTTATGGTAGTTTTAGTTGCAAATTATTTAAAGCTGTACAACTGCTCAGTGAGAGCTGTCAGAGGACCCCAGCCGGAGCTGGAGGAACTGCCATGTGCAGTCGTGTCTCACATGGATCTGCCCAGTCGCAACGGCAAATTAATTTTGAAATAAAACTGAAGCAGAAGCTGGGGCATGCAGGAAGACTAATTGCAAACTTACATCTTTTATTTGAAGGCCTGTGTGATCAGTATTCTCAGGTGGGAATACCAAGATTTAAGAGAATTTACTGACAATTTGAAAAATCGAATAAGACCTACAGATGCAGACATACTATTCATTTACAGTGGCAAACGCAGGATGTTCAAAAGGGGGTTTCCAGAGGGGTGGAGCAAAGCACGGAGATGGACACTTAGGTGACCCAGTATATGCCGGGTCAGTTAAAGTATTATAGATAGACCAAATGTATATAAATAATAATAATAATAATAAAAAAATATATATATATATACACATACATAAAAACATACAGGGGCGTCAACAGCATTGTATGACCCCTGGGCATAGCAATGTATTGGGGCCCCTACCGATCCTCCAGCGGTAGGGGTGTGGGAATCTTTGATGTCCCGCGGGTGGTAGGGGGTATTATATCAACCGCTCTGCCTGTAGGGCAGGGGTGGGGAACCTTTTTTCTACCAAGGGCCATTTCGATCTTTATAAAATCCTTCGGGGGCCATATAAAAATTATCAATATATTCATGCGGGAATTATTCACACGGGCAGCGGCATATACATGTGGGCATTATACACATGGGCAGTGGCACATACATGTGGGCATTATACACATGGGCAGCGGCACAGACATGTGGGCATTGTACACATGGGCAGCGGCACATACATGTGGGCATTATACATACGGACACATGGGCAGCGGCACATACATGTGGGCATTATACATACGGACACACGGGCAGCGGCATATACAAGTGGGCATTATACACATGGGCAGCGGTATATACATGTGGGCATTATACACACGGGCATCGGTATATACATGCGGGCATTAAACACATGGGCAGTGGCATATACATGTGGGCATTATACACACAGGCAGTGATAAATACATGCGGGCATTATACACATGGGCAGCGGCACATACATGTGGGCATTGTACACATGGGCAGCGGCACAGACATGTGGGCATTGTACACACGGGCAGCGGCATATACATGTGGGCATTATACATACGGACACATGGGCAGCGGCACATACATGTGGGCATTATACATACGGACACACGGGCAGCGGCATATACAAGTGGGCATTATACATACGGACACACGGGCAGCGGCATATACATGTGGGCATTATACATACGGACACATGGGCAGCGGCACATACATGTGGGCATTATACATACGGACACACGGGCAGCGGCATATAGATGTGGGCATTATACACACGGACACATGGGCAGCGGCAGTGTGGAGAAAGTGACAGTGTCACCCCCCAAACAGGTTTATGTGATTATGTCTGATTATGATAATCAGACATAATGACATAAACCTGTTTGGGGGTGAATCCAGGGGTAAATGACAACCCCTGGATCTCTCAGTCACTGGGGAAGGGAGTAGTTGGGTGAGAGGAGCGGCACAAGAGCAGCAGCATTTACTTTTTTTTACCGTTTTGTCTCCGGAGTCCGGCAGATTCCGGCTGATGGAGGCTGCTGCTGCTGCTGGGGCTGATGCTCCCGCCTCCCGCCCATGCAGTGCATGGTGGGCGAATCACAATAATCGCGAGAGTCCCGACTCCCTACCGCCCGCAGGGATTGGCTGGCGCATCACCTCCCACGGCCGCAGTGATTGGCCGGCCGGCGCGTCTCCTGCATTGCTCTCCTCGTATCCGGGCGGGCTGCGCATCACCTCCAACTGGAGGGTAAGCACTGCATTCATGTCGGCGAGCGGGCAGGTGGGCCGGGCAAACTGGGTGCGGGGGCCGTGTCCGGCCCGCGGGCCGGAGGTTCCCCACCCCTGCTGTAGGGCCTGGATCAGTAATTTCCACTAATTACCCCTTTACTGCACAGATGGTGGGAGATGGAGTGGGAGAAGGGGGCATTGGGCTGAATGAAGGGGCTCTGATATATAACTTCCAGGGTGGTAGAGGATGTTTAATATGCAGAGGAGGGGTGTATAGTGGAGTGGGCTCATTATTCATAATTTTCTGGTGGGAGGACAGCTTGCTTGACTGCAGATATCTCCAGTTCCCAGAAATAGGTTTCTTAGATTGGAATGGAAAAACTAGAGAATCCCACCTACCAAATGGTATTGGGGACTAGGGGATCAGAGTTCAGGAGGCAGAGCAATCTGCCAACGAGTATATAAAACTACATACCAGGTGTGTGGAGCTGGAGCAGTAACCAGCTGCTGGAAGGCTAATATCTCTGGTTCTGGGAACAGTAGAGACAAGCTGCCAGTGTCCCTCAAAGGGGGAGAGTCCCAGCTTTTGGAATATACCCTCAGAAAAACGGTAAGTCAAACAGAACCTGAAATATCTGACTGTGAATAACAATTAACAGGCTTGGATGGGGACCACTGCTTTGAAGTCAGATATTTCCGGTTCCCAAGGGCAGATTTTTACAATTCTTATATCCATGGAAAGAGGGGACCCTCAGCTTTCAGAATCCTGGGGGGTACTCAGAAACCCCCCTGCGTGCGCTACTGATTTACCATGAGGTTCTAGAACATGTTTTTACCACCCACCCCTTCACCACAAGTGAAATCTAGCAAAATGTAATTATGGCTTGACTGGAGTGAACTGGCATGTTATCAAACTACCTCAAAACAATTTCTGCATATTAACTGCAAGGGACTGTCCCCGGGTCACACATAAGGGCCGTAGTGTCATAGACTGTCCCCTGGTCACACATGAGGGCCGTAGTGTCATAGACTGTGCCATGGTCACACCTGAGGGCCGCAGCTCAGCATCTCCAAGAATGCCATTATATATAACACGTGAGCTCCATGATACTCTGTAGCACCAAGCATCTTTATTTTTGTGACTTTTTCCATTAAAATATGCGTGAATAGGATGCACAAGCAGCTTCTGCTGGTTATGTGGCAAATGGGAAGTTACAGTGTTTTCTTGACATGACACAATTAGATGGGCTGTTTAACGCAAAAGGAGGCTTGATGTGCTTGGAGCCCTGGACACATCTGTAGTGTAAACAGGGCAGGTGAGGCACCACTGCAAAGGCATTTCAGTGAATATTGATAGTCGAGATAGTTGAATTAGGGCACACATAGGTTAAACAGCTACTTTATGGGCATGAGAAAGTTAATTGCGGCGAATGGCACAGTGTGGCTAAAGTTTTTTTTTACTCAATATTTCTCATTAATTGTGGTGTGTTGCCGTGGGCTATTACATTTTTCACTCTCAATGTGTTTTGAACCCTAATTGAATAACCCCCCATAGAAATAAAAATAAATCAAATTAATCTTAATAGAAGTCTCGGTACTTAATTCCTAGCACGGCGCCACGATATTCAGTCATATGGCATCTTATGCATTGTATTGCATCGCATGCCATGTACCCGCATGCTATGCGATGCGATTTGAAATTGTATAAGCACCCTAATGGGTTTTTTCAATGGTAAATGGCCCCCTTATACGATTTTTAATTGTATAAGCACCCTAATGGGTGTTTACAATGTTAAATGCACCCCCACGCCACCCCCACTATCAACGCCAACCTGAAGCGTGGCGAGAGGCGGCAGTACGCGTCCTCCGACCTTTTCATATTCCCACTATCCATGTTGGCATGGAGTTGATTTTATATAGTGTGGTGAGCGCAGCGAGCCCGAAGCGTGGCGAGCGCAGCGAGCCCCGCGAAGGGCCGCATATTACTTTACATGTATTCCACGTCCGCTCGCCACGCTTCGGGCTCGGTGGCTCGCTGCGCTTGCCACACTATCTAAAGTCAACTCCACGCCGATGTGGATGGTGGGGGTAAGAAAAGGTCGGAGGACGCGTACCGCCGCCGCTCAAGGGCTCGCTGCTCTCGCCACGCTTCGGATTTGCGTTGATAGTGGGGGTGGCGTGGGGGTGCTTTTAAAATTGTAAGCACCCATTACGGTGCTTATACAATTAATAATCTTATAGGGGGCCCTTTTAACATTGAAAACACCCATTAGGGTGCTTATACAATTTAAAATCGTATACCATTGTATATGGCATGCAATGGCATACAATGTGATGGTCACATCGCATCGCATCGCATACCATCGTATGGCTTATGGTATGCGATGCGATGGGTGCCGTGCTAGGAAACAAGTACCGAAGTCTCTAATAAATACTTACTGTACAATGTTAGCGAAATGAATAATTTAGTCAACTGGATAAAAGCATTGCCCAACATGAAGAAAGTCTTACTGCAATACAGTCTACTCCATCTGTTGATACGATTTATTGATTTTTTTTCAAGATAACAAGTATTCTAGCTAAATTAATCATAAGGTTCCTGAAAACGGAAAATCTCTTTATCAGAGAAATGGCGAGCTCAAGTGCTTTCTTACAATTATAACAACACATCAGCATGTTCTAGGTGTACACCAAGCTCTCATATTATGTGAGTGTGGCATAGATAGAGCCAGCATGGGCACCTTGGGCATGAATCAGTACCAGTGGCAAATGACGGATTTCTAGAGGGGGTTATCCAAATGCAGTACAAAAATTTCCACTCTGTGATACATTGGAGCAAAAGCAGGAGCCTGGGACCGCTAGAAGAACCTAGTAACGACCCTGGACATTAATGTTCACATTGGTCATTTTATACACTGGATACTGTATGGGATACAGTATCAATATTTAACACTACAGTATATATGTTTATACTATATTATAGGCTGTATCAAACTTTTAAATAATATAAATAAGTTGTCAGGAAAAGGTTAAACATACCATAATGAATAAATACACTAACGTAATAGAACCAGTACTGCACTTTCTAAGCTCACATTCTCCCACCTCATGGTAAAACACCTGTCCCTTCTTCCTGGCAGCTACTCTCCGGTCAAGTGCACTGATTGAGGGCTCAGATCCACACACAGCAAACTTGGTAGAAGAAGTTACTACCACTGGCCATGTGCACCAGTTCCGCTCTGCCCCTTACACTGCATGATGTGGTGGCAGCTCTCATAATCATTTTATCTTCCATTGCTATTGTTAAAATTTTAACTATTTCCCAAGAGGATGGGGGTTTCTGGGCAACCGGAATCCCCCCCCCCCCTGTGTTATGCTTATGAGCACTGGTCACTAAGCAGCAGTCATTCGCTGCTTAGCAAGTTGCTTAACTCCACCCACCGCCCTGGCAAATGCCCACCCCCCACCACCACGGAATCCCCTTGGTACTATGTGAGGGGATGTACGCAAACACATTCTCTCCCATGCAACCGAAGGGAAGGGGAAAACATTAGATGGATTGAATTTTATTTCTGTCGGAGTCCACCGAAGAGAGGGTGGCCACTGACGTCATCCTGCCCCCTCCCTCCGCTACCTGTGCGATCACTTGGGGAGTGTGATTCTCGCCAAAGGCGTTCAAACAGGGGGTCTGCCACATGCACAAATACAATCACCATCGGAATGGGGCTGAATTTGCCTTTTTGTGATCACTACTGAATCACTCCCTAGTCTGGAATATGCGCTTCACCTGTGTTCACTTTGAGAAATTGTCAGGAATCCAATGTGCAAGCACAATGTTCCCATTAATTTTCTACAAGCCATTGAAATTAACTTTAAATCCTACTTTTGCTGTTGTGGCTAAAAATTCAATAATTTTGATTAATTCCCTGTCCAGGCTTAAACCAAGTTAGTACAGTATGCAGAGGAAAAAGGATGATTCCAAATGAATATAGCGCTCGGTAATTCACTTCTCCTATTTCCTTGCTCACAGAGGGATCTCATTTTCCATGTCGGACACAAATGGCATTTTGTTTTAGGTACACAAATGTGCCTATAGCTATTTCCGTACATGTCAGCAGATTATACAAAAGCAGAGTATAAATCAATTGAAATGTAAAATTATAGCACTGTGCACATTTTTAGTTACCTAGTTATTTGATTAAATATGCTTTCAAATTATTATTGGGAATGGGAAATGGTTTAAACGGTCTCTGAGGGTCATAACATTTTCCATAAAATATATTATAATTTTTGGTTCTTCTTTTGTTGTACACGTCTTTTAGAAAAATGGCATGCTAAAACTCCATGGGACAAATGTAGTACCTTCTGGGTTTGACAGCAGTGCGGGATGCTGGACAAACTCAGACTTTTTTTAAAGGAGCAATGGTACTTGTGTAGTTTCACGTCGCCAGCATGGCGCTGTGCTACTTCCGGGTTCTACGCTCGCCACAAACTATGTTAAAAAAAGTAACTTAAATCCATGCCAACATGGATAGTTCATACCTCCACTATCCATGTTGGCATGGAGTTGATTTTAAATAGAGTGGCGAGCGTAGCGAGCCACCAAACCCGCAGCGTGGGCGAGCGAAGCAAACCCCGCCCTGAAACTACACAAGTACCGGAGCAATAACTTACAGGCATATTTTTGCCTTGTAAGCGATTGTACCATAAACAAGAACGTCCGGGTTTGGCCGGCATCCCACACTGCTGCTAACTCAGACGGCATTACATTTGGCCCCATATTTATGTTTATCCCTGCTCTGCCACCACTGCATACACACTCTGGGTCAGTGTTTGACTAGGGCATGAAGGGCCCACCGGGGAAATACTATAGTAGGGATCCATTTTAGAAGCCTCCAGAGGAGGTGTGATGAGCTGACACATAGGCTTGGCTAACCATTAGAGAATTAATGCCCTGGGTGCCTTGATAAATATACTGTGTATAGCAAATAGTGCATGCAGAATGATATACCAGATTAATAAAAGAATGTTGTAGAAAATACACCATAGTCCTGTTTAGCATAATATACAGATGGAGTGAGCTCCATCTTTGCAGGGGTTGGTGACTCTGTCGCCAGCGCCTGCCAGCCGTCGCCAGGGGGGCACTCCCCGCTGCCGTCTTCCGCATTCCCCACCACCATCGACGGTCCCCATCACCGCCCCAAACCCCCCTAACCCTGCCCATCTCCCTGAAGCAGAGAGAGGCAGGGCCCCGCTGCCCAGCTGACGAGAGACTGGGACGCACATCCCATTCTGATGTAGTCCCTCTCAGCCGGCTCTCACCAGCGGGGATGGTCTGGCGAGAGCCGAGCAAAGAAGAGAGAGGCTCCATCTGTAACTTATGTATAATTTATAATTCAAGTGCAGAGTCTAGAAACTGATCCCTAGAGGAAGAGGAGGGACCACCGGCAGTGGGGCCACCGAAGGTTTCTCTCTGTGCCCCTGTGGGCCATTCCAATCCTGCTTCAGGTGTCCCTGGCAGTGGTGTAGCAGTAGCTACCACAGAATCTGTGCTCGTTTGGGTAAGTGTGCTGGGTAAGTGTGGGCACTGGGGGGGGCTATTGTTGTCTGCTACTGGGACTTACAGATCTACTTCTCTGCAGTCCCAGTGCTCCTCCTGCTACCATTAAAAATGTCCCATGCAAAATGGCCACCTCCTCGCAGCAGACAGTGGCAGCCTCATGGAACTTATCATGGTAATTAAGACTACAATATTTTGATGTTCCTTATTCCTGCAGGGCTCACATGTAGGGTGTGGAAAGATATAGATTGATATAGATTGCAAAATGATAAATATGTCTATTGAGCAGATTGTGTTGCAAGTTGCATGTTGGGAGAAACTTCATGAGGCATCCATATTTGTTATTTGATTTGGTGTATTTTTTCCTTTCATATACACACCTCAGTCCTAGAGGTTTGTGTATATTTATTTGCTTGTGGACTATAGTTCTCTACAACTAACATTGGTTGAAAGGCATTGCTTATGGTTTCTGTGCATCTTCCCTGTGATTCCGGCAAGAAGGCCATTACCTTGGAGTGGTCCTGGCCTCTACCTTAGGGACAAGACCAGTACTGGGCAAGTAACTGTGTGGTTCTTTGACACAGGGCAGCCAAAAGGTATTTTATTTTTTGGGGTTTGGCCTAACCTTGTGAGATGGCCATGCCTCTAGTGATTAGGTCACGCCCCCAAAATGTTTAAGTGAGTGATAACAAACTCTACATTCAAGGGGGAGTGTTGTCCCCCCCCCCCCCCTCAGCAGCAGCAGCACACCTACAGCATATGCAGCTCTCATGCTGTGAATGAGATGCTCATGCTGAGCCTACTGTCAGCACAGCATGTAGGTGTGTGCTGCTGCTGCTGCCTGGGAGTGATGGAGGGTAAATGGTAGGAAGAGGGCGGTCAGACCTGGGCCCCTCCAGCAAGCCGGCGCCCAGGTAATTAGCTGCCCTGCCTTAACAGCCCAAGTTGCTCTATGTGTGGGGAGTCATTATTTAGAGATTAATTTTGGTTGAAGTACTGTACAATGTGTACCTTTTTGGCAACCTAAATAAAAACATAAATTTAAAAAAAATTCTGTTCAATAACGTTGTGACCTCAATTTCACCAAAATCATTGTCTGCTGCGTTATTTTTAGGATAAGCTTTATCAGGTTACTATATAAAATACTCATTTTCTGTCGATTTGCAGCTAACAACTATAGGCAGCTCCTTCCAAAATCCAGAATTGAGTTTAGAAAAAGGAGATCAAGCTCATTGATGTACAGGTTTAGTATCCCAAAACCAAAATATTCAGAAGACCTGTGGGTTTTCAGAATATTTTTGGATCATTTTTTGTTGTTTAGGTGACTACTATTGGGCATAACATTAACTAGAGCACTACTATGAATTGAGAATATGATCTAGGGCACTATAATGGGACATAAATTAATATCTGCTGCGGAAAGCTGTCTCGACGCATTGGGTTAGGGGCCCCTTTAAAATGTTGCTATGGGACCCACAAAGGATTCATATGTAATAAGAATCAGAAAGATATGAAAGGTGATCTCTATATTGGCTAAGACAAGATGCACCTCAGCAAAAATGTGAATCACTTATCTGGATTGGGAATAATGCATGATGGATAGTTTTATTGGATAATGCGTGTAATACTTCCCACTAGTTTTATACTACATACAGTATCTCTGTACAGTACACGGTGTGTTTATGTTTCTGGGCCCAGTGGTGCAGGAAAACCCTCTTCTTTCCACGAGTATATCCAAGGACACAGGCCCATATAAAGATGTCATGCCAGGAAAATGTAACTAGCAAGCACTCTTTAACCCATTCAACTTTGCTGTTTTTTTTCCTTTTTGACTCATTTCTGCTTTTAAAAGGTGAAGCAGCCAAATAGAATACATTTTTCCCCTTCTTGTTTATATTATCATATACAAGTTCATTTTTGTGGTGGAGCTTTGCTTTAGTTCCGTCTAATAAAAACTGCACTTATTTGCGAGGTACAATTTCTGCAAATGGCCCAACTCTCTGTGCAGGTTTTGAGCATAGTCAGATGCCGGAGACAGACAAGTACACACACACACACACACACACACACACACACACACATACATACATACATACATACATACATACATACATATATATATATATATATATATATACTGTATATACTAGGTGGCCCATGTGACAAAAGTGTGGCACGAAACACTGCCATCTGTTGGCAGCAAGTGAAACTGCAGTTAAATTTCACTTGCTGCCACCTAGGGACATCCTCTCTTTTGCGTCACCTGAAGCTAGGACCATCAGCAGTCCAGGGACACCTAAATCCCTGTATCCAAGCACCTGAAAACCACACCAGCAAGTCACTCCTCCTCAATTTCCTCATTGATCCAGATCGGAGGTAGTCACTGGCATGACTGACTCCTCCTAGATCCGTACCTCCGGAGGATCCTACAGTGCTATGCCTAATGCTGTCGCTGCTGCTGTTGCTGCTATCAGTCATTCATCATCCCAGAGGGGAAGCCAGAACACTACTACTTATTTCACTAAGCAATTGACCATCCAACAGTTGTTTGCGATGAGGACAAAGTACGGCAGCAGTCATCCTATGGCAAAGCAGTTAACTAAGGCCTTGACAGCTACAGTATGTTGGTGTTTGACTTACGTCTGCTGTCAGCCATTAGTGGAGTGGAAGATAGATGTTTGATGGAGTTATTGTGTCCCTGGTACCAAATCCCATCTAGATTCCACTTCACTGGGCAGGCAATACCCAGGATGTACAGAGACGTCCGAAAAAGTTTCCTCAGTGCGCTGAAAAATGGAGTTGTACCCACTTTCCATTTAAACATGAACATGTGGACAAGTGGTACAGGTCAAACTAAGGACTATATGACTGTGACAGCCCACTGGGTAGATGCATTGCCTTCTGCAGCAACAGCAGAATCAGCTTCTCCGAAATGCCAGCTCATTCCAAGGCAGACTACGATGTCTATCACTGGTTTTACTAAGAGGCACAACTCCGACAACCTCTTAGAGAAACTGAAGGAAATCATCTTGCAGTGGCTTACTCCACTTAGACTCTTCTGGGGATTTGTGGTATTGGACAATGCCGGTAACATTGTGTGGGCATTACATATGGATGAATACCAACTTTTGCCATGTGTTGCCCACACAAAAAATTTGGTGGTGTAGCATTTCCTAAAAGTGACAGTGGTGTGCAGGAGATGCTTGTGGTGGCCCGCAAAATTGTGGGACACTTTCACCATTCTGCCACTGCCTGCTGAAGACTGGAGCACCATCAAATCCTCCTATACCTGCCCTGCCATCACCTCAAACAAGAGGTTGTGACACGCTGGAACTCTACCCTCTATATGCTGCAGAGGATGGAGGAGCAGCAAAAGGCCATTCAAGCCTACACAGCCACCTATGACATGGGTAAAGGAGGGAGGATGCACCTGAATCAAGTGCATTGGAGGCTGATTTCCATGTTGTGCAAGGTTCTCCAGCCATTTGAACTTGCTACATGTGAAATCAGTTCCGACACTGCCGGCTTAAGGCAGGTCATTCCCCTGATTAGGCTGTTGCAGAAGTAGCTGGAGAAAGTGAATAAGGAGCCAAAGCGTTGCGATTCTGCAAAGCATGTACAGTAGGTCTTGTAGATGAAGCACTTCATAGGCTTTGCCAGGATACAAGAGTGGTCAGTCTATTAAAGTCAAAGGATTACATTTTGGCCACCGTGCTAGATCATCGGTTTAAAGCGTATGTTGTGTCTCTGTTTCTGGTGGACACAAGTCTACAGTGGTGCAAAGACCTGCTGGTCATGAGATTGTCATCTGAAGCGGACCATGCAGCAAAAGCTCCTCCTTAATTTTCTCCCACAGCTGTGGCTGAGAGGGAATAACTAAGATATCCTAACCAACCCACTGGCGGTGATGCAGGAGCGAGTTTGGGCTTCTGTTTCAGACTGAACAATTGCTGACATGTCTACTGTCGCTGCATTGGATGCTGTCAACATTGAAAAATGGTGGAGGATTACTTTGATGACAGCATCCAAGTAGACATGTCAGACAGTCCGTATCTGTCCTGGCAGGAAAAAGAGGCAATTTGGAAGCCCCTGTACAAACTGGCTCTATTTTTCCTGAGCTGAGCTCCATTGTGTACTCCAAAAGCGTTTTTAGTGCAGCCGAGAACCTGGTCAGCGAGCGGCATAGGAGGTTGATGTTCAGCAAAATGAATTAACAATTCTTCAATGAAGACCAGCAATTGCCTCTAGAAACTAAAGAGGGTCCTGTGATTGTGGAGTCCAGCGGGGATGAATTGATAATCTGTGAGGATGAGGAAGTATACACTGAAGAGGGTGAGGAATCGGAGGATGAGGATGACATCTTGCCTCTGTAGAGCTGGTTTGTACAGGGAGAGATGAATTGCTTTTTTTTTTTGTGAGGTAGACCCTGTCGCGGAAGTTATTGGTTTGTTAAAGAGAGTGTGCATGTCCTATTTACGCAATATAACCCATTCCTAGATGGGCCACGTGTTTGTGCCACCCACTTGTGTCGCTTAGCATAGTCACCCAGCTACCTCGGTGCAACCTTTTGCCCTAAAAACAACATTGTTAGGTGTGAAATGTTCAGGATAGACTGGAAATGAGTAGGAATTAGAGTTATTGAGGTTAAGGAGCAAAAAAAAAAAAATTCTGCGATTTTAGCGTTTTTTTTTTTCCTTAAACCAGCCACATGGTCCTCAGGACCCCACACAGTTCACGTTTTCCAGGTCACCCGGCAGATGCACAGGTGCATTCATTACTCATTGGCACATTTTAAAAGATCCACAGGTGGAGGTAATTATTTCTCTTGTGATTTTGTGAGGAGATCTGCAAAACATGCACTGTGTGGGGTCCTGGGGACCGAGGTTGAGAACCTGTGCAATAGCACCAATTTTTATTACCAATTTAAAAGCGCCTTCATTTTTGTAGTGAGTAGGAGACAGATGGACAGATGGACAGATAGATAGATAGATAGATAGATAGATAGATAGATAGATAGATAGATGTAAGTTATGTTCTTTATTACAGCATATCCTTCCCAAGTTTTAAAAGAAACTGGTAACAGGCAAAATGAATTACCCTTGGAATCCGTTATGTTTTTGCAGTAGTTGCAGAATGTGATAAATACATACGCAGCGTACACATTGCTCCGGTGACAGGATGTGACAACACATTAGCAGGAACTGTTGGTCTGTATGAAGGCACAGGCTGCAGAGTGGGGGACATTTGATGGACAGAAGGCTTTTTAGCTCCCTGAAGGTTATGTTCCGGCCCAGAGGGAATGTTTTCATGGCACTGGCATGATTCCTGTCAGACTCAGCAACTGTGTTCCAGGATACCTACTGGCACTTTCAAATGACTTGTTAAGAAAATGAAGCATGAAACTAACAAGTATATAAATGAGTTTATTTGCTGCCCCAATGTGATACATTGCACGGTCACAGGATTCTAACACCGTGAGTCCATCATGGTGTTATGGATATCTTCTAAGAGCAGACCATGTCCCCATTAGTTCATTACACGGACTTTGCAAATGCTACCTTATGCGCTTTTTATATTTCTGGCCCCAGGCTTTTCTATGTCTCTAGTGTATATATGTCTAGAAGATGTGTATTAAAATGGATAAAACATGTCTGTGGCATTGTCAATCACTTTTACACCCATCCTGCTGATGCCTAGCAGGTAATATAGTAGATTGGTTCATCTCCATTTGGATTCAGCTAATATAGTGTAAACCAGCGGTTCTTAAACTGTGAGTTCTGAACCCAAAGTGGGTCCCGACCTTCTCAGCATGGGGTCGCGACTCCATGTTGCTGACCATCAAGGGTGATGACTTTTCTAATCTCAGTCAGCGATTCAAGGAGTCTGAAAAGTCTGTTGAATTGTCTGTTATTTTAGACTCCTCCCATCATTTTGTGCCTACACAATGGTGCCATGTTTGTGCTGTCAGCTGACTACACTTGTGACGTGATGGGTTATGGTATATTAGACTCCTCCCATCATTTTGTGCCTACACATTGCTGCCATGTTTGTGCTGTCAGCTGACTACACATGTGACGTGATGACCTTCTGCAGTAACTTGGTGCGGTCCTGTCATTATTTTTATTGTCTGATGGGGTCAGAGCAAAATAGTTTAAGGACCCCTGGTGTAAACTATGTAAAACAATCTGAACTGGCTCATTACTGACCAGTGATCCTAGTCCCTTTTGGGAATTACAGGAGTACTTCCCAATGTACCCACCAGAGATGTCTCACAGAACATTCACTCACTGAACATTAAAGCCGCAAAATATTTCCACTTGTTTAAGCTCCTTTATATAAACGTTTATGTAAAATGAATAGTGCGATAATAGATAAAGGCAAAGTTATTTTATATAAGAGTATGAAGATAGTAATAATAATGATGTATGGGCCATAGGTTATTGCAGACTATTACTTGTAGAGTAAGGATTGATTTAGAAACTTCCAAGTCTTCTTGTGTGATATTGAAATTAAAGTGGCACTTATATGAAATGCAGAACACACTGTGCTTTACACTTAAAATTAGTGCCAATTTAAATTTAGAATTCAAAATCACTTCTTAGTAATCCCTAGATGTGCTAACAAACTTTAATGGATACAATGTCATAATTGAGGAAGACATATTCATGGTAGCTGCCTCCAGCAACTTTGTTTGATAATTTATATGGAACATAGGGGGTTATTCTGGTTCACTCTTTCTGACAAAATCGTTCTTAGATGGACAAAACCATATGCACTGCAGGAGTGCAGATGTAAAATGTGCAGAGAGAATTAGATTTGGGTGAGTTATTTTGTTTCTGTGCAGGGTAAATACTGACTGCTTTATTTTTACACTGCAATATAGATCTCACTTTAAAGTAAAACCTCACCCAAATCTAATTCTCTCTGCTCAGTTAATATCTGCCCCACCTGCAGTGAACATGGTTTTGTCCATCTAAGAAGGATTTTGTCAGAAAGAGTGAACTAAAATAAGGCCCATAGTGCACTTTGCGTTGT
This sequence comes from Crinia signifera, assembly GCF_055691185.1. Classification (NCBI taxonomy): domain Eukaryota; kingdom Metazoa; phylum Chordata; class Amphibia; order Anura; family Myobatrachidae; genus Crinia; species Crinia signifera. The sequence goes on along the minus strand of NC_139223.1, from coordinate 57,300,729 downwards.
TAAGTGCATAAACCTCATAGAAACATAGAATTTGATGGCATATAAGAAACATTTGGCTCATCCATCGGATAAGGAGTTTGCCCTATGCCAGCCACATCATTTTCTTAGGACCTTAAATAATGCACACTTTAAGCTAAATGTATTAAAATAAAGAGACAGAAACACACCGACATAACTTTGGCAGAAATTGGTCAACTGTTTGTTATTAAATCAATTAAAACTTTATGGTGCAAACACTGGCAAATCTGCGGGGTGGTCCGGTGGTGCACCGAATCACCCATTTGCCGAACAAAGTTTGGTACTTGTGTAGTTTATGGTGGCAGACGACGCTACATTTTCAGCATAGGCTAAGCTACGTTGTCAGCGTAGCCCAATGGCTGCCTAGCGTAGTCAGCGTAGTGCCCCCGTGGCAGCCCTGCGTAGTTAGTGTAGTGTCCCCATCAGGCAGCATAGTCACCGTACTGTCCCGCAAGCTGCAGCTCTGTCCCCAACGTCCCTGGCAAAAACATCATACTATTTATTTTCAGCCTAAGAATGCCTCCTCGCCTCTTCGAAGGGGAATTCAAGTGTTATGTGCACTGGAGGCCAGTAGTTGCTCTATTCAGGCATGCACTTAGAGGCACACCTACCATTGGTAGATGCAGTGCACCAGGGGCCCTCTGCTGCCCCTGTCACCCTCTTCCTGTCACACTTTGCCTCCCCCTGTCACCCTCAGCCTCTCCTTGTCACCCACTCCATGCTGCATTTTCTGAATGTGGGCTGGGGTGGAGAATGGGGTCCCAAATTATATTTTTGCACCTGGGTTCACCACCCACAAGTTCTGCCACTACGCGCACTGACATTACTGTTATATTGTTCCGTCATTTTGACGGCTGGGAACTAGTATAGATTTCAAAATCCAATAGCTCTTCTTTTTTTTTTTTTTTTTGCAGGATATGTGTCAGAAATCAATGAAAGCATCACCAGTATTACAGTGTGAAAGCTATCCGAAAAGCTTGGTAGATTATTCCATTGATCTGAATTAAACTTGCTAATCATCAGCTATACAGTTTATTGGGTAATTTGATTATAAATATACAGCAAACATAATATTTAACAAAGTATTATGCAGCCATATGCTACTGTAACTTGTGTACAGCAAGCTACTAACTATTATACCGGCAAGTAAAATCTAACGAGGCTGCATAATAAGTTTCCAAATAAATTGGCATTATTAAATGTCTATTCCAATTTAAAATCCCATGTTCAAACTTAATCAAATTAAATTTTGATGTGACAATTTATTTGACATGAAAACAGCTTAATATTTCTTGAAAGCCAAAGATTTACGCTCACATGGGGACTCCTGTAAAATAACAGTACATGTTTGGCACATGAAAATGTTTCCTCATGGTTCCAACATTACTTCCCGGCCATTGAGTAGTTCCACTTGAGTCTTATTATAGTTTGGAATGTGTTTTCATGATGGTTTTGTGGGGTCTGCGCACCAGATGTGGAGTTTGAAAAGAAAAGTGAATAAAAAATGTAAAAGTGTTTGTGTTATTTGAACTAACAGACATGGGGCCAGATTCTCTAAGCTTCATTGAAAAGCTGTCAATCCCGTCTCTCATCTGCTGGTAATTCTGGCATCATCACTGGGTGGCTATTGAGCCGAAAGCTGCTCAAAAGACAAAACTGAGCTGCTTTCAGGTTAAAATCACCCAGTGTGTATGGGCCTTAAGACTGAAGAAATTGTCTGATGTTTCGGCAGAGATGATGGAACACATTTTCTGTATTTGCTTTGAATTTTCATGTGATTACCTGCTTAGTGTATGTAGAATTAAAGGTGTGCAGTGGGCACTTTTCGTGTTTCGTGTCTGTATCTTCGGCTGTGTTTTGGGTCTGGATCTTTTCAATAACACTAATTTCCACTCATTTCCAGTCTATCCTGAACACCTCACACCTCACAATATTATTTTTATGCCAAAAGGTTGCACCGAGGTAGATGGATGACTATGATAAGCGGGTGGCACGAACACGTGGCCCAGCTAGGAGTGGCACTGCAGCGGCAGACAGGATGGCAGTTTGAAAAACTGTGCCCAAAAATGCTCCAAAGAGCATATAATGCAAAGAAAATAGGTGCAAGATGGAATTGTCCTTGGATCCTCCCGCTCACCCTTATGTTGTATTAACAGGACATGCACAGTTTAACAAGTCAATAATTTCAACGACAGGGTCTGCCACAAAGGGAATTATTGGTTTGTTTGGACCCCCACCCCAGTGACAGGCAGGATGGCAGTTTTATAAACTAGGCCCGAGCAGCATGCAGTGGACACAATGAGAGTGGCAGCGTAGAGCGTGTGCAGAGACCCATAAGAACCGCATCAACATGCAGTCAGCATCTGAAAAGTGGTACGATAGGAGGGATTATGTTTTCATTTAATTTTGTGCAATAGACTGAAACGATAAAGTAACTTTTAGATGTCTAGGAGGACCTGATAGTCTTAAACACTAAAATGAAGTTGATCTGTATCAGTCTATTGACCCCAATGAATCCAAACATAAACGGTTATAATGTAAAGTTTCCATCTTACACTTAAGGTGCCCATACACGGTGCGAGTGTCTTGTGTGATGCGATGCACGCATCCACGGGCATCCCATTGCACAGCACATAAAGTCTTTGCAGCCCGAGTTATTACACTAGGTCACCATAGCACTGTGCGCAAATCGCATGCGATGCGATCTATTTCAAAACGCATTGGAATATTGAGTGTAGTCATCTTAAAAAGATGTCTTCTGGACCTCAAACACCAGAAAGTAGCATTAGGACATTAATGAGGAGTTGATTTACTGCAGTGCGCAAGTGCCCACAGCTTTGCGGATCTGACTTTGCCTCCATCCTTTCCATTTGAGTGTAAGGGAAAGTGTCTAATTTTAATTTTTCTGTCACGTTCACATTTCGGTATACAGAATGGAGGACAAACAATAAAATATCAGGAGACGATTCCTACTACTAGTGCTGAAGCTTCTGGCACCAGTCATGACACTGACGTGCAAGTCCATCAACATCTTCTGCTCAGGCATAGAGGGAATGTAAGTGAGCATTCTGTGCCGTCCCCCTAACTAGTATTAATCCTAGAACGTGTCTCACCTGCCTGTTGGAAAATTCACCACTGGTTGCATCTCAAGACTCAGCATTTATTATTTATTTATTATCAGTTTCTTATACAGCGCACACATATTCCACAGCGCTGTACAGAGAATATTTGAACATTCACATCAGTCCCTGCCCCATGGAGCTTACAATCTATGTTCCCAACCACATGTATACGCACACAGAGACATTCTAGGGTTAATTTGTTGGGAGCCAATTAGCCTACCAGTATATTTTTGGATTGTGGGAGGAAACCGGAATACATGGAGGAAACCCACGCAAGTACAGGGAGAATATACAAACTCCGCACAGTTAGAGCCATGGTGGAAATCAAACCCATGACCGTAGTGCTGTGAGGCAGTAATGCTAACCATTACACCATCCATACTGCCCAACTCTCTGTGACCATCACTCCTCAGAGTAATCTATGGGTTACTCAGATTTCTGTGCCAGTTCCATATACTACTGACTTTGGCACTTCTACAAAATGGAGGTGCCACGCCTATATTTTTATGTACTGACCCAGTCAATGTCCCTTCCCCACCCCCAAACGCCCTGAGGCCTGCCCATTCTGCACATGTGCGGTGGCCCCACCATCGGATCTCGAATTCTAACCATTGGGTTAGCATACAAGTCTGAACAAAGCCCAAAAACATGTTATACAGTTATTTGGAGCCGTTCATGATCTTGTTTTGCATTTAAATAATTTAGTTTATTTATGTATTACAGCGGAACTGCCATCACTGTGACACATTTTTCTTGCTAGTTATACTATCTGCAAAAATTTGTATTCACCTTTTTTTATCAGCCCATCGTTAATTTGCCTACTGAGTTATTTCATTTAATTCTATGTGAACTATAATTATATTTTGAAAGAAATCTGTAGAGGCGACAGATTGATGCAGAAGAATGCAGAGCAAAATACACGCAACTAGAAAAGACAGGCACTTACCAAATTGTTCATTGCATTAGGGAGATCTATAGACACATGACTGAATATATGACAGTGAAAAAATGTTTTAGTATTCA